>NC_090928.1:95659881-96294771 GCF_040938575.1 Ambystoma mexicanum
CAACTTCATATGGTGTATTCTTTCCCACTCCCAACCACTACCCTGATGTGGGTGCTATTGCTTTTGCTATTACTATTTATATAGCACCTATGGCCAGGCCATCTAAGCGCTGTTTCAAAACAATCAGTGTTCCCATAGGAGCTACTACATAAGCAGAAGAATTTGAGTCTCTTTCTGAAAACGTTATTAGACTCTCTAAGGTCGTGGCGGAGCTCATTCCAAAGTTTGATGGCATCCTTTTTCCTCCTCCAAATAACGTTTTGAGTACTTTTATTTACTGCTTCTCCCGGTAATATTGTGGAAATCACTCAAATCAAGCAAAATAAAAATGGTGTTTTCATTTCTGAAAAGCCTCTCAGCCTCTCTGCTGCAAAGCACCAAGGCTGATATACATAAAGGTATTAAGGGACAGGGAGGCACCCCCAACAATATTTTAAAAACTACTGGATGGATTTACCCTAAAACAGTCAAGGAAATAAAGTAAATGCTATGTTTCCAAATAATTTCTTATTTGACCTGAATCTGCCCAGTGGTTTTTGCGCTATGGCTGTTCAAAAACAGAACTTTTTCTCTATGGGAAAATTAATGTGAGCATGCTGAAAACAGCATTTGTATGTTTTCTTAATAACTTTTCATTTTTTTAAAGAATTGTTCCCATAATTTCCAGTTTGGGAGGGGACTTGACAAACATTTTGTTTACAAAATTTCATCTAAATCCATCTAGCAAGTCAAGCGTTTTTAGACTCTCTCAACCTTTCAGTTGTAAAGCACCAAGACCAATATGAAGGTTTTAAGATGCTATTTTTAAAACCACTGGATGGATTTACCTCAAACGAGCCAAGGAAATTAAGTCAACACTTTGTGTCCAAATTGTTCCTCATTTGGTCCAAATGTGACAAGCGGTTTTCACCCTACGGCTGTTTAAGTACTGCACCTTTTCTCTATGGGAAAATGAGTGCGAGTAGGCCGAAATCAGCATTTTTATGTTTTCTTAATAACATTTTCAGGAGGGAAAGAGAACATGAATAACATCTTCATTGCTATAAACGAAATCTAACAATTCGGATGTACAACAACATTATAACGATATTTCTTTTTCTTTTCTCTCCATTGCCTCCCCACTACTCTCCCTTTTGGTGATATACGTGTGTACATGTTCACATGCCATGATGCTGTATGTTTTATAACATAACTTATAAACCATTATGTGTATTGAACTTTGATTTTGTGCTCATTTCGTAATTATGTAGAGATTATGTTTTTCTTTGCTTATCCTTCAAAAAGCCCACGATGGCTGAACACACATTTGTGGCTGAAAGCATATATATTGGAAAATTACTTTGGATAATTAATATAACATTTTGTCATATATATACATATTTGAAACTGTCCTTATTATTTGAATTTAATTTAAAATAATAATAAATTAAGTATGAGTATTTATGTATCTATTTTATAAACTGTCAAATGTACTATGGCTTGTGTGACACTGTAAATAGGTATTGATATGTTTGAGATTAAATATTCCATTTGCAAAGCCCATGTACACACTAAGTTCACTTAAAATATATTTAGTATAGGCGCAGTTAAATTCCCAGTACATATCCAATCTGGACAAGCCTGGTACACAACCAGTTCGAAAATCCCAGAATGAACCCAGTTTGCAATATCCCTGTATGCTCCCAGCTGCTGAGCCCCACTATATTCCCACTTCAAACAATGCCACTGCATTACTAATGTAACAAGAACATTCTGCCCCCATTGTCTTCATTATTCAGGTATAAACAATGTAATAAAACTCCCAATTCACAATTACACAATTCAGTTATAACTCTCAGTTTACCATTACGGAAAGCCAGTATAAGTATTCTCCTTTCAGTGTTGAACAATTGTAATTTGACGAAAAGTCAGTATATTTCCATTGTGCACAATTCTTGCATATTATCAATTTGTAGAATTTAATTATGTTCCCAGTTTTCGAAATCCCAGTATAATCCCAGTTATGAAATCAAATGAAAGTACTATATTCCTAGTTTGGCACACCTCAGTATATTTCAGATTAGACATTTCCTGTGTACACACAATTTGTAAAATTGCATTATATTGGCAATTTGCAGAAACAAAGGATACTTCCAGTTTGACAATCCCAGTATAGTGCACAGTCAAATCCCACACGAGCCCCACACATTACAGTGAGCTAGATGTCAATACAAATGCTGCATGTGAAGCTCAAACTGACAATAGATGTTTTTTTTTCTTCCCATTGAGCCTTTGCGCTTGGTTTTAGGAAACCCCACAGGTTTCTGAGATATACAATAACTTGTGAGATACACACTTGTTAGTGTTTGAGCATAAGTCAAACACTTTATTTCATATATTTTTCATTCATATTATCCACATAAGTTAAGTCACTTAGTACTTATTCTATTTTGTTTCACAGAGATCGGTATCACACAGGTTATTTCACTTTGTGTATTCCTTTGTGACATTAATTGTGACTTTTCTAGTGATTGGTACGTTATTCCTTTTTATTTACAAAAAACATTGGTGTCTACAAAGACTTGTAGATAATACATGGGATTCTTTTACATTTATTCTTTTTTCCTTTGCAAGAGAAAACTTCAGTGGGTCTGAGGAGTCAAGAGGGGGAGAGGTTTGGATAGTTTTAAGCTGCTGGCGTGTAAGAGGAGATGCCACACATTTGTCGTGGTTATTTATTCTTGGCCTATATGTTTGTAGTTTACCTCTAATTGGGTAAATCCACTGTTGTGTAGTAGGGGTACTGTGTTCGCTTGGTCTGTGTCTAGTGGTCTCTCAATTCGGTATTCTTATTTTAAAGCATATATGTAAGCCCTTTAGTTTGGGATAGAAATAAGGTTTATAATTATGATGTTTAATGGGCCTGCTGTCAGCTAGTCATATCTCATCAATAAGGTGACCAGGTGTAACTAGTGAGGTCTGTGCTAGGTAGCTGCGCAGTGGTGTTAAGACTGTGCCTTCTAGGATTAAACCGTGCATATAGTGGTTTAGAGTAATATAGCCTAATTGTTAGGTGGCTCCGCAGTGGTAGTGGCAGGTGCCTTCACGGTCAGTACCTGTGCATAAGGTGGTACTCTTTAATTCAGAGCCTGTGCGTGCTAGATTTACCTGTGAGTCTTAGGATGGAAGTTGTGGTTCTTTTGCATTAGAAGCATTTTGATGCAAAGTTGATTGTTTGTTGGGCGTGGCTACGAGCGCCATGTAGGAGGACGTGATCTGGAGGAGCTCCCGAGATCCTGTATTGATCCGGGCAAAAAAGTGCGTGATGATGGGCCGACGACCGCTGAAAATACACATGTCGGTGTGTGAATGATTGGGCCACGCCTGGTGAACTTTTGGATGGTGCAGGAGGAACGGCGGCAGAGATCGGTGCGGAAAAGATAGGGAGCGCCGGAGACGAAAGACGACACAAAATGGCCGACCAATGTCCGGAACAAAGGAAGAAGCAGGCCGCACGGTGACCTAGCGAAAGGGGCGTACGGAGTGCACATTTGTCACTTGTGCAAAATACAGGTCCTCTGGGTCATGTCGAATAGAACGGTGAGGCCAAAGGTGAAACAGCCCACCTTAGACGACTTCGCTAAGACGTCCCCGGGTCAAGACAATACCAAGAGCAGGGACAAGCCGTCTGCAAGCGGCATGACGACTTCGGGCGCTAACCAAGAAGTCCTAGCTGCGATTGCGGACCTAAGGGCGACCTGGGAATCTAAACTCGAACTAGCCATCACTGAACTGAAAACGGCACTGGACCTCAAGGTCGGAGAGGTGCAGGAGGACGTTAATCTACTCCGACAGGATGTCAGGGCCCTGGCGGAGCGCACAGAGTCCCTTGAGAAGGAAGTTAGCCCGAATACCGCGGATTGCGCCCCCCATAAGGCTGAATTGCATGCCCTGATACAAAGAGTGGGCAACTTGGAGAGCAGAGCGGAGGAGGCGGAAGGATGAGCCCGACGGAACAACATCCGTATCGTAGGCCTGCCGGAGGGATTGGAGGGCCACGATCCCACGGAATTCATTGAATCCATGCTTCTGCAAGAGATACCCGGAGGAGCCCTATCCCAAGGATTTGCAGTGGAAAGGGCACATAGAGCTCTAACAAGGAGGCCGCCGCCGGGGAACCCGCCTAGGCCGGTGATAGCCAAAATTCTTAACTACCGAGATCGGGAGAGGATATTGGAACACTTTCGTAAGGGAGGAACGATCACACGAGGAGCGGCAAACATCATGGCCTACCCGGAGTACACCCTGTCTGTGCAGCGTAGCCGCATGAACTTTGGGACGGTAAAGCGGAGATTGAGAGAGGCGGGCCACAAATATATGTTACCGTATCCAGCAAAATTGAAAGTCATTCATAAACACAAAACTCTGTTTTTTGAGACCCCGGAGGATGCCATGGGATGGCCCGACGCGCAAGGATGTCCCCAGGAGTCAGAAGTTCGGACGGAGAAAGAGCACGGAAGAGACAAGTGATGCACGAAGAAGATGGCGCGGCGCGTGGGACTTGAATATAGTCGCTTGCGCAACCTTCAGTAGAGAAGGTCAGATTATTGCACTAGATATGTTATAAGCACTGTAGTTAATGTTGAATTAACAGGAGCCTTACAGAGCGGTTCTCTCTGCCCCACAACAGTTTTAGTTAAGTGGCCATTAGGGCGACTTCACCCTACTGAGCTCTGTGCATTTTTTGGTGCTTTCAGGGCTAGATGTGGGGGTGCCTGAATTCCGAGAATGGAGCTGGGCAGCAGTTGGGGTGTGTGATGTTGGGGAAGGGACGGGTGGGGGGAGGTGAGGGAAGTTGGGGATTTGTCGTGTAGATAGTTATGGGGAGTTTGAGCTGGTACGAGAAGCTACAAGCAAAGATGGAGGGCTGTATCTGTATCATGTGGGCAAAGGGGAGTCGCTACGTGGGAGGCAAGAAGACACTCATGAGCCATGGGAGACCTTAAGATCGTAACATGGAATGTCAGGGGACTTAACAGTTACTTAAAAAGAAACAAAGTCATGATGTACTTAAAAAGACAGAAGATTGATATTGCGTTGTTGCAGGAAACACATTTGACCCAGCAAAAATTGGAACTGGTGGGGAAAAAGTGGAGGGGCACTGTAGTGGGCTCTCCGTACTCTGCCTACGCTAGGGGAGTGCTGGTCTGTGTGGCACCGCACGTTCCGCTCCAACTTACACAAGAGGTGGTGGACACGGAGGGGAGGTTGGTCATATCAAAGGCTTTGGTAGAGAATAGAGAGGTGTGCATTATAAATACGTATGCTCCCAACCAAAACACTGCGACATATTTTAGAACCCTATGTACTCGTCTTGGCGCGTGTATGGGAGGTGCGGTTATCTGGGGAGGGGATTTCAACTGTGTGCTCAACCCAAAGGTTGACAGATCTGATGGGAAGATTGATAGGCCCACCCCAGCGGCCAGGGTTCTGCAGACATTACTAGATGACTTTGGGCTGGCGGATGTTTGGAGACTGAAACACCCTAATGAAACACAGTACTCGCACTACTCAGCTCCGCAGCACCTGCACACAAGGCTGGATTACTTTTTTGCCATGCCAGATGTGATGATAGAGACCACCCAAATAGAATATAGAGCGAGGGTCCTGTCGGACCACTCGCCTCTGGTGCTGACCTGGCAGCACTGCCGCCCCAGGGCGCGGATACCGACATGGCGCCTCCAGGCGGAGGCGCTCCGAGACCCAGTCTTCAGGGAAGATATCAGGGATGCGATCTCACAGTACTTTGCGGTAAACACAGGCAGCGTAGATTCAGCGTGCACACTCTGGGAAGTCTTTAAGGTGGTATTGCGTGGTACTGCTATTGCTAATTCAAAAGGCCTACAGGGTGGGGTCCTAACGGAACTAGAGGAAGTGGAAGAGAAACTGGAGCGCGAAAGCAACAGGGCGGGAGGGGAAGCGGAACTTGTACTCGAGTTGCGGCAGAGGTGCGCAGAGCTTTGGGAAAGGCTCTGCAACCTTAACTACAAGAAGTATGTCGAGAGGCAACATGCAGGTGGGGATAAAACTGGCCGCTTGTTGGCGTGGTTATATAAGAGCGAAACCCCCAGGCCCCCGATTAGGACAATAACTAGAGAAGACGGGGAGGTGGTTGACACCCAGGAAGGAGTCAACGAGGCATTCTTGGACTATTATAGAACATTATATGAGGACAGAGGAGGGGGCAATCGGGAGGAGATTAGAGAAACACTAAAAGACATGGAATTACCTAAGATTAGTGATGAAGAAAGGGAGGAGCTGGACGCACCGATTACCTTAGAGGAATTAGAGGAGGTGGTGAAGCAGCTGCCCACCTGCAAGACCCCGGGCACAGACGGATTCCCTGGTGAGTTTTACAAAATATATAAAGTGGAAGTACTCCCCCCTATGCTGGAGATGCTCAATGAGTCCTTTGAGAAGGGTCGGCTACCGGAATCGCTCAGAGAAGCGCTAATTGTGCCGCTCCCTAAGCCCAATAAACCAGGGCATAGCTGTGGCTCCTATAGGCCGTTGTCAATGTTGAACCAGGATAGCAAGATCTTGACGGCAGTCCTGGCCAATAGGCTGCGAAGGGTCATCAGCAAACTGATACACCCGGATCAGACAGGTTATGTCCCCAACAGAAATATAACCCACAACCACAGGCGACTCCACCGGGTGATTGAAGAGGGAAACAGGAGCGATGGGGAAATGGCTGTGGTGTCCCTAGATGCAGTCAAAGCTTTTGATTCAGTGAGGTGGCCATGGTTGCTGGCGGCCCTGGAAGAATACGGGATGGGGCCGGGTTATGTTAGGTGGGCAAAATTATTGTACAGTGAACCACTGGCCAGAGTACGCACAGGATCGGTGATATCTGAGAGGTGGCAACTCAGTAGAGGCACCAGACAAGGGTGGCCCTGGTCCCCGTTGTTATACATTCTAGCCCTAGAGCCCCTGGCAGTTTACCTCAGACAACAATATGACATGGTCGGTATTGAGGCGGGGGGAGAGAAACACCTAATATCCTTGTATGCTGACGATTTACTACTGTATTTGAAATATCCGGAGGAAAATCTTCAGTATATTCTAGACGTCATGGAAAAGTATGCAGAACCGTCCAGCATAGCGGTAAACCCCCAAAAACCGAGCATGTTCCCATTGGGGAACAACATAGGAGCCCCTCTGGAACGGTTGCCAGTGTTGTCCGTACCGTGGGTGGCTGATTCCTTCCGCTACCTCGGAATAGATGTATATCATACGGTGGAGAGGGAAAACTTGCATAACACCGAGGTGGCTGTGAAAAAAATTTGAACAAATATGAAGTTTTGGGAGAAGCTGCCGCTGGCGATGATGGGACGGGGGGCGATGCTCAAAATGGTGGTCCTGCCTAGGCTGTTACATTTCTTCAGTAATATACCATACTTGATACCCAAAAAGTTTTTTGTCAAACTGAACAGCATGTGCAGGGACTTCCTATGGCACGGCACAAGCAACAGAGTGGCGCTATGGAAGCTACAGAACTTCCATGATAGAGGGGGCATTAAGCTGCCGAATTTTGAGGCCTAGTATGTAGCTAGTCAGTTGCAATATGTAACCAAATGGCTCGCTGATGAAGAAACTCCTGAATCTAGGCTGTTTGGGCAGGACTGCACCCCGTTTTACCTAAAGGAGATTATCTGGGTGCCTAGACTCGAAATGAAAGAACGCCCGGGTATGCTGTTGCTTGGGTGGAAGATGTGGCACAGAGTATGCCAACTGATGGAGAACCCGTGCCCGTGTTCCCCACAGGTGCCACTAGTCGCCTTAGCTAGGGGAGATAACCAACTCAGGATGATAATCAGGACCTATTGGGAATCGGTTCGGCTGGTCACATTGGGAGACATATGGCAAGAAGGGATTATTAAAGATTTCGAAGAACTGGGAGAAGAGACAGGTTTGCATGGAGGCCAATATGTCACATATCTTAGGCTAGTGCAGACTATTCGCAAAACCTGGCCAGAGACTGTACTGGCGGAAGAGCCAGACATCCTAATGGGAACAATATATGATATATCAGAAGGAGGGCACGAGATCTCTAGACTGTATGAGATGGTGATGACCCGGGTAGGGAAGGATTTGACTCATTTGAGGCTGGACTGGGAAGCAGAGGTGGGGGCACAGATGACCGATGGAATGTGGGAACGTGCTATAGGATACCACAAGAAGGTGTCCAGAAATGCTAGATTGCAGCAGATACAGTTATACATAACGCATAGAGCCTATATGACCCCGAAGAGAATATCTAAGTTTGCAAACGCAGGAAGACAAGCATGCCCAAAATGCGATGAAGAAGATGCTGATATGACACACACGTTCTGGTCTTGCCGCGTGATTGAAGCTTTTTGGTGGGAAGCGGCACGGAAACTAGCGGATAAAGGGGTCACGCTCAACATAGATATGGCCTGGGCCTGCCTGTTGGGAGGGTTTCCCAGACCACGGAATACTAAACACCTTGGGAAACTGAGGGACCTGGCATATGTGCTTGTTAAAAGAAGGATTGCCATGGGCTGGAAGCAATGCCACAAGCCACGGGTAGAGGTATGGTGGCGGGACTTGCAAAAATGGGCGGAGGCTGAAACAGTGGTGTGGCAGGAGGCATGTAGCAAGTGCGGGGAAGAAGATGTGGGTAACCTGATGGCTTGGAGAATGTTAATAACAGGACTGTTTGGCACAGTAGTGGATTCTGCAGCTTTGGAAGGAAGCGATACCCAGCAACATGCAGCGGATACAGAACGAGAAATGCAAATAAACTCTTGAGGGGGAGGTGGGATTTGGGGAGCAGTAATGAGCGTTAATTGATGTTCACGAGTCTGTTGTAAATAATGCTGCAAGTTTGGTTTGTATTGTTTATTTGTTTTCAAAATAAAAATTAAAAAAAAAAAAAAAGTTGATTGTTTGTTAATAGCTTCATTTACCCAATCAGAATGCAGGAAGGAAACAAGAGAACAACAATGAACTTAGTAATGAATCTATCTACCAAAATCCTGAATGAAACCGAGATAAACAAATTAAACAAAGGATTTCCTTTGCACCAAGTATTGACTCAGACTATGCCAACCTCCAAATTGACACTTACAAATTTGTAAAGAAAGTGAAACTGAAGAAGTTCTTCTACAACCTAGAACCAAGGAGAGAAGAAGAAACCTTTATCTTCCCTATAGGTGAATTCACCATATACAACCTTAACAATACCAGACTATTACTATCGCTGGAGGATGGCAAGAAGATCCCTGAAGTAGACTTAATAGACCACCTTGGCATACATAACAGCGCATTAAGGGAGAGTGGCCTGAAGTCAAAGTCAAGATTTATCCCCATCATACAACAAGACAACTGCATCAATGCCTTCCATAACACTGTAGCAAAAGATATAGAAGCAGCAAGAGATAAAAACAAAACGCTCAGGAACAGCAACCTAACCAAAAATGAAAAATTGCCCCTGAATAAACTTAAAGCAGACAAAGGCAGAATCATAAAGGAGGCGGAAAATTATGATCCTAAACAAAAAGGGGACTACATAACAATGGCAAACAAGCAATTGGCAACATCAGGATGCTACACAGTAGTCCAAAAAAGTTTAATAACTAAAGGCATCAAAGAACTACAATAACTAATCAACAAATGGCACAGAAAACAGATGATAACAGATGAAGATAAATCCTTCATGAGCAATGACAAACCTAGTATCCCCACCATCTATTTCCTGCCAAAGGTCCACAAGGACTATGACACACTGCCAGACGTAAGACCAATTGTCAGTGGAATAGGATGGCTGACAGAAAACGTGTCAAAGTATATCAACAGAATCATAAGACCGGAAGTATAAAAAATAAATTCATATACCCATGACATGATGCACATCTTAGAAATTGACAGTAGAACCACATGGAATCAGGAAAACCTACTTGTGACAATGGATGTGAAAGCACTCTACATGTGCATCGACCACAAACTAGCCATCAAAACAATTGACTATGTTCATGAAAACACATCAGCCTCACATCTAATGTTCATTGAGATGATAAAAGAACTACTAACCTTCGAACTTGAAAGAAACATCTTCATCTTCAATGATCATTTCTACCAACAAACAAAGGGAATAGCCATGGGCACATGCTTTGCACCACCGATGCCCAACCTATTCGTGGGAGAATTTGAAAGTAAACACGCCACACAACACCTGGAACTATCACAGAAAGTGATCAAGTGGCAGAGATACATCAACAACATTTTCATATTATGGAACGGAAGTGAAACCGTAATGATGGAATATTGTGAATACCTCAACAAAAATAACTTTGGGTTAGAATTCATGATTGAAACAAGCAAAATAGAGGTAACACTCTTGGACCTATACCTCTACATAGAAGAAGGGAAGTTGGAAACAAGTTCGTACAGAAAGAAAATGGAAGTAAATGCGACCTTACAGGCTAACAGCTGTCACCTCCAGAACACCATAAAAAACATTCCAATAGGAGAATTCACCAGGGCCAAAAGGAACTGTAGCCAACAAAAGACAAAAGAATGTGAACGCAAAACCATCAATGAAAGATTATAAACAAGGCGATATAAAGCAAACTGCATAAAACAAGCAATGAGAAAAGTTGACATCAGAAACCGAGATGACTACCTGAAACCAAATGAGAAATAAACACCTGAACATCCAGAGAAAATAAGAATGATCACGCAGTGCACAGGGAACAACGCACTGATCAGGAAGATCTTCCCAAAACACTGGTATATATTGGAACTAGACAATGATCTGAATGAATACCTACCGTACAAACCCGACATAGTGTATACAAAGGCACCAACATTACACTCCAAACTAAGCCCCAGCTATATGAAAAGTAGCAAACCCTGAATCCAGATGAACATACTGACTGGCAAGAGTCTTAAGGGCTTCTACAAATGCTCGAATTGCAGTATGTGTATATATGCCCTAAACAATGTACAAAGCTACAGGACTGCTAATGGTAAACATGTGACCATCAGTGAGTTTATAAACTGTAGAACCACATATGTAATTTACCTGATAATCTGTATCTCCCAATAAGATTTATGTCGGGAGTACCATCCGCGAACTGAGAATACGAATCAGGGAACACCTGGGGACTATCACGAATGAGGACAATCCCTCAGCGCTATCAGAACACTGGAGAAATAAACACACAAATGAAAACAAAGAGAACATCAAATTCTTTGGGGCAAAACATGTAACCCTGGACGAGAGACTGGGTGACCGAAAAAAACTGTTGGGCCAAAATGAATGTTGAATGATATGTGATGTAAGAGCTATATCGGAAGGCCTCAACACTGACACAGAAATGCACCACTTTCTGTGAAACAAATGAAGTAAATGGAAGTGGGATCTGGGGAGTTATGACCTCATTAACCCATAACCCTTGAGAAACAGGATACCACCTTCATATGGTCACATGGATCCCAACAACCATACGGGTATCCTCATATATATTGGAAACCAACTAGGAAACAAATATCCGTAGGATATCAGACCTACTCATCACATTAATATCTGAACCATCGCATACTATGTATGTATGAATTCCCCAATCTTGAACTCCAACCTGAGATGACATATTAGCACAACACTAGTCACCATTATACACATGGACCTAAGATGTATTCACACATAGACATCACTTGACATCACGCCCTATTCATAAGCACTCCAAAACACATCCCCTCAACACGGGATGGCCAATTTAGAGACACGCAGCATGAAAAGGGAAACCACCTTTTTTGATACTTAATAACTCGTACACAATATTAATCATACAAACATTATTAAATAAATGAGTAGAAGCAGGCACAGACAATAGGCAAATAAACAAATAAGCCTACAAACTACGAGATACAACGTGAGGACGCCGCTGACAAATGCCAACATGACATCACTTTAATCACGTGACCACTCACAAACCTGACAAGTCATTTGAGGGGTAATTCATAGAATTCAGCGCACAAGTGGCGCACGCCGCTGGCGCACAGTGTGCGTGAGCGGCAGTCTGCGCCAGCCGCGTGCGCCAAAATCCATTTCCGCGCACAGCGTATTCATGGATTTTAACATCCATAACCAGCCGTGGCGCAGAGTTGCGCAGCGACCCTGCAGCAGCGCCAGTTACTCCCTCAAACCCTCCCCATGAACAGCGCACAAATCCCATACATGGCGCACAGGCCAGTGGACCAGCATATAGCCCCCCAACCACGAAAACGTCTGTAAAACTCCCCGTGCACCCCTCCGAATACACGTTCCCCGCTTAGCGGTGAGAATCACACACGAGCGAGGTACGTGTATTTCGGGGGTGCGCGGGAAATCTTACACGCGATTGGCCTTGTGCGAGTAGAGTACGTGTATTTCAGGAGTGCACGGGAATTCTTACAAGTGATTGGCCTTGTGCGAGCGGGGTATGTATATTTCGGGGGTGCGCGGGAAGTCTTACCCGCGATTGGCCTTGTGCGAGCGGGGTATGTGTATTTCGGGGGTGCGCGGGAAGTTTTACACGAGATTGGCCTTGTGCGAGCGGGGTATGTGTATTTCAGGGGTGCGTGGGAAGTTTTACATGCGATTGGCCCTGTTCGAGCGGGGTACGTGTATTACGGGGGTGCCCCAACAAATTGGCAGTGTGTGTCCTCCCAGGTGTGCCCTCTCCCCCCTCCCCAGGGCCTGCAGGCAGACCACAACACAGGGGAACACACTGCACCCCTGGCCATGCCCCACAGGCAGCCCATCCACCCTGGCAAAGCCCCCCAGCCAGCCCACATGTCACCATGCACAAGTGAGCCACTGACTCATGTCCCCCAGCACCCCCACCCCCAGCATTGATGGGCACCTGCCAGCAGGCACCGACTCATGTCCCCAGCACCCCCACCCCCGCAGCATTGACGGGCACCTGCCAGCAGGCCCCGACTCATGTCCCCCAGCACCCCACCCCCCCAGCATTGAGGGTCAGGGCCTGACTCATGTCCCCCAGCACCCCTACCCCCCCAGCATTGATGGGCACCTGCCAGCAGCCCCCGACTCATGCCCCCCAGCACCCCCACCCCACCAGCATTGATGGGCACCTGCCAGCAGACCCCGACTCATGTCCCCCAGCCACCCCAAACCCCCCAGCATTGAGGGTCAGGGCCTGACTCATGTCCCCCAGCATCCCCACCTCCCCAGCATTGACAGGCACCTGCCAGCAGGCCCCGACTCATGTCCCCCAGCACCCCCACCACCCAGCATTGAGGGTCAGGACCTGACTCATGTCCCCAAGCACCCCCACCCCCCCAGCATTGACGGGCACCCGTCAGCAGGCCCCGACTCATGTCCCCCAACACCCCCATCCACCCAGCATAGACGGGCACCTGCCAGCAGGGCCCAACTCATGTCCCCCAGCACCCCCACCCCCTCAGCATTGACAGGCACCTGCTAGCAGGCCCCGACTCTGGTCCCCACCCAACATGTCATAAAGATGCACATTTATGGGCCTCATGTCCACCAAAATCCCAGTGCATGCCACCCCAGTCTTTAGACACAATCAAGTTTCCCATCCACCCCTCACTGAAAGGCCTATTACTTGTCACTAACCAAAAGTCAAATATGCACATCAACACATGTCTGTCACACACACAACTGGGTGCGAGTGATTGTGTAAACCCACATTGTGACATGCAGTAAACCAAAGAGCAAATACCACACATGGAAGTAAGAAATCAAAATGTATTGTGCACAAAAATATAAAAAAATGATTCAAAGCATGTAGATAATCATCAACAAGAAAAAAGGGCACATCCAAAACCAAAAAAATAATAATGATGACACAATCCAAATGAATCCAAAATAAAGTTTGTCAAAAATCCTTGTCCACCAAAGTAAATCCAAAGGAAACCAAAATCCAAAAATCCATTGATCCATGGTGAGGGTAAATGATGTAAGAAAAAAAATCCACTGTCCAACTATGTACAAATATTGCAACAAGGGTCCATGAGCCCAACAAATTAAATGAAACCTATATACAAAACCCTACCTAATCTTCAACTATATACAAAAACATGGGCATGTCCGAGCGTCCCAAAAAAAAAAAAAAAAAAAGGAAACCTAAAACTAACTATATACAATGGCGGCGGGCAAGTCCTGCAGCTCACTCTGTGATGTTGTGGTCCAGGGCATCATCGAACTCCATGTCAATGTCCCGGAGGCGTGCCTCTGCCCTGGCCCCGAGGTCTCGCAGGGATGCACTCATGGCCTGTTCCAACTCCCTGCGAGTTGCCTCGAGGCACTCAGCCCACCTCAACGTCCGACACATGGAGAACTCCGCCCTGACCATGGTGAGCCGCGCCTCTTCCACCACCTGCCGCTCCACATCTATCCGCTGGCCCAACCGCAGCCACATGGAAGACACTCCCATTCCAGGGTTCTCCTGCCCTCTGGCCGATGCCTGCCCCTCTGATGTTGATGGCCCGAGCCATTATCGCTCACACCTAGAGCCTGCTGCTGCTGTCCATGTGCCCTGTCCGATGATGCCTGCACATCTTCCATCTGCTGGTCTCCAGTTGTTGGGTTGTCCACCCCTGCTGAACTGCCGACTCCCGACTGTGGCAGGGATGGGATCTCCACCAAGCTGGCTGTGTTGGTCAGGACAGGTCCACAGGGGGCCCTGATGGAATCTGGGCTGGAAGACGGCAGGGAGAATGACTGGCGCATAGTCTCCACAGAGGAGGAGAGGTCTGCCAGAGTGCGCGACACATGTAGGAACCCACCGACCATGGCCCCTCCCAACAGTGCCACGTTGCCATGCAGCTCTTCATGATGGCGTGCGTGCTCCCCCCAGGAAACACGCATGTCATCACAAATGTCACGCGTGCGCAACGCGACATCAATCAGGACGGAGCCCATACGGTCATGGGACTCCTCGTCCGCAGGTAGTGGAGAGCCAGATGACGTGGGCATCCCCCCTACCTGCGGACGGGGCATCCCTGCTGGTGCATGGTGGTGCAGTCACAGGGTCAGGGACAGCGACATGCACAGGCCCCTCCGCGTTGACCTGTGCTGCCTCCTGACCCTGGCCCTGGACTGCACCACTTGCACCAGTGGTACTACCCCCACCAGGCCCCATGTGCGGCTCAGTAGCGGGCTCCTCCTCCTCTGTGGAGACCACCAACCTGGATGTCTCTGCACCATCTTCCGCCATTGCAAGCCCCTGTGGGGCTCACCCGGCCCTTCCGCTACAGCCGTAGTGGCAGACGCGGCACCAGTCCCCTCGCACCGACTGATGGCAATTCCTGGAGGGTGTCTGGGCCTTATGTCGCCGCCCGGTGGAAGCATCCCCGCCGCTTAGCTCCACAGCGCCATCTCCGCCCTCTTCGTCACGCGACGCTGTGTAGAGGGAGACATAGAACACAAGCATCAGGGTACTGTACAATAGTCCCCTAAATAGCAAGCAATAACACATGAGTGAAACTGTCAAACGTCTCTTCCATCCTGTCCCTCCACAACACATGGGTCAATGCACGCACACACATGCAGAAACAGGCACGGCGCATGCAATCAACATCAGCATCCATGTACACGGCCCTCCCCGGACATAAATGTTGCCTTTAATCTCACATGCATCATGGCTCATACTGATCCCATGCACACACATCACCGGAGGGTCATGCATCATGGCTCGTACACCACAGACACCATGGCGTTTCAAAGTCACACACACGCTTCTCAGACACACAGACATGCACACCATACATGTACATGAGAGCAGAACCCATCCCTCACCCCCCATCCATGTCCGAAAACAGAGCTGGCATTCATTCATGTGTGCATTCCGCATTCAGCTCGCCATATCTCATTGGAACATATGCACCATCCATGTGGTTCACGCATTACTGGTCTCACATTACCATGATGTCACGGCGCACACACATCCATACATGGCCTATGTTACACATAGAGGCAAGTAGCTGACTACCAGCACACTGCAACATGCCCTGTTTGACACAGCATGGCCACTTGCTGCTCGACTCCAGACGGGTCTTCCTCCAAATGATCTGGGCGTGGAGCGCTGGGCTTATGCATTCCAGGACCCTCATCTGGATGTTGCTCAGGTCGACCCGGCACCCCTCTGTATCCTCTGACTCCACGAGGCACCGGCCTTCTTGAGGGTCCTGGACCTGAAGTCCTCCCAGCACTTCCGGACGTGCTTGATGTCGCGGGTTGCCACCCCCTCCATGTTGATGGCAACCATGACATCCTCCCAGATCCTCTCCCTTCCTTCCTTGTCGGCGCGCGATGGTGTGAAGAGGGCATCATAATGCCCCAGGACATGCTCCACCAGGACACCAACTTCCTTCTCACTGAAGCTGGTGGCCCTCTGCCTCTCTTGCTGGGGGTCACTAGTGGTCTCGGATGGTATTTCCCCCGACATGGCGATCCCCGAGGGAGGTGTGGGTGGGCAACTGGGTCCTGGGCTGGGCTGTGGAGCGATGGTATTCCAGTCGGGAGTCTTCTGTTCCAGCAGGGGTGGACACAGCAACTGGACCCCTGCAGATGGCTGACATGCAGGCACCAAATAGCAGGGCATGTGGGCAGTAGGCAGCAGCAGATGTCAGGTGGGAGGGTGCTCGGGGCTCTTGGGGGCAGGAAAATGGCCTTTTGGGCAGGAGCGTGGTCTTCCGTGTGTTTTCACGTGGCCAGCTTGATACGGAGTGATTTTGCACTTGAAAAAAGTGCATGTCAGCGTGTAATTCGAGGAAAGGCCTAAGCGTGTCTGTGACATAGTGCGCACGGGCGTTTCCCTCAACACGGGTGCCTATTGGATCAGCACGTGAAAAAACCACATGTCCGCGTGCGAATGTGTGTAATTCGAGAAAAGGGCCTAAGTGTGTAAGTGACGTGACGTGCGCAGGTGTTTCCCTCAGCACGGGTTAAAGGTGAGCGGGGTCAGCAGTTCGCTGTACGTGCCTTTCGTGGGGACCGACGTGTGTGTTGCTACTTTGTGTTGTTTCGTGCGCCATCACAACTTCACAGCGGATCAAGGACGTATTCTTCTTTTGGCGGGGGTATTGGCTACGCGTGGTTTTCATCATCGCGCTAGTCTGACGGTGAGTCACGCACGCTATTTTTCCCACTGCGGGTGCCCCTGTGTATCGCGTACCCGTTTTTGAGGTTATAGTAGCCTGCGTGTCCCACGCGTACGCGTTTTTCGTGTTCCTGGATGCCACAGCGTACTGCGGGAGGTTAATTCCACGCACATAGGCTGCAGGGGTTGCGTGCACGGTTTTACTGCAGTTTTGGGATGCCTGAGCATTGCATGCCCCGTCACTTCATCACCGGGGTCACATACAGCCTTGCAGGTGCAGGAGTACTGTTAACATCTTGCATCCCACCCCCTTCACCCCAATTGCCCAGGACAATTGTGGTATACACCTCCCATTGGCACTCCTCCATCTGTGCAGGCACTACTCCATCTGTGCCATGGATGGGAGGCCACCAAATGTGAGGGGCGCCTCAGCTGGGTGTACTCCTCGTGGCGGGCGTGGTCAGGGACGTTGCCGGGGTGACCAGGGAGTAGGGGGACTCCAGGGTGTCCAGGGTGGCTCCAGAGGGGGAAGAGGCAGGGGTGTGCCACTTGGGCATGATGTTGTGCCATGTGTCGGTGCAGTCATGCCACCACCCCCTGTGGTTCCGGGAGATGCAGCTTCTGCATCTGGCACTGGCGCCCATGTGACCCAGCAGTCTGTTTCATCGACTGCCACGGGCCCAAGGGTAGTGGTAGCTGCAGGTACAGCTGGGGACACCACCACCCAGGTTCAGGGTCTGCCAGCGCAGGCTGCGTTGGCACTTGAAGAGTCCATGGAAGATTTCCAACAGGGCAGGAGGAAAATCGTAGGTGCACGCAGGGCTGCCCTGACCAAGACACGTGTCCCTGGGGCAGTAATGTCATCTGCTGCCCTGACCAGCTGGGTGCTGGCAAGTGCAGGGGCAGATGCAGCCAACAACACCCCGGTTGTGAGTCTACCAACCAGGACAGTCGCGGTCAATGACCCTGCCACAGCAGATGTTGCTGCGCAGGGTCCATTAGAGGGCACCCAGCTGCCACTGACGCAAGTCAGGCCTTTGGTCGTCCCTCCACCTGCCACTCCCTTGGCTCAATCCATCGGTGCCACTGGCCATACTGATCAGGGCGGCATTTGCCAGCCAGGGACTGCGCCACAATCCAAGAGGAGGAAGGTTGCACCTGCAGCACAGACTGGGACCCCACACACAGCCTCGACCTCCTGTTGTCGAGGAAGACGCCTTTCTGCAAGCAGGAACTGGACTTCCTCGTGGACTACGTGCGGGACCACAGCCGTGACATGCTAGTGGGGCCTAATTGTCAAACTATGGCTGCCCACCGTGATACCCACTGGAAGCAAGTTGCGGAACATGTGAGTGCATTCGGCCATGAGGTGCGCATGGCACAAGAGTGCAAAAAGCATTGGAATTACCTCAAGCGCAGCGCTAAGGCTAAGCGTGCCTCAAATTAAAACATGACTCTGGTGACTGACAGTGGGCCGGCACCTGTGGAGGAAGACCTCACTCTGCACGAGTCACTCGTTGTGGAGTTCATACCACCTGAATCGGTCGAAGGAGTGGGAGAGATGCCGGACATTGCTGCCCAGTCCAGTGAGTGTTGCTGCGTGTTTGTCGAGGACATGTGTGTTTTACTTGTGTGATGTGTTGTGCATGACTGCCACTACATGTCATGTGTACATGGTTCTGAAGTGCAAGTAATGCAATGCTTCACTGATGAATGGCTGCTCTGCAGGATGGTGGACATGTGGAGCAGACGGGGACTGTCCGCATCACCACTATTGCACCCTACTCACATGCTGGTCACCGGGATCCCCCTCCGGTCCATGTTCCAGCTCACTGGCCCTTCTGCATGTAGCCTGGGGTGACCTTCCTCTCAGACCTGGGACTATATCATAGCATGACTGACCTGCATGTGTCCTCTGCCTGCATGCGGTACTCCACGTAGGCATGCTCCCTTGCCCCTCCACCCCCCTCTGCACCCCAATATCACCTTTGCACTTGTCTGCATCAATTTCGCTGTAAAGTACTTGCCTCTTCATGTGTCCTGTGTACATGCTAACTTCCACCAGCCAACCTGCCAGACATATGCTGTGGGGTACATCCTTTGTACCTGATGCAGGGTGTCTCACTTGGACTGTGCAGATGTCAGATGCTCCGCAGGGACGTGAGTGCCCATTCATGCTCCATGTGCATTCCATGCATGCCCCTATGTGTCCTTGACTGGATGATCATTGTAGTACGTGTCCAGGGTGACCTACATTGCATGGCATTTCATCAACCTCCCATGGCCACTGTGGCTCAGTCATGCGTCCCACACATGTTTAGGGTGTGAACGTCTGTGTGGGTCACAGGCCTCATCCTGTTTCATGCCCAATGACTTTGTCCAACTGGTATAGTGTCTTCTTCACACGTGGGTGTACTCCTGAGGTTTCATTATGTGTCCTGCTTATTGTCCCATCATCATCTGCTGTGTTGTCACATGACTCAGATGATGCAGTTGATGCTAGTCAACACTGTCTGTCAATACACAGGTCTATGGTCATCCTTTTGATACCATGCAAGTCATCCCTGCATTTCCACTTAGGGGGAGGGGTGGTTTGCTTGTAGCCATGCTACCCATTGCATGCACATTGCACGTGATGCCTGAAGTTGACCTTGCACTGCCTTCACAATTTCTGATACACATCATGAAGTACTTGTACATGTAGATTGTGAGTAACATACAAATTTGCTGCCCTGCATAGACCCACTTCTGAGCGGTATAACACCCTTCTACATGCCTAATCCGAGAAGCAATGTCAAGTTGACCCAGCATGCATGGCAGGTTCTCTTTTGTGTGTGACATGTCTGCTTGATGTGTTTGGTGTCTGTGTGATGTCTATGTGTGTGTGTGTTTTGTGCTTCTAACATGTGTAGTGACCTTTTTTTCTCTCTACTTTTCAGATGATGATGCAATGGAGCCAGAGGATGGTGTTGTCATGCCAGGCACAGGGTTGTTATCACTATAGCAACCCAGCACAAGTGGGGGTCGTGGGGTGGTAGGCCACGAAAACCCACATGTGCTACAGACCATCTTGTCTTTGGCTGGCAATGAGTCCAGCCCTGATGACCTCTCTGACGTCCATGTCGAGTTGGATGTGCATCAGGTCCATATGTCAGGGGTGAGTGATTCTGATGTGGACACTCCTCTGTCTGCGACACCTGCACTGAGGTGTCAGACAGTGGTGGAACCTCTCCCTGTGGTGGATCGGGACGCAGGGTCTGGGCCATCACGTCGATGGGGGCATGTAGTTGTGTAGCCGCGGGCGGTGCCAACCCAACAAGGACACCCGATCCTTGGGTCCCACAGCTGTCAAGCCCAGAAATGCGGTGGCCGCGCCCAACCGCAGTATACTGAGTGGGAGCAAGACATGACTGCCAATTCTGAACGCCAGGGGGCAGCAATGGAGAACATCGCTGTGAGCATGGAGCGTGTGGCCAAATCTGTGCTCCCCCCTGCTAGGCAGGTGCTTCTCCAACAGCAGGCAGCACGGTCCACGGCCCGCTCGCTCAGGCTGGGCATGGCGGCCTCAGACAGGGCACGCCAGGCTGAAATGTTGTCTCTGTGTGAAGCAATTGCTGCTCACGCAGAGGCACACTTGGAGGCCCTGAGGGCTGAGTATGAGTCCCTCAGATCCACTCTGGGTGTCCTCTTGATGCCCCAGAGGACGCGGTCAGAGGAGAGGTTTGAGCAGCTTGAGCGTACCATCTCAGCTGAGCTGAGCTATGTCCTTGCTGGGAGGTGCATCAGTTGTCCAGCCAGGCCTTGCAGGAAGAACTCTGTGTTACACGTGTTACCTTGCAAGAGGAAGCACGCGTATTATGGGAGGTTCTGCATGCAGACCTACGTGTCATCGCCGCACAGAGCCAGGGTCACCCGTCCGGCAGACTTTTCCTCAACATCATCGCATGTGGGTGTTGAGCAGCACCCTGTACCTCCCCCTCCTGGGTGCCTCCCCCCCCCAGGGTCGCATGTGGCCATTTTTGACTTTTATTTTAGTTTAGTTAGTTAACTTTCAATTTGATAGTTAGTTTAATTAGGTAATGTAGGTATTTCATAGTTAGTCTAATTAGTTTATATAGTTTAAAATTGCTTGTCTAGTGTGCTTTCATGTGACGGTGTGGTGCTTTGTGGCTTTTGAAAGCATCCACTGTCTGTTCCAGCTGGTCCCTTCAAGCTTGTCTCGTGTATGTGTTTGCAGCTTGGGGTCCTGACTCACATATGCCACTCCTGCTTCCCTTATCCATGGTCTCGCAAGGATGGTTCGGTGTTACAGCCTATTACACAAGGGCTTTGGACTGTCATATCTGTGGCATGTCTGCTGCTGTACTACTTGTGTTAACACCCCTAGTGGGGATGATAGGGGTGATATTGACCACAGTTCTTCCTTTGCTAGATGTGTACATTAATTGCTATACATTGTGTAGTATGTTTCTTATCTTTACTGTACATGTGCTTGATGCAATTCATGCTGTAGACAGTGGCTAACACACTTTGCCTGTGAAAGTCGCACTGATGGAGTGATTTCTGATGTACGTCTCTGACATGGTCCAGTCATGACATGCCTGAGGAGACACACACAGGGAAATTTGAAGCATTAATCATGTGTTTTCTGCCCTTTCTGTAGGGGGATGAGCCTGCAGACCACCTTTCCCAGGAGACATGGCCCATTGGACGTCTGGAAGCTGGCCACGTTCGGTGGTGCAGACATGCGCATGTGTGCGCAGGCAGAGCCACAGGGATTGTGCTCATACATCCTAAAGAAGCTGACGTGTTTCAAGGAACTCCAGGCAAGGTGAGCAGCACAAGGGGGCCACACCGCAGCCAACCTTCCACCAGGCCAGTTTCACATGCATGCTAAGTAGCACCACTGACGATGAGCTTAGACAGATATTGGTGTTGAAGTTCACAGTACAGCTGAGACGCGAGTGTCGACTAATGGCTAGTTGATGGGAAAGTTGTCAGGGGCACATGCAGGGGCAGTGGCACATATCCTCCGGTCCACCATGGTCCATTGAGGCAGTTGTATTAGCCATTTAGCGTTCCAAGACAGGGAAAGAAGCAGCTCACAGGGACAGACAGCGAGGGACAGACTTGTGTGCAGTGCATTTCATTTTCATGTTGAAATCGCCACATGCACCACCTACTTTATTTGGGTTATGCTGGAACAAGACTTTTACTGAAGTCGTACCTTGATAAATGCGTCTGGCTGCTTACCCAGGGAACATTGGATGTTGTGTGAATCTTGACACATTGTCTTCCATTTGCCACGCACCCACCGGTGCCTGACTTACTGCATTGACTGTGTATGAACCATCACGGGGGGAATCTTATGTATGGGTACGAAGCACCACACCAGATAGTTTGTTTGTAGAGTATTTTGTTACTTTGGGGCATGCATGGTGGTGTGTGTGTGTGTTATGGGCACGTACAGATTAGTGACTCTGGCTCTCTTTGCAGCATTGAACTCCTCATGTTACCGGACCTCAGAGTGCGCAGGCAGGAGGCCAGCACTCACCCCAGAGATAAGTTTCCCTTTGACTTCCATTTGAGTCATTTGGTACCATGTGCATGATGTACACGTTTGGTCTGATTGTGTATGTGTTAATGTGATTATTATATTTTTGTACATTCCCTGCTTTCCCTTGTCAATCCTACTTCCCTCTCCTGCCCCTCATTCCGGTTATCCAGTATACCAATGCCTGTCCCGACTGCATATCCCTGACCCTCCTTACCCACCAGGGTCTCAGAGGCCTGTGTGAGTTTGACCTTGCAGGGACCCAGACCACGGCGGGGGTGGTTGGTTCGTGCCACTCCTGCGCCTGTACACGGGAGCTGTGACAGTACACATCAGTTTGTGGTGCATCATTGTATATTATGTACCAAACATGGTACACATCCTATTGTGTGACATTGTTTTACTGTGCTACCTTGGTTGTTCCATCATTGTGCTAGTACTTGTGCTTTGTGATGTACTGCTACTTCAAGTCATCTACTGGAGACACTTCTGGTTTATTTTTCTGCCTGAAGGCTTTTTGCTTGGTTTGTGTGTTTGCCTGCTTTGAGTTCTCTTTGATTTGGTGTTTTTGCAAGTCAAGGTGGCCTCTGAGGGTGCTGGACACTTTTTACACGCAAGGTGGAAGATGGAGACAAAGGGGAAGGGTGATCCTGTGGCCAGGTAGACTGCAAGGATGAAGGCTACATACCCCAGGTGCAGTTGTTCAGTGGGTCATGGTGATATGTGAGTGAGGGGGGTATTTAGTTGTTGGACAGTTGCCTTGCCCCACAGTGTGATGGGCACCCTGACATTGTAATTGTGGTATCCTATGTACATGATGTATTCTGCTGAGGGTATAGTTGTGGTTTGACATGCTGGGTGTACACGTGGGCAATGTTCACATGTGATGAGGACACTGATGGTCACTTGATTGCACATGCATATATTGAGTGCATGTCCCTACTGACACACACACTCGCCCTATGATCCAGAACATGTACAACCACCCTTCCATGTCCACATGTGGACTCAGTTTGCCTTCTGGGGCCCACTGTGTCCCTGCAGCGCATGATCTATGACCATTTGTGGATCCTGTACATGTGTGATTTGTTTTTTTATTTAGTTTGTCATTTTCATGTGATGCTCAGGGTGTGCGTCACAAACAATGGCTGGTCACTATGCTGTGTGCTGAGCAGTGTGTTGCAGGAGATGGACACAGCGCACGTATTATGCAGTGTTGATTTTGCTGTGCACAATGTGCATGTAAATAGGCATTCATTGTTATGTTCAAGCTGCAACTGTTGGTATGCATTTGGGTATGACTTGCTTTGTGTGGGAGGTTGTTGGTCAGTCATTTCATCTGATTCCATGTCAGGCATCATTGTCTGATGCCACTTTGCATTTATCACATGTCAATGTGTACATTATTGGTACTGTGTTGGTGTTTTTGCTATTGCTTGCCATGCCATGTTGTGGTTTTGGTGGCTTTGGGTGACATACCAGTGATTGTCAGGGCCTGTTTTGCAGGTCTGTGTGATACACACCTTGTATGTGTACCTTTTGGTCACACAGGATTGGTTAGGTTTGAGTAGCTAGGGATGCACACAATGTGGCACTTCCATGGCAACATTCTCAGGGTGGTAAGGTTGTGACAGTTGACTGTCTCGTTGTCATCATCGATTGTCACCTGGTATGTGCCAGGCCTTTGTGCACTCCAAAGGGGAGGGAGTTTAGGTGAAAAATGTGGCCACAAGCTGGGTCCGGGCTGCCTCGCCACGTGCCCTATCCCCTACCATGGGCAGCACCTGTGCCTGTGGTTGGGGATGTGGGGGCAGCACCATGTCCACCGGTACGCCCTGCCGTGTTGCAACATTGTGCAGGACACATGCTGCCACAATTATCCTGCACACTACTTAGGGTGCATAGAGTAGCTGCCTGCCAGAGTGGTCAATGGAGCAAAAGCGTGACTTGAGCACTCCGAATGTGCGCTCCACTATGGCCCTGGTTGCAATATGGGCAGTGGTGTATCTTACTTGGGGTGGTGTGGTGGGGTTCCGGATTGGCGTCATCATGTGGTTGCTCAGAGGGTAGGAACTGTCCCCTGGAGAGGTGGTAATGGTTGTGATTATTGGGGTTTGTGTATTTGTCTGTGTTTGACATGCATGAATGTGCACAGGCATTTGTACTCACCTAGGAGCCATGTGTCGCCACCCTGCCCAGCTTCCAGGGCCCGGCTCAGGGCGGACATTCTGTATATGAAACTGTCATGGGTGGAACCAGGGTAGTTTGCATAGACAGAGGTGATGATGGCCCTAGGTGGACGTAGGGCCACATGGGTGCAATCTATGGCACCGAGCGCTTTGGGGAAGTGTGCCACCCTGTAAAAGTCCTGGACAACGGCCTGCCTTTCTGTGGGTGTTCTGGGCATGTATATGTGCCTGCGGACTGGGGGGCGCGCAGTCATGATTGCCAACACCTGGTATAGTCAGCGTGACTGCGTGGCCTGTGAGACCCCCCCACTATGGCAGTAGTCTGCTGAAATGACCCAGAGCCAGAAAATGCAGGACATTGAGCAGCTTCTCCAAGGTGCGGCACGTGCACGGCGTTCGGGTTGTTGCAATGATGTGTGCACCCGTGTGCACCATGCACGGATTTGGCGCACAACCAGTGGAAAACACGCGCAGCGCCTTCCTTGAATCGCACCCATGCGCATGCGCTTGCTTTCTCACACTTGCACCACCTTGCGCCAGCTGGCGCTGGGATTTTCGGCGCACGTTTGTTCCATGAATCGGCCCCTTAATGTATGAGATTTGCAAGTCATTCCGCATCAAGCAACCAGAAGGACATGCTGACCCGAATATGGGACTAAGGAAGGACCGAAGGACCAAACACCCAACAGGTGAGACCAAGGCGGAATAGAAACACAAGAAAGTACAACACACGGATACACGTATGAATAGACATTACCGATGCACCGCATAAACCGGACATTGCACTTGTTGATCAACAATTTGATTCAAACTAATTTATTCAAATATGAAGCAATGCGCAAATGAAGCTATTAGCACATAATCCACTTTGCAGCAAATGTTCCTAATGCAAAAGAACCACGATCTCCAGCCTGAGACTCACAGGTAAACTTACCACACGCAAGCTCTGAATTACGGGCACACATTAGATCAACTTCTTGACACAAACAAATTAATTCAAATATGAAGCAAGGCATAAATGAAGCTATTAACAAACAATCAACTTTGCATCAAAATGTTTCTAATGCAAAAGAACCAACACTTCCAACCTAAGACTCACAGGTAAATCTACCACGCAGAGGCTCTGAATTAAAGAGTACCACCTTATACACAGGTACTGATCATGAAAGTACCTGCCACCACCACTGCGCAGCCACCAAACAATTAGGCTATATCACTCTAAAGCACTATATGCACGGTTTAATCCTAGAAGGCACAGTCTCAACACCACTGTGCAACTACCTAGCACAGACCTCACTAAGTACACCTGGTCACCTTATTGATTAAATATGACTAGCAGAGAGCAGGCCCATTAACCATCAGACATATAGACCTTATTTCTATCCCAAACTACAGGGCTTACATATATGCTTTAAAATAAGAATACCGAATTGAGAGACCACTGGACAAAGACCAAGCAAACACAGTACCCCTACTACACAACAGTGGATTTACCCGATTTGAGGTAAACCACAAACCTATATGGCAAGAATAAATAACCACGAGAAATGCGTGGCATCTCCTCTTACACGCCAGCAGCTTAAAACTAACCAAACCTCTCCCACTCTTGACTCCTCAGACCCACTGAAGTTTTCTCTTTCAAAGGAAAAAAGAAAACATTTAAAACAATCCCATGTATTATCTACAAGTCTTTGTAGACACCAATGTTTTTTGTAAATAAAAAGGAAAAACGCACCAATCACTAGAAAAGTCACAATTAATGTCACAAAGGAATACACAAAGTGAAATAACCTGTGTGATACCGATCTCTGTGAAACAAAATAGAATAAGTACTAAGTCACTTAACTTATGTGGATAATATGAATGAAAAACATATGAAATAAAGTGTTTGACTTATGCTCAGACACTAACAAGTGCCTACCTCACAAGCTATTGTATAGATCAGAAACCTGTGGGGACTCCTAGAACCAAGCGCAAAGGCTCAATGGGAAAAAAAAACATCCCTTGTAACCAACAGACCAACTGGTGAATATCGGTCCCTGCTGAACCATGCAGCCACTGACCCCCAATTAAATGTGAACAAGTCAGTTAAGAAGAACACCTAATTAACTAAAACATGGGTACAGCGCACAGACTGATACTACTCACCCAAAAAAGAAAAACTTAACTTCAAACTGACAATACACAATTCAAAGCAGACAGTGTGATGAGACTTAGCACCCGTCACACTGAGACATGGCTTTCCAACTGCACAGGAACAGCCAGGAACCTACAGCCATATAAGGTGACAACAGCTGTGCAGCTGCTAAAACCAAATCTCATCCTTTACAATGAATCCCATGCACATTCCAAATGCACTAGACCTGTCTACACCGTATGACACTGTGGATCACATGACAGTCTGACAATTGGCGGCAAAGCAGTTCTATGGTTTGCATCCTTCCTAGGAGACAGAACGGCACAAGAGTAAATAGGACATGCCAAAGCTGAGAAGTCACTGTAACATTATGGGGGCCCTCAAGGATCATCCATTTTTCCCCGGCTAATCAACGCATTAGTACCGTAGCAACCCTAATTACATCCTTCACAAACAATTTCAACATTCTTTTATCAACACACAAAAATATTTCAACACCAGCCATAATGAGGCTCAGGGACAATATTGCTGTCTACCTTGTGCAATCCAAAAGGGGATGTTATGTTATAAATCGTTGATACTGTGCCCATCACTGTCATAGTGATTCTAAAGCACCAGTACATTGACTGCTAATCCTGCAAACGTTTTGCCATGCCTGGGGTAAACCTGACCGTAGTCTGTGGTGAAACAAGAAGCAAAGGGCAGAGTGTTGGGGAGGAGGGAGGAGTGGGAGTAGAGAAAAGACTTACAGAACTAATACATTGCGGAAATCTATCTCCGAAGCCCAGAAGAAACTGCACTGGCTCCCTATCAAGCATACGATTTCGTTCAAGATACTCACTCTCACTTTTAAATGCTTGAACAACTCTGCACCCATCTACTTGACGCAGTGCAACCATGGCTATGCCCCTGGTCGATCACTCAGGTCGACTGAACAGATCAGGCTCAGTCAGTCCCGCTTTCGCTCTGTTAAATTTGGAAAAAACAACTTCAACGTCACTGCACCAGCTCTATGAAGCTCTCTCCCTCTTCACCTTAAGAGCTCCACCTCACTATTTATCTTTAAAAAGACTCATCTATTTAACACACCCTAGTCCACTAACTAGTTTGCCACCACCTTCTGGTCTCTGATACTCCATGTCTGATTGTCCCTGTCTTGTACTGTTTTTTGTGCGCCGTGAGGCCTGCGGGCGATTTGGTGTGTTATCAAGACTTGAAAATAAATAAATAAATAAATAAATAAATAAAGTAAATATGATGGGGTTGAAGTAAGGGAAAGTGAATGTAAGTAAGATTGCAAGAGTAATCCTGGGTGGACTAAGGCATGTGCATCCTGAGCATAGGGCACAGAGTCTGACGGGGAGCCTTTAGCTGCTCAAATATTTTCCCCATCCCATTCAGTTTTTGATTTTTTTTAACACCTGATTGAGTAGATACTTGGTCATCCTTTTGGGCATTCTCACCTCATGCGCATCATACTGGGGAGTACACATAACTGGAACGGAGCCACAAATGCTGCCTGCAGCCTTATATCCTGGGGGAGCAGGATTCTGCTTGAGTGGCCTCCTTTTCTTTGTTTCATCAAGTTTGTCAAGTTCTGAAAACTTAGTTCACGCTACGTTTCCTCCCTTGCAGTTGACAGCGAAGCATGCCTGATTTCCCTAACATGTTTCAATGATCATTTCTTGAATTTTATCAGGTTGACGTCTGAGCCATGGTCCATCACAAAAAGTCAACAAATAATACACTTCAGCGTTTGGTGGAAGGGGAGATCCCCTTGAGGGTTGGACTCAAAAGATAACACAAATACATAAAAGATAGGTCACCTATACGCAGGTTACACAATCAAATGCATGTTAATCATTACTGCCCAATAAGTAATACATTTTTGCAAGGAAACTTGGTTTGCCCTTTCTCTCTGTTCCTCAATCCAATTAAGAGGCTGATTAATGGAATTATTTGCTTGGAAAATCAGGGATTTGTGTGCAAACTACGTGTGTAACCCTGTATGTCGATTCATGGAATCGACTGCACAGCACTTTTTTGTAACTTGCGTGGACTTTGTCTAGGCTCGGCACGTCTCTGTGAGTGGTGGAGTGCCTTGTGCAAGACACCATGCAGTGCGTGGGCAAGGCCTGCGCAGAGGGCGGAGTAAAGGGGCAACTCGGAAAATGAGGAATAACAAGGGGAAAAGTGGGTGTTATGAGGGATGGGCTGCAGACAGTCCATAGCACGCCCACAAATACGCACACAAAGCGTATTCATGGATGTGACTGCGCAACCTCTCCCCTGTGAAATGCCCAGGCAAATCCTCCATGTCTCCGCCATGCAAAGGCAGGCGTAAGGACACTTATGCATAGCAATCACAACGCGGAGGTGGATTAGCATGTCGGATTTAGGTGTGCTTGTGTGCAGCCAGGCATCCAATCAGATTTAAGGGTGCGTGAACGCAGCGTAGTGCGATGCATGGATGTTGTTTTATCCAAGTTATGATACATCGTACGCATGTCGTCGGGGTGCCGGTAACAGTTACGGAGGACCCCCGGCAGGGTCCCCAAGATGCAGGCCCGCTTTCAGGGGATTCCACGCACTTTTTAAAGAGTGCGTGTATTCGCGTCCGGCGGAGCATGCAAAGGTAGCTGTTCTGGCTGTTTTTTCTTTGTGTGGGGGCGTGTCGTGGGAATTCCGGCCGCAACTTGCGTATATAGTTTATTTGCGCAGAAAAACAGTGATCACCTGAAGAAGTGGAACAAAAAAGTAAACAAGCATTGGCAAAGCCAGTATTCATTGCTTTGGTATGTTGGTAAAAGAAGCGTGAGGAGGGAATGTGGGTAAGTGAGGAGTGATGGAATAAGGAGATGAGGGAAAGACAGGTCGTGATTAGGAAGGAAGAAGTGGGGCTGTAGACATACGGACAAAGAGACAGAGGGTCGTACAGTGCACAAGAACTGACAACAATACCTTTTTAACTTTCTTCCTGGGTTTCAGGAGTTCCATAAAAATCCACATGTCCATAACTGGAATCAGCAAAATCAACTTGAAAATAATGAATTGGAATATCCAACAGGACATCATGGCGGCATATATTCCAAGAGGTAATCTGTTAGTAGCTCATCCCAGTGAAACCTGATCATGATATCTAAGAAAATGTTTGTGCTGGACAGGTGCCGACCAATAGTGTTATTAATGGAGATCATCTGATGAAATATTATCACCCATAGACCGTTTCTGATAGCAATGAGGCAGGAGTACAGACACCCACCTGCTACTACTTGATCCAGTAGAAGCCATTTGGAAATATTCAACTGGAATGTATTCCAGCGCACCATGCCTTCACGTGAAAAACATAAGACAAAATAATGTAATTACAGAAAGTGTGGAATATCTTATTTGGCTTCTTCTAGATCCATTCGCTGACCTATACTTTATTTGACTACCTATAAAATTATTATCATTATGATTATGACTATTATTATAAGGGTATTTACTGAGCATGAAGCTAGCTTTGGCCAGCAAAGGAGCGCTTTGCAATCCTAGGAGGAAGAGCATGGTGAAGGAAGTAGAGAAACAGGGAGTGGAAGCTAAAAACAGGGGAGGGGGGAGAGCAGGCAATTTGGCAGCGAGGAATTTACAAACAACCAGGGCAGAAAACAGTGGGGAGCAGATCACTAAGTGTCACGTAAGGTGGGGAGTTGGGTGTGTGGACCTAGGTTCCCTACACATGTCAGGCATCCTTCATATGCAAATCAAACGTCTTGTGTACAGTATGTAACATTCATACATTGTTCATTAAATGCAGAGCACATATATAGTCATACAAACTCTTTCCAAGAGAGTCTTCAAAATGCGTCTTAGCGAAGAAGCGATATTTTTACTTAGTCTACTGTGAGAACATCTTTACAGTTTTGTTCCAGTTTCAACAAATGTTTCCTGATTCTGGTTTTAATTTAAATTGAGATTTGCAGGGTTTTTAGTAGGAAATGCAGCAAAGGGAGATATATGTAGAAAAAACATGGGTTGTCATTATATGTGCATGATGTCCATGAGTGTGGAGATTTTCCTTCCTGGCAGAGAGGAAAAGATTGTCTGGCCCAGGGCAATGTCTTGGCAAAGGCTGACCCTGAGCATGATGGAACATGTAATTCTGAAGTGGAAAGAGGACAATGAGACAACTCGTGAGACGAGCATTTTCAGTGCTGGCAATTTCTGGCACCTTGGAAGGAAATAGTGACTGGAAGGAAATAGTGAGGCAAGGTTGAGTGATGGCCACGAGATGTGCTCAGAAAGCCCTTAAATTATGGAGACCATAATTATCAGGCTGAATATTGTAGGCGCCTCCTGCTGTCCACAGGTATATAATCTGGACTGCAAAACCAACCGTCATAGAGCACCGAGCCACATATTGACTGTATAATAGGTGTATGCAGGGAACAACAGTGGAAGAGATGGGTTCGGAAATAGGAACTGAAAAGTACCTTGGAAGAGCCAAAGGTGTATGACGTCTCCATGAGAGCAAGTTCACTATTGCAAGCCCTGGGAGGTTGGGACCTGTGTGAAACAGAGAAAGAAGATGAAGAGTATTCCATGTTCTGTTCTTGTGCTCCCCCGCCATAAACCATATCTTGTGTATTTAGAACCACCTGTGCACAGTTGGTAGTTAAAGAATGAAATAAAACTAGAAGTAAACTTGCCACTTCCTACGCTATTCTTCCTGCATTAAATAGGTAACGGTAGATTTTATCTAATTTATTTGTCGAATTCAAAATGGTTGAATTTTTGGGGCTGAATTACGCCGCAAATATATGTGGGCGGTGGGTAATCGTCATAATAAAAAAGAGTATGGGGTCAGGGGAGCTACAGGGGGTCACCCCCGCATATATTTGCAGCCAAATGTAAAAAAAGACAATCGAAATTCGACAAGATCACCTAGAACCCATGACATTATCTCTGGGGGTGATTTTGCAGTATAGCCTTTAGGTAGCAAGCAATCCTGCGAGTCACCTAACCCTTTTTAAGGAGGCTTAAAAAGAGATAGGTGACTCACAGCTTCTCGCTGAAGGCATACTCTATGCCATCCATAAAAAAATAAGCGAGTCGGCAAACAAATTGAAAAATTGAAGGTCTATAGAAAAGGTCGTATCTACCTCTCGTACCAAGTGGCTGATTGAATCACGACCTTACTATAAAGATCTGCAGTGGTCTGTTGGAAGAAGAAGCTTGTATACCTCCAATATCCATGTTGGCGCGCATTGAAGTGCTTGAGAAGTGTGTTTGCTGTTTGGCTGGACACGCTGCTCGCTGGGCACACTGCTCATAGCCTTGCATCTAGCCCTGCTGTATTTAAAAAGCTGTATGGACTAGAGGAAGAGCAGCTTTAGTTATTGAGTCGAAACGCCTCAGGACTGTTTGGACTGCATTTTCCAAGTTGATCGTCATTGGAACTTTTTCGACCTGTAGCGACACCGCAGGGTCTGTGGGAGCCCTGTGTTCTTTGGTGGAGCTGCATGGTTGGAGCTGCATTGGGAGTGGGCTAACGTGGGCTAACGTGTTATATGACCTGTACATGTGGCGTGATACTGATGGTTTTCATTTCCTTGTTTTCTTTTTGTGTATTTATTTATTTAATGTGTTACAGTTTAAATGAATAAACTTTACACATATCTAGAAACATGAAATCAAATTAGTTAATTTCCAAAATCAGCTATTATATCATTACATTGAATAAAAAACAAAACAAAAAAAAATAAAAATAAATAAATAAATTAAAAAAAATAAAAAAAAAAAAATTCCATACATCACAATTAATATCCATTTGACATTAAATTACACAATTAGATAAAATAACAATACTAATAGTGATAATAATGAATCTGACCTAGATACAGTCATACATACTAAAACCTAAAACAACCTAAGTCAAGCCCTATATACATCAAATCGGAACTCAACAAGGTACAAATTACTGACCCATAACTAAGGAGAAACAATTAGGAATTATAATTCACAATTATATAGTAACGCATCGCACAGTAGGGTTCTCATATAAGTTTGTCTCATCACTAATCCCAAGTGTAAAAAAGACCACCTATTCAGATCTTAATGCCCAGTTTTCCCTCTATAACCAACCAAATGTTATATAAAGAGGTTAAAATATGGATATTTTCAGAATTTAGGCAATGATGCCAGAATAATACCTTAGAGATCGCTGCAGGATCGTGAGTATATTTTCCCATATGTTGCTGTATTATATTTGTCATGCTACTACATTGTGTCAGGACATGATGTGCTGTCTCTGAAACATTATTGGTTTTACACAATCTGCAATTCCTTAGTTCCAAAGGTATTTGGTCTCTCCGGCCCGTGACCCATAATGTCGGAAGTTGATCTAGTCTTAATAGGAGTATAAAACGTCGCAATCTTTTACAGGGGCATAAGTTAAGGTATTCTTGCGGTTTCATATAAGTGTACAGCCTGAATTTCACAAATTCATAACTTTTCAGTGTACTGAGGTGGGCAAAATTCTCCAACCAATCCCACATATCCATTCGCTTGTCAAGGGCCCTCTGAACTTGCTTAGTATAGTCCCCTTCGCGATACATCCATCCTATGTCAGCAAGGTGTCTTAACATTATAGCAGCAAGTGAGAGGGAATTTTGTTTTTTATATATTTCCTTACCCACAGCAGTCAGTAATGGATTTGTTGTACCACTACGCATTTTGATAAAAAGCCCCAATCTCTTTTTCAATACTATAGCTTTTAATGAAGGTAATCCCAGCTCTAAGCGTATAATGGCCATTGGTATTCCTGGCGCTAGGCCTAAAACCCGCCGCCAGAATTTCCCTTCTATTACTTGTAACCAGCTAAGATCTAAATCAAACAGGGCCTCTAATCCGTAGATTACCATAGGTATAAAAACCTGCACATAAAGTTGGCGTGTGCCCCATAGCGTAAAACCTCCTTGCTTATTAGTGAAGTTCGCAACCAGCGATGTGACCTGTGCTGTACGCATCTTCCGAGAATGTTTGCATAAACCATAGTCCCCGCTAGGCTCAAAATCAATACCCATATACCGGTATTGTGGGGCGTAAGGGATTATGGTCTTACCCACCATAAGATTTACGCGTGACACTCTTTTGTTGGTAAATCGTAATACCTTAGTCTTATCAAGATTGATAGTCAGGCCATTACGATTCGCATACTCCCACAAAGCTGTAGCCGATCTACGCAGGCCACTGACTGTATGATCAAAAATGACCAAGTCGTCTGCGTAAGCCAGGACAGTACATACCACCTCCCCAATCTTTGGTGGGCAATTTGAGACGGCCGTTATGGCCACAGGTATGTCATGGACATACAAGTTATATACCAAAGGGGCCGTCACACATCCCTGTTTCACCCCCCGGTTCTGCTGCACTTTATCAGTCAGGTGTCCCTCTTGATCTAATTTCAGTCTAACTGAAGTATTATAGTGCAGCAATCTTAGGTAATACAGGATGCCTGCTGGACAACCAAGATCGTTAAGTTTAGACCATAAACGTTCTCTCGGAATGGTATCAAAAGCTGCTTTAAAATCTATATATAATGCATATAGGGGCGGTGCACCTTTATTGCGAGCCTTAGATCTCAATAGGTTCATTACCATTAGATTGTAACTCGTTGAATAACCCTTCCTAAATCCACACTGGAAGATGGACAGAATGTTGGCCCTTTCTACCCAAGATTGTAGGTCCTCAAGCAGTAATGAGGCAAACAATTTACCCGTTGTATCCAGCATGGAGAGGAGCCGATAATTAGAGGGATCTAAACGATTACCCTTTTTAAAGACTGGTACCAGTACTGCAGTTTGCCATGAGCTCGGAATGATCCCCTGTACCATTATCTTTTTAAATAGTATAGCCAATACGCTCGCCCAGAACTCGGGCTGATTTCTCATGACTATATTGGCTAGACCGTTAGGTCCTGGAGCTCTGGACGGTTTAAGAGTCTTTATCTTGGTAATTATGGCCGTGTATGAAATATCAAAGGCCATATAGGGGGCCAAGGTCATCTGAGGGCACAATTCGTCTCTATGTATAATTGTATTACGGGCTAGTAAAAACTTGACCCATTCCTCAGCTTTGATTGGATTAACCATTTGGCCCTTCGATGACTCCCTGGCTTCCCCCAGGAGTGACCAAATGCTACGAGTGTTTTTAGAACAAATCGTCTGAACTAATTTCTGGTAGGCCCTGGTATTTATGGCAGTTTTTATATTTTTAATAATAGATCTATATTTATTTTTGATTTTCCTCGCAGCTATTCGTAATTCATCAGAAGGTCCTAACTTTTTCTTACTCATACGCAGTTCACGTCTCAAGTCCCTTTTGGCATCTCTAATCTTATTATTATAAGAACTAGGCCCAGCCACCGGTCTAAACATGCTCGAGGTCGGAACCGTTGCATGTGTATGAGAAAATGCTTTTATCCAATTTTCTATTGATTCAATAGACATGGAGTGAAAATCAGGTAAGTTTGACCATTTATCTATCTCGAGTGCCAATGCTGCCTGGTTAATGTTCTTCGCCGACCACCTAATGTTAGAGCCGGATTTATTCACATGTACTGTGCCCATATTGCTCTTATCAAGAGCTCTCTGTTGGATGTTTAATACACATCGGAGAGCAGAATGATCGCTCCATTTATTTAATGATACAAACATGTCTTCCACTAACAGGAGCATTTTAGGGCACATAAAGATATAATCTAGAGTACTACTATACAGCCCATTGGACCAAGTATGTTTCCCCGGGTAGTCACTATAGGTATAGCCGTTCAGCATTTCCAGGTCCCATTCATCAAGCAGCCGACGCCAACGTGGCCCCTCGATATCAGTTTTAGTATGAGTTAGGAGATGTTTCACTCTTAGCTTAGAATTTTGAGGATATTTCCCTGTCTCAGCAGGAATGCGACAATTAAGATTGCCCACAACAATAACTGCTCGATTACCAGGTAGAACCGACCAAGAGGCCAATAATTCATGGAGGGCTTCTTGAATAGGTTCACTAATCCCGACATACGGGGGGTTATATATATTTATCAACAGGAATTTCTCCTTATCAACCTTTGTTCCATATTCAACCTCTACTGCCAACATATTATCGCAAGCTTTACAAGGTATCTGACTCGAGGGCAGAGAGCTAATCACACCTATCAAAAGCCCTCCAAATGGTCTCCCTTTGTTGCCTCTCTTAGCAAAGGATTGATAATTCGTGTAGCCATCAAGTAATAGATTGTCCATTGCCCATGTCTCCTGTAGACATATCAGGCTATGTTTCACAATAAAATTAACTGAACCCTCCGACGCCAACAGATGAGCAAATCCTCTTGTATTCCACGATAACAATGTCAAATATCAATGTTTAGGCAATACCCCTGGGAGCGATTCCACAAGCCATTTTAGGACCAACTGAACGTCTGAAATTTCAACTTTCTTTCCTTTAGGTATCAAGGGGCATTCCACTGGCATAACCGGCCCACTTGTTTCCACAAGTTCAGCACTAATATCGACTTCATCCAAGTCTGCATCAACCTCAACATCCACAGCCCTGAGCTCTTCACGATGTTTCCTAAGCATCTGTGCGGTAGATAGAAATTTACAATGTAATGCAGACACACAGGGATTGAGGCCTTTTAATGGTTCCACAAACTGGAAGTCATCTGATTTTAAGACGCGTAGTTCAGGGACCAAATGCAGACGTATTAGAAACTCCGATCGTGGCAACCATCTGCGTTCGCTGGTTTTATATAGGTTTTTAATCAAGCAGATTCTATTCCCTATAGGAACGTCTCCATCCTTAGCTGGTCTGATAGGAGAATTGATGGTATTAGCCGGGGCTGACTTGGGTTGGAGTGATGAGTCAGAGCCCCTAATCCGTGATTCCTCCATCTCTTGGAGATCAGACTCAAATCGTTCCCATTCGTCTGCCTGGTCCTCTATTTCATCCACGGTTGGCATTCTTCCCTCATCAGCACTCAGACCCACCAACACTGGCTGTTCATATTCGGGCAGCGAATCTTGGTTCGTATCTTGATCAGTGATGAGCCAACTGGAGAGGCTGCCTTCTCCAGAGCCAATCTTTTTCTTAGCTCTGGCTGCCCTTTTTTTTGCTTTTTTTGAGCGCCTACCAATGTGCGCTGTCTTATCTTCTTTAGTACCATGCGTCTTGTTTTCCTTGCTTTTTAGCGCTTTCTTAGCCAGTTTACATTGCTTACGGGAATGGATTTGCTGGATTTTTTCTTATTATTTGCTTTGGGTATTCTCATCTCCTCATTCATCGGGATTTCCACTTCCAATTGTTTCTTCGTTTTGCGCAGGTTGTACTTGTTTTGTATCATTTTCTTCCCTGGCGCCATTTTATCAAGTAGCAGTGTTTATAGCAGAAATCTAGGTGCCTTCTCTCTAGCCGATTGCCAGGTACTGCTAAGCCCCAGTCAGAACCAAATTTCAACACGTAGCCTACACTACCCTGCACAAAGCCAGCTAACGCCAAATACCCGCGCCCCCCAAACAGTCACAATGCCAATTCAGCACACAGACCCAAATGGACTCCTCTCCCTAGGGTAATTATATAATTATATAATTATATCAGGCCATGGGAGGGTGGCTGGGTAGGAAGGGGGGGGGACAAATGGCAGGGGTAAAGGGGTGAAAGAAGGAGGGGGCTCAGATTAAGAGAGCAGCGCTACTTGCTGGACAATGTAATCGCTGCGAGTCCGTATGACTCCCCCCTGTGCTGTTCAGCTTTCTTCCCCGTGTACTAATTGCCCACCAAAAATACCGGCAATGATTGCACTGGTCCTCAAACTGCTCCCGTAATTCCACCTACGGCAGAAGTCGCTCTCCGCCTTCCGCCCTCCGTGAGGACCCGTGTGCTCTGGTAGGTATCCTGCAGATGGAGCTGCACTGCCGCAGCCGAAGGTACACGGCAGGCAGGCAGGCACTGCGGGCACTGCGGGCGAAGTCGATCCCAGCCGCCGACACACGCCGACAAACGGGAGCAGAAACGAAAGCGAAAGCGGGAGCTCAGCCTCAGGCTACTCGCCTTCGAGGAAAGGACCCTGAAAAAACGTCTGACTCAAGCCGCACCTCGTCAGGAACGTGAACGCACGAATGAGGCCGCCTCCGAGTTAGAACTGTAGAATTTGTGTATTCTGAGGGATTTCTTTTAGATCCTGTGCGGCACTAGACCCGCCCATTTTTCTCTCCCAGCAATCCTACTTAATGTAGGTGTTATGCGCATTGTGCACGCGCATTGAAGTGCGTGAGAATTGTGTTTGTTGTTTGGCTGTTCGGCGTTGAGGTGGGGAGGTGGAAATGGGATGACTATTATTGAGCTTATTTATTATTTGCTTCACCATTGAGAGTGCGCTGTGCTATTAGCTCATTATTTTAGGAGGCCACCATGAGTATTTGAGTAAAGTGACTCGTATAAGTTTAGTATGAATACAGTCCTTGTCCAACGATCTCAGACGTGATCTCGCAGTGACCTGCATGCGTCAAGCAATCGGTATAATTCTGACCTTTATTTTGTAATCCTGGTATCCTGTTGCTTTGCATACACAGTGGGCATTGTGCTCTTTGTTAGCGCGTGGTGGACTATTACACTTTGGTTTTGGTGAGGTGACTTAGGAACGTAAGGTCTATCGATTCCTCGTTTCGTCACTGAGACATATAATATACTGCTACTCACACATGTACCCTCTGACTTGTTATATGTTGCGACGGCCGTGCCTTTAGTAAGGTGCCGCGCTTGTGATTTAGCTAGATATTGAAAAGCTCTCTATCTAAGTAAAGCACATATTATACCTCCCCCTATTGCAATCTTTTTTGAAATTCTGTTAACTGACGCAAATAACGTTTGAGGTTTGATTTTCATAGGTCAGTGACAAGTAATTATTATACACCTTTTATTGCTCAAATATAATGAAACTTTATTTTTCCTACAATATGGTCGGAAGTCTCCGGAATGGGAATCACCAGGATCACTCTATTCATGGTGAGCGGGTTATGGATTCTGATACTGCGCCCTACCGATTACATTCTTTGGCTGTGGAACCCAATGATAGCCTGCAATTCTTGCTTCAGTCAAGCTTTTATATAAAGAAGATAAAGAGGCTAGCTGCATTGATAATTTGGACATCACCCGACCCATGGTTCCAACTCATCCCTCTATGTTTATGCCACTAACAATCAAAAAGAAATCTCAGTTACAAACTGGGCACTTATATGGTGATTGTATCTCTGACATTTCTATTTTGTCACCCACTGTGCAAGCTGAATGGAGTAAGCGGTGTTGGCCTTCTTTGGTACATGCCCCAGTTCAGACGCTTTGTCCCTCAGAAGTTGATGAGGCTCATTTGCCTTATTTTCCAAAAATAAATCTTGATGACAATACCTCCACTCATAAGAACAGAAGTGTTCAAGTATTGCAACATCATTCTACAAGCTCTCCTACTTCTATGCAGCAGATTCTATTTCCCAAAATTGATCTTGACAATGAGACTCTTGAGCATATAGTTTCACCCTTTTCTAACCCCAACGAAAGTAATCCTTGTGAAGGACAGTCTAGTCAAATTGGTGGACAAAGCTCATGCGAATTTTCAAGCAGAGAAATTACTTACTTTAGATACTCTAATAACAAAAGTTCAAACTCCACCTACTTTACATAAGCCTCAATCTCCACCCAAACTCTTGACAACATGGCATTAGGAACTTATGCCCATGCGGTGTCGATAAGGCCGATGGTGGAATGTACCCAATGGCCAGCTGGTGATGCTTCCTTACTTGATTTAGTTAAACTTAATACATTGAAGCTCGACAATGTTTTTAGATTTCTCACTGCTGAAAGAAACTCTGATGTTCAATGTAAAAAAGTCACTGACTTGTATTCTGTCTCTAATCCAAAAAGTATGTTAGACTCTTTGGCCGAACCCAACAGCCCTTCATGGCTAATTGAAGCCATGGAGAAGCTTGATAAACATAATGGGCCTCATTACGACCCTGGTGGTAGAGTGACAACGGCACTGGTAGTGCTACCAGCGCTGTTATCACTCTACCGCCACATTACGAGTTCTGCTTGCGGGGCCACCCTGTATGCCTGGTCAGACCAGATGTGCAGAGCGGCACCCGTGAGCAGAACAGGATGTTATTAACGGGACCTTTGTTAGCATCCTCCCCATTCCCATTGAGCCGTGTGGGGGCTCAAATGGGAATGGGGACGTACCGGGTCCGGGTCCCTTGACTGGGAATTACCGGGCCCGCAAAGTTAGAATGGCCCAGTAATTCCCATTTTTCGGGACCCGGACCCGAGTTTGGTGGTAGCCATGCCAGTAAAAACAGCATAGCTACCTCCAAACTCGTAATGAGGCCCAATGTCTCTTAACAAATTCAATCTGTGACTTCCTCTGAAATCATAGAAGTTTAACCTGACTCGAGGCTCTACTCACGTAACTTAGGTGAGCCCATGCCGAAGCACTCAAATGCAATAAACTTTCTCAATGCAATAACAATGTCTCTAAAAAGACGCAAACAAAAAAATTAAAAAATGTGCCCGATTTAAGCTCATGTGAAAATCAAATTCCGTCTAATACTCTGCCTGTTTCCGTTAGTGCTGAGTCAAACGTTGACTTAGACCAATTGAACGAAGAATCAAAATTTCTCCTGGATATGGGCAGACATGGCAGACAAAAAAAACAACAAAATAAATACTCAGGTAGTATCGGAGAATGTTAATATGATCTTACCTCCTGTTACACCGAGGTTACCAACCAATCATACTAACGTAGCTAATGTGCAGAGCTCTCAAGGCTCTTTGAGTCAAAACCCGACTGGTATAGAAAAGACTATACATAGTCAACTATTACAGTTCTATCCAGTCACATGTATAAAAAAGACTTGTTCTGGTAAAAAGATCTTGCCATGCAGTAATATAGCATCTGAGTTATCCTTGCCTAATTCTTCTGCACAACAGGTGGAACTGGCCCCTCCAGCAGATGTCAGTCCGTCTCTTAATCAAATTTCAGCAGTGATGTCTAACACTAAAAATGCTATGCTTGTCAGCAACAGATCTTTTGATGCTGTGCCTCACAACTCTCCTTGTAATTTGGAATGTGAATGTTCTGACTCAAAGCCATTGGTACTTCATTCAAGGGTACCTTATGAGGGTTACAAAGAAGATGGCAAATTTCCCTTGGAAATGGCCAATATCTTAGGCTGGACTAGTGATCGGCCAAGATAGGGCAAGAAATAATTAATCGCTCATTCCTCTTCAGTACTTTTAAATATAGCCCCCAGTTAAGGACATTGATTTCTGACGATGTGAAATGGATACGTTTGTCAAATTTTAATAACCATGGTATGATCTGTGGTACCTATTCATGCAACATTTAGTTGCTAATATGGTCCCAAAGAGAGGATTTTAAGATGTGAGGGTTGACCTTGCAAACGTTTGGCTCACTAGAAGAGGCCAACACCTTTCTGAGGCTCCTGTACCCATTGTTGTTATTCCAGCTGAGACAACGAATTCTAATGTTGAGACTTCCACCCTTACATCTGATTTAATTCCACAACCAAGTGCTTTGGTGGCAAATTCTGCCAACCTAACTTTGTTGGGGCCACTGTTGGCTTCTATAGCAGAAATCTCAAAATTGTCCAAATAAAAGTAGCTCTGAGATTCTTAGTATTACCTTGTGGAATTGCTCTGGCTATCTTAATTTAAATGCGTGGCTTCTTTCTCTTAGAGCCAATGAACTACCCGCTATGTTCTTAATTCAGGAAACTATGTGTACCAGCATTTTGGGATCAATGGTTTTACTACGTTCTCACATACTGCAAAGGCAGGCACTCTAGGCCGCCCATCGGGGGTACTCGCCATACTCCTGAATAATAACATGAATGCTAAAGCTAGGTTTTATCTGCTCTATGGTGGATTCCTGGTAATTGAATACTATCAGGACCATTTGCCTGCTCCGGTGTTCCTGATTATATGTATCTATTTTAATCCTACTAATAATACATTTCAGCAATGCTTTGATATTTTAGATATCGTACTTGAAGAGTCTTTGTTAAGGATTCCTGATTACTCTATTATCTTAGGTGGTGACCTTAATGCTACTTGTAACTTCCGTGATGCTGGTAAAACACATACTATAACGGTTGGCTCTGGTAGGGAATCCAAAGGACGAGGAACTGTTTGGCTCCAATACTTCGAGTATTGAAATATTCATCTAGCCAACTTTATCCAGACTGCCCCTCTGGTGACCTGGAGTAGGGGCTCTGCCTCCTCTTGTATTGATTATTTTTTTATTTCAGAAAACTTAATTCCCTTTGCTAATCTTGTACGTATTGGGTATATGTCATGTGGCGATCACAACCCTATTATGCTCGATATTAAGGCAAGAGTAACACTTCTTCCATGTAATTCGGATTTGGTGCTTTTTCAGTCTGACAGGCACTGCCACTCTGTCCATTGAACGCCAAAGTTATGTGGGCATCTCACCTATTTAATAAACCGAGACATATGGCGTGTTTATGATAACAACTCACTCTTCTTATATCATCATCAAAGAGAAGAATGGAATACATTTATTATCAAAGCCCATGTGTCGGAATTGAGTCGGTCTCTTAGGAACACAGTGCAGGCACACAAATATGCTTGGAATGGTGAAATAGCAGCATTGAAAACTCACAAGAATTCTGCGTTAAAAGCCCTTACCAAGGCATCCATCTTGCATGTTGAATACTACATCAGGAAAAACTCGATTATACAATCCTACAGAAAGCAACTCAAATCCACTATGTCGAAAATCAAAGGCTGTTGTTGTTGATCTGTAAACAGGATATCTGTAGTATCTGGAATATTTTAAGATGTGTAGGCAAACCTAGTACTTCAATACTAGGTGCTAGTATCTCAACAGATGTATGGAAAACGTACATTGCAACTAAATGTACTCTTCCTGCACCATTCATTTTGCGGTATTCTTTAAACATGAATCTGGCCAGTGTTGACGATAGGTCATTTTCTGTAGAGGACATCTTGTGCACAATTGGTCGATTACAAAATCTGACCCCAAATTCTGGGCAGCTGTACTTTACACTCAATTTGACCATATTGTGCGGTCTATGGTCATTCCTGCCTCATGGCATAATGCAATTATCATTCCGCTCTACAAGAAAGGTGACCCACACAATCCTAACAACTACCGTCCAATTGCCCTGATGGATGCCTCTGCAAAGGTATTTGCAATGCTCTTGCTTAAGCATTTCGATAAACATATCACTGAAAAAGACATCTATTGCAGATACCAAGTGGGTTTCAGGAAAAATATGAACACCTCATTAAATGCTGTTGTTATTGCCCATCTGATTGCAACGGCTCAATCTACTAATACAGGCCCTATATACGTGGCTACATTAGATCTGAAGTTGTCATTCATCTCTGTAATTAGAGAACTTTTATGCTGCAAAATGTTGAAACTAGGCTTCTCACGTAGACTGGTCCAGCTAATTGCGTTATTACACACTCATACATCTTTCCAGGTGCATATCTACCAAAAGGGAGCCATCACTGCTCACATTTCTACGATGACAAGGGTCAAACAGGGCTGCAACTTAGCGGCCACGATGTTCAACCTGTATATATGTGACATCGATTCATTGTGGGGGGAGCCAACTATGTATCCTGCTCATTTGGCGAACTTGCATATTCATTGGCTTTGTTTCGCCGACGATATCCTCCTGTTGTATTGAACGCCTTCTGGCTTGCAGTGTGAATTAAATGTTTTTTACGAGTTCGCGACTGCCCACAATTTACAAGCGAATCCTTCAAAATCAAACATTCTTGTGTTCGCGAACAAAAAACATTAAAAAATATATAAATGGTACATGCCTGACCAGAATATTTGCCAAGTGACATCCCTACGATATCTGGGATATCATCTAACAGACACCAACTCACTGAAAACATGGACATCGCAATTGAAGGCAAAGGTTTAACATCTTCTCTCTCAGATGAGAATAATCGCTAGGAAATATGGCACATTTTTGCTAGTCCCTGTTTTAGACTTTTATACGCTTAAGGTAGAGCCTACTTTGTTATTTGGCCTAGATCTATGTCTTCTCAACTTAGATGACACCCTTAATAGGATACAGGATCAGATATGGAAATCCATGCTGCGATTAGCAATGGGTGTGCCTAATTCTATAGTTCGTCATGAACTTGCCTTAACATCGCTATCTGCTAGATACACATGGCGGAAGCTTTCGATATATGCAAAAATATTGGTACCAACACATAACTCATTATTTCAAAACTTTAATGAGCTTTTGTTAATTCCCACATTCAGAGACTTCCATCTCTTGTCTCTTTTGCAAGTCACATGCATGCCATTCTTGACCAGATAAATTCCTCGGTTGATTATTTGATTCTGGGTTTGCCGAATGTAAAAACTAAATTGTATGATGCAGACTGGATCCTTACCAATGAAACTAACCGCTCATACAAAACATATAAAGAATATGCTGTATTTGTAAGGAAAAGAAATAATCATGCTGTATATCTACTTAAATGTCCATGACCTAGGGTTCGCCAAATCTATATGAGATTTAAATTGAAGCAATTTCCAACCCTAGAACGAATGCAGTATAAAATAGCTTTGGTCGAACAAAATAATCGTTGTTGTCGATTTTGTCATGCTCGTGACCAAATTGAAACTATGAAACACCTACTTGTTTATTGCCCACATTTAGAATTAAGTACAGTACAGCTGATGGGAAATTATTACCCTGCTCCTACGGATATGGCACGTTTGTCCTTTTGGGAGCGTGCAATGCATGGTGATAGTACTTGATTTTTACTGGCGTTGGGTAGATTTCTGTACAAATTGGAAGAAGTACTCTCTACTATGAATCAGATTGGTTATGGTTGATTCTACACATGCATTCATATCTGTGTTTTATGCTTCATAATGCTGTCTTATGTAATGATTTTGAATAAGTTGTTTCTTTTTTAATTGAGATGTGAAATGCTGACCTGTTGTTTATTTTGATGTTTTTCTGCATCACAGATTATTGTTTGTATCTAGAGGAGGGTATATTACATTACAATATGATAATTTATGCAATATATGATTTTTATTGTTGTGCTGTACATTTTATGTTTTGTAAAGGCTTCTTTCGGGAAACATATACAAACTTGAATATTAATTATAAATAAAAAAATAAAACATTAAAAAAAATTCCACAGGGCATCAAAGTAATTATGTCAACTGAGCATAATGTAAACAGTCAATCAACTCTTTCATAGACAGAGCAACCACACACATAGGAAAAACAAGGTGGAGTGTATGGACCCTGTGAATAATATTGTTATGTCAAGTCAAAAGGCCTCAGCCGCTGCTTCTCACCAAATGACCATAGAGGGGTATCACGCCCCGGGTGCCCGTAGCACAGTGTGTGGTGGGGAAGAAACTGTTAGAAGACAGCATGATAGGAGGGAGGATGCAAATAACACAGTAATGCCTACCTCAGCTGCAGGGGGGCGTAGGGATTGAACCGCAAATGATAAGGCAAACTGGGGAGTAGGGATGGGACATCAAGAAGAAATAAAATCAGAGCACAAGTTCTGGCAGGCCTGAGAGAAGACTCCCACTGAATGAATCATGTTTACACAGGCTTCTTGAAGATAGGACACAGTAAAGCACAATAAGAACGCATGACCATTCGGGAGGGGGTTAACACTTCAAAGAGGTAAAACCATAGCACATATCCCAACATGCCTGAGAAATACCCCTGAACGTATGACCCTTGGAACCGTGCATCTGTTACTGAATGGGATTACACCAGAATAATTCTGAGGCCAAATCACCGGACACACTCAAGAAGATGGCAAGTTGCTGTTTTATTAGCAATTATCTAAAACAGGGAGTTTTCAACGAACATCAACGGACGTACGCTCATTCTCTCAGCGATTGCCATATGAAAAACAATGATATACTCTCATTGTGCATCAGAATGACTTCATGCTACATGGCAATAGTGAAAAACCTATCAAGGGTTGGGATTGGTTAAGGGACACATCTAGATATACAATCATATAGGAGCTAGGTTTGTTATTGGCTGTCAAATATCAGGTGGACAATTTATGCCTACCTCGTCATACTTGTGTTAAGAGAAATCATTTAGAGTGTGTTTCATTGGTTTCTCAAGCTACAAGGTCCCTCGATATATGGACTAATACAATTGGTTTGGCATGCTTGTGCTTTGTCTGGAACATCCAGTTCAATTAGCAGCACATAAGCCAAGACCCAGGTGCAAGTATTGTGAAAACATAAAAAATGATATGAGGCTGGGAAGCCCAAAAGAAACACATCAACACAGGTTACAAAGGACATACAAGTGCTTTATTTAAAAGCTACAACAGTTACCAAAAGTCAATTGACAAACGGATAGCTATTCGGCTCTCAGAGTAACGTAACGAACTTCAACGAAGGTTCGATGCATTAGTAGAGAGACCGTACATTGGAATACTTGGGCTTTTATATCCTTCATCCAGCCCTTGGCCAACCCCCTCGCGGGTTAACCATTCTTGGGACCAGGCCTATGGTTCCTTGCCAGGTCAATCCTATAATGTATGCATTTTGATCAGTTCCGCTGATACAGTTGTTCATTTACACATAGGTCAGGGATAGGACAAGGTCTCAGTCGCGACCCCGACAAGTGGCCTGCAGGCATATTAATTATTCGTGTGTGCGGAGGTCACAACGGCCAAAATCTCACTCAGAATGTTATTCGGCCTCCATTTTGATGTTCAGGGTGACTTCCACTTTACAAGAGAACCTAAAATGGCGGCTAAGTCCAAGATGGCGACTTACATAACTTTTCGTTAAGGTCAAGACCTTACCTCGGAGTTTATTTACATGATATTTTAGACAACTTGGCGTAGGCCAATACACATTCAAATACTGCGATAGGAGGCATAATGTCATTTCAATTCCAACATACTCTCCTTTTGGCCTATGCCAAGTGCTAATATAATTTCTAATACATTTGCAAATAACTCCATGTGCTGTCATCCATACATCCCGAATCATTGTCTGTAATATCTATAGCCATTAGGTCGTTCATCAGAACCTCTTGTAAAACAAACTCTTTGGATGCTGTATCTGGGGCATACATTCTATGCCCTATTGTGCTCACTGCTTGGGCACAACATCCCCCTAGCGTTCCACATATACTCGGAAGACATTGAAAACAGCAACAAAGGAATAGCAGGATCCCTAAAATAACTAGAATAACAGAAAGCACCTTCCAACCCTAAGGTCGTAAAGAATCCCAGAACCAGGTGCTAAGATTCCAATCTCCTACAGGGATATGTACTTCAGAACTAAGAATATGCAAGTTCTGTATTGCTTTAAAAATTGTCGGCGAGGAATCTGGTACAAAAACACAGCAAGCGGACCCCACCAATTTGCATACTCCACCTCGTTCTGCCAAAATGACATCTGATGCAATCCGATTTTGGAGTGCTACCAATCTTATTGCTTTTTGTTCTAGTGTCATATTGAGTATGTCCGTGGTCCGGTTGATCGTTCTCTCCAGTACCCTTGCTAATCCCCTAATGTTCTCAGAGTTTGTTATTTGTCCCCAAAAGGGCACAACTGATTTTGCTATATCTCCCAATACTTGCCCAGGGGTATCTCCGTTCTTGTCCCGCCGTGGGCGAGCCTTAGAAACCTCCAATGTACTAGCTACAAATACCCCGGGTAGCAGGATTCCTAAATAACAGGTTCCCTGCCAATCCTTGGGCAACCAGGGAAATGCTAAACTATCACAAACAAAATAAACAGGCCCCCCTACATACAGAGGCCTGTTTTCTCCAGTCAAATTTACAGTATTCATACAACCTTCAAAATCTCCCATTGGCCGAGTGCCATTTCTTTGTACACAAAAGGGGACTGAGTCAGGGCTATGATTTATAGAGTAGGAAGGAGGCACGGCGTCCTTATTGCCTATTGGAGCCATTTTAAAGGAAATTAAAGTTTGAAAAGGAAGGGACAGTTTATCAGACGGCCTAATAGAAGCGACATTAGGTTTACTTCTATTTGCAAAAAGCGAGCATCCCAGGGGAGTTAATTCACGTTTCTCGAAATCATTCAAATTAGTTCCATCAAAGTTCCCTGAGATGCTATTATTCCAACGGCCAAAGAATAGTGCTCTAAGAGAGGCATAGCAAGCAGTCGTTAGAGGTAAAGGGTGAATATACCACCCTAGTCCCTTGTTCCCATGTTGCGGTAACTGAGTGCAAATCCAACAATTACTCTTATTAAAAATGGCATGCGTTGCATTCATTACTATCATTAGAGTGTTATTATGATACTTTTGTCTATGTTGGGAGTCTCTAGGGGACAGAGTGTGAAGGTGTACAGAGGGAGTCAAAGCAGTTGGTACAATCTTGGTCGGTAGTCGAGGTTTTAGAGGATAGATTTCTTCAAAGTACCAAAGTCCTACAGCAGTAATCGGAAAAATAACAATTATCATTATCAAAACACAGCAGTACGTTTTCGGGGCCCAGGCACATTGTTCATTGTCCAAGTTGGTCACCCCCTTATTCACAAGTCCAGTGCGGGGAGCAGCAGTGGAGGTGGCAGGCATTGTAATTCCTCAATCGACGACCCCAGTGTTCGTTGCTGGCGACGCTACGGTTGCGCGATTTCTTAGTCCTTCCCAACCCTAGCCAGCAGAATCCCTTTCGTTCAACAGAAATTTTCTTATACAAAAGAAAACTTCCAATCACTTCCCTTTCTCAAATGCACGGAAAACCCGTGCCGTAGTTCTATTTTCTTCGTCGAAGGTTGTACCTGGTGGTACCCAAGATTGTTTGATCCGAAAATAAGGTGTCGTCACTTCCTGAGGGAAGCGACGTGTCGGAGGCGACGGAAGTCGCAGAGCTTGAAACAGTGTTTTCCAGAAGTGATTTTTCAAGAGAGTGCGGAGACGAAATGGACTGTTCCCCAAGCTCCACGGGCTCAGAGAGATTCTCCGACGCACTCACAGCGCTACTTGCTACTCCAGGATCAGAGACTGTAGCATCAGCGAGGGGATCTGCTTCTTCTGTAACGTGTGGCGTCGGGTGAGGAAGTTTCTTGACATGCGTCGCGTGGATCCCGTGTTTCTTCCCCGCCACCCGCACTGCTGTCTGGGTGACCAACAGCACCTGGTAGGGTCCCTTCCAACGAGGAGCGAGACAGGAAGACCTTTCATAGGCCTTCACTAGGACCCAACTTCCAGGCTGTATATCGTGTCCTGGGCCCATGAACCGTACAGGTAAAGCCGAATACACCTGGTGATAAATGAAATACAGGTTTTTAGTTAACTGGTTACAGTAGTCTACAAGCAATACATTTTCCACCTCTCTCAGGGCTTTAGGTTTTGGGAGACCCCAAATGTTAGCAGGTCTCCCCATCACTACCTCAAATGGAGAAAGCCCAGTCTTAGTTTGAGGTGTGGTACGCATAGCCAATAATACAATAGGTAAGGCATCTGGCCATTTCAGTTTGGTATCGGCACATGTTTTTGCAAGCTTATTCTTTAAGATACCATTGTGTCTTTCCACCAACCCAGCACTTTGAGGATGTCTAGCTGAGTGAAATCGTTTCTCAATATGTAAATCTGTGCATATCTGCAAAATTACTGCTGCAACAAAATGAGGACCATTGTCCGACCAGATTACCCTTGGGAGCCCAAATCGAGGAAAGAATTCTTTTACCATAATCTTTGCAGTGGTCATGGCGGTAGCATCTTTAACGGGGAAAGCCTCGACCCATTTACTGAAGGCACAAATAATTACAAGAACATATTTCAGATTGTTACACCGTTCCATCTCAATAAAATCAAAGTGAATGACCTCGAAGGGAACAGAAGGGGGCCCAAAGCTTCCCCTTGGAGTTACTGTCCCCTTACCCACATTGTTCTGTAAGCAGATCATGCAATTTCGAACATGATGTTTGGCAGTCTCCGGAATCTTGTTATTCACCCAAACTTGTTCTAACATTTTCGTGATCTGCTGAGCACACACATGTGTAGGACCGTGTGCCATCATAACCATTGCCAATACATATGAATCAGGGAGCAACCATTTTCCTTCAGATGTATCCACCCAACACCCATCATCATCTAGTTTCCCCATTCCTTCGGCCCACCTTTTAGATTCTTCTACTGTGGCATCAGTTTGAATATCTTGCACAGACCCAATACCTTCATCCATTATATAAGCATCTTTCATTTCCCTCAAAGCATACATGTCCGTGCTAAGGTCTGTGGCCGTTTGCCTGGCTATCAGGTCCGCAAAAGCGTTCCCTTTTCCCACATCATCTATGACCTTACGATGGGCTGCACACTTCATGATCGCTAACTGCCTAGGGAGTGAGAGTGCCGAGAGCAATTGCACTATCAATGGGCCATGCTGAATCTTGGTCCCATGTGAGGTCAGGAACCCTCTTTCCGACCAGAGCATCCCAAAGTTGTGAGCCACCCCAAAGGCGTACTGGCTATCAGTGTATATATTTACTATACGCCCTTCGGAGAGTTCACAAGCTCGGGTCAATGCTATAATCTCTGCGGCCTGCCCGGAGTTATGCGAAATTCTCTTAGTTTCAACAACTTTACTCAATGTAGTAACTGCGTAAGCAGCTGTAGATGTACCATCTGAGAGTTTGAAGCAGGAGCCATCACAAAACAGCTCCCCTTCTGCATTGTCCAAAGGAGTATCTATAAGATCTATCCTGCCCTTCGTTTCTTGCTCAGTGGTATGCAGGCAGTCGTGTAATTCTTCGCCACCGCAAACAGTGTTTTGCGGGAAAGGTAAGAGTTCAGCCGGATTAAGAACACAACACCTCTTAATTTGAATGTGCGGGGCAAACAGAATTAATTCATACCTTGTTAACCATGCAGAGGTGAGGTGTTGCGTTTGGGTTTTGTTCAATAGGATATCTACAGAGTGAGGTACCATCAAAATCAAATCATGGCCTAGGACCATTCCCTCACTCTGTTTTACAGACGCGGCAGCAGCAGCGACAGCTCGCAAACATCTTGGCAAAGCGCATGCGACAGGATCAAGGGCGGAGGAGTAGTAGCCGCACGGCCTATTCTTCCCTCCGTGTTCCTGTGTTAACACAGCCAAAGCACATCCATCACATTCATGCACAAACAACACAAAGGCCTTGTCATAATTTGGAGTACCCAGAACCGGTGCAGAGCATAACGCGGTTTTGAGAAGCTCAAATGATCGTTGATGTTCCGATTTCCATGGCAGTGGCAGAGAAATGCCCTTCTTCGTCAAAGCCAACATCGGTTTTATCACTAGCGAAAAGTTTGGGATCCACAACCTACAGTAAGAAGCCATACCTATTAAGGCTCTGACTTCCTTCTGTGTATTTGGAACCGACATGCCAGAAATGTGTTTTATTCTTTCAGGTGTCAATCTTCTCCCCTCCTTTGACAGGAGGTACCCTAAATAGGCGACCTCCTGACAACAATCTTGAAATTATTTGAGCAAAGCTTTATGACCATTTTTTGCTAGATGAACAAGCAACAGTATAGTGCCTTCTTTACAAGCACTTTCAGAATCTGCAGCCAAAAGCAAATCATCGACATATTGAAGCAGTGTACAAGTAGGTGGCAATTCAAGGGTGTCGAGCTGCTCTTTCAAAGCTCTACTATAAATGCTAGGACTTTCAGTATACCTTTGAGGTGCCCTAGTAAATGTAAATGAGCGTCCCCCCAAGGTGAACGCAAACAAATATCTACTTTCCTTATGTATAGGGATGCTAAAGAAAGCGTTTTTTAAATCCACAACGCTGAAGTGCTTAGCCGTAGCAGGGATCATTGTCAATATCGTCGTCACATCAGGCACGATTGGAAATTGTGGGGCGACAACTCTGTTAATAGCACGAAGATCAATTATGAACCGGTATGGGATTGCATTGTCGCCTTTCTTATATGCAGGCAAGATCGGACTGTTACACAAACTACCTGTAATCTCCTCGATCACCCCACGATGCACAAAATCAGAGACAATGCATTTTAAAGCACGCTCGCCCTCAACTGATATTTTATACTGCGGAATGCGTGGTAGTTTAACTCCATGTTTCAAAACTATTTTAACGGGCTCAATCTGTAGTACCCCGACATCATTGTCGTCAACCGCCCATAAACATTCCGGGACAATGCTAAACTCAGGAGGTAAAGGTCGAATCAGAAACTGAGAATTAGGAAGTTGCTGTGGTGAAACCGTCAGCCGTACTCCATCAGAGGAACAATGAATTACTGCATTCAATTTCTTTAACAAATTCAACCCCAGCAAATTCTCTCCACAGTTCAAAGTCAGAAGAAAAGGGCAATGGTCCGTAAAGGGACCCAAAGAAACAGACACCGGTGAAGAAACCGGACAAACAATTGGTATGCCAGAAAACCCTACGGAAAGATTTGTTTGCCCTGACAGTGGAATGTTTGGAACCCGAGAATGATCAATGGAGTACTTCTGTGCTCCAGTGTCTATCAAAAACTGGTGTTTCCTATTCCCTACTAATAATTCAACATAGGGGCCTTTCTGATTAACGGGAATAGGTGAAGGTTCCAAACCCTGCTTCGGGCAGTCCTAATGAAATAGAGTATCGTCGGAAGGAAGCTCTTCAGAAAGGTAGGGAGCAGAAGGGTGATCAAATATGTTCCTCGAGTCCACACTCGAGGTTTGATTTTCCCGTGAAAAAGGTTGCTGAGGATCTTGCAAAAACTGACCTCTATCAGGGCCCCCTGCTCCAGGGCGGCCCCTAGGTCGTCTACCCATCCCAAACACACTGTTTGACCTTTGTCGAAGGACGGGGCACTGTGCTCGCCAATGACCTTCCTGACGGCAATAAGCACATTGATTAATATTCACAGAACCCAAAGGAGCATTTCCTTTTGGGACATACTGACCTCTGGTCTGTGTCGTGCCTCCTCTGGGGTTTCTAACAATTTGTTGTAATAATACTTTGGTTTTCAAGTCTCCTTTCCTCTTTTCTATTTTCTCCTTCTCATTATTAACACGGTTCTCATAATACTGAGCCATGTGCAAAACCTCAGATTGAGATTTTGCCTGCCAAGCGCTCTCAGAGGACATAATCTGTGACTGGATGTCGGGCAACAATCCACGCACAAATTTGTCCATAAACAACCTTTTCCCAGACTCTGTACCCAAATCCTGCCCAGTGAAGTCGGAAAATACCTGCTCGAATCTATTAAAGAATTCGGTGGCGCCTTCAGTTTTCCCTTGAACACAGGCCGTAAGCTTGTCCCAAATAATTCTTTTCTCTGGAATTATAGTTTTTAATTTTGCGACAATTCTATCAGGCAAAGTAAGTATTACCTGTGGTGGTTTCTCACCTGCTGGTCTTTCCCCATCAATCCTAATCATATTAGCCCACGTATCTCCCAACCCTGGCACATCGTCTATTGTCCGAACCTGCTTCCATACATCTACGGGTAGGAGTACAGGGAATAGCAAGTCAATATCACTTAAGGTGAACACAGAGGACTGTAAGACGGACTCTATCTCTTTGTAAAACCCTGTCGGGTTTTTCCTGATATCGGGAACTGATTGTCTAATAGTGTTCACTTCCTGTCTTGAAAACGGGACGTGAACGAATTGTGATACATAATGTGCAGGGATATCCACAGCGGGGGCACCAGTCCCTGCGTTGGCGGGAATCTCAACCTTTGGGACAAAGGTCGGAGGAACCTCTCTCATAGGCAACTGAGATATAGGTACCTCCGGCCGCTTACTAAGCAACAGAGCCAGGTCGAGCGCTAAGGCAGCCGAAGAAGTATCGGGCGAAAAAGCCCTTTCACAAATCCCCAACAATTCTATGGGGCAACTAACCTTCTTTCTTACACATTCTTCTTGCAGGTACTGTACCATTACCTGAATTAACCTTTCTTTGCATTTCTACTGTATACTGACTATACGTGTCATATACTTCATCTGGCGGAATCGATGAATCCGAGATCCATCGAATCGCATCTTTGGTACAAATTCGTACTTCCTCAGGTGCCGATCTACGACACGGAAGGAACCGTTTCTGCACATACATACTGTCGTCTTCATCATCCTCATCTCGTGCTTTCTCAAAGTCCCTCCTATACTCAAACAATCTTTCAACATGACCATGTACTTTCTGCTCTGTGTCCCTCGAAAGTGCCAAAGCATTTAGATCTCTCACCCCTTGTGGAAGATCCGAATTTTGTAATCTACCCCACATCACACATAAATGAGTCCCTAAACCTTCGATAAAAACATTTTTCTCGGGAAAACTGTTCAAATTAGATAATGTGGAAAAAACATTAACTTGATCACCTTTCTCCATACAGTGCTTAGCCCATGCAAACAATTCCTGTTTCTTATCTGCAGAAACAGTATTACGAGTGACTATCTTTGATCCTGCACCTTGATCAACTTCAGTCAATACGGGACCACTCGGGAGCGGAGATGCAGATAAATTTAATAAAGGTGCAACTATCGGCACAGAAGGAAGGGGCGGTGCGATAGGTGGAGGAACAACAACTAGAGGAATAGGAACAATAGGTTGTACAGGGGGAACAGGAATAACAGCAGGAACAACAGCAGGAATGGGCAGGGCGCACAAGAAAGGATCATACGGAGGCGGCGCAGAGGCACCAGGCCTGCGTTCGTTTAACAATTTTTCAATAAATTCTTCGGAAACATGAAAATCTTTAGAGGGGTACATTTTCTGGATTCCAAGTTTAAAAGCCCTATCCATATTTTTGACTGATTCTGAATGTTTTTCTTTATCATATAACAACGCTTTTTCGGCATTAGATTTATGACAGCGTTCATGTTTATCCCTACTTTTAAGCTGCTGTAACGCTTCTTTTTTCCAATTCTGTAAAACATCAAAGGCTGCAGGTCTAGCCTTCTTTTTTAGCAAGACCGATTCTAGGTATTCAATACGGGAGATCTCAAAACTGCCATTGATTGGCCACTGAAATTCGTAGGCATGTCTGGTCTGTCTGTGCCAAATTTCATTAAATACTATACTACCAATGCCATACTTACAGTACATAGTACATGCCGGCGACCCCTCCTGTGGTGCCGGGCGGCTAAATTCCAAAGATTGTCGATCGCTGCGGAACAGAACCCTAAAGCAGCTAGACAATTTCCCAGGCATTTCACAAAAAATTGGTGTTACCTGGTCAATAATTGTGTCTGCAGATACAATACGCCAAATTCAAATTGACAGGGTTAAATTAAGAGCCGGGTCACGACTACACCTGACCAAACCTAAGGAGGACCGTACGGTTTATCAAAGAACTTACCTAACGAATTTTACCTTATGTTTGGTGGTTTCGACATATCTGCCCGCCTCAAAAATGGACCCTCGTCAAGATGCCGTGTCAGACCACACGACTATCGTCCAAGGATCGGATCGTGCAGCGCTGCCGAGGTATCGCGTCTCGTTCGGTCCGGCCCGCAGAATCACACCGTCCGATCCCGGTTCGATAGTCTGCGTCAACCTTCAATGATCCGGCATCAATCTTGAGGGACCCTATTCGGGCGCCAACTGTGAAAACATAAAAAATTATATGAGGCTGGGAAGCCCAAAAGAAACACACCAACCCAGGTTACAAAGGACATACAAGTGCTTTATTTAAAAGCTACAACAGTTACCAAAAGTCAATTGACAAACGGATAGCTATTCGGCTCTCAGAGTAACGTAACGAACTTCAACGAAGGTTCGATGCATTAGTAGAGAGACCGTACATTGGAATACTTGGGCTTTTATATCCTTCATCCAGCCCTTGGCCAACCCCCTCGCGGGTTAACCATTCTTGGGACCAGGCCTATGGTTCCTTGCCAGGTCAATCCTATAATGTATGCATTTTGATCAGTTCCGCTGATACAGTTGTTCATTTACACATAGGTCAGGGATAGGACAAGGTCTCAGTTCGCGACCCCGACAAGTGGCCTGCAGGCATATTAATTATTCGTGTGTGCGGAGGTCACAACGGCCAGAATCTCACTCAGAATGTTATTCGGCCTCCATTTTGATGTTCAGGGTGACTTCCACTTTACAAGAGAACCTAAAATGGCGGCTAAGTCCAAGATGGCGACTTACATAACTTTTCGTTAAGGTCAAGACCTTGCCGCGGAGTCTATTTACATGATATTTTAGACAACTTGGCGTAGGCCAATACACATTCAAATACTGCGATAGGAGGCATAATATAATTTCAATTCCAACAGTATATAGAACATGAAGCTGCCCTACCACCCTATTAGTCCAACATCTCTCAAAACCCATGCCTTCTGCCATGAAATTGTTGTTGTACTTGGCCGTGTAGAGTATTCTTGTCCAAACAATGCAACGGGAGTGAAGGCACTCGCTATCGTGTCTGGAACTCCAAGTTCAAGCCCTATTTTCAGCCTTGACTGACGTGACAAGCGACCATGATTCTGTTCATTCTGCAAGCTTTTAAATCTTTTTAATGAATTAAGACTTGGCAACTTCTGTGTTCTCTCTTGCACCTTACCATGAGAGGATTCATCCTTCACACACATGTTCCTCTTCAGCATAGATAGCTGACCTCGACTTCTAATTTCATGACTTCAAACCACATAGCCTCCTAACGCAGCTCCCATAACCTGCTATTCTACTGCAACACAGCCTTTCATTTTCTCTTCATGATTCTTTGGCTTATTTATTTCATGATACCAATGTCCAGTTTCTGTACGATGCCCACTTTGCCTGCATTCTATTCACTACTTGTAGCTAGCCTATATGATGACTTGATCTTTCTTGTGTTTCAGTGTATGTACATTCATTATACTTCTGATTTCTGCAGTACTTTCTAACGTGTAATCTTCTTCTTTTACACTTTTAAGGTTCACTTGATTGTTTACTTGGTCATTTCTCACCTAGGGTTCATATACTGCCTTCATTAAGTAATTCAAGAGTTTGTGCACACTTTCTTATGATATTATCAGTACATTTTCTTAGTTCCTTCTCATATTCCTTCAGGGAGTTCATCCTGAAGGCTGTCATCAACTCAAGGGTACATTTGATATGGTTGTCTTAATGGATACCCTCTTCCATATGTTCACTACGGTATTGGTACAATATCTGGTGTTAGACAGGGCATGGTTTCAGCTCGCAATTCAGGGGAGGTAGCAGGGTAGGATCTCCTGCAGAGGTGTATGTCTGCTCCTCTACATTCCCCCTCTGGTCGAGCCCTTGACCACCTCCTCAAGCTTTCCTGCTTCTTTTAATCTTATCTTGAATAAGGGTTTCTTTGGTATCCATATCTTTGTCACCCCCCTCAGGGTGCCCGCATTTTTGATGTGTTCGTACACACTCCAGGTCATGTAATTACATTCTCCCCTTGGGGTACAGAAGAACCAACATCCAACATAATTATTATGATCTCTTGGGTACAGGAACTTTGTTCCTTCAGGTGTCACAATACTTGCTTTTATGTGGTCACTAATGGAACCTTCTGTCTGCGCGTTGCTGTCTGTTTCATCATTCACATCAATCATGATCTTCATTCTCACTGCTTTCTTTGCTGTTTTCTTGCATTGTCCAATTATTATCCTTATAAAATAGAATGTGAACATATCATCACCAATATTTCACCAAGGAACTTGAACACACTTGCCATCCAGTCGGAAATCCATGCAAACAGATATGAGAACCAATCATCATCTCCAATAGCCTCTGTCTTCTCCTCCATTTTCATGCGCAGTTCTGTCAACATGGTTATAGCATCTGTCAGAGTCCCGTTCTCACCATCATGAGATGGTATGAAATTACAGTAAGAAGGCCCTACCTTGACGCCTCCTTCCATTGTAGTAATCATGTCGAGGACATACCTGTTCTGGAGGGTCATTAATCTCATGGCCCTCAACTCTTCCTTTATGGCGTTAAATCCTTTTATAGTGGCATTGATTGTCTGTAACAGCTCCCAACTGTAACCATTTGGCATTCACTGCTGCCTGGAGTCCAGGTATCAATATAGATGTTATTATCATAGCAGTCTTGCTGAACAACTTGTGTTCACCTGGAATCTCATTGTAACGTTCTATTGATTTAGCTTAGAAATAATTCTCTCTCTTCATCCGCTGGAGTGCATGTGACCTTCTTTTTCTCAAGTAGTCATCCACTTTTGGAAATCCCTCAATGTTCAAGTCGCGCTGTGGAATCACCAAGGCTGGAACATGGATGAGTACAATAGAACACACTCCTCCCCATTTCCTGGGCCATTTCATATATGCTCTGAATCCACAGGCCCAATATTGATCCATTAGGACAGAAGTCCATTTCTTCATTCCTGGGATACCAATTATGTCCTTGCACCCTTTATTCTCTCCAACTCAGACTTTACCTTTGCTTCGAAAGAACATTGCTGCATTAATCAATGGGACTACAGTCACTTTTCCTGCTTCATCATCCACCCATGTCAGCAGTTTAGAATTCTTGGCCCATGACTTTAGGCACTCATTATTCACTTTCTGCACCTCGTGCACTGGTTCCTTCCTTAGTAGATGAGCTGCACAGGACATCATCCCCTCTTCCCATCCTTTGGTCGTAATCACTCATCCATAGATTAACAGCTGTGAGCGCTCCCAGAATCCAGGCATTCCAGCCTTTTCAGTTTTGTCAGAGTAATTCATCCTCTTAATTTCTTCAATTATTACTTTGTCTTGTCCCACAGATGGATACACAAGCATCTTGTCTGTCCATCCAGACTCCTTTTCCATTGGCTTTGTCTTGATATAATCACCCTGGTATGGGAACGTCTGTCTTGATTGCCATCACAGGGTTGCCCAGATCCCTTGGAACAGTCCTCTGGTAGTACATGCTGCTAGATGGCTGAGTGTCACTATCGGCTGATGTCATATGTTATTTCTGTAATATATTTTCTAAAAATTAATTTGGGTATTGATCTCTCTTCCAGTTTTTAATAAGGAATTGGCACTTAGGCATAGTGGCAATATGATTATTTACTTTTTCAAAGAATCTCTAAAAAGTGAGTTTAAGCTTTGGAATTTTCTGCAAGTCCATGCACTTCCTGCTAATATTTTCTTCCTTCTTCTTTATTGAGTCTTCCCAGTCAGCTGGTACTGGATGGATGGTCTTGCCTCTGTAGATCTTTATGTCACCCAAATGTGACCATGCTCTTCTTCCAGACACCCTAACTGAAGTAGGGGAACTTCTTCTACTCGAAATGGTCCATTAAATCTTGGCTCATGCCATCTACGTGTGACATTTTTAATAAGCATTCGATCTCCAACATACAACTTTGGTGGTGGCAATAATTCACTCGGATCATTTACAGGGTCGTCCTCTTCCGTGTTCCTCAACCCCTCCCTCCGATGCTTGGCTTGATCTGAAATAAAAGAAACACTGGTAGTCATACATGTTAAATAATTGTGCTTCTCGTCTCCTAGAGTCTGCTCTACACTCTGAGCATCACCTCTAACTCTAAATGGGAATGTAAGAGGCGGTCTCATGTGGCTCCCTGTTCATGGGGCGTAAGATGATGGTCTGAACCTGGCTTATTTCGAATGGCATGCAATATTGCCATCCCTTTTTCAAAGTTAATCTGATCTTTGCTATTCTCTCCTCGAGTAGGCCGTTGAGCCTCTCACATATTTTGTTTTCTTGTGGGTGATTAGCAGAAGAAAACGTATGCTTTATCTTCAATAAAAGCCCTATTTGTTCAAATAGCTCACCGACAAAGTGTGGCCTATTATCTGACATTAATACTTTGCACACACCCTATCTCAGAAATACCTCACTCACTAAGAACTTCGCTGTGCAGGTGGCATCAGGATGTGTACAAGGTCCGGCTTCGACCCATCAAGAAAAGGGACACACCACCACCAATAGATAGCTATATCCATTACATGTCTGCAGCATATCGACGTAGCCAATATGTAAATGCTGAAATGGGCCATTTGGATGGGGTATTACTCCTCTGATTGTTCTTAGTCTATGCCGAGCTGTAAACCTCTGATTCACAATGAACTGTGCAACGTATTCCAATAGGTTGGGAATAAACCAGTCCTCTGCAATGGTGGCAGCAAGACTTTCTCAGGTTATATATGCGGGGTAATGCAGCTGCTCGAGTGTGACTTTTAGTAATGCCACTGGCATCACTGCCTTTTCAGTGCTTTCCTGTCTCCATAGTGCTTCCGTGATGGATAAAAAACAACCCCTACATCTCCATAGCTCCTGCTTTTCTTGTGGGGCTCTACCGTGTACCTCTATTAGTTGTGTAATTGACAGCATATTAAACCATTCTCGTACAAACATGCTTCTGTTTAATACTTCTTTAACATTTTCAGTTTCGAAACTCAAAATTTCTGAGGAATACGCAACTCTCTTGGCTTCTAAATCTGTGGCTTCATTTCTGTGAGAAATAAAGTCTGTTCGCTTAGTGTGCGCTGCATACTTTACGACCGTTATGGCCACTCAGAGTTGTAGTGCCTTAATGAACCTGTCCAATAAAGACGCATGTTGCACTGGAGTGCCGTCTGCGTGGAGATAAACCCTCCTTTTCCAATGTGACAGACCTGGGTGTATGATTGATGTCACATAGGCGGAGTCTGTATACACCATTACATCCAAGTCTTTTTGATTCTAGAGCACAACAATAAGCGCTACCAATTCTACTCCCTGTGCTGAAAAATGGGATGAAGTCTTGCACTCGCCACTACCTCAAATTCGCCATTTAATCTGTAGCTTACAACTGTGGATCCTGAATGCCTCTCCCCACTAGTTTGATACATTTTTGACGAACCATCAATAAAGAGACTCTCCTCTCCCGCTACAGCATTTTCTTTCACACAGGGTATATCATCATAAAATTCAGCATAGTTAGTGCAATCGTGTACATGATCATCTTCTTCTATCGGTTCTGATACAAACGTGGCTGGGTTTGCTATTTTACACCTCACAATTTGAATTGCTGAATTAGAAACCATTACTTCATATGCAGAAGCTCTTTGTGTCGTCAATGTACCTTTGGGTTTCTCTAAAATGGCAAATGAGGCGTGCATACATATGGCGTCTGTTAGATCTCTCTGCCCTTCCAGTCTGTTAGCTGGGAAAGAAAGCACGGCGTCGCCAGTTGCTCACCGGCGCATCCGCAATCAATGCCTTCAGCGCAAAACAAAGGTGTATCCGAGCAGTCGAATACTTCACTTACCTCGGATGCAGCGCGGTGCCTGGAAGGTAGCCTGGCAACGCTGGCGTCCTCTACACTACAGGAGCACTCGTCCTGCTGTGACGGTATCACGCAAACCAAGTCACGTGATACCGTCTTCATAAGCTCCTCCCTGTACAATCATCGGCGCTTCTGAACTTTCTTCGGTGGCGTTTCGGATTCGGATTTCCTGTTTCTGATTCATTGATTCCTGTTTCCTGATCACAGTTTTTCCTGGTCCTCCTGGTTTTGACTCCAGACTGCTTTGGTTTGCCTTTGATCTGGTTGCCTTCCTCCTCTTGACCACAGACTGTCCCTGATTTTGCCTTGGATTCTGAATTGGTCTGCACTGCCCGCTCCCTGCTCGATATTGGCCTGACATTGGATTTTGCCTTCAATACTGATTTGGTCTGCTTTGCTCGCTCCCTGCACGACATTGGATTGTTATTGGACTTTGCCTTGGATTGCTTCCACGCTACTACCTCGCCTTGAAAGATTTTGTTCCATCTTTTTTTGAACTTCCTTGCTTTCGTCTCTCACAAGTACACGTACTAGAGACTTCCAAAGGTGTACGTTGTGGGTTGTCTGCTTGTCTTCTGCTTCGCGACTGAGATTTGCTACGAACTTCCTCTGCCCCTCCGGAGCCTTGTTACTACTGGACAGGAGTCCAACACGGTAAGACTATGAGAGTAATTAGGAACTCCTAGTTATTCTGGTGATGCTTATTGAATAGTGATTCATTGCCGTATTCTTTCCTTAGACTGCAGGTGCCAGCATTACCAGCTGGTTAACTTTCTTACCTGAGTTAGCAGGTTAGTGGTATTCCGTGTTTGCTGTTTTGTATTCGCTTTCTTGTCTATGCAAAGTCTGATACTTGCCTTGTTTTCAGCTGGTGGTTGTGTCCTCCTGTATACCGTGTCTACACTGCTACGGCGCCTGGGTCATCGGTCTCTTGTCTTTCCAGTAATAGACCATTCTGGTTGTTATTTCTAATAGCCAGACAGGTACATTATTTGGAAGACTTCGTCATCTACACGACGAGGCAAGTCGCTCCATTTCAAGTGCGTCCTTGGTCTGACAGCGTCATTGCACAGCCCATAATAATTCTTGTGGACCTCTCAATCGCAAATGCGGCAGCAGCCAAAGATTGTTCGCATGGAAAATGTCCTCTCATAACTGGATCTAAAATCCCACTGTAACACGCCAAAGGATTATACCCTAGTGTTGTTCTTTGTGTGAGTACTGCTTTCATTACTGATCCATTGGTGTACGAAAACAAATACAATCCTTCACTTTAATTGCAAAATAGGAATTCCCAAAACTTGAGCTGTACAAATTGCTCTTTTTAATTCCCCAAATCCTTCCTCCATGTCTTCAGTCCATTCTATCTTTTCCTTAACAACTTGTGCTTTCTTAAGTGCTTGCAAACGTGGTTTTGTATATCTGCTGTAGTATCTTCATCTGTTATGTCAGTCAATCTGTATCCTTCCTCAAGAGCTATCACTGTTCTCCATGCTCTGCCTTCCGCATCTACTCCTTCAAGCATTGTTATTTCCCCTCGTACTATAGCTGCGCTTCCAATTGTATAGGAATAATCTGCCCTTCTTCCTCATCCATAGGTACTTGTGGTCTAAATACAAATTCATCTGGGATCCACAAAATGTTCCCAACTAATCCAGGTAGCCACATTAATAACATACTAACCCCATACATGAAGACTTCCAGATCTACCAGAACCCCTCGTAGAGCCACTTGTCCTGTAACACTCTCCTATATATAAATTGTGTATTCCTGGAGTGGATAACACTATTCCTTGATCAATGTATGAAATCATCATGTTAAGTTTTGTCATTAAATCTCTACCCAGAATGTTAACTGGCATTTGTTGCGAATTTAACAAGGGGGCAGACATGTCACGTTCCCCTATAGAACCAAGTAATTTATCAGTAAAAGGAACTAAAATCGTAGCTCCAGAGAACCCTTGAGCATTCATGGCAATACCTAACATTTGGTATTTTTCCTCCCTTATACAAGAGCGAGTCGCCCCAGTGTCTACAAGAAAAGAAAAAGATGTGCCTCCTATTGTCACATCGACCCTTGGTTCCTCTTGGAGTCTGGTGTTACTGATAGTACTGAACACATCAAGTCACCCTGCGAGCTGTCCTATTGAGGGTACAAATTCATCCCTACCTCTGTAAAAGGGTTCCCTCCTACCATAGAAACACCCCCTATCGTAAGTGCTAGTGTTTGCCCTATGTTCACATTCCGTTGTGTCTGCATAGGTGCTTGTTGTGATTGTCGTTGTGGTGGGTGCATTTGCACTGGCACCTGCTGTTGTGCCTGCTGTGCTTGTGGTGCCTGTGTCTGATAGGATGTGTGATCCTGGACACAGCCCTCTTGTGTTTGTGTACTGTATGGCGGTGGATAACCTGTTCCCCCTCTTGATTTGTGTCCATTCTGTTGCATGTTTCCTCAGCTTCTACATACATGTGCACTATGCCCTACTATCCCACAATTCGAACACAATGGGGGTGGCCCTCTGGTAAACCCACCATTATATCCTTCCTGCGTGTTCTGACTTCCACCCTGGGCATTTTGAAATTCACCTTGGGTTTTCTGAAATCCACATCCTCTTCCTCTGAATCCTACACCTCTACCTAATGGCAAAAACCCATACCCACTTTGATCCACTTGGTGTACATTATTCACCTGCGATGCACCCATTATTTCTTGCATTCCTACTCCTTCTCCACTTGTCACTTTCTTCTGAACTATCTTGGCTTTCTCAACCTTTCTGTTCTCACCTTTCTTTTTATTCTTCTCTTGTAGCAATCGGCAATGATGCACAACAGTCAACTGTATCTCAGCCTACGGCTTTGCTTGCTTACATTCCGAAAGAAAAAAATATATATATATCGAAAGAAAAAGGAAAATGGAGTCAAAGGCTACCCTTGTCAGTGACGCTAAGGTGGTTTGTCTAAAAGGGTGCAGTGGAGCTTTGGATACCGTTTAACAGTATGCTCTTCCAGAAAAAAGGGGGAGACAGTTAAGTTCAGCAATTTATTAGTTCACATCCGATAAAAGAATATTTAAAATAATGACATATGCCGTCCTGGGCACAAAAAACCAAAAGAGTATTGTATACAGATCACAATATTTTGTACATATTTTAGTGGGTTAGTACAATTCAAGTGACTGTAATTTTATGTATTGCTACAGTTTAGCAATACATAAAATTACAGTCACTTGAATTGTTACAGTTTAGCAATACATAAAATTACAGTCACTTCAATTGTACTAACCCACTAAAATATGTACAAAGTATTGTGATCTTTATACAATACTCTTTTGGTTTTTTGTGCCCAGGACAGCATATGTCATTATTTTAAACATTCTTTTATCGGTTGTGAACTAATAAATTGCTGAACTTAACTGTCTCCCCCTTTTTTCTGGAAGAGCATACTGTTATACGGTATCCAAAGCTCCAATGCACCGTTTTAGACAAACCACCTTAGCGTCACTGACAAGGGTAGCCTTTGACTCCATTTTCCTTCGATAACCCTCTGGAGTCAAGCCCCCATCAAAAAAGAGGGTTTTTTGCCTTTACTGCATACTTCCTTGCTTACATTCCTACTTTTTTTTCATTTGTACCTGTACTTTTTCTGGCAATCCCTGACACAAAATATGATAAAATAATGCCACTTTTTAATCCCAAGGCTCACGCATTTCAAGCTGCCATCTATCTTGAATATTAGCAATAGGGGTTTCATCTTCTTTCATTTTACGTGTCATAATTGCACCCATATCTTACGTATCAGGATACTCTACCCTGAGAGCTCTCCGAACATCTGCCCTATAATTATTGAATGGCGTTGCATAATGTGCTGTGTTTTGTGCAGTCATACTTGCATATCACGCTCATTTACAAATGTTGTCTATGTCCTATGGCCAACCTATTTCCCCCTGTCATTTTCTCTAATTCGTAAATCAATTTTCCAGCCCACTAACTCATACTAGGTAACTTACATTTTAAGTTATCCTTATCCATCTGGGGCCATAGAATATAATGCAGTCTTGCTCCCCCTTCTCTAGCAAGGGGAACTGTGTGAACACCATCCCATAACTGGACCCCATTTTTCCGTTATTCAATACAGGGTATTCACTCCTTTTAGTCTTTATGCTAGTAACGACCTTAACCTACGCACATAGGTTGGGGATTCTGCTCTCACACTACACAATCATCTTTGGGAAAGTTCGAGATATGGTATAGGATCTGGTGTTCCTTCCTTAGGGTGTTCCAGATCTGACCATCTCACCTTTTTATCCACATTTTGACTTCCCAAGGGGGTGCATTCAACCTCACTTTCTATCTCACGACCTGTCTCCCTATCTTTGTATGGCATTGCTACACACCAACTGGTGTGACTATCATTCTCCTCTTCCCTATCTAAATCTAATCTACTCAAAGACAATGCTCTGCATTCATTAATGAACATGTTTTCCTCCTCATCCCGTTTTTTTTGGTATCGAGGATCGTCTGCTGCTCCCTTGAGTCCCATGCTCACTGTTCTCCCTTATTTGCTGATATAACTTATCGATCCTCTCTCAAATACCTTCTGAATCATATCTTTCCTCTACTTGTGCTACTTAAGGTATTTCTTGAGCTACTTCTTTCATCGAGAAAACTTCCCTTATTGTTTCCCTTTGCCCCTGTATTTCGTTGCTCAGTCTTATGCGTTCTTTAAGAACGAGACTGGCGCCAAGATCTTGCTGCCTTCAATTCCGTTGTATTCCTTCTTCCACTTCCCTTAATTCTCTCACAATCCTTCTTGCCCTCTCTTTGTTCTTCTTCTTCTCTAATTCTCTGTAATCTTTTTTCCTTCACTCATGCCTCTTCTTCCTCTCTCTTTCTTTCTCTCCTATCCCTTTCTTCTATTTCTTTCTTCTGACTTTCATACTTCCTTTGTTCCTCTGCCCACTTTTCATCTTTCTCTTGTGCTTCTTTATATATCTTTTCCTGTCATTCCCTGCTTTTCCTTCCTTGCTCATCCTCTCTAAACCGCTTTTCGCGTCCCCTATCCTTCTTTTATTGCTAGTATTTGTCTTGCTTTTGCCTGACCTTCTCGATGCTTTTCCCATCTAACTTGTTTAATATCTGCCCTCCCATATATTCATTCTGTAAAAGCTTTATCTCATCGGTCCTATCCTTCTCTTCTTTCCATCTTTTAATTTCTTTGTCTATATCTGTTGATACATTCGATCTCTCGTCTCGTTTTTCTTTATCTCATATGAACTTACAAACGTCTTGCTTCTTTTTGCTCTCTTCTAGACTGTCATCACTACTATAAGTGGGGGGTGCATATACCGGATTAATAAACCCCACTGTTGATTTTAATTCTTTTAAAGGATAAAATCCTGTCTACTCTGCATCAACATTCTTAGTTTCAGGTAGAGTAAGAGGAGCTGAGGGCTTGATGCCCTCCTCTTCATGTTGCTTAAGCATCCACTCCTCCGCTGGATGGGTCCTGTTTCTCCACCTGATACATTTTCTAGAGTTCTAAAACAGCCAGTCTTTTCTCTAATGTCTTTCCTGTCTATGCAGCATGCACATATGTGGTCATGTGTTGTAATACTGCCTTTGACAATGATCCCCCTTGTGGCCATGGAATGAACATTTTATCAGCTGTGCCCTTTAACCATTCTGCACTCTACTGTTTGAGCTTGGGTGCATGTCATGGTCATGTTTTACAAAGGTGCATAAGAGGAGTGTTCCCCATAATGACAAGTCACAATTAACTCTCAATATTTATCAGATCGTTAACTTGTTATATTTAATAAATCTCTACTTATCTCAAAGCTTATTGCTCATCACTTTTAATCATTAAAAAAGCTATAGATATGAGCAAGCACCATCAATCGCCGCTCCATCCTCTTTTGTCTTAACAACATATCTGTCTTCTCACTGGTGCCAATCGTTTACTACATGTAACTCAAAACAACTTCAATTCCACATTTCCCAATTTATCACTTTTCAAAACTTCACACATCAAATAATAATCACAATAATAACACAGTACACATAAAAACCCCTGTGATCACCTTCTCGTTTTTCTATAATTATTGATAGTAAGAGGTATTCTTCCTAAGCCTCCAATTATATTACCCCGTACAGAGTTTAAGACATCACCTTCGACTGTCCTGACTATGTGTATCCTCTCTCTTAATATTCCGACTGGAATTTCAGACGTCTTCTTCGATCTCCCTTGAAATAGGATTACTTAGGCGTTCCTTTATCCACACAAAATTATTGTTACCCAATTTATTTTCATAAAATATCATAATCCAGCCCCTTTATATTGCCATTTCCCTTAGTCTACTTACATCCGTTTAATCAACTGGAGGCCTTCGGTATCGACTCCTCCTCCAATCTGACCACTTTGCCTTCCATTCGCGGAGCACCCGTGGAGGAAACTGAGCAGGGATTTCATTGGTTTCTCAATCTATAAGGTCCTTCGTTATGTGGACTAATACAATTGGTTTGGCACACTTGTGCCTTGTCTGGAACGTTCGGTTCATTTAACAGCACATAAGCCGAGACCGAGGTGCAAGTAGATAGGACATGAAATTGCCCTATCACCCAATTAGCACAACATCTCTCATAACCCATGCCTTCATCCATGAAATTCTCTTTGTACTTGACCTTGCAGTGTATTCTTGTCCTAGGAATGCAACGGGAGTGAGGAGACTCGCTATCGTGGCTGAAACTCCAGGTTCAAGCCCTATTGTCAGCCTCAACTCACGTGACAAGAGGCCACGATTCTGTTAATTCTGCAAGCTTTAAAATGTTTTCATGAAATAAGACTTGGCAACTCCCGTGTTCTTTCTTGCACCTTAAAGTGAGAGGATTCATTCTCCGCACACATGTTCCTCTTCAGCATAGATAGTTGACCTCGACTTCTCAGTTCTTGACTTCAGGCCATAGAGCCTCCCAACGCTGCTCCAATAACCTGCCATTCTACTGCAACGCAGCCTTTCATTTTCTCTTCATGAATCTTTGGCTTATTTATTTCATGATACCATTGTCCAGTTTCTGTACAATGGTGTCTTTGCCTGCATTCTATTCACTACTTGTAGCCAGCCTATATGATGACTTGTTTTAACTTGCATTTCAGCGTTCATTATACTTCTGATTTCTTCAGCATTTTCTAACGTGTAATCTTCTTCTTTTACACTTTTAAGGTTCACTTGATTCTTTACTTCATCATTTCTCCTCTAGGTTCTTTCTCTTTCACTTGTGCTCATGTGCTAATCCACTGATTTTGTTTGAGCTCTGATGGCAGACAAATTAGAGTAAAAGGAGGTATGGTTAACTCATTGCCACAGTGTATTACCATGATCCCACTGTTCATGCAAGATACTCACAGTAGGCATTTCACCCTTAGATGCGTGGCATATGGCCACGTAGACTCAACATCCTGATATGTGACCAGATGCATGATAACCAGAGGTTTCCCATAAAGCATTCTAAATCACTGTAGCCTATGACATAGTTCTATAGTGATGAGGATCATACAATGTTACTGTATTGTCTTTTAAAGAATCACGTGTTTATCTCAAAGTAGCACGACCAGACCAGCTCCATACAGCTGACAGAGTGGGAAATGCAACGTCACCTGTGCATCTACACTGAATGTAGTGCACTCTGGATTTAAAAGCAATGTGAAGTCATGTGATGCAAAAGACTGTGTGGGGTTCCCATAAGGGTCACCACCAGATTTGGACTATCACTGATGGAGACAAAACCATTCAGAATGTAAGTCAAAAATGGTGTTGTAAGAGGCAAACATGGACAAGGAGGCACCTATCATGAAGTCACCTGCCCGTGCCTTATGGTGCTGTACACGGTGGGTGCCCCTATCCATCCCACAATGCGGGCCTAGATAGTATATGAAAGATCTAACAGCAGGGGGTTGTCACCAAGGATATGTACACCCGTGGGTCACCACCTACAAGACTTTTAAAGTCTTCCTGACTATACCCAGGTTCAGTGCCTCAGTGTTGGTCCAGGTAGCTCCTTCCCACTGAGGCGCAGCAGGCTGAAGAATGCAGGCAAGAGCATTGCTAAACCACTGAATATTGGAAGAGCAGCAGTGTTCTGAGGAGTACAGTTGCTGCAGAAGCCCAGAGAGAAGGCTTGTGTGAGAAAGGTGTGCACGTTTGCAGCACTGTTACAGGTATGAGAACCAATATATAGATAAGCATGAATAAGGCTTGCTCTGTGGAGCTTGTAAAACGTGGCATCTTCAAGCGGTAAAGAGTTACAGTGAATCCTTGACGGCACTGCACCGATCGACAATAGAGTCTAATTACTTTGCACATATGCCTGCAACCCATAGCGTGTGTACATTGGGGATGGGCTAAGGCCTGGTAAAGGCTTTAGGCATTCAGAAGATGGCATGGTATAAGTAGTTAGAAATCAATTAGTGGAAATGGTTGGTGGTGGCAAAAGATACTCAGATGAAGGAAGGAGGAGAGTGAGGTGAAGGCAAGGAGGAAAAGAAAGGAGGAGGCTGAGGTGGAGACAGAGGGAGGATGAGGTTGTGGCACAGACAAAGAGAAGAAGGAAGTGAGAGGGGCAGTTGTGAAGATATAAGATCTTAAGACAGTGTGATCGAAGGGGGTTGGGATAAGAAGGAAGGTGGAAGGAGGGGAGGAGGAAGGGGGGGAGAGGTCCAAGAAAGAATGTCCAAGAAAAGGAGAGTGATGGAAAATAGAAGGTTAGCAGGAATGAGGTGGAGTGGAGAAAGGAAGAGAACATCTGTGAGAAAGAGACCATTGAAATAAAATATCAGTAGGAAGTTGGTGGAGATATTGAAATGACGGAGGGGGTTGAAAAGGAAAAGTAGGAGGAGATTGGAGGAGATATCGGAGAGTCAGAACAAGTCATTAGGAAATATAAGGAGATCAGGGGAGAACAGATTTCTATGAGAGGGGAGGCTGGAAAGACACTTCACAAAGACATTGGAGGAGGTAAAGAATAGTAAGAGGAGGTTGGAAGGAGGCAAAAGAAGAAGATTATAGAGAATCATCAGGAGGAGGTTGGAAGATGTGTAAAAGAAAGAATATGGCTATAAAGCAAGATCTGGAGTCATGTAAAGGAGACATTAAAGAGGGGAATGAGTGGAAGGAATTGTTAGAAGACATTCAGGAGGACCTCCAAGGGAAACTTGGAAGAGATTCAGGAGCAGGCCCACTTGACCCCTGAAAGAGGTGAGCCAGAGAGGGGCTGAAGTCCAAGCAGGTGTAAGAAGATCAAAGAGGTAGCAGAGGAGGGACAGGCAGTAGAGGGGAGGAAGTGTAAAATAGGGCACATTGGGCCATTAGGCATGATAATATGGTGCCCTGTTGAGGAGAAAAGTGAAGATAGGATAGTGGGAGACAGTGCCATGACCCAGTGACATCTAGGGCATAAGAGAATAGCCATGAAGCATACTGAAGCATCCAAAGTTCCCGCCACCACTTGGTGGAGGTTTTAGTGTTGCATTTGCCTCTGCCAGAACCCAATTTCTGCCTCGGCCCAGGCCTATGCAAGGGTGCACAAAGTGCATGTGCCCCCATAAGAGAGGACTACCAGAATGGAAGACAATACGCAGAGGGCCAGAGACTATGAAGCTATGAGACAATAAAGAAGTGTGAGGGACAGTTACAACTCTCAGAACTGTGAGAAACTGTGAATTGATCTTCTTTGCGGTGAGGTAACCCGCATTGAGATGTTTAATTTGAAAACACAGGAACTTATATCAATATGGAGATGCCCTACTGCTCTTTTCATTGATGTCTTACATTGCATTTTCCTTGATTTGGCTCAACCTTGTAACTAAACCTAGTAAACCAAGTAGACCTTTCTTGAACTATAATTGATCATGTTGGCCCAGTGCTACTCGGTTTCGTGACGCACCAGAATGAACTCTATTGGTAGGCTGTGACAATGTGCTTTGGAGGGATGTTAATGTTAATGTTAAAGGATATTTGTACCGCGCACTATCACCACAGAGTGGTCCCCTGGCGCTCTGGCGCATCTGAAACAAAGGTGGGTAGGTTATCATTATGATTATGATTATGCTTATGATCATGTGTGTGAGTAGGACAAAGTTTGGAGAAGAGCAAGGGAGCTGAGAAGTACTGTTGGAAGCATCAGTTCGGTTAACACAGTTCGCCGAGCATATTGGTGTGGTATTTGGTTCTGAGTCCATCGTGTGCTGTTGTGTGTGGGTCCGTGTGGTGTGTTTGTTGTTGCGGTGAGGTGAAGTGCATGTGTGTTGCTGTGGTTTTAAGAGGTGTGGTTGTGTTTGGTTAGAGTGTGAGAGGTGTGTGAAGAGCTGAGGGGTTTTTAGTAGTTTTTGGGGTTGGTTAGTAGCCTTCTTGTTGGGAGAAATGCACACTCCTATTCTGTCTTCTTCATGATTTAGCAAGGTTTTCTTCCTTTCACTGGCTAGGTTTCAGCATGATAAGGCTGTTTCATCTCTCTGTAATTATGCTAAGTCCACTACTCATTGTGTTTTGATCTTTGTGTTTGGCCACCCATTAATCCCAGTTTGTCGTTGCTGCAACCCAGTCCTTTCGGATCGGTTTACTAGCGAACTACGCCCATACCCTGCACCCTTTCTGAGTTGTTTGTTATTGTTCTGTCCTCATGGCTTTGTCGCTCGCGTTCTGTTCCACCTAGTATCATCTTTATTGTTCTTGTAGGAGTTTCCCATAATCGGTCCTAGGTGTTGTCTGTGCCATCGTGTATTCTGTTAGTCTGTTCTTTGATTTTTCTGTTTGATTGTTTCAGTCATTTCAGTTTGGTTCCGAGGTGTTGAAGAGCCAGGTTTTTCTTTTGGGAGGTTATACCATGTTTTTACGACTAGATGAGGAAAAGAGGAGCCCCCTAGATTTTTCCTGGCATATGGTTTTGGTTCCAGGTGGATTTCATTGCTTGATATGAGGAGTCTTGTTGGTTTATAGATTGTTATTTTCTTTTGTAGGAATTCTGCTCCCTGTACGCTGATTGCCCTGTGCATTATGCAAATTATTTTGAACGTGATATGATGTTTTATTGGAAGCCAATGCAGTATTTTTAGCACTGGAGTGATGTGGTCTCTTCTGGATAGTTTGAGGAGGAGTCTAGCTGCTGCATTTTGGATGCATTGTAATTTCTTCAGGAGGTTTTCTGGCATCCCAGGGTAGAGGCTGTTTGCGTAGTCGATTTTTGACATGATGAGGGACACGAATGTCAGTGTTTTGTGGGTGAAGGAGAGGAAAGGTAGGATTATTCTTGTTGAATGAAGGAGGAAGAGGCATTTCTTAATTATCTCCTTTACTTGTGTTTCTAAGGTTAGAGTGTTGTCCATTAGGAGTCTCAGGTATTTTACTACCTTAGATGGTGTGGGCACGGTTCCCAGTTCCATCGACCATGGGATGTAGGAGTTGTTCTCTTGGTTTTTTGATATAATCATGATTTCTGTTTTTCCTGGGTTGATTTTTAAGTTGTTGGCGTTCATCCAGTCATAGATTTCTTTTAGACATTCTATTAGGGTTGAGTGATCGGCTTGTGTTTCTTCGATTTTGTAGATGATTTGAGTGTCGTCTGCGTAGTTGTAGCATGGAAGGATGTATTTTTTGAAAATCCTGATTAAAAGAGTCTAGTAGATGTTGAAGTATAGTGGTGATGGTGAAGATCCTTGTGGTACTCCACAGTCGTTAACTCGTGGAGTAGATTTGAAGGGTTTTATCCATACTGATTCTGTTCTGTCTGCTAAAAAATGATGTAGTCCAGAGTAATGCCATGTCCGTTATACCTGTATCTTCTAATCTTTTGATTAGGGTGTCATAGCTTACTGTGTCGAAAGCTGCTGAGAGGTCGAGCAGAATCAGGGCGATGTTGTGTTGGAGTCTGCGTTTGTATTTAGGTCGTCCCAGATGGAAAGTATTGCTGATTCTGTTCCTCTTGTGGGTCTGAAGTCGCCTTGTGATTGGTCTAGAAACGGGTGCTTTTCTACGTGTTCTTGGGTTAGTTTGCAAACGTATGTTTCTAGGAGTTTTGCCGGATAGGTAATGTTTGAAATTGGTCTGTATTTGTAGAGGTCTTCCACATCGCCACTTGTATTTTTTAGAAGTGGTTTAATGTATGCTTATTTGAAGGATCGTGGTACCTTCCCTGTTGTGAGCGACAGATTCAAGAGATTTCTGTAGTATTCTGCTGGCGTTCCTTGAGCGAAGATTGATTTGTAGATGTCAGAGGGACAGAGATCCATGGGTGATCCTGTTTTCTTGCTGTTTTTAACCAGCTTGACAAATGTCTCTGCTGATATTTCCAGGAAAGTTTGGAGTTTGTGCTGTGGCTCCTCATCAGGTCTAGTTGATTGCTAGTTAGGGTTGGTTGGCCTGTTTTGTAGGATTTGTCAGATGTTGTTGATTTTGTTTTTGAAATGGTCTGCCAAGTTGTTGAATAGTTTCAGTGAGGGTATTGGAGTGTTGCCGCAACATGGTGGGTTTATCATTTCGTTAATGATGTTGAACATTTCTTTTTGTGTGTTGGTGGCATTGGTGATTCTGTAATCATGATACCTTTCCTTTGCCTTTTGAATGTCCTTCTTATACGATCGGATTTGTGTCTGGAACTGGGTTTTCTTATCTTGGTTGTATTCTTTCCTCCATTCTAATTCCAGCTTCTTCTTGTTCTTTTTCATGGTGCTTAGTAGTAGGGTGAACCATTTTACCATTGCTCTTTTCCTTGAAGTGGTAAATGGTTTTTCCGGGGAGATATTTTCTATTGTATCAGCAATCCATTTGTGAAGTAGCTTCACTTTCACGTCTATGTCTGCCTTCTCCAGTTCTGCGGTTGAAGGTTTAGTAATCTCCAGTTATTCTAATAGGCTGCTTGCTTTGATGGTTTTCCAGTTTCTTTTTGTGGTTGTTGGGAGCATGAAGGGCTGGGTGCTGACTTTGGTTGGAAGTGTGATCAGAAAGGAATGATCAGGTGATCGCGCCAAAGTGTTTGTATCGGTGGGGCTGTGGTGATAAGAATTTTCTTGGCAAAAATTGTGTCTAGAGTGTGTCCTGCTCAGTGTGTTGCCCCTTTGACCAGTTGTTGTAATTTCATGGTTGTTAGCTGCCTGATCAGTGACTTTTGAGAGTTGGCGTCTTTTTCCTCAAACCAAATGTTGTAAATCTCCCAGGACTATCAGATGTTCGTGTTGAATGGCTACGTTGGTGATGGCTTCCATGAAGTTGTCAACGAAGGTTGAATCGTATGTCGGTGGTCTGTAAACTGGTATGAATTTAATGTTTGTTTTTGGATTCGCCAATAGGTTTATGACCATGGATTTACAGTTCAATGATGTTTAGAGGTTTGTCTGATTTTACTTTCAGGTGATCTTTGAATGCTATTGCGAGGCCTCCTCCTTTTTTGTTTTTTCTGTTTAGCTGAACGCATTTGAAATTGGTCGGGAGACAACTTTGGAGTGCGATTTTGTAATTGTCGTCCAACCATGTTTCTGTGATGAATAGGATGTCGATACCGTTGTCACAGAGAAGGCCGAAGATCTCTGTTTAGTGTTTTGACATGATCTTGCATTTATTAAGTTAAGTTGCAGTGGATTTTTAAGGTGTAGTTTTGTTTGTGCCTTATTGTCGGTGCTGCCTACTGTCTGGTGTTCAAGTTTTCTTCCAAGTCGATCTCTAGCTGAGGTGTTGCTACCGTTGTGTCTGTGTCATCGAAGAGCTCTTCTAGATTCAGTCTTGGTTTTTTGTTTTCATCAGGGTCCTCTTGTTTTGGTGATGTAAGGGCTTACGGTGTCGATTATTGTTCTGGTTATCTCTAGCTTTGTCCGTTCTTCTTCTGCGTGATTGTGTTTGGTTGTTGGTTGTACTTGATTTGTACGTCCGGTCAGTTCGTTCCGGCAGGTGGTTATTTGCGGGGTATGGTGTTAGGTATAAGGATTTCTCTCTTCTTTCGGTATCGGTTTTGTTCTCGCTCTTGTCGGTAGGAGTGTGTTCTGCAATTGTGAGTCTTCTGTGGTGTTCAGTCGGGTTTGTTCATTCTGCTCTTTGTATTTCCTTTGGTCCGATTCGTTTTCTCTGCATTTTGAGCGTTTTTTTGGTTGGTTTTGTTCGGTATCATTTGCCAGAGTCGGTCTTTGTGTTTTTTGTCCGGCTGTCTTGTGGTGTTGGACTGGGTGTGGGGGATTGTATGATACTAGCTTGGGCTCTGTCTATTGGGTTGGACTGGGTGTGGGGATTGTCCGATATTAGCTTGGGCTTTGTATGACGCCATGGTCTAGTTGGGTGATATCGCTAGGGTGATTCAGCTGCTGCCTCGAGGTTGGAGCTGTCCGGTTAGGCGGTCTACTAGGGTTATATCGCTATGGTGTTTCAGTGTTTGTCTCTAATGTGGCTCTCCCTGGAGAAGACTTACAGCAACCAACAAATCTCTGTGGGGTGACGCAGGGTACTGTTCACAGCATCATCTCTGAATGTCAGGGTCAATGATCACAGTACCATCTCAGCATGGCAGGGCTAATATTCACAGTGGTGTCCCAATGTGGTACCCTTTAGATGTGGTTTAAAGGCCTTCTTAACAACTTTCTAATGGTGCGATGCAGGCCAATATTCACAGGGCTATCCCAGTGTGGTTCATGCTAGTAGTCATGTTACTATCCCCGTGTGGGATAGGGTGATAATCACTGTACTAACTTCGAGAGGCACGGGCTAGTAATCCCAGTACTGTTCTTAATGTGGTGGTTCCTAGATGTGATTCAAATTGATATCCACAAATCTGTATGGGTGCTGCGGTGGCCAATAATTACAGTACTGTCACAGAGCGGGACTAGCTAATAATCCAGATATTATCCTAGAGAGGCACAAGCTAGTAGTCACAATACTGGTTTGTTGTGGTGCTTTCCAGATGTGTTTCAAGTCAACATCAGCTAATCTGCAAGGGTTGTGGCGCAGTCTACTAAAAACAGGGCTATCCTTGAGAGGTACAAGTTGGTAGTCATGGTACTGTCCTAGTGATACACAGGGTATGACTCACAGCACTATCCCAAAGAGGCTCAAGCAGATAGTTACTGTACTATTCTAGAACGGAAAGCTAATAATCACAGTACTTTTTAGAAGGCACATGTCACTAATCACTGTACTATTCTATTGTGGTGTTTTCTAGATGTGATTCAAGTCAGTGCTCAGTGATCTCCGAGGGTGCAGTGCAATCTAGTAATCACAGTACTATCCCAGAAGGCACAAGCTAATAATCACAGTACTATCCTAGAAGATACAGGCTAATAATCACAGTGATGTTCTATTGTGGTGCTTTCTAGGTGTGGTTCAGGTCAGTATGTGGTGAATTCTTGGGCTGCGGCACAATCTAATAGTCACAGTACTATCCTAGAGGAACAAGCTAATAATCACAGTACTATCCTGGAAGCAGAGATTAATGATTGCAGTACTATCCTGCCAGGGGCAAGCTGATAATCACAGTACTATCCTAGAAAGGCAGAAGCTAATCACAGTACTATCCTAGAAGGTAGGCTAATAATCACAGTGCTATTCTATTGCGGTGCTTTCTAGATGCGAATCAAGTCAGTTTGTGGTGAATTCCAAGGGTGTGGTGCAGTCTAATAATCACAGTACTATCTTAGAAGGCACAAGCTAATAATCACAGTACTTTCCTTGAAAGCAGAAGTTAATGATCACAGTACTACCCTGGAAGGCAGAGGCTAATAATCACAGGACTATCCTGGAAGGCACCAGCTAATAATCACACTACTATCCTAGAGGGCAGTCTAATAATCACAGTACTATCCTGGAGGGCAGAGGCTAACAATCACAGTACTATCCTGGAAGGCAGAGGCTAATGATCACAGTACTATCCTACCAGGTGCACGATAATAATCACAGTACTATCCTAGAAAGGTAGAAGCTAATCACAGTACTATCCTAGAAGGTAAGCTAATAATCACAGTGCTATTCTATTGCAGTGCTTTCTAGATGTGAATCAAGTCAGTATGTGGTGAATTCTAAGGGTGCGGCACAGTCTAATAATCACAGTACTATCTCAGAAGGCACAAGCTAATCATCACAGCACTATCCCTGAAGGGAGAAGTTAATGATCACAGTACTATCCTGGAAGGCAGAGGCTAATAATCACAGTATTATCCTGGAAGGCACCAGCTAATAATCACAGTACTATCCTAGAGGGCAGAGGCTAATAATCACAGTACTATCCTGGAGGGCAGAGGTTAATAATCACATAACTATCCTAGAAGGTAACTCTAATAATCACAGTGCTATTCTATTGCGGTGCTTTATAGATGTGAATCAAGTCAGTATATGGTGAACTCTAAGTGTGCGGCACAGTCTAATAATCACAGTACTATACTGGGGGCAGAAGTTAATATTCACAGTACTAACCTAGAAGGCAGATCTAATAATCACAGTACTATCCTAGAAAGGCAGAAGCTAATAATCACAGTGCTATGCTGGGGTGCAGAAGTTAATAATCACAGTGCTATTCTATTGCGGTGCTTTCTAGATGAGAATCAATTCAGTATGTTGTGAACTCTAAGGGTGTGGCGCAGTCTAATAATCACAGTACTATACTGGGGGCAGAAGTTAATAATCACAGTACTATCCTAGAAGGCAGAGGTAATAATCACAGTACTATCCTAGAAAGGCAGAAGCTAATAATCACAGTGCTATCCTGGGGTACAGAAGTTAATAATCACAGTGTTATCCTAGAAGGTAAAGCTAATACTCACAGTGCTATTCTATTGCGGTGCTTTCTAGATGGGAATCAAGTCAGTATGTTGTGAACTCTAAGGGTGTGGCACAGTCTAATAATCACTGTACTATCCTGGGGGGGCAGAAGTTAATAATCACAGTACTATCCTGGGGGGCAGAAGTTAATAATCACAGTGTTATCCTAGAAGGCAGAGCTAATATTCACACTACTATCCTTGAAAGGCAGAAGGTAATAATCACAGTACTATCACAGAAGGCAAAGCTAATAATCACACTGCTATTCTATTGCGGTGCTTTCTAGATGTGAATCAAGTCAGTATGTGGTGAACTCTAAGGGTGCAGCACAGTCTAATAATCACAGTACTATCCTAGAAGGCATAAGCTAATAATCACAGTACTATCTTAGAAGGCAGAGGCTAATAATCACAGAACTATCCTGCAAGGCACCATCTAATAATCACAGTACTATCCTAGAGGGCAGAGGCTAATAATCACAGTACTATCCAGGAGGGCAGAAGCAAATAATCACAGTACTATCCTGGAGGCAGAAGCTAATAATCACAGATGCATAATAATAATAATAATAATAATAATAATAATAATAATAATAATAATAATAATAATAATAATAATAATAATCACAGCGTCAGATGGCTTCAGGGTTTTCACACAAAAACCACTGCATGAAATTGGCCACCACGGTGTGCATTGCCAGCATGTAGACCGAAAAAATGTGTGACAAGAGAGCTGAACAGGTCTGAAGTGGATTGCACTTCTCGTACAGCACCATAGAGAGAACAAACGATGTATCACTGTTTTATATAGTGCTTAAATCTTGCAGTGTTGGAGCAAATTAGAGTTCCTCAACAGCATAACAGATTATATTCTGGACACATGAGACTCTCACAACTCTGACAGTGTTGCATAGATACATTGCACGTTGCCACTCCATTGTTGAGGTCAACATATGATTACAGGTGGTTGCTGCTGTTACTAACTTCTGTGTCATTGTGGATGTTTCTGCCAGAATTATTTGCCTCTCTTACTCCAGTCAAAGAGCTGCCATGTGTTTTCGTCAGTGTATTTTTCGGATTGGATAGTTTTCAGAGTGCATGTTTAACAGGGACTACATAAACGACATAGACACAGACAACTGGAAGGCTAGTGGCAAGCAGGAAATAAATTAAGTGAATTGTGCTCTGCGGAAATGTTTACTGAAATGAAGCTCATTGAATATAGATGTGACCCCTAACAGCATGTCACATTTGCCCACACTGCTGTAGTCTTAGCCCAGATACTCTGGCATGATGACCCTGAAGCCAACCAGTCCCTCTTGACTGCCGATGTGTTCCCCTTCTGTGATAAATACCATTGCTGTGTGGGTCCATCTGTGCAGTATGCATCATCATGCTACCCAGCCAATTTCGAAGCATGTTCAATTTATTATATTATTTTTATTTTATTTATAAATATCACAGGGAAAGCAATGCACAAAAACTCTCACAGAACTTACTAGTGATAGGAGAGCGGAGGACATGCGTCCTTTACAACGGGGTGAGAGACTGTGACTTGAGTACCAGATGTTGCAGGGGAAGTTGGAAACATAAACCAGGGATGAGGACAATACAGAATGACAGGGGAACGGGATGGCGGAGAAAGTGCTGAATTAAGAATAATTATTTTCCCGGAACACACCAGTGGTTCCCTTACATTCTCTGAGCAATTGACATTGATGAGGTGTCTGTGACAGTAAATCTGAATCCCGGGAAAAATACTCGCAAGTCTTAGTATGCCACACAGTCAGTGAAACAATTATTGAGAAATGAATTGGGTAGGTGCTTCAGCCATGTGGAGTGAAAATGACTTTTAAATTTTCCCAAAAATTTAAAAGTCTGACCTAGAAAGACTGCTCTAAATCTTAACTGTCACACCCCTGACACATACGAGTGAGCACAGGGGCTGGCAGGCGAGCCAAGACGGGCAGGAGAAGACGTTTGCAAGGTAAGTGTTTGTTTATCTGCCCGTGTGCAGCTGTGGGGTAGTGTTTCTAGTGGGGAGGGAGCTGAAGAGAGAGAAGGAGTGTGTCTTTGTGTGTGTGTGTGTGTATTTGTATGAGAGGCCTGGGGCTAGTGAGATGGTGTGTGTCTGCATGTGTTTGTGTGTATTTGTTTGTGAGTTGGGGTTTGGGCGCATGAGAAACACTTGGATTTCAAAGTGCAGGAGAGCATGGGGCAGTAAGGTGGTGTATTTCACCAAGTAAACACTGCACCAAATTGGGTGAAAAATATGTCTTTTTTGAGTGCAGCCTTTAATATTCGAGATGATCACATAGAACCCTTTCAGTAGCGCATATAACTGTCTATTGCCCATGCCTGTTTCCTAATTCATTGATGTAACACCCTTTGAGTGCACTATCCGATCACTTGTTGATGCATTGTGTTCGACTATGGTAGCTGGTATTCTCTCTGTGAGTAAGGTTGTAGTTGGTTTCACAGATTGACTTAAAGATACACTGGCTGAAGAAGACAGTTCAATGGATTTTATTAGAGAGCTAGAACAAGGGCTTGATAAGGGCTGTCCCTCTCTCTTATCTAGTGCAGATGGTTCCTTCCTTAGTCCAAACATCCCTCAAACCCATGATGGTCTCTGACAATTGGTAAAGTTCATCCATACTGGTGGTGATGGCCTATGGGAAAATGCCTGTTCTAGCTATCTCCCTCAGGGAACAATCTAGGTGGATCCTGAGAAAGGTGCCCAATGCGATTCAGTAACAGCATAGGTGCTTTTCAGACCTTCGTACCACCCTTGGTCCTTCCCTTTCTTTTTATTTTTTTTTTTATTTTATTGTTATAGCTGAACTGAATCAACTTTACAATATTTCATTGATATTCCATCTTCATTCATATTTATAAAATTATAGAATTATATATAAAAAGGTACACATAAAAAGTACACATAAAAAGCACACATAAAAATACACATAAAAATGCACATAAAAAAAGGAGTACACATATACATACATATCTATACATAAGTATCACCCAGTAAACTGAACAGAAAAGGAGAAAAAAAGACACACCCACTGGGCTTAACAACAAAATAAACTGCACAGATTTCAATCATTAAAATAAAACAGAGCATCAGTATCTTCTATCACTTAAACAACCAGCATCATTTCTACTTGCTCCTTCCAACCATCAGTACACTTCTTAAAAGTTTGCTCATCATTATCCATGCAGTTTCATTCCGAACAAACTTCCTAATATTCTGCTCAGAGAATTTTAATTTACTCATAACCGAGTTCTAATACAGGTATGTATATATGTACTTAGCATTTCAGCTATATATAAAAACTGACTAGGCATTCATCAGTATCAATAAGTGCACTCTTTTATCTCAGTATTTGTACGTATTTGCTTATCCATATTATACTATGTTAACCAAGACTCATCTAATCTTACTCTTCTCTCAATATCCCTCACTAATGGTTACCATAATAGTTATAACTTGGGTTCTGTCAGATCTTGATCAATATCCAATCTCAAATCCTTCACAAGAGCAATGGTAGCAAGCCTTAGAGGGGTGGTATGCCCGCAATAAATCAACCACCAAAGAGATTCTGTTGTAATTTGGGTGTTTTCATATAACAGTGGTTTAAAGTAGAGCTCCTGTTTCTGTTTAAGGGTTTGACATTCTGTAAGGAGATGCCGTAAAGTTTCAGGTTGATCATTTATCTTTACAGAAGCGGCATAAGTTATCTTCCTTCATTATCATTTTCCTTTTAGCTTTCAGATCCCTCGTCTCACATAAGTTAAACCGTATTCTTAAAAATTGTCTTCTATGATCAGTTGATGGTGTTCTAAGTATATATGGTTCCACTATACTATGCCTTTTATGCAGGTACGCGTTTTTGGGGAAATCATGATACTTCAAACATATCTCCCTCGTACGTAACCAGTCATGCTGAAATATCTTAGTTTTGGCTCTATTCGGATTTGTAAGGAGGTCATCAAGGGAAAGATCCGCTTCAGCCAAAGCTTCAATTATAGTGTGCCGCCATTTCACCATATATTGATCATTAGTTGTGAACACGTAATCAGCAAGGATATTAATCAGCTTATGCCTACGAGAAGCCAAAATACATTTTCTGTACAATGATATCATTTGCCAGATGTAGCGTGCATGCAATGATATTAACCCCAATTCATACCTAACCCAAACCATAGGTACACATTTTGGTAAACCCAGGATGCGTTTCCAAATTTATTCTCGAAACGTAACCATGTATTTCCCATTATACATGGTTTTGTTTCCGCTCCATAGAGTAGTACCGGGACCACTTTCTGTTTGAAGTATGTTATGGCAGGTGTGATAGTGAATTTACCATATTTGGCTTGGATAATTAAGGCTTGTGAGATCATCATATTCAGCTTCTGGTTGAGGCTTAGTAGGAATGCTTTATTACTTGCTCCATCAATAATAACTCCTAAATAAGTATATTGTGGAACTATCTCTAGTGTATGCTCTTGTAAACACCACCTTAATGCTTTTTGTTTCTTGTTTAAGGTACCACTTGGATTTGGGTTACAGACCATTATCTTTGTTTTGTTCATATTCATGGTTAACTTATTCTCAGTGACATATCTGGCAAGTGCATCAAGCAGGTTTTGAAGGCCACGGGGAGTTTTCGAAATCAGTACCAAATCGTCAGCATATAGCAGAGCTGCAAGTGCTTTGCCTGCTAATTTCGGTGCCTCAGAAATAACCTCTTTGAAGGCTTTGCATATATCGGCGATGAAAAAATTAAACAAAGTTGCCGCAAGTATGCAGCCTTGTCTGAGATCTCTATAAGTTGGAATATTCGTGGTTAGTAAGCCTTGTAAATTTAGCCTCACTCGTATGCTGGTCTCTGAGTGTAACATACTTATCAGATTAATTAAGTATGTAGGGCACTTTTCTCGGGCTAATTTGTCAAATAATATTGATCTAACCACTGAGTCAAACGCCGCTCTAAAATCGACGAACACAAAAAATAATGGTTGTTTCAGGAGGTTATGATGCTGTATTAAAGCTGTTATTGATAACAGATTTATAGAAGTTCCCATGCCAGGTATAAACCCTGTTTGATGCGGATCTTGCTTGTCACAAGTTCTTACCCAATTGTTAAAATCCCGGAAGATGAACCTGCAAAAGATTTTCCCAGGTATATCCAAGAGCGCGATCGGTCTGTAATTCACCGGTTTAGACCTGTCACCTTTTTTAAAGATGGGCACTACCACAGAGGATTTCCAAAACTTTGGGATACTGTTGGATTGTAGGACATGGGTAAAGATGTTATACAGAATCAGAGCCCATTGCCCCGGATGCTGCTTCATCATATAGTTGGTTAACCCATCAGGTCCTGGGGCCCTTGAGTTAGATGCTCTGTGGATATATCCTAGTATATCTTCTCTAGATATTTGTAATAGTTCCATGCTGTTACATATTATCACAGGGCTATTTTGTCTGACTTCAGGGTCAGCATATAGTTCTGTATAATAGTCGATCCATAGTGTTTCAGTTACACCATTTATCTGGACCGGACCCTGTTCCAAATGGTTAGCAGCATTAAGCAAAGCCCAAATTTGGGCTGTGTTTTTTGACATAATCACCTTGAGCATTTCTTCACCATCAGACTGGTATAGAATACATCTACGAGTACGGATCGAAGCCGTATATGCACGTTGAAGAGAACGAATAACCTCAAACCTGATATTCACCGGCAATGATAATGCCATTCTCTTTTCTCGTCTCAGTAAGGTTTTACGTTTTTGAACCTGATCGTCAGCACTGTGTCTGGGTGCAAAGTACACATGAGTTCGTGTTGAAGAGTGCAGTTTGAACATTTGGAGTGTGACGTTGTAAGGTTCTTCTACCCCATCGTTCCCCGTCTGTTCACCCAGCAGCTCTTCATTCAACTCATTCAGTGTAGATTCATTCCACCTAAACCTTATTCTTGAGTTATTTGTTATCAAATTGATGACGTACCGCTCTTTTTCTAGATTTTGTGGTTCTTTATAACAGTTCCATTTCAAGGTTAGCATATGATGATCGCTCGCAGTCTGTGTTATCACTTTAATTGAAGCAATGTTTTGGAACATTGCTTTGTCCGTATAAATATAATCAATTGTAGAGCTACTAGTCCTCTACGCCACGTCTCACTAGCGGGTGTGTCACCAGGTATCGCACCGTTTAGCATCAGCATATTACGATCACACATCACATCCGCCCATATTTCATTTATGCGGCCCTTTTGCGTTTTTTTAGCTTTCAGACATTGCATATTCAGATCTCCCACAAGAATAACATTCGTTATTTCGGGGGTCATAAGAATCATGTTGAAGAAATTCTTCAGTTCTTTAATGAAAATTTTATCTGAAATAGCCATCGGGTTACGGTAGATGTTAATTAGAGCCAAACATCCTCCAGGGTAGAGGATTTTAACTAATTGCATGAATATATTAGGGGCTGCCCAAGGCCTAATTGACAAGCCCCTCCCCATTTTGGTGGCAATTAGTAACCCAGAGGATGGACGTCCTTTCTTATTTGATCTGGCTGCCAGAAATGCTATTTCATGATTATTCCATACCGGGCAATCCACCAGCCACGTCTCTTGTAGGGCAACTACATCATAGTTGTTAAGATCATTGCTATCTTTTACTGAGAGATGGCCATGACCACAGGTATTCCAACTCACCAAGGTCAGTGTCTCATCCCGCCACTCCTTGTATTATGATCTTTTATCACTCGGTCTGTATTCATTTTTCCCCAAATCTCCTATTATCTTATTTTGATCTAGTAGGTTTTGTTTATGATATATATTTAGGGATCTAGCAGTCACGTTATCATTTGGGTCCTGTAATTTTTCGTAGTTCATATTAGTTGGTGAAATTGTAGGATCAACTGCTAGCAAAAAACCCATTGTGAACAATTCCATCCTAGCTTGCCATATAATATTTCTGACAAGGTTGGATGAAATCCACAATCGGACAATGTCAAGCCTCTCCTCATTTAAGGATTCGACTTGTTGAATATCAGTTGAAGAGATATCTCTTAACTCTTCAATATCTTCAAATATCATCAGCACACTTGCTCTATTTAGGTCATAGGATATATGGGGAGCAGGGCGACATTTCAGAATAAATCTGTGATATAGTTCCGGATCTAGGGCATGTTTTAATTTCTTTCCTGTACCCCCACCCAACCGTTCCATCTCAAATCGTTGGTTTGGTTCCGAATTTCTCTCAATATTTTGTATTGTATCAGATGAATACACTGTAGTTTTACTGTTAAATGACACTTTGCCTCTCTCCACTACAGTGTTTGTCACGAGAGTCTGATCTTGTTTCCATCTTAGATACTCATCAACCGAGTTCTGTATGGTCTCTCTAATGTCTTTTAGTATGTCCAGTGAAGGTTCTCTCGCTAGAGGAGGGTTCACGCTTGTAGTATTTGTTATAACATCATTCTTTGGATGGTTTGTCACAACGGTACTAGCCAATGGGATGCAAGATGTTTCATGGGTTGTGATGTTAACAGCAGCTCGTTGCAGCCGCAGTTGATCCTCGGAACCTTTTTTTGCAAGCAGAGCCACTAGATCATCTAGTGGAACATAGTCGTTGTGGGATACAACATTCACAGATTGACTAGCTACCGGTTCTCTAGCCTGTCTTAAGTTAGTATAATTAACTTTTAATCCTCCTCCCACAACCGCTTTACTTTTAGAGGTAATTTGCAATCATTTTAGGAATTGATTAGTAACGGCCTTTGTTGGTCGCAGAGCCTGCTTCTGATTCTTAGTTTTCTTTTTAGTTATTGTGTTAGCTTTGGATGTTACATTGGTTCTTGAGTCAAACATATTATACACACCAAAGTCATTCTCTCGGTTATCTACAACAGTTTTATATGCATTCACCTTAACAGAGGTACAACTTTCCACTGTCACCATCTCGCTACTAGAGGGTCTACAGTGCACTTCATCATCACTGGATGTGACAGGGCATATAATAGCCTCAAAAACAGGTAAAATCGATACAACATTCTCAACCTCGCTCTTCTCCTTTACATCAGATGTCATTTGTGCAGAGTCTCTATTTTTAATATCTTTCGTTGTCTTTGGTGGCTTATTATCACCCATGTGAATGTACCTAGACATTTTGTCTAAGTTCTGGGTAATCAGTTCAATCTGCACAGCCTGTCGTCTTATCTTAGCATCCAAAGTCTCAAACAATTTAAAAAGGGACATAATCGAGATATTTATGGCATTCAGCGTTATTTCCACCAGTGAGCCATGTACAATTTGTCCACCAATACCATCTCGGAACAATCTTTTTGTGTGGTGCACGTGGTGTAGGTTAGACAAAGGAAGATGTCAAGTCTCTAGGGCATTGTGTATGGTGATCAAAAAGGCTTGGAGAGCCATATAGACTGCCATCATTACCCTTAGTTCTATCATTGATAATTGGAGATTCAGACAAAGCAGGGTCATCTACCACAACATTATTAATAGAATCATCCAAATTAGATTTGTTTGTAACAGTTATATTTTCCATCTCCTCCTGCATATATTTATTCTCACCCTCATTAGCCGCTTCATCATTAATATAATTTAGGTTGTTTTTACATGATAATACAGGATTTTGTGTAGTTAAATCGATTAGAGGGCACTCCTCAGTTCTCTCGGAGTCGCGTTGTGTTGAGCATATCTCATTTACAATAATAGTGTCCGAGATCGACACATTTGAATTCACAGAAACCCCGTGCGGTGCAATTTTCCCTCCTCCCATATTTACCGGGCTCGAAGGTTGATTTTCAACACACGTGGGGATAAATAGATCTGAATCATCCCTTAGCGTGCAAAATCCTTTTATATCACTAGTAGAGTTCTTTCTCACGGGAGTCACAATAGGTGAACCTCCTAATTTTTTTTTTAAGAATAGTAATGGGGGAGGCTTTAGGGGTTGCAGGCTTAAGGTTCACAGAGGCTCTTGTAATTACAATGTTTGCTGGCATCCCAGACGTCAGCGTATATGTAATACCTTTCATTCGGCACGTTTAACAAACAAATGGTTAACAATGCAACAAATTGGATATAAGTGAAAAAGTCTTACTCCACAGTCCACAATCCGCTATACCCGCTCTAACAGCGGTAACAGCAACCTTTCCAAAGCAAACTTGCAAAGCGCGCGCGCGCGCGCGCAAAGCGCGTGCATTTGCAGTAAATAGTTTCCTGTTGGCTGGGGGCGGGATTTCACCGCAGCACGTCCTTTGGGTGAAGAGAAGACAAACTACCGTGAGTGCACTGATAGAGTTCGCCTAAGCAGTTGCTTAAGCAGTTGCTCAGACAGTTGCCTTATGCAACCTTAGTTTGTAACAGTCACAAGAGTTTGCAAGAGTTCTCACTTGGTGCAGGCAACGGTCAATCACACTTCGTTACTTCGTCGGCGAGTCCAATAAATCCAGTAGCGAAGCGTCTCCCAGCGGTAACAGCAACCTTTCCAAAGCAAACTTGCAAAGCGCGCGCGCAAAGGGCGTGCATTTGCAGTAAATAGTTTCCTGTTGGCTGGGGGCGGGATTCACCGCAGCACGTCTCGGTGCAGGCAACGGTCAATCACACTTCGTCACTTCGTCGGCGAGTCCAATAGATCCAGTAACGAAGCGTCTCGCAGCGGTAACAGCAACCTTTCCAAAGCAAACTTGCAAAGCGCCTTCCCTTTCTCACTCATACACTCCTGGCCCTGATGTTCTATCCTTCCTTTCCCTTCTGTTGTCTCTTGTTCTCTCCTTCCTCCCACTCTCCTTTGTCTTTCCCTCTCTACTGCTCTTCCTCTATCTCCCTCTGATCATCTCTCTCTCTTTCTACTTCACTCCTCTCTCTATTAGTACTCTCCCCTCTCCACACCACTATTGCTGTCCCCTTGCCACACCATACTATTCTCCGCTCTCTACACCGCTACTACTCTCCCTCTTCACACTACTACTACTCTTTCCTCTCCACACTACTACTCACCCATATCCACACTTCTCCTACTCTCCAAACTATTAATACTCTCAACTCCACTCCACTGCATACACATCTTCTCCCACAATCACTTTCCTTTCACTCTCCTCAGTCACCTTCTCATCCCCCTACTCTCCCTCCATTAGCCTCACTCACACACCTTACACACACACACACTCAAGCCTGAAGTTCCCTTTTCTTCTACCAACCCATACCTCACCTTGCACACTCCTTCAGCAATTCTCCTGCACGCTCCTCTGCACCATCCTTCCGGCACTTGGTCTCTTAGTCCTCCTTCTCCCCTCTCAACCTCATCCAAATAACTCACACCTTCCTGTTTCCTTTGCCCCTTTTTATCCTCCCCATATCTCTCCAATGGCTCTTTCGCTCACCTGGATGCCCCAGCCAACCACTGTTGGTCCTTTCACCAGGGAATGTGTTTCAGGTGAGCAAAAACATTAAAGGGGTCTTAAGCCCCACCCCTTTCTCGTACATGGGTCCACCAGCTCTAGGCAATGGCGGACCGCTGTACTCATAGGCAATGTCCCAATTCGTTTAAGTTTTTCCAGAACATTTTCTATGCCGTTAGGCAGGAGGATTCAGCAGATCTGTTGCAGGTAAGGGAATTGTTTCTTAGGTTCTTGTACGGAACACAGAGATTTCTAGAAGCCTGAGTTGAATTCTCTCTTCCAGTCAGGTTGCTAGCTCGTTCTTCCACCTCTAGGCATGCCATATGCTGAAGTCCTACTAGACAAGAAGGTGACTGGCCAGCATTGTGCAGGAGAGGCATGGTGCAAGAAAAGGTAGTACTCATATCATGCATACAGGCACAAGTAGAAGGGACAGGGACTGGGGCCCTCCCAACTCCACACCTAGCCTCTAGTGCAGGACTGGCTCTGGTGGAAAACCTGGTAGGCCTCCCACACTAAATTGAGACTGGTTTCCAACCCCTATTCACAGAGTCAGATCCCTGACCCTGTCACATTGTGCATCTTCCATCATGGCTTAAGAAGTTTTAAGAGGTTATTAACTGCCAACTGTAGAGGAGGCAACAGAGTAATGATTCAAGTCATATGCAGTGCTCTCTTTAAGAGCACACAAAGTGCTTCTGCCCAAAGTGGGACACAGTGTCTGTATCTGTGTCTTCTTACATATCTGGATACTAAAGGGGCACCTAGAAAATCTTTTGAGTACGCTGTGAATAATTAGTGGCTCTGTAATTACATTGGAATACTGTTACTGGTGTACCTTTCTGAATTTAATAGTCAAAGGGCATGACTAAGAATGTATTATAAGACTAAGCGAATTAAGTCAATGGTGAACCTGTTGAGGATGGGTGCTGTTGTGGCATCCTCCATTATCATATCTAATTAGCGTGTAGGGGTGTGCAGGACATAATGTGATGCAAAGCATCCTTATATAATGCACATGTGTCATTTCCTGGTACCTATGGGTTCTGAAAAACCAAATGGAGGGATGGGTTGTTTAGTGTGGCCTGGGAGAGTCAGGTGCGAGACCTATAGTGTGGAAGGTGCCGGTCAGATGACTTAAGTCCTTAATTCTGGTATGGTTCTATGTGGTTTGTGATAGTGACCCGTGGATGTATGTTCTATCTGAGGGGAACCCCAAGAACCATAAGATGGCAGCACTGGAATTTTGAGGGCGCCACTGGTCTGGAATGGGATGTATGATAGAGCTAAAAAATTGAGTGGGCCGTGCTGTGAACTTCGAGCAACTGTGCCATGGTGTGTGGGGTTTGTGTGGTGGCATCAGGCAGACAGCTGCTGTGCGTGTGGATGTCTGTGTGTGGTGTTTAGTAACAGGGTGCCTGTACACTCAAGGCCACAATTATCCAATGAGGAATGGAAGCAGTTGAGGACTTTTGTTGAGTACTGTTGTTAGATTTCAAAGGTATGCAGAACAAGAAGAGTTCCAGTCTGAAAATGGTCTAAAACTGTCACTGCGTCATGTTGTTAGCCATACAGATGAGGTGTTCTTACTGTTTTAGTTCCATTTTGTTGTAATTCAAGGGTGGTGATGGTGAATTAAGTCTGATAAGGAGAATAAGTTGGGGGACTGATCTGAATGATGCCAATCTCTAAGACAGCGGTATTCAAACTGTGGGGCGCGACCCCCCAGGGGTCCGCGGGTGCATTCCTGGGGGGCCCTGAGAGCTCAGCATGAAATATAAAAATAAAAATACACTTTTTTGGGTTTTTTTTAGATTGGAAGAAATGGGCAGTGGGCAGGGGTGGCTCACATGGTTGGGCTGAAGCATGAAACTGTCTCAGGCAACAATGAAAAAGTGTCCTGCAGTTGTAAAAGGATATTCATTCCTTTAGTCACAGACTGGGCCTCATTACAATTATGTCGGTACGGCAACAATGGTACCGGTAAGCTACCGGCACCGTTGCTACTGTACTGCCATAGTAAGAGTTGTGCTCGCGGGTGCCTCACAGCTCGCCAGGTCCGACATGGCAGGCCGTGCGGCACCTGCGAGCACAGTTCGTCGGATGCACCGGCACTGTTATTAACGGTGCCGGTGCATCCGACCTCCCCATTCCCATTGAGCCCTATGGGGCTCAATGGGAATGTGGATCTACCGATACCGGCACCCGCGAAAGGGCAATTATCAGGTCCGCCTAACCTGGCATGACCCGGTAATTGCCCATTCGCGGGTGCCAGACCCGGATGCAACTCCAGCGGCAGCCGTGCCGGTTTTACCGGCACAGCTACCGCCAGGGTTGTAATGAGGCCCACTGTTTCAATAGTACCCAAGGGGGTGCTTTGTATTAAAATGTAAGCAAATTGTGATATATTCAGCAACAATGGTCAAAATTACTAACTGCATAGTTAAGTAACTCATCAAACTGGTCCACATTGGCCAAAATGGTGGCCCATTTTGACTGGCCCAGACTAGCATTTTACATTTTTGGTACAGGCATTGCCCTATAGGCCAGTCTGCCCCTCACCCATTATGTAGAAGCTAAGGAGCCAGCCCAGTGAAACAGTGAGCACTCCCTCAGCTGCTTTTTCCAGCTGATGGAATGCTCCAGGGCTGGCTGAACTGTCAAAGGGAAACACTGCTTCCCTTTGACAGTCAGTTTAGTTCCCCAGCCGCACATGCTCACTGAGCCATGCAAGTGCTGGGGCGTTTTGCTTTGCCAGCATTGCATAGCTCATTGGAAATGCTGGCTGGGGCACTGCATGTCTGTATGTCCGAGGGGGAGCTCCTGCACCTCCTCGCACATACGGACAGAGCAGCCTGGAGCAGGGCGTTTCAGCACCCACACGCAGGCCAATGCAGAAGGTACGTTTATGTTCATTGTTTTTATTTAAACATGTGCATGGATGCGTGTATGCTTTTGTTATGAGTGAGTGTATGGTGATGGATGCTCGTGTGAATGATAGAGTGATTGCTGTATGAATGTGCAGCGCCTTGCATACACACATAATCATGTTGATAGTGTTAGGCCGAGGGGACAGGGATGGTATCTTTTTACTGGACATCTATCATAGATGCCCAGTAAAAAATACCATGCCTGCCCCCTGGGTCCCCCAGCACCAAATGCAAACTGTTTGGCTATTTACCAATTTGTTTGTTAGAAGTATGCTCTACAATGCAACATTTTAACCCATTCTTTTAAAAAAACTTCTGTGGGATGTTTTTACCCATGCATCCAAGCCCTACCATAAAACTGTGCATTACTGGCATTGAAAACATCATGATGGCCAGAACTCCCCAGAGAGTGCACAGGGAAAACATGAAGAATAGGCTGCCACCCATTTTTGCCTATGTTGTGAGCACAGGAGGGCACTGCCTAAAACCACCATTGGGCTACACACACAGTAGCCTGAAACCATTGGGAATGGCAATGCTGATTGCCAAAAGCAACCCAGAACTGTAGGGAATTAATTTTCTTAATGTCAAAAATGGATGCAATACTGGTGCTCACCACTATCAGAAAGCCGGTGTTTTAAAACCACCAGAGTTTTGTGTAAAACTGAACAAATGAACCCAAACCAGGCCAAGGAAAGACTTGCTTAGAGGTGGATACAATGTAAAACTATATTCTGAAATGACTTGAAGGAAGTAATTATTTAATGTATATATAAAAAATAGCTGGGGATGTCAGCAGCTTAAGTGAATTTGGGTTTAAAGCCACTAAAATCAAAATGTTTAGAATAAATGAGTGACCTACTTGTGAGTGTCACATAGGTTGCAATTGTTTAAATGTCATAGTTTTGAACTTAGAATCAGCATTCTAGCTGCATGTGCAAAAATTGTAAGTTGGATTTGAATGTAGAAAACTGGGAAATAAAGTGACATTTAGCTGAATTCGGCCTGACTACTGCCCCCGACAGGAGTTGAACTGGCTCAACAACTCTTCCCAGGCCTGGCTGCATCCTGCTGCCCCTGCCAAAAGGAGATGACACCTCTCTGATTGAATTAGGGGAGTGGCACCTGGGGACTACAGGAAACTAAACAAAGCACTGTCCCTGGCTCAGGCAAATGTTATATTAGGGGGGTCGTAAATGGCTTCCTCTTGGGAGAAACTGGGAGGGGCAGTGCCTGTGAGAGCAAGCTGAGCTTGGGGGAAGTGGAAAAACCAGAAATTCCACCATGGGCCTCATTAGGACCCAGGCGGATTTCGCGGTGCTAAATGCACCGCGAAGCATGGCGGAAAGCCGCCGATAGCGCCATGGGGGTTGGCGGATTTACCGCCCCATTCCGACCTTGGCGGGGCGGTAAATCCCCAATCCCCATTCTGCCCTTCCCCATTCCCATTTTTGCCCCATAGGGTATAATGGGAGTGGGGAAGGAGTTAATTACGCCACCGTAAAATACGGTGGCGTAATTAACAACGAGGTCCCGTAGCGCCATGGTTTTCTCCGCCTGGTAAAACCAGGCGGAAAAGGCCGCCATGGCGCTACGGGAACTCGTAGTATGGCGGAGAGGTACGCCATGCACTACGCTGGCGTAAAACCCTCTCCGCCAGGGTCCTAATGAGGCCCCATGTGCTTTGGAAAACCACATCCCTTTGGGGCCAGAGCATGATTTTAAAAAGATGGATAATTCATAGTGCGGACTTGTCAAAATTATATAAATAACATCATCATTCTTGTGATTTTTCTGGACACATTTTAAGAGGTGTTAGGACCCTGTGGTATGTTCTTGGGGATAGTAGCGGAAAAAAAGGTTGTTACTCCAAATGTATGCATGTTAAAAATCTGACACTTTATCATCTGAAACCCATATCCCTGGGGCACATTTGTGTAAAATCTGGAAAGATTTAGAGGTCATTATCTGGATGAAAAGGGGAGAATTCTGTCATAAGTGGACACAACATCGTACAAAGACAGGGATCGGATGGTTTGGTGCCACAGAAAATATGTTAACTGGACCTATAATATTAGAAAAATTTTACATAGATAAATATGTTTTTGGGTCAGAAATAGATTTGTGTCCGTTTTGACAAGGGGAGGATCCTCTGACCATAAACCTACCTCTTCACTCTGACTCACAACCCAGTTCCCCCCAATCAAGGGAGAGAGGAAAGCTTGGCCAATGATAAGTGAGAGGGGCAGGCTTAGCTAGGCACAGGCACACACCGATTTTCAAAACACATAAAAGGAACATTGGAACCCAGGTAGAGACATTCACTTTCCACTTTCTTGCGGGACGCTTTGCCGGGAGACTTCAGACTTCACATCCAGAGATCCAGGCTTCAAATCCATCAATCTCCAGAGACCAGAAATTAACTCCAGAATTTGTAGCAGAGAGGCCTGAATCCACAAGCTGAATCCTCTTCAGCAGGCCTCAAAACCAACCAAACTATTCAACAGCCGGGCGAGCTGTTTGAATTCTTTGCCAAGAACTTTTGCAAAAACCTGTAGCAGTATCCAGAAAGCAGTGCTGTATCCGGAACCAGAGAGAACCAGAGACCAGATCGCTGTGAAGAACTGCTAGCAGAAGTCCAGCCAATCCTGACCCGATCGGTGACGAAGTCGCATTCCTGTCCAAAATCTAGTGTGAGTACCCAGCTAGCACTGTGCCAAAACCAATCTCTTAGTTTAAAATAATCTAATCCAAAATATTTTAGCCTATTAGAACTGCCTCCTAGAATCATGTCATTCTGTCATCTTTAAAACTGAAAACTGTCATCTGTCATTCTGAGCTTTAAAATTTCAAATCCGAAAAACTACCTTTACTAAATCAGCCGTATCTCTGTAACCGTTTGTGCTAAGAGCGAGTTGTAACTGTCATCTTAAAGCTAGGATTCTAAGCTTTCCAACGAACCTAAAACCGACCTACCCCTTATAGTGCCTCTGTAATTGCGCTTGACACACGCAACTAAATTTGCCGCGATTTGACATTTGACAATTTCAGTCACGTGTAAAAATATTTGTCCTTGCTTTCCTTGCTGAAATTCGTGTGCAACCTGACAATCATTCATAGAGCATTGCTAAAGTGATCCTGAACTAATACAAAGTAGCTGTCACCCACCCTGAACCTCCTATAGGGAATTAAAAGCAATTTTAGCATATTTTTCACTTAATTGCAACCACATCAAAGTATATTGCCTGTGTTTAAAACTCCTACCTGTTTTCCTCTAAGCTTGCTAGGGGGGGAACTGAATTATATTTGATTGCATTCATGAGAACTGTGTGCTTTCCTCCCATCTCTTTACCTTGCATAGGGGGGGGGGGGGGCGAATTGTGAAAAGTGATTACATTGTCTTTTGTTGAAGGCATATCAAGTTTATTTTCTGTACTGCATTTTCATTCATCATTGCATTGTCCTTGAAGTCATAAAAGCATTCTCAGCTACTTTATCCTCTCTATATCACTTCTAAGCCATCAAAAATAGTGTACCACTGTAACATTATCCATTGTTGATCACTATCATCTTCACAAGTGTGCTATCAAACATTAATTTATTATAAAAGTGTGATATATATATATTGTTTAATTTTCAAATAAACCTTTTAATTTGCAAAACAAACCTACTTCTTGGCTCAGTGGGGTCAGGGGGATTCTAAGAGAGGGGTGTTATATAAGGGTTGTCATCCAGAGTAAATGAACTGGACATAAAAATATATCAATAAAGGTTTCCATCAGCATCCCAGACTAGGCATTGGGGGTCATTCCGAGGTTGGAGGTAAGGGATTACCGGCGCCTGTAAGGGCACCGATGGCGATAATCCCTTACCTCCGTATTCCGAGTTCCCTTTGCGGGTTCCTCTTTACCTCCTGCTTTTAGCAGGAGTAAATTACGGGACCCGCAAAGTGACCTTGGAGTAAATTACGGCACCGTAATTTACGGTGCCGTAATTACCTCCTTCCCCATTCCCATTGAGCCCTATGGGGGCAGAAATGGGGATGGGGAAGGGCTATGGTGAATGGGGAATTACCGGTCCATCCAACCTTGGAATGAACTGGTAATTACTCCATTCACCATCTCGGTATTCCATGGAGTAAATAGCTCCATGGTTGCCAACCATGGAGCTATTTACTCCATGGTGTAGTCCTAACTCGGAATGAGGGCCATTGTCTTAGCTGTAGTGTTGAATTGAATCCGCTTACAAAGTGGGGGCTCGTAGCCGGGGATTCTGGATTAGCTTACCACTTGTGCAGCTTAATACAGTGTGCCAACTGACCGGATACACATATCCGGTTAGATCACCACGCCGTTTTACACTGTGAAAGCACTCCTCAAAGGAACGCTCTAAGGAAACGGTCTGTTTTGCAAAATAAAATACAAACTTCTGTAAGTCAGGAAGGAACTCAAATTCCAGAATGACAACACTGGTAGACATCAAAATAGCCAGAGAGCACTTCTTACATAAGCTATTTGTGAGAGGTGAATGGACTGAGCAGGGCCAGGATGCGTGGTTGCAGGCAATCACACACCAGGTCACGTCAACTGGGTTAGATATCTGGAGAGATCAGGGTCCCTTACATGTGGCCCTGAGCGAACTATACATGGCTCCTAAAGCTAAAGATGAACACGACAAGATGGTTAGGATAGCGGCATATTTGTATCTATAAATGGGAGCCATGCAGGACAAATGTGCTGAAGGCCAAGATCTGGCAAGTAGGCAACTGTTGGCATTAGAGAAGGCCCAATCTGACCTGGTCTCTTCTGAGCAGAGGCTGCAGAGGAGCCAGGAGTCAGAAAATGATAGTAGGCAGTATATCATTAAAATAAAAGAGGACATGTATATACTATTTATTTATTTATTTTAATTCTTGTAATGCGCCAACATGCCCTTAGGCCTCAGGGCGCACATAAAACTGGACGAAAAAACAGACACACATGGCAAAGAAAGAAGAAGGGTCAAAGAGCTATTCCAGATTGAAGAAGTGGGTTTTTACAGCACGTTTGAATACAGTGTAGTCCTGAATCTGCTTCTGCCGCATCTGGGCTGGAAGTTTGTTCCATAGAAGGGGACCTTGAGCATCAAGAGTGGTACCTCCAAATTTGGCTGTCCTGTATTTTGGGTGCTTGAGAATAGTGACAGAGGATGAACGAAGGTTCCTCGTGTTGGATTTAATGCTAACACGGGTTGACAAGTAAGTAGGGTTACAGAGGCTGAGGCATTTGTGGGTCGTGGTCAGTATCTTGTGCATTATCCGATGTTTAACGGGAAGCCAGTGAAGTTTTTTCCTGAAAGTGGTGATGTGTGTACGACGGGACTGATTGAAAATATTACGCACAGCATTATTCTGAGCCACTTGTAATGATTGGATGTTGGAGGCTATGGTGCCCGCTAGAAGGCTGTTGCAATAATCCAATCTTGAATTGATCAATGCAGTGGACAGAAGGGCACAGTTTTCTTCCGAAATGAATGGTGGAATATAGCCTATTCTTTTATTTATGAGACCGCAGCTAGATTTAATGCTGGAGACATGGGACTTCATAGAGAGTTCTTCGTCAAGAACGACGCCCAGGGTCTTGACTTTCTTCTGGACAAGAATGGTATTGTTGGCAATATGGAAACTAGCATATTTGGAGTCGAGTTTCGCCCGAGTGTTTTTAGATGCCACAATGAGAAGTTCCGTTTTTTTGTCGTTCAGGGCAAGAGAATTGCAGGCCATCCAGTCTTGTATGGCTTTGTATATCATATTGATGGTTACTGTATCGCTGCTATAGGAGCCACTCAGCTGTATGACCACCTGAGTATCATCAGCGTAGTTCGTGTATTACACTCCTAATTTGTTTAAGAGGTCAAGAAGGGGGCGGATATAGAGATTGAAAAGCAGAGGCGATAGACAGGAGCCCTGAGGAACTCCGCATTTCTGAGATATTGGAGAAGATTGATTATCGCCAACACAGACCCTCACCACTCTGGGACCCAGAAAGGAAGCAATCCATCTGGATGCAATTACGGAGCAGTTGGCGACCTCTCCGAGCCTTGACACCAGTAAGCTGTGATCAACTAGGTCGAAGGCTGCGGAGAGGTCTAATAACATGAGAAGAGCAGCTTGATTATTATCAGCTATGCTAGCTAAGGTGGATTTAAGATCTAGCATTGCTGTCTTGGTCCTGTGACGAGCCCTGTAGCCCGATTGTCGGGTACCCAAGATGTTATATTTTTCGACATGGGCTTGTAACTGTAGGTAGGCAAGTTTGTCAATTATCTTGAGAACATATGGTACGTTGGTAATGGGCCTGTAAATGTCGTTGTTCGCTGGGTCAAGATTTTCCTTTTTCAATAAGGGAGTAATCCACGCTGATTTTAACAGTTCCAGTACCAGGCCCTCATCAAAAGAGAGATTGACCAGTTTGGTAATCCATGGGACCAGAGTTTCTGAGGACTCCTTAAGAGTACTTGTGGGGCAGTCGTCAGTAGGACAAGACGTGTCTTTAAGGTCCTTTATGATTTTGAGTACTTCATCTTCGGTGTAATGTGTGAAAGAGAATTGAGGTATATTGTTTTCGCAAATATTGGGTAGAACGGTATCTGTGGGGGTTTGCGGGGATGTTACATTGCCTAGGGCTTTATTTATTTTTTCTTTGTGAGAGTCAATCTTGAGTAAAAAGGCATTGTGTATGCTCTGACACCATTTATTGTCCTTAATGATATTATTAGTGGTTGGGGGCTGATTTTGGAACTCCGCTAAGATTTTAAAAAGCTCCCCAGTGTTGGATTGAGCATTCACTATCCTTGCATTATAATGTGTGGCCTTAGCTTCTGTGACAAGTTTTTTGTAATTGAGGGTGGATTTTTTGTAGTTGGTTAGAGTGTTGTTGTTGGGATCCTTCCTAAAAAGCTCTTTCTAGGGCTCTTTTTTCTTGTCTGGCAACAAGAATTTCATTAGTGAACCAGGTGTTCTTTGTGATTTCGGTCTTTATTGTCTTCATTTTCAGTGGGGCAAGGTCGTTAACTGTTTCTTTAATGTTGGTAGACAGATGATTGATAAGTTTCGAGGAGTCAACAAAGTTGTCAAGGGGTTGAAGTTTAGAAGACAGCAGTGTGGCAAAATTTGGAGCTGTTAGATTTTTAAGGTTGCGAGACATTTTCTGAATGCGTGGGTTGACATTAAGTTTAGGAGGAGAAGAGGGTAGTGAGATCTTGGCTTGAATGAGAAAGTGATCATACCAAATACATGGTGTGGCCGAGATGTCAGAGATATTGGCATTTTGGGACAGGAGCCAGTCTAAGGTATGACCCTTACTTTGCGTGGGGGATTTCATCCACTGGGTAAGGCCAAAGGAGGTGATAGTATCCATCAGATTGGTGCCTGCTTTATCCTGTTGGTCATTGGCCCAATAGTTAAAATCACCCATGATGATAACTGGGCCTTTAGTGGTACAAATCTGAGCCAGTAGATCACTGAGCTGTTCTTAAAATAGAGGCATGACTTTGGGTGGACGATAGATCGTAAGTGTGTTTAAAGTGGTATGTGGAGAGGTTTTCATTTTTACCCATAAACTCTCACAGCCTTCTGGAGAGGTATGAGGAATTTCATGGCATTCAAGATTAGATTTACACAACAAGGCCACTCTGCCACCTTTACACAGCAGACGATCTGCTCTAAAGAGAGTGTAATCGTCGGGCGTGGAGAGTGTGGCTTGGGAGGGAAGGTCAGGGTTGAGCCAGGTTTCGGTTATGCCGAAAAAGTCAGGCTTAAGTTCATTAGTTAGGTCGGAGATTTCCACACCATGCTTGTATAAATAGCATGTGTTGAGAAGGGAAAAAGATAGTACCAACAAGGGTGCGATCTTGGACTTCATGTTAGGTTGGCGTGGTATTTTCTTCAAGCACATGGTGAACCTAATGCAGGATACGTAAGCAACTTACTTAACGGGAAAGCCGTCTGGTAGCCAGAGTAATCGAGGCCCTGCTGAGAGCCGAGATTTCCCGCGAGCCGGAGAGCTGTGGCGATGACCGGTGAAGACAGGCGTGACCCAGAAGCACCGGCATTGAAGCGCCTGAACAATAAAGAAATACCCAAGGGGTCTTGGGAAATGTAGTCCAAGAAAACTACTTTCCCTTTCTTACAGTCAAACACAGTCAAACACGAGAGTGCTTATCTCTCTGCCACTCGCACAAGCAAACACACAAGTTAGAATACTAACACTCGTATAAAGCAGAAAGAAATGCTTTAACAGTGCTGCTTCAAATGGAAAAGATGAAAAGAAACGTGGAGCCGTGCGCGATGTATAAGCACGTGTAATAAGCAAATAAGAAAAGTGCTTTTTAAAGCAACCAGCAGCAGCAGTACCTGTTGGGGAAAGATGAACTGCAGGGAGTCCACAGGTTAAGTAAGGTGCGCGGCGTGACCGGTGAAGACCGGCGCGACCCAGAAGCGCCGGCGCTGAAGCGCCTGAACAATAAAGAAATACCCAAGGGGTCTTGGGAAATGTAGTCCAAGAAAACTACTTTCCCTTTCTTACAGTCAAACACAGCCAAAGACGAGAGTGCTTATCTCTCTGCCACTCGCACAAGCAAACACACAAGTTAGAATACTAACACTCGTGCAAAGCAGAAAGAAATGCTTTAACAGTGCTGCTTCAAATGGAAAAGATTAAAAGAAACGTGGAGCCGTGCGCGATGTATAAGCACGTGTAATAAGCAAATAAGAAAAGTGCTTTTTAAAGCGACCAGCAGCAGCAGTACCTGTTGGGGAAAGATGAACTGCAGGGAGTCCACAGGTTAAGTAAGGTGTGCGGCGTGACCGGTCTTTTACTGCAACAGGAAAAGACACACCAGGATACCAGAATTCTGGCTTTGCAGAAGGAGCACCAAGACAGTTTGGACTCCTTACTGCAGAGCCAGAAAAAGCTGGAGCAACAGATCAATTTCAACAGGGCATGCACAGAGCAGGTAGCCACCCTGAAAATTCAACTAGACAGAGAGAAAGAGGAAAGCAATACATTGATTTTGAAAGACCTGGATACCCAGGCAGAGTTTGATGAAGAACGCCAGAAATCTGGTGCCTTTCAAAGGCAGAGGGACGACCTGGCGTCACAAATGCAGGCTCTTGGTCAGGAAAGGGATACCTTAGGCCAGGAAGTCTGCCATATAAAAAGAAAAATTGAAGAAAATCACTTGGCCCTCCAGGGGCTGGGTGACCTCCAAAAAGAGCATCAGGGCTTGCTAGGTCACACCAGGAGGGTGGAGGAGGCTCTGGCAAGAAAGGAGCAGGCCAGTAGGAATGGGACTCAGGAGGTAACCCTCCTGCAGCAGAGACTGGCCCAGTACTCCAGGACCAATCAGGAGGCACAGAGAGAAAATTAGGCTCTCTGTCAGCACAATGATAGGCTCCAGCAACAGGTAGCCATGCAGGAGAGACTGATAGAGTCTAGTAAGGCCTTAACTGAGGAACTGAAAGCGCAGGCTCTTGCATTGCAACAGGGAGCAGGGGCTGACAGAGATGAAGTTCGCTGGGAAAGGGAAACACCTGAGCATAACTTCAGAAGCCCTAGTACCAGAGGCCTTCATCTCTCTCAGTCCCTGGACTCTGCCACCCCCATGTCCCCTGGCACGCATGAGCACAGGAATGGCAGATTACTATCCAGCCAAAAGTATGGGGCTCATAGGCCAGTACCACCCAGGAATGGATGGGCGGGCACCGGGGTATGGGCACCTAAGTACAGTGCAATTTAGTGGGGAACCCCAGGAAATTAGGCCCCCTAAGGGCATCCTAAAAACCTCTGCCCAGTTAGGTCACTGGGGGGGGTACCCATCAAATGCTGGTAGCAAGAAGGGATCTGAAGACTCCTCTGAGCATCACAGGACACAGGAGATCAGGTCCCCACATTCTGCCAGCTATTCCCAGGCTCGCAGAATCCGGGAAAACCTGGAAGATCAGACGGGCACCTCTGGGAGCAGTGCTTCTGAATCAGAGGATGAATGGACCAGGGTTACCCGAACCAAAAAGGCCAATAAGGTGAAAAAGGCCTTGCTTAAGGACCCCTTAAAACAGATTAAGGCAATCAGGAGTGTCATCACGCCTTATCATAAGAACGCCAAGTATTCTGTTTGGGAATACTTGGAGCTCTATGAGCAAATGATGGAGACTTTCCATTTGAAGGACAGCAGTAGCCGCATCAGTACGTCAAATGGACATTCTCCCCTGAATACTCCAGTTTCTTTGCGGCGCTGGAGGACCAAAACCATTCAAGATGGTCCACATATAGGGCGGCCATCTTGAAACATTTTTCTGTACATAGAAATCCCCAAGAGGCTCACAAGGCAGCCTACAATTTGCAATGTGAGGAGGATCAGGCCCCACAAGAATTTGTGCAAGAATTGAAGCGTGCCTTTGCGCAGACCACCAGAAGGGTGCGCACGGACAGCAGAGAATTCATCAACACATTTTTCCATGCTCTTCCCAAGTACATAATGACCCAGCTCGTGAGAGATTTTCACGAGAAAAGATCTTTAGACTGGGTCATTGAGCAAGCCACCCGGATCTATGAGGTGCAGAAGCCCATAGAAAATAAAAGTAATGCGCAGAAAACCCCCAAAACCAACAGCACCCCTGCTGCTGCCAAGGTGGCGGAGGTAAAGGTTGCCCCCGTTTTAGATTTGGAGATGGGGGGGCCTAAAAACCCACCTGCGCAGAATAACTCTAACACCAGAAGGCGCTCGGGCCAGTCACAGACAGGGAGTCAAGGAGGTAGTCCCACAAATGGGGTCCCTCGCTCCCCTGATTATGTAAGTCCCAGCTACAAGGGAAACAGACCAATCCTGTGTGGACTCCTCCAGCCCAAGGGGGGGGATCCAGCCAAGCACCTGACCCAGGGAACTTCCCTCCTAACTTCCCACAGGAGGGCAGAAATTCACCAAACCCTGGGCCGAACTTTTTCCCCAGGTATCCACAAGGTTTCCAGCCCCAAACTCATCCATCCTTCTTTCCCCAATTCCCTGAGCCCAGCCCACCTAATCCGGGAGAGGGGAGGCCAAGGTTGGAGGGGTGCCCAAATCTTCCTAACCCGGGGTATAACCAGAGAAGGGATAGCTACCCTTCCCGGGATCAGCCCAGGGTAGAAAATAGAGCCCCGTATCAGCCTGAGTGGGTTTCCCAGTTAGAGCGCCAAGTTCAGAACATGGCACAGGATTTGGTCCGCATGATGAGGGCCCAACAGAACCCTCAGATGGGCATGCCGGCACAGAATGCCCCAAACTCTGGACCTAGTGTTCCAGAACAATGACGAGGGCAGCACCCCGATAACCCACCGGTTCCCAGGGAGGAGGCACAAGGGGAAGAGGGGTGTAAAGCCTTGGAGGAAGCTTCCTTCCCAACTTGTAAACAGCCCCTGGAAAACCAGGAACTGGAAACAAAATCTCCTACCCCTGGAAGTCTGCCACCCAAGGAGCAGAGAGGAGGTAGGAGAAACAAAGGACCCAAACAGACCCACTTTGTGGAGGAGGTACAGGTCTTCCAATTTGAGGGAGAGGGATCCTCAGAGGACCCTGGGAAAAGGATCTTCTCCTTCAGAGGTGGGGGAACTCCTCCCAAGGAAAAATGGGTCCCAAAAGATTCCAATCCAGACTGGGTGGATGTGGGGATAGAGCTGTCGCCACCCATCATCCTATCCCAGAACCAACAAAACCAAACCTCCCTGGTTCAAACCCATCCTGGTGACTGCCTCCAAAAAGGCAGGGGCGGCCCAGAACCGGAACCAGGGGAACCTAAAACCGAATCAACGGACTGGGTAGATGTGGGGATTGAGCTGTCGCCGTCCATCATTCTATCCCAGAACCAACAATACCAAAATCCCATGGGTCAAACCCATCCTGATGACTGCCTCCAAAAAGGGGGGGCGGCCCAGAACCCGAAACCATTTCCAGTTGCCAACTTTTTCTTTCAGATTCCCCAGGCTCGTCACAGAATTCTGCCCAAATCTCTTCTCTTTCAATGTCCGAAACCAGAAAATTAGCCCACCAGTTGTCCAAAAATGTGCATTATCTGTTCCCCCTTGAGGAGAAGGAGGGAAGATACTATGCCCTGGTACAAGTACAGGGGCATGGTACAATTTCGGCACTGGTGGACACTGGATCCCAAGCTACCCTTCTGTCCAGAAGGGCCTTTGATGAACTAAATGCAGGAAGGGGGGAGAATTATTGTATTCCTCTCACCTCTCTTCCTGGACAACTGCAGAACTTTGACGGGAAGGAAATTCCCGTCGAGGGGACTGCAGACATGGACATTAAAATTGGGCAACACAAGGTGAAACACCCGGTCATAGTAGTAACTCCAGAGGGCACCCCTTGTTTACTAGGGAATGACCTCCTGAGAAGGTTGTCACCCCTAATAGATTGTGTAAACAAGGTCCTCTGGACCCAGACTAACCGACCAATAAAATTAAAACAGAGTGTCAACCATGTTAGTTTAAACTGCACCTGCCACATGGTTGAACAAAAATCTGACCAAGTAGAATTTCACTTCCAGAACAACCAAATTCCAGATGTGACAGTAATAGCAGTAGGACAACAGACTGGTGATGGGGGGTCCTCTCTATTTCTGAAAATCAACCTTTCAGTTTAAGGTGGTATTCCACACAGGAAGGAAATACTCTGAAATTCTTTACCATTCCACAATCAGAAACTCCCACTCCTATAGTCAAGAAAGATGTGAAATCAGCTCAGAGCCTGGCTGATATTCAGCAAATTGGAGAGCAGTTGTTCATCCCTGTTCAGTTAAATGATGGAAAGGACTCTGTTCTCGCTCGAGTGTATGTGAACAACGGTAAGAGCTTCATCAGCGAAGCCATGTTCCGCCAACTCCCAAAAGATCCGGCCATTCCCACATTCAAACTGATAGACAAATGGGAAATGCACCTGGAAGCACCCAATTCCAAACATCTCCTGCCAAGCAGGTGTATGCTCAAAATCTCCATTGACAACAAGAGCATAGTCCATAATTGTTGGGTCGTGCGAGACGTCACTGCCGCCTTTTACTTAGGCAGTGACATTCTCAATCGCTTTGCCATTAGTTTGGACCTAATAAACTTCAAAGCTTGGTCCCGATTAGCGGATAATCCCATGGGCTTTGATGATCCAGAAAAAGCATTTAGGTCAGCTCAATTGCTACCTTATGCAGTTGAAATTCAGATTAAAGAGGAAGTCACCATCCCAGAAAGGACCCGACAATTCTCCCTGGAAGTGAAAGTTAAAAGAGGACAAAAATTGAAAAACCCTGATGCTTATATTCATCTAAATGCTTCTCTCCAACAGCAAGGGTTAGGGGTAAACCCAACACCATTAGTCAACATAGAACATGACACCATTCCAATAGAGGTGGATAACAGCGACTTACAGAGTATTACTCTAGCCGCAGGCACCATTATTGGAATGGCGGTTGATGACCGACATTTCTCCATTGATTTAGGAAATGAACTGTTAGGACCAATCCCCAAGGACTGTTTTGACAGTGACAGTGATGACAATACAACACCAGACAGGATTTTCACCCGGCATGGGGGGAACTTCCTGGTGTACACTTCTTGCCCTTATGGTAAGGAAGAGGTGACTTGTGACTTCAGGAGGGATGAGGTGATTTTCCAGGTCCATGAGGGCTGCCTTTCCCTCCTGAAGCCTCCAGTCCAAATCAGCACTCTGACCAGGGACTCCTCCACCCAGCTGATGGAGGCCGCTGAGATAGCTAAACCAGAAGTCTTTCCAGGCTTCAGGCAGATGGTGGAAGAGAGAGTCAACCTAGCTGATGCCTGTGTGACTCTGGAACAGAAGCAAAAGTTGAAACAAGTTTTCTTGGATTTCCAAGATCTCTTTGCGGTAGACTCATATGACTGTGGTCGCACCGACATCCACACAACAACAATTCCCACGGACCCTGGCATGACTCCAGTGTTTGTGAAGCAATATCGCTTGCCTCTCGCATCCATGGAGTCCCTTACTGAAAAAATTAAGAACCTTGAGTCCCGGGGAATAATCCGTCCAGTACACAGCACCTTCAATAATCCCCTGCTGGGAATATTGAAGCCAAACGGCCAGTAGAGACTCTGGGCCAACTTTAGGGAGCTCAACAAACGGGTCCATACTTCCCGATGGCCTCTGCCCTACATTGACCAAGGGCTGGCCCAGATCCAGGGGTCACAGGTATTCACTGCAATAGACCTGACCAATGGATACTGGACCGTGCCTGTCAGTAGGGAGGACCAATACAAACTGGCTTTTCCATTTGGGGCAAGCAGTACACATGGACCCGGACTCCCTTCGGATACCTCAACTCCGGCAATGAATTCAACATTTTCCTACATAAGGCCATGCCCGACCTGGGTGCGAGGGGTAACCTGGCTTATGTAGACATGTCCTCGTCAAAAGTTCATCTGTGGAGGAACACATAGCGGAGATCCGTTATGTTCTGACGCAGTTGAGGGCCGCCGGAGCAAAACTTTCCTTTCAGAAGGCACAGTGGTGTAGAACCTGTGTTAATTTCTTGGGGCATGAGATTACTCCTCAGGTTCTCTGTCCCTAAGAAAAGAAAGTGGAAGCACTTCAGAAACTGAAAGACCCCACAACTCTGGAGGAACTAAGGAGCCTCCTTGGACTGACTAATTACAGCAGAAAGTTCATTGAAGGCTACGCAGAGATCACTAGACCCCTGATTCATCTCTTGAAGGGGGGGTTCAAGTGGGAATAGGGTCCAGAGCAATCCGAGGCAGTAAGACAACTCAAGAGAAGCCTCTCACAAGCACCTTGCCTAGCTTACCCTGTCAGAAACAAGGAGTTCTTCCTGGAGACAGGGTTTTCTAATACGTACTTGACGGCAGTAATATACCAAAAGCATGACAAGGTCAATAAAGTAATCTCCTATGCAAGCAAAACGTTATCCTCTGTGGAGGAAAAATTCAACGATTGTGAGAAGGCACTCCTGGCAACGGTGTGGGCATTGAAGAATTACCGCCCGTTCATCTAGGGGGAACACATCATAGTGGAGACTCCACACCAGCCTCTGCAATACCTCCAAAGTGACAGAATCCGGGCCGGAAATGTGAGTAATTCCCAAATTACTTCCTGGATTCTATCAATGCAAGGCTTTCCTGTGGAGGTCAGATATGGCCAAAACAAGAAGAGTCCCCTCGCGCAAGGTCTGGCTGACTTACATGATTGTGCCAGAGAAAACTGTCTCGAGGACGAAAGTCTAAAAATCAAGGACAACATGGAGGCATACCTTAATTCCCCACACAAAGTCTTTGAAGAAGACAAGTGTGAGGGAATGCCCACTGTCTATGTGGATGGATGCTCTTACCATGTTGACAACAACGGGGAGAAAGAACTGGTGGCCGGCGTAGGGAATGCATGGGTGAATGAGTCCCCAAAACCCTCCACTGGATACAAAATTGGTCCCTGAAGTAGTCAGGTGGCAGAATTGATGGTTGTGCATCAGGCCATCCTCACTGCTGTCCAACATCAACTCCACAAACTGGTCATAATCACAGATTCGGATTATGTACGGAACGGGTTCGTGGAGTACCTGGTTAATTGGAAAACCAGAGGCATGTTATGTGCTAATAACAAACCCTTGAAACATGGGAAGTTAATCCAAAACATTGATGATCTGGTCACATCAAATGGGATGACCATCTACTGGAAAAAGATCAAGGGTCATTCCAAAGTAGAGGGACCAGACAAAACTGGAAATGACTTAGCTGATTAGCTGGCCAAAACCGGGGCCATCCAAGGGGATCTAATAGAAATAGAGTCCCTGTTGGGGGAAATCCAGGTCACTGCTATCACTAGGTCCCAGACAAATGCTCACAATGATCTTTCAACTGCACAATGGAGTAAGGAGACCCCTGATGCTGATTTGATTAGAGCTCAGAAGGGGGATCCAATAATTGGTAAGTTTTACCAACACTTTGAGGACCCTGAGAACTTTCCCCTGAGGGATACTGCTTACATTGGGAAAGAGGACCTAAGAGTGTTGATGAAATGTCCAAAAAGGTTCAGAATCCAAGACGGTTTGTTGGTAAGGAAATCCCAAGCTGGCCATGATCAGTGGGTGGTCCCTACCTCATTCCGAAGCCTGATGTTAAGTCACGCCCATGATGCGGCCACCGCCGGTCATAGGGGGTTTCACACAACACTTGAGATCTTAAGAGAGGCTGCATACTGGCCACAAATGGGGCAGGACCTCGACCAATACTTGAAGGGGTGTCTGGTGTGTGCACAATTTCAGCCAACATCACTCACACACCGGGCGCCTCTCCAAAAGAGGGGGATGACACTGCCATGGTCAGATTTGCAAATCGACTTTGTATGCCCTGTAATTCGCTCGTCTAGAGGAAACAAGTACATGTTGACCGTCACATGCTTGTTTACCAAGTGGGTGGAATGTCTCCCGGCCCCAAATTGCAAGGCAGAAACAGCAGCTGCCCTGATGATTAACCACATCTTTTCCTGTTTTGGTCTACCTCAAAGGATTGAGTCAGACAGAGGCAGCCACTTCACCAGTGAAGTAGTGACAAAGATGTGGGAGATACTGGGGGTCAAAAGGAAGCTACATATTGCTTACCGGCCAGCTTCTTCTGGAGCAGTAGAGAGATACAACCGAACCATTGTGAGCATATTAAAAAAGTTTGTGGCAGATTCTGGGCCAAGTTGGGATATCCGATTACCTCTGGTCCTAATCGCCATCAGATCTACCCCTTCATCTGCAACTAAAATGTCACCATTTGAGTTGATGACCGGAAGAAAGATGGGGCTTCCCCAGCATTTGCTCTACAGGACCCAAGAGCAGACACTGATAAATGCCTCCACAACTCATGAGTATGTGGAGAATTTAAGGAAACACCTTCAGCATGCTTTTGCCTATGCTCAGCGGAATCTAGAAAGATCAGCTGATAGCATGAAAACCCACTACGACCTGAAGACCACCAGGAAGGAATATACTGTGGGAGACCGGGTCTATTTATACAATTTCCAAAGGAACCAGGCCAAACAGCGAAAATTTTTGCCCACATGGAAGGGACCGTTTGAAATTATAGACAAGGTCTCCCCAGTAGCGTATAAGATCTGCATCCCCAAAGGTAGTCTGGCGGAAGGGGAAGACAAGTGGGTAAATATAAATCAGCTAAAGTGTTGCCATCCCAGGCACACACTGCAGCAACTGGAGGAGTCCTCTGCAATACCAGAGGGGACCGCTCCAGATTAATTCAGTTCCCACCCTAAAATATCCCACATATAGTCTCTAAAATATTATGATTTGAAAAAAAAAATGTTTCATGTTATATCTTGTTTTAAAATAAGACTGCAAAATGTATCCTGATGTATAAAATGTATATGCCGCCCCACTATATCAATAGTGGTGGAAAAATGTCTATGAATAGGTATTGCCGCTTTTGCTTTATCATCCTAGGAGAGATGAAACCATGGAGACTGACCACGGAAGGCGACCTGGGGACCGGGAGCGAAGATCCGAGGGACCGGGGGTAACGCCCAATCCTCCCATCAGGACCAGCAAGGAGAACTGATTGATCGACTGGAGGGAGGAAAAGATGCTGAACTGTGCCATCTTGTCAGCATCGACTTCTAATACAGTTGTAGTTCCCTTTTTTATCTCTTCAACCTCCTCACCTGTGGAGTCGAAATCCTCCTCTACTGGGCTGAGCGCTCAATGTGCCGTGTAGTCCTTTTCCTTTTTTCGAGGCTGAGCGTGTCTGCCACAAGAGGAAGCCACAGTGAGAGCGTGTAAATACGCCCTGATTGTGTCCTCCTCCCGGGAGGGACAAAAAGGGGGAAAAAAGCCAGAATAGGCAAAAAAAACGTTGAACCGGCAGGTATCCTGATGGCAGCTGGGCTCGTGTAAGCAGACGATAAATGGGAGAAGGCAGCAACAGGACACACCAGGATAAGTAAACTCCAGCAAACACCGGAAAAGAAAGTAAACAAACGAAAGGCAGAAAGCCGGGCACGAAGGAGTGAAAGGAGGGAGGAGGGAGAGAACTGAAGGCGGGGACCGGAGAAGGACCGGGAAGTGAAAGGAAGGTGCAAGAGGTAAGGCTCGAGGAGCTAGAGGTAAACAGCGTGTAGCAAGACCGCGGCAGCGAGGAAAAGCAGCTGACCGTGGAAGGTTGCAATGCGCTGGACCCAGGGAGAGGAGTGGTTAAATAACGCTATGGTCAACCAAGCGGAAAAAGACTAGACCGCTTAGTGAACGCAGCGTCAAGCGTGACGGAAATCAGGAAGTCTGTAAGCGGCCGCGGGGCCAAAGACGCCAGGTGAGAAAGCGGCGCATGACAGTATGCCCCCCGCCAAGGCCCAGACCTCCCGGTTTACCGGGATGTAATCGGTGAAACTTCCGGAGAAGGACAGGAGCGTGGATGTGTGCTTTGGGTTCCCAGGAGTCCTCCGCATGGGAAAAACCTTTCCAATGCACCAGGTATTCCAGGCGCCCTTTGCGGTACCTGGAGTCCAGCAACCTGGATACTTCATACTCAGGTGTATCAGGTGAGTGAGAGAGAGTGGGGAAAGGACGAGCCCTTAGTGATTGTTCGGCACTCTTCAAAAGTGATGCGTGAAACACTGGGTGAATCCGCCTAAGAAAATGTGGCAGCTTTAGGCGGAAGGCCACTGGATTGATCTTGGCAGTAATGGGATGGGGACCAATAAACCTGGGGGACAGCTTAGACGGCCGAGACCATCTGGGAAGGTATTTAGTGGATAACCACACCTTGGAGCCCACCTCCCAATCAGGTACTACCTGCCGGTGCCAGTCGGCTTGCTTCTTGTATGCCTGGAGGCTATCTCTGAGGTTCAACTTAGCTTTGTCCTGGATTTCCCTTATTCGGACTAGTACCTCCTCTACCACCGGAAGTGCAGGTTTGCAGGAAAAATGGGGAATGATGGCTCGAGGATGAAATCCATATGAGCAATAGAAGGGAGACATTCTGCTTGCGGAATGACTGGCATTATTATATGCGAACTCCGCCGTCGGCAGCATATCCACCCAGTTGTCTTGTTCCAAGTTGGTGTAGCTGTGCAAATATTGTTCCAAGGTGGCGTTTAACCGCTCCGTCTGCCCATTGGTGTGGGGATGATATCCCGATGACAATGCGCGCTGAATATTAAGAGCGGCCCATAAGGACTTCCAGAATTTGGAGACGTATTGGCTCCCTCGGTCTGATACAATCTTGTCTGGGAGACCATGGAGTCGAAACACATCTTTAATGAAAACCAATGCCATACCATCGGCAGTTGGTATACCAGGGAGTGGAGAGAAATGAGCCATCTTGGTGAGGGAATCGATGGTCACCATTATACATGAACAACCTTGAGACAAAGGTAAGCCCACAATGAAATCAGTAGATATATGACTCCACGGACGTTCTGGGATGGAATCTTGTTGCAGCAGACCTATGGGTCTCTTTGTGTTGTTTTTACTCTGACAGCAGACTCTGCTGAACCTGACGTAACGTTTAACGTCTTCAGACAAACTTGGCCAATAAAAGGCTCTACTGATCAGGTCCAAGGTACTCGCCTGCCCCCTATGGCCTGCAGTCTTGTGATCATGGCACCAGGACAATATGTCTTTCTGAAGAGGTTTGGATGGTACCCAGATCCTCTGATTCTTCAAGAACAAACCATCCTTTCGAATCATGCCGCGGGGTTACCCAGATCCTCTGATTCTTCAAGAACAAACCATCCTTTCGAATCATGCCGCGGGGTTCTGGATGTAAGGAGACGGCTTCTTTTATCTGCTGAAACAAGGAGGAGATAGTGGCAACAATGCGGTTCCTGGGAAACAACTTCTCCGGGCAGGATGAGGCAACATGGGAGGAAAAAGACTTCCTGGACAGGGCATCTGCCAAAGTATTTTGGCTTCCAGGAATATAAGTGATGGTAAAGTCATATTGTGAGAAAAAATTCACCCATCGGGCTTGTCTGGAATTGATGCACTCCATTGACTGTAGAACTTGTAAATTCTTATGGTCGGTCCGGATTACAAAAGGGTGACTGCACCCCTGTAGGAGGTGTCTCCAGACTTCACAGGCTCTTTTCATGGCCAGAAGTTCACGTTCTATTACGGAATAATTCCGTTGACTAGTAGTGAGAGGTTTTGACAGATAAGCTATTGGGTGTTCCGCGTTGTCATGCTCTTGTAGTAGAACAGCTCCAATAGCTGCGGCAGAGGCATCTGTCTCAACGATAAAAGGTTTGTTTTGGTCCGGCTGGCATAGGATGGGAGCGCTACAGAACCTCTTCTTCAAGAGCTGAAAGCTCTCTTCAGCCTGAGGGCTCCAGATGAAAGGCACAGATGTCTTCTTTAACAAGTTGGTAATCGGTAGAACAGTGTTGGAAAAACCTGGCACGAAACTCCTATAAAAATTAGCTAGGCCCAGGAATCTCTGAACCTCTTTGACTGAGGAAGGAGCCTGCCAATGGAGAATAGCCTCGACCTTCTTTTGATCCATTTGTACTCCTTGTGGTGAGAGGATAAACCCCAAGTAAGGGACCGAAGATGCCCCAAATACACACTTTTCACATTTGGCCAATTAATGATGTTTCTTAAGGCGCTCCAAGACCTCTGTGAGATGCAGCAGATGCTCCGACATAGTCTGTGAAAAAACAAGTATGTCGTCAAGGTAAACTACTACTGAAATAAACAATAAATCTGAGAATATCCGGTCTATGAACCTTTGAAAAATAGCTGGGGCATTGACTAGTCCGAAGGGCATTACGTAGTGTTCGTACAGGCCAAATGGCGTCCTGAAGGTCGTCTTCCATTCATCTCCGGGACTTACTCTGAGTAAGTGATATACATTGCGCAGATCCAGTTTGGAGAAAACTGTCACTCCCTGTACCGATTCCAAGATGTCAGGAATGAGGGGCATGGGGTACCTGTCCTTGCGAGTTACCTTATTGAGTCCCCTGTAGTCGATGCATGGCCTGAGGTCTTTAGAATCCCTTTTTGGGATAAAAAACAAGGGAGCACCCGCCGGGGACTTAGAGGGTCTGATGAGACCGTTGCATAAGTTGTCATCCAAATACTTTCGTAAAGCGTCCTTTTCAGTCTTGGATAAAGCAAACATTCTGCCAAATGGCACCAGGGCATTGGGTATCAGCTTGATGGAGCAGTCCTCCGGTCTATGGGGTGGTAATGCCATGGGGGCGGATTCAGCAAACACCATAGGGTATTCTTGCAATACCTTGTCAATGGAATGCACCCCTATACTCGTGGGGAGAACCGTGGGAGATATCTTTACCTCCTGGTAGTGTGCTTCTTGGAAACAGTGTGTTTGGCAATAACTGGAATTAAAATGCAAACAATTAGACTTCCAGTCGACATGGGGATTATGTTGTCGCAGCCAGGTAATCCCCAAGATTAGGGGAAAATGGGCTGCTCGAATGATGTCAAAAGTAATGACTTCTGAATGCTGAAAAATAGTTAGAGGAAGAGGTTCGGTCGTCTGAACGATGAGTCCTGAGCTCAAAGGTGTACCGTCAACTCCTTCTACTTTCTGGCCGTGTCCGCGATCTATCCGTGAAGCACCAACTTTGTCTACCCAAAGGGTGTCAGCGAAGTTCCCTGCGGCACCACAATCCAAGAGAGCCAGCGTCTCTACAAGGCTGCCATGGATAGTAACCTTAACCGTTATAACCATCAGGCGGGAATCCTCTGAAGGGTTCGAGGAATCAATAGACATAGTCACGTAGGGACTGGAAGACTGCCCTCGATAACCCGTCCCAACTAGGCTCGAGGGTTTGCGTTTTCCGCCGGTTTCTTGGTTAGTTCAGTACAATTATGCACCGTGTGGCGATCAGAGGCACAATAGGCACATAGGCCCCGTTCCCTTCTCCTCTTTCTTTCTTCAGGCGTTAGAGAACGGCGAGTAGTGCTGATTTGCATGGGCTCGTCGTGAGGTTTGAGCGCTGTTGAAGGTGGTGAGGAGGTCCTTGAAAAGGAGGTACGTGTCTTTCTTCTTTCTTGGCGTCTTTCTTGCATCCTGAACTCCATCTGAAGGGCGGCCATCATCAGATCCTGCAGGGAAGTAGGACGAGGGAAGTGAGCCATTTCGTCTTTTAATTCTTCCCTAAGGCCTCGGCGGAACAGAATAAATTGGGATTGCTCAGACCAACCCGACTCCATGGCCAATCTCTTAAAGGAGGAGATATAAAACAGCACATCAACTTGTCCTTGACGAATGTCCATCAAGTCTTCTCCAGCTGCCATTGAAATTTCGGGTCTTTCAAAGGTTCGTTTGACAAAATCAACAAAGGCATCGAAATTTTGAAGGACAGGGTCATTTCCGGTGACTAGGGGGGTGGCCCAAGCAAGAGCGTTCCCTGTCATATTGGACACCAAGAATCCAACCTTGGCATGAGCAGAGGCGTAGGTGCGGGTTCTGAAGGAAAAATACACCCTGCAGGCATCAAGAAATTCTTTTAGGGTTTTGGGGGAACCATCGTACTTCCCCGAAGACAATGACATAGGAGGCAGGTCTGTGTTGGGGGGCTCCCTCACTGCCACCATTTGTTTTAACAGGTTGTTTTCGGTTTTCATATTTTGCATTTCTAGAGAGAGGCTTTGTACTGCAGCAATTAGTTCCTGCACTTGCTCAGGAGTTGCCATGGTTGTTGTTTGTTGGCGTTGCAAACTGTCAGCATCGACTTCTAATACAGTTGTAGTTCCCCTTTTTATCTCTTCAACCTCCTCACCTGTGGAGTCGAAATCCTCCTCTACTGGGCTGAGCGCTCGATGTGCCGTGTAGTCCTTTTCCTTTTTTTCGAGGCTGAGCGTGTCTCCCACAAGAGGAAGCCACAGTGAGAGCGTGTAAATACGCCCTGACCGTGTCCTCCTCCCGGGAGGGACAAAAAGGGGGAAAAAAGCCAGAATAGGCAAAAAACCCCTTGAACCGGCAGGTATCCTGATGGCAGCTGGGCTCGTGTAAGCAGACGATAAATGGGAGAAGGCAGCAACAGGACAACCAGGATAAGTAAACTCCAGCAAACACCGGAAAAGAAAGTAAACAAACGAAAGGCAGAAAGCCGGGCACGAAGGAGTGAAAGGAGGGAGGAGGGAGAGAACTGAAGGCGGGGACCGGAGAAGGACCGGGAAGTGAAAGGAAGGTGCAAGAGGTAAGGCTCGAGGAGCTAGAGGTAAACAGCGTGTAGCAAGACCGCGGCAGCGAGGAAAAGCAGCTGACCGTGGAAGGTTGCAACGCCCTGGACCCAGGGAGAGGAGTGGTTAAATAACGCTACGGTCAACCAAGCGGAAAAAGACTAGACCGCTTAGTGAACGCAGCGTCAAGCGTGATGGAAATCAGGAAGTCCGTAAGCGGCCGCGGGGCCAAAGACGCCAGGTGAGAAAGCGGCGCATGACACATCTACGGAATTGGAAGAAGATGAGGCGAACATCCCAGATCTTGCGAGTTCCATCAGTGAAAGAGCAGAATGGCCATCGCAAGAGGGGGAGCTTGTGGGATGTTTTTACCCATGCATCCAAGCCCTACCATAAAACTATGCATTACTGGCATTGAAAACATCATGATGGCCAGAACTCCCCAGAGAGTGCACAGGGAAAACATGAAGAATAGGCTGCCACCCATTTTTGCCTATGTTGTGAGCCCAGGAGGGCACTGCCTAAAACCACCATTGGGCTACACAAACAGTAGCCTGAAACCATTGGGAATGGCAATGCTGATTGCCAAAAGCAACCCAGAACTGTGGGGAATTCATTTTCTTAATGTCAAAAATGGATGCAATACTGGTGCTCACCACTATCAGAAAGCCGGCGTTTTAAAACCACCAGACTTTTGTGTAAAACTGAACAAATGAACCCAAACCAGGCCAAGGAAAGACTTGCTAAGAGGTGGATACAATGTAAAACTATATTCTGAAATGACTTGAAGGAAGTAATTATTTAATGTATATATAAAAAATAGCTGGGGATGTCAGCAGCTTAAGTGAATTTGGGTTTAAAGCCACTAAAATCGAAATGTTTAGAATAAATGAGTGACCTACTTGTGAGTGTCACATAGGTTGCAATTGTTTAAATGTCATAGTTTTGAACTTAGAATCAGCATTCTAGCTGCATGTGCAGAAATTGTAAGTTGGATTTGAATGTAGAAAACTGGGAACTAAAGTGACATTTAGCTGAATTCTGCCTGACAACTACCCCCGACAGGAGTTGAACTGGCTCAACAACTCTTCCCAGGTCTGGCTGCATCCTGCTGCCCCTGCCAAAAGGAGATGACACCTCTCTGATTGAATTAGGGGAGTGGCACCTGGGGACTACAGGAAACTAAACAAAGCACTGTCCGTGGCTCAGGCAAATGTTATATTAGGGGGGTCGTAAATGGCTTCCTCTTAGGAGAAACTGGGAGGGGCAGTGCCTGTGAGAGCAAGCTGAGCTTGGGGGAAGTGGATAAACCAGAAATTCCACCATGTGCTTGGGAAAACCACACCCCTTTGGGGCCAGAGCATGATTTTAAAAAGATGGATAATTCATAGTGCGGACTTGTCAAAATTATATACATAACATCATCATTCTTGTGATTTTTCTGGGCACATTTTAAGAGGTGTTAGGACCCTGTGGTATGTTCTTGGGTATAGTAGCAGAAAAAAAGGTTGGTACTCCAAATGTATGCATGTTAAAAATCTGACACTTTATCATCTGAAACCCATATCCCTGGGGCACATTTGTGTAAAATCTGGAACGATTTAGAGGTCGTTATCTGGATGAAAAGGGGAGAATTCTGTCATAAGTGGACACGACATCGTACAAAGACAGGGATCGGATGGTTTGGTGCCACAGAAAATATGTTAACTGGACCTATAATATTAGAAAAATGGTACATAGATAAATATGTATTTGGGTCAGAAATAGATTTGTGTGCGATTTGACAAGGGGAGGATCCTCTGAGCATAAACCTACCTCATCACTCTGACTCACAACCCAGTTCCCCCCAATCAAGGGAGAGAGGAAAGCTTGGCCAATGATAAGTGGGAGGCGTAGGCTTAGCTAGGCCCAGGCACACACCCATTTTCAAAACACATAAAAGGAACACTGGAACCCAGGTAGAGACATTCACTTTCCACTTTCTTGCGGGACGCTTTGCCGGGAGACTTCAGACTTCACATCCAGAGATCCAGACTTCAAATCCATCAATCTCCAGAGACCAGAAATTAACTCCAGAATTTGTAGCAGAGAGGCTTGAATCCACAAGCTGAATCCTCTTCAGCAGGCCTCAAAACCAACCAAACTATTCAACAGCCGGGCAAGCTGCTTGAATTCTTTGCCAAGAACTTTTGCAAGAACCTGTAGCAGTATCCAGAAAGCAGTGCTGTATCCGGAACCAGAGAGAACCAGAGACCAGATCGCTGTGAAGAACTGCTAGCAGAAGTCCAGCCAATCCTGACCCGATCGGTGACGAAGTCGCATTCCTGTCCAAAATCTAGTGTGAGTACCCAGCTAGCACTGTGCCAAAACCAATGTCTTAGTTTAAAATAATCTAATCCAAACTATTTTAGCCTAATAGAACTGCCTCCTAGAATCGTGTCATTCTGTCATCTTTAAAACTGAAAACTGTCATCTGTCATTCTGAGCTTTAACATTTCAAATCCGAAAAACAACCATTACTAAATCGGCCGTATCTCCGGAACCGTTTGTGCTAGGAGCGAGTTTTAACTGTCATCTTAAAGCTATGATTCTAAGCTTTCCAACAAACCTAAAACCGACCCCTTATAGTGCCTCCGTAATTGCGCTCGACGCACGCGACTAAATTTGCCGCGATTTGACATTTTGCTTAATTTCAGCCACCTGTAAAAATATTTGTCCTTGCTTTCCTGCTGAAATTCGTGTGCAACCTGACAATCATTCATAGAGCATTGCTAAAGTGATCCTGAACTAATACAAAGTAGCTGTCACCCACCCTGAACCTCCTATAGGGAATTAAAAGCAATTTTAGCATATTTTTCACTTAATTGCAACCACATCAAAGTATATTGCCTGTGTTTAAAACTCCTACCTGTTTTCCTCTAAGCTTGCTAGGGGGGGAACTGAATTATATTTGATTGCCTTCCTGAGAACTGTGTGCTTTCCTCCCATCTTTTTACCTTGCATAGGGGGGGGGTGAATTGTCAAAGAAAAGTGATTACATTGTCTTTCGTTGAAGGCATATCAAGTTTATTTTCTGTACTGCATTTTCATTCATCATTGCATTGTCCTTGAAGCCATAAAAGCATTCTCAGCTACTTTATCCTCTCTATATCACTTCTAAGCCATCAAAAAGAGTGTACCACTGTAACATTATCCATTGTTTATCACTATCATCTTCACAAGTGTGCTATCAAACATTAATTTATTATAAAAGTGTGATATATATATATATATATATATATATATATATATATATATATATATATATATATATATATATATATATATATATATTTATTGTTTAATTTTCAAATAAACCTTTTAATTTGCAAAACAAATGTACTTCTTGGCTCAGTGGGGTCAGGGGGATTCTAAGAGAGGGGTGTTATATAAGGGTTGTCATCCAGAGTAAACGAACTGGACATAAAAATATATCAATAAGCGTTTCCCTCAGCATCCCAGACTAGACATTGACTTATCTGTAGTGTTGAATTGAATCTGCTTACAATTCACAGGGGGAACCCCTCCGAACCTCCCTTTATTGGTTCGGGCTCCCTCACTATGCTCGGTCGCTATGGCGTTTTTGGGGGAAAAAGTTACGCCCCTCCATTTAAAAAAATCACCAGCCGCCACTGGCCCTCAGACTGTGTTGGGAACTGAATGGGGGGGAATCCAGGAACTATGGTGGGAGCACAATGGGCAGGAACCATGGGATAGTGGTGGGAACAGAGTGGAGAGAGCCCAGGGTGTGTGATGGGGTGGGGAGAGACCAGGGACTGGGTAGGGGTGGGATGAGGGAGCCCAGCGACTGTGATGGGAGCAGGTGACGGCACGCAATATATACTGTCCATTTGGCATTTCTGGGGGGTCCCGACCTGCCTACATTTTATTCAGGGGGGCCCCGGCCAAAAAAGTTTGAAGACCACTGCTCTAAGATGTTCTTGAAATACTTATTGTGCACAACCTGTTTTGCACGTGCTAGTTACCTTGGCTCTGCCTGGGTTGTTAGTATGTTGAAAGGTTCTAATTGATCCAGTGTATTGAGTGTGATATGCTCATTTGTTTGTTGCAATGTTTTGAATGGCCAGACCTTAAGACTCATGGGCATCTACCTATGTGGAGTCACCTGAGCATTGGGTTCCATGGCTTGGTTGAGAGAACTAAAAAGGTTGTCCCTGAGTGCTGTTTCCAGTTGAAAAATGGTAAAGATACTAAGACTGCTTTGGTCAAGAAAGGTGGTTGATTGAGTAAGATTTTCCAACATGGACGCTGACATGTAATGCACATTGTGTGATAGGGAGAGTATTTAATTGTATCCTGCATGTGACATGGATCCAGTGGAGCATTTGGAAAATCTGTAAAATGGGTTTCCATCTTTGTAGTCCTAGAAGGAGTCCACATTCAGCATTTCTATAGTTCTGAATGTGAATGTTATGGCATGATGAGTCAGATAGCTCAATGCTGGAAGAAGCAGCTTCAGCTTTTAACTACGGTTTTAAGATGGGGTTCTAGTGTGTGATAGTTGTCCATGAATGGTCAGAGGTGTGTGATTGCCACAGTAGGATTTGCACAAATTACCAAGCTTCAGGTCAAGGGATCAAAGTGCGGTCCGTTTCAGTAGTGCTGCAAATTCCAACTTACATTTTGGTTGTGTCTAATTTCAGTTAATTTGTATCATCCTCGATTCAGTATGTGAGAGGCAGGTACCAGGAATTGGTTGATTTACAGCTGAATTGTCAGTGAGTTTGTAGATGATTTAGGTATTATCTGTGTTGGTGAAACATCTGAGGCCTGACTTCTAGATGATTTTGCAAGAGGGGGGTCACGTAGATGGTGCAAAATAGTGCAGAAAACAACGTATTATCGGTGCATTCTGCAGGTAATTTGGGGGTGAGTGTTAATTCATGGAGTGCCAGGGGGTTAATTATAGTCCTGTCCAAAGGAAAGGTGTTGTCCGACATAGTGCAGTTCTTACTAGTTTGATGTCTGAGAGTCTTTTCAGCAAGATGATGCTGTGGCTGATATTGTCGAAGGGCACAGAAATATCCAAACAGATATGCACAGTTACTAGGTAAAGAGTGAGGATTCTGTTCCTCTTATCAATCTGAATCCCTGATGTGATTCGTTTAAGATGTTGTTGGTTTCCATGTGCCCCCAGAGTTGATAATTAGCAGAGGATAATTGCAGTGAAGCCTGTGTTTGAGATGGGGCCGTAGCTCACTGTGCCATCAGGTTTAACTATGGGTCGTGAACAAATGGGTTGTATCCCATTTTTGTGACCCATTTTTTTCATTTCATGTCCTTCCGGAAATGTGTAAAACTGAGCAAGTTATTTATTTTTTTTTTTTACTTTAATCTTAACGCACCCACTCCTCCCCTTCCATCTTTTCCCTTATTTTACTCCATGTTCTTTCCTCCCTTTGCTTACCTTTCCCTATTGTTAGTATGACAGTTTGTCAGAAAAGTGTCAACAGCATTAGTTTCTCCGTTTTTGTTTTGGTTTTTGACTCACTGCAACCGCAGAAAATGTACCATATGAGGTGGCGTACATCAGTAGTATGCTGCTTTGCCTTAAAGATAGGTGGATGGTTTTGAGATCTTGAGGAATACTCTGGTCACTCATTTGAGTGAGCCAGTTGCATAATATTGCAAGGCACATCATTCTGTCTAGTAGATAATGCTTCTATCATTCCTTCTCTAATCTCAATGATGGCAGATCTTTGATAAACCTTTAGTCAAGGAAATTATATACATCGCCAATCTGTACAGTCACGTGTTGCTTGCCATTTTAAGAATGCTCCTAGGCAAGGTTGTCTCATTTTTATGTCAGTTGTATAAAGATATCTGAAATGTTTAGGTTTAGCTACAGCAGTTATATTTCTCTGCCAGAGCTCTTACAAAGGTATGTACAGGAGCCCTGGTGTCAATCGGCTGTTCAGTGATATAGAAAGAGTGAACCGTAGTGAAAGATTTGTTATAATGTTGGCTGTTTTGTAGATGCTTGTGCAACTGTGTAGGCTGGAGGAGAGTTGTTGATTGTTGTTTTTTTTAAGAGACAATTTTGATCACTTTATGATTGCTGCATTGATTTGTTTTCCACTTATGTACTACATTACATTGTTCTTGTAAATTTGGTAATTCGAATTCGGCATATATTCACTTATGGCTGTCAAAGTTGATATGTTTAAAGACTATAATGAAAAACTCCTACTCATTTACTATGAGCCTGGAAAATAGAGTAACTTTCAAGGGCCCTCTTGTATCTAAATTATAGCAGATTTTTCACGGCTGCCATATTGAAATGGTAGAACACCTTCAATGAAATACCAAACCTGTATAAGAATCTGAACCCTCCTGCCAGGCCACAGCTGCAAAAAGTCCCAGTTATGAGAAAAACAAACTGTGTTAAAGAATTGGCGAAGCTCAAAGCCATTCATAGAGATTGACCAGAAGGCATGACCTATCTGGGAATCATTGATCAGTTAATGCTATAAATTAGGGGGGCTGGCGTGAACCATTGGGTAGTCTGCAAGACATTTCAAGACGTATATGTCTGACAGAAGTGGCCCCTGCCCATGAACTTCAATGGTTGGTGGGAGAGTGGAAGGTGGGAATTGAACGTGTGCAGCCTTATTCTAGTCTTTATAGTGTTCTTTCCATTAGCTATATTATTGCTACTGGCTGATTGTTGCTGACTTTCTCAGTTGATTTCTTCTCTATATATTTGCCCCTGACTTATTTTCTTTTGAGAGAAAACAATAACATTGCGTATATAAAACAAGAAAAGAATGCCTTTCAATGACCCATTCTATCCTAACTAACTGGCTAACTACCGGGGCATTAATGATAGACGCTGATGAAATAAAAACACAGATACGGTTTGAGTGAAAACAGGGAGCTTTGCAGTGTGTAATACAGTATAAAGTGAAGGCTTTTGGGAATTAACTTTACATACAAACTTACAATAACAAGCCTTGGGAGAGGTAAAAGGTTTGCTGTGCAAATGTAGAGAATAATATGTTTTGTCCAGAGAAGGCTTTATCAAAAATGTTGACCTTTACATTTACAAAGGCATGCCTATTGGCTTTGCCAATACTTGGTATTACTGGTTACATTTTAAGCAGCTCCAACTGCATGATCGGCATGTGCTGTGGGTCAATCGTGTGCAGTGTAGTTCTTGAAATGGGGAGTTTTATTTTTAAACAAAAGGAGATATTGGCCCTCATTACGACCCTGGCGGAAATCGAAAAACGATGGCGGAAATGCAATACCGCCATTGAATAGCGCTCGGTGCGATTATGACCCGTCACCGTAAAGTACGATGCCATTAGCGACACCGTAGTGAACGCCAACGCTAACTGCACCAAGTACGCGCACGCGCGCCATGCCAAACCGTAATTACCACCATGGCGCAACGGTACGCGAATTCTGACCCTAGCGGACATGTACCTAACGCCATCAAGCATGGCGGAAAGTACCATTCCGCCATGGTGAGAAGTACGGCATCGCGAATCAACCGTAAACGGCCCTACTGAGTGCCTGTACACCACTCCCTGGCCACATTGCACAACTCCTCGTAGGTGCAATGAAGTCACACAATGCAACCAGTGAAATGTACAAGTCACCCATGCATGCCAACGAACACATGAATCCAGGGGCTCCAAGTGCCATGTGAGTGGGCATCCATATCTGCCATGGCACCATTGCCGCACTGATGCAGCACAGGCATGTGAAGGTCCAAGTACAGCAACATGAGCAGAAAAATGAGACAAACAAAAACAGGCCCCCCCATCGACTGACACCAGTGTAAGGCAACATTCAAAGCAGTATCCTGAGTAAGACTGCACCAGCCCTGTACTCCTGCCAGTAAACAAACCAACCATCAGCATAAGCATGTACCACACAAGTTGGCAGAGTGACAGAGCAGCCAGGCTCATCTCAAGAGGGGCCAATGGGAGCTGCAGGGCACAGATGGCACGAATACAGAAGCTATTCCAATGGACATGACCTCAGTCTCCCTCCAAGAAACGCACGCAAACACAGGCACCTGTGACCAGCCATAGTCTGATAATCACATCATTCCACCAATCCACCTGGCTGACCGGCATCTGTTACACAAAAGCTAATCCCCCGCCCCTGAGCATGACATCATTAAAACAGTCATAATGGCAGCCCCTATCCCTGACCTCACTGGGCTTCGTAGGCAAACGCGGCCAGTACAGTACCACGCAACTATACTCAGAAGCCGGAACCCAATGCAGATCTCCTCACAATACACCGCTCCACCAATAGGAATATGCTACATTACTTGCAAGGAATAACGCTACACGGTTAATATCAGAATAGAAATTTAATGCACCACAAAATCACCAAGCCCATACAGCCATTAGGTCATGAACTCCAAAATACATTCCAGTATTGTGGGCTGCATCCGCAAGAAATGACCAGCTCCTGCTTGTGTGACGCCCTGTTCCATCATGGTACACAGGGGCTACATTCACGTTCAAAAAGGCAACATGGAAGCGCCTAGAACTGCAGGGCCGTCCCATTAGGTAGGCACTAGTCCAGCTGAAAGGACGATATGTTGCTCCTAGCCACTAGTACTGCGTAAGGGCATGTGGCCCATTGGCGATCGTCCCATAAGATCGTAATGGTGCTCCACTGATTAACACGAAGCAGCAGGTGTCGGGAGTAAAAGCCATCTGCAGGAGTGGCATACAGATGGCAGCGGCAAAAGGGGAGGAGATACCTGTCACCCAAATGAAATGAAAAAGAATAGTATGGCCATCAGAACTTCATTTGTATTACTCACTTCAATGATCACACTAAATCTACAGCCATATGCATGCTAGCCCACTCAAAAGGATTATTCCCACCCAAAAATCACTTGCGAATCACAACTATAAAAATCGAGGTGAAAACAACATTACAAACGAGTGTTTGTGTGCATGCGTCTGTTAAGAACGAATCCATAAAATGGGATTAGTAACGTGCATAGACACAAGTGTCTGAAGGCGCGTCGAGACAGGGAGGGTTCAACAAGGGCAGAAAGACGATGGTCCCACTATGGCAGCCCTGCATCACATAGCGCAGGGGAAGGGGATAGATTCCAAAAAGCCCTGTACATGGCAAACTCTCCATCAAATCATCTGTCCATGCATCCATACATCATTCCCTCATCCCGGAATGAAGACGCCTGATCATATACTCACATAACATGTGAAATTTCCATTGAGTCTGTGCGTAATGCAGTCTGCTAAATCCACTGTGCTCCAGGCCGGAATTCTAGTGTTGTGAAGTAACATGTATTTGGGAACGTCCTGCCTTATCGTCCACTACGCTATTGCGCATCCCATACTATTCATATCAATCATTGCATTCTCGCCATGGCCCCTGTCCCAAGGACATTAAACAATAGAACTTTACATCTGCAGTCAGACCTGTGGGCGTCTCCTCGCCGCTAGTTGAAAACCAAAAGCGCTGTCCTTCGAATTCCTCATTTGCAACATCACGTCGAAAAGGCATCTGTGACCGCTTGAATTCACAAATACATCTATGTAGTGCGGCAATGTGTGAAAATGCAAACTGGCTTCACTCACAAATGGGACGCCCCGCCCGTCGGTGAACCGCGGTACAGTGCTGCATGAGGGTCCACCGTTAATCGAGTACTACATTCCACTGACCCTTCACAAGTTTGTTCGCGACTGCAAAGATAGTATGTGAAGCAATGGGACCATAGCAGAATGAACATATGAACCAATATCTCACTGCCATCGGGATGAAATACATGATTGTAATGGCAAGATGCCATGCGTCGAATTGCAGCGTTGTGTGCGGGACGTGCTCGCCCAAAGGGGATTGCAGCTTGCACAGGTGGAATGAATCACCACAGGTGGAGGCAATACAGCTTGAAAACACATAAATTGCACACCCAACCCCCTCCCACAACCACACCCACTCCAAAATGCTACCGGCAGGACTAGCGATGTTGGCCCTGGGGGACCTGATAGCACTGCAAGTACTACAACTTCAAGAAGAAGACGAACGCCAACTACTACAACAACCGGCCACACAGAGGAGACGCAGGTGGAGGAGGAGGGCAAGGCAGGGCCAGCAAGGCCCACCAGCACAGCCACTACCACCACGCAGGCAGCCCGCTATCCCACGCCTCCGAGCACATCCGTTCAACCTCACGGATGAGCAGATCCACACCCTCTACCGTTTGGACCGGGACACCATAACCGCCATTGTGGACATGACACAGGCTGACCTTGTCTGCATGATAGATAGCCCAACCGCCATCCCACCCCTACTGAAGGTGGTGTCTGTACTCCACTTCCTGGCCACAGGCACCTACCAGCACACAGTCGGACAGTTGCATGGCATTTCACAGCCAGTGTTCTCACGGACACTATTGCAAGTGCTCGATGCCCTCCTGAAGCACGCAGACGACTACATCTCTCTACCACGCTCGGAGCAGGAAATTACGAACACAAAAGTGGGATTCCATGCACTTGGCGGCATACCAGGTTGCATTGGTGCCATCGACTGCACCCATGTGGAACTGGTCATCCCACATGCCATGGAGGCCCAGTACCGCAACCGAAAACAATTTCATTCCCTTAATGTACAAATGGTGTGTGACTCCAACAGGATCTTTACACATTGTTGTGCCCGATTTCCTGGATCAACCCATGATTCTATGGTCTTGAGGAACTCTACTATACCACGCTACATGGAGCGACATGCAGGGAACAGATCCTGGCTGCTCGGTGAGTCTCATTTCATGCATGATAATGTGGGGTATGTGATGCGGCAATGACCTGGCAGGAAGGGGGGGGGTGCGTACGTAGCAATGTCATTCCACAAACATCCTTTATTCTCCACATACAGGTGATGCCGGGTATCCACTGAAGAGATGGCTCCTTACACCACTCCGGAACCCACAGAACCAGCATGAGGAGGACTACAACCATGCCCACTCACGTACCCGTGTAGTCATAGAACAGGCATTCGGCATACTGAAGACTCGTTTCCGCTGCCTCAGCAGGTCTGGCGGGGCACTCCTGTACCGCCATGAGAAGGTTGCAAAGATGGTCATGGCATGTGTCATGCTACACAACATGTGCGTACGTAGAAATGTGCCCATGCCCCCTGACGCAGAACTGCAAGCACCTGAAGATGGTCATGATGAGGGTGGGGATGTGGCAGCACCTCAAGGAGTCTGCGAGGCACAGGAGGGCCGTGACATTCGTCAGATTCTCATTGATTCATGCTTCTAGCACTCACGCCTGGTGGCTGACACATGGACCCGGGACTTGTGGCACTGTGTGTGTCAGGAACATGCACAATATGGACTGTACGCCTATGAAGGCCTCGTACACAAAGATCAATGTCCACACATCTCATTGGATGATCGTGCATTGTTTATAGCATATGTGAAATTATGTTACACACCCCATCGACCCTCCTACCTCCCCCCCGAACACCAGTGTCCGAAGATGCTCATTGTCAGTGGGCAGACGCTATTGCAAGCCCCCTCTCCGGGTATCAGGGGCACCCCTGCCTGTGGAGCGCAGGTTCCTCCCAGATCTACGTTGGGGGCTGCCCTGGACGGAACTTGCAACGGATGATGTCTCTGCCTGCTCACGTCCATGCATGTCCCTAAGGGTTTGTGAGAGCTCAGTGAGCACACGGCGCACAGCGGCAAGTTCAGCACATACGTCTTTGGACGTCGCATGCAGTTCCCCCCTCAGGCTCTCGGTGCTTCTCTCCATTTGTACTCTCAGGCTCTCGTGCTTCTCTCCATTTCTGCCCTAAGTGTCTCAGTTGATGTTTCTATGGCTGCCTTGGTACCCCCACATTCATCAGCATGGTCCTTGAGGAGCGTGGCCAGTTGCTGCTGTTGCACGATCACCTGGCCATTTGCGGTGGTGTCACAGAGGGGCTGGTCACCTCATGTTGCCTTGCCACAGGGCTTGTGGGGGATGGCCAGTCGTCGTCTTGTGGGTGCCCCTGCGTGGTATCCTCATGGTGTACGGGATGAAACAAACAGGGGGATTGAGACAGGTCATGGATGGATCTTACTTCGACATCCCCGTCTTCTGTGTCGGAGCATGCTGCCATTAATGCAGTGTCACCTATGGTGCTGCTGCCACCAGAGGCAGTGCCTTCTGTGGCATCCATTGGGGGGACCTGTGGTGGTGCTGTTGTGGGCATGCTGGCTGCTGGGGTGCCTGTTGATGTTCCCTCCTGTGTGCTGCCACTTGATTTGTGCTGCTGCCGTGTCTTGATGCGTGCAGCTGAGGTGGAGGGTCTTTGGCCGTTGGTCTTGGCCCTCTTTGCAGGTGTGCTGGTAGGGGTGTCCTGGAGCTCGTCGTTTGAGTCGGACCCTGTGGTGGAGTAAAGGAGGGCGAGCGTTATTAATGGGTCTGTTGAAATTGGAATGGCAATGTATCACATGCATTGGGGTGGTACCTGAGGGTGATTTGGGTCGGGGCCTTGGAGGTGGTTTCATTTTTGTGTGGAATGAGGATGCAGTTGTTTTGCAGCCTGCAGTTAGGGTGTGCCTGCTGCACGTGTAGAGGGTGTTTTTAGGATTTTTAATTATTTATGTATTTAATGTGAGTTTTAAAGTGCGCTATCAGGCCAATGTATGTGGACGTTCTCCTGGACATGTGTTACTGTTGCACTATGTGGACACATGGTACTTCACATGATTGGACATTGTGGATTTGGCATTGTTTTAGTTGGCCCACCTACCGGATTCTTCGGATGTCTGCACTCCTTTCTCCATCCCTCCGACTCCCTCTATGCTCTCCATTCCAATGGTGGAGACACAGATTTCTTCCCAGGGGGTCAACTTGATGGGTGATTCCGATCCTCCCCCGGTAGCTGTGGCAATGTTGCGGTTGGCGGATAGTATGCTCCGTACGCGCATCCGCAGGTCGTCCCATCGCTTTCTGCATTGCTGTGGGTTGCGGGGTGCGGTCCCCACCGCACTTACCCGCTGTGCCACCAGGGCCCATATGGCCTTCTTGTTCGCAAGTGCCGTCCTGGTCATTTGCGTCGAGAAGACGACGGCAGCATTCTCCTGGAGGGTCTCTGTAAGCACGGTGAGTTCCTCACGGGAGAAGTGGACCTGCCGCTTGCGGTCGCACGCTTTTTTCGCTACTTTTCCCATTTCTATTGCTTTCACTAGGGTGGATGACGGGTTGGGATGTGTCTCAGGGTAGTATTTTTAATGGTTGTGTGGGTATTCTGATTTTATAGGTGTACGGCGTGCTGTTTCCCGTTCCGGGCCCATGTTTTTACTTCCGTTTCCGTATATTTACGGTCACCGTACTTTCCGGTTGCCGCTCATTACGGTGACCGCTAAGATGGGTGGCGGAATTGCACCTAGGGCGCCGTACGACGGCGGTGAGGGGCGTTTTGGGGTCATTTCCGCCATCGCGGACTTTGCACTTCCGCCATGGCGTAGTGCTCGTGCCCGATGGGTCGGAATTAGCCGCACTTTGCTCCGTCGTGCAATGGCGGAAACGCTATTTACGCTATGGCGGTCAGGTCAGTCACTTTCCGCCAGGGTCGTAATGAGGGCCATTCTCTCCACCTGAACACTCTACTTCAGAGATAAGTATCACCTTACATTTTTTCATTTGGTTACTTGGGTTTAACTTGTTTGCTTTGTATAGAGATTGATTAAAAAAGCTTCTTGGAAAACTGAAATTCTTTTTCTTTTATTCAATGTACAACCACGGTTTAATCTGTGAACAGCATGACATGTTTCGTTCTGGAACTGTAGTAAATATAAACAACAGAGCAAAGACTCATGTCATTCAAATTGTAGAATGATACAAGGTAGATTATTGGATGGCTTACTTTAGAGTTGTAACGTTTCAACTCAATAACACACACTTTATCCATTCTGAAGTGGCGGATAGAACTGCACTCCATTCTAAAAGGTTGTTGACATATTTTAACTTAAGTGACTGGGTAATATCTATGTTACTTCTCATTCCAAAAGGATCATTTTCAAAACCTAGTCTTCATGGAAATCACCAAAGCAAACAGTGGCTCATTCACTTCGCGAATGTTTAATCCATCAAAACAAAATCCCATGTAGTGTCCTTTTGCATGTATTGTTTCTGGGTGTTATTACCTCCAGGATGTCGTAGTTTAACATCAATAATTTGAAACTTCAATTGTGATACCTATTGATTTTCGGAATGTCTGAACACTGGTCATTTCAAATTATGCACTCTAATATCACTCTTCTATTCACCAATAGTCTCTTTAGTTGGTCATATTGTTTCTCCTACATACACCTTGCCACGCAGGCATTTAAAATAGTGAGGATTGTTGTGCAGGTTGCAGAATGTTTTAATTGAGCTGCAAGGTAGAGCCTGTTATTAAAGTGTTGCAATGTGCACATGTGAAATAGATGTTTGTACCCCACTTTGGAGTTGGAAAATACTCCTGAGAGTCTCCTGGGAGTAACTCATCTGCAATTACCCTGATATCTCTAAGATTCCTTTGACTTTTATATACCATTATTTGTGGTCTATGAAACCATTTTGTTGTTTCTGCATCTAATCAATTCCTTCCAAAATGTTCAGAGTAGTTTTCTGATTTCATAAGCATTAGGGCAAACAATTATTGAGCATTTGTTTAGACATTTTGTGGATTTTGTCCTGATTTAATCAACCATTGTTGTCACATTTCATGAATATATTTTCAAAAAGTTAACTTAATGATGCTTTTGATAGACTCATCTTTAAAAACTGTGTACTGTATGTTAATCCGTTTTTGACTGTACACATTGTTAAACTCCTAATATGTCTTTGTATGTCTTTGTAGATGAAACGAATCACCTCTCAAAAATGAATTTCAATTTGTGTTTTTATGAAACACTTGGAAAATTAAATTCCTTTGTTCCATATTAACTTGAGTATCCGGTTAAAAGATTTCATTTCCAGATGTTTCCAGTGCAAATTTAATGGTTTCATATAATTAATACAGTTCTTTTTTCTGTAAGTAGTTTTCATCGTTTTGCCAAACAAAAATGTCATCAATGAACTGAAGCCAACTTAAAGCTGTTTTTTCCTCAAACTTTCGTATGTTAATATTTGACTTTTCTGTTGTGAAGACAACACCCACCAAGATGCCTTTGCACTTTAATTAAAAAGAATTTTTGAAAAGAAAAATATGTGAGTTAAAACTGTGTGAAAACAGAAAAATAATATGAGGCCGGGAAGCCCAAAAGGAAACACACCAACACAGGTTACAAAGAAACATACAAGTACTTTATTTCAAGCTACAACAGTTACCAAGTCAACTGACAAACGGATAGCTATTCGGCTCTCAGTATAACATAACGAACTTCAACGGGGGTTCGATATGTTCAGTGAGAGACCGCACATTGGAATACCCGGGCCATTTATACAATTTGTCCAGCCCTTGGCCAACCCTCTTGTGGGTTAACCATACTGTGAAATACAATACTGGTCTAGGGTTCCTTGCCAGGTCAACCTTTAATATATGCATTTTGATTAGTTTCGCTGATATAAGTAGTACATTTACAAATAGTTCAACGGTAGGACAAGGTCTCAGTTCACAACCCTGACAAGTAGCCTGCGGGCATATTAATCATTCAGCTGTACGGAGGTCACAACGGCCAGAATCTATTCGAAATGTCATTTGGCCTCCATTTTGATGTTCGGAGTGACTTCTACATAACAAGAGAACCTAAAATGGCGGCTTGATTCAAGATGGCAGCTTGCATTGATTTCTCTGAGGTCAAGACCTTGCCGTGGAGTTTGTTCGCGCATGATGTTAAGACAACTTGGCGTAGGCCAATATACATATAACTATTACAATAAGAGGCATAATATTATTTATATTCCGACAAACCCTCCTTTTGGCCTATGCCAAGTGCTAGGACTATTTCTGATGTCTTTGCAAATAACTCCATGCATTGTCGTCCATACATCCTGAATCGTTATCTGTAATGTCTATAGCCATTAGGTCGTTCACCAGAACCTCTTGCAACACAAACTCTTTAGATGCTGTATCTGGGGCAAACACTTTATGTCCTATCGTGCTCACCGCCTGAGCGCAACATCCCCCTAGCATTGCACATATACTAGGTAGACATTGGATACAGCAACAAAGGAATAGCAGAATTCCCAAAATAACCAGTATGACAGAAAGCACCTTCCAACCCCAGGATCGTAAGGAGTCCCAGAACCAAGTACTAAGACTCCAATCTCCCACAAGAACATGCACTTCTGAACTAAGGACGTGTAAGTTCTGTATTGCCTTGAAAATTGTCGGGGAGGAATCTGGTACGAAAACACAACAAGCGGACCCCACTAATTTACATACTCCACCACGCTCTGCCAGAATGACATCTAATGCCATCCGGTTTTGGAGCACTACCAATCTTATTGCTTTCTGTTCCAGTGTCATATTATAGAGTATATCCGTGGTCCGGTTGATGGTTCTCTCCAGTACTCTTGCTAGCCCCCTAATATTTTCAGAATTTGCTATTTGTCCCCAAAATGGCACAACTGATTTTGCTATATCTCCCAAGATTTGCCCAGGGGTATCTCCATTCTCGTCCCGCCGTGGACGAGCCTTAGAAACTTCCAATGTACTAGCTATAAATACCCCAGGTAACAGGATCCCTAAATAACAGGTTCCCTGCCAATCCTTGGGCAACCAGGGAAATGCTGTACTACCGCGAATGAAATAGACAGGCCCCCCTACATACAAAGGCCTGTTCTCCCCGGTCAAATTTACAACGATCGTGCAACCTTCAAAATCTCCCATTGACCGGGTGCCATTCCTTTGTACACAGAAGGGAACTGAATCGGGGCTATGGTTAATAGAGTAGGAAGGCGGCACGGCATCCTTAACGCCTATCGGAGCCATTTTAAAGGAAATTAGAGTTTCGAAGGGAAGAGACAGTTTATCAGATGGCCTAATAGAAGCAACATTAGGCTTACTTCTATTTGCAAAAAGCGAGCATCCAAGGGGAGTCAATACACGTTTCTCAAAATCATTCAAATTAGTTCCATCAAAGTTCCCTGAGATGCTATCATTCCAACGGCCAAAGAATAGTGCTCTAAGAGAGGCATAGCAAGCAGTCGTTAAAGGTAAAGGGTGAATATACCATCCTAGCCCCTTGTTCCCATGTTGCGGTAAATGGGTGCAGATCCAGCAGTTGCTCTTATTAAAAATGGCATGCGTCGAATTCATTATTATCATTAAAGTGTTATTGTGATACTTTCGTCTATGCTGAGAGTCCCTAGGTGACAGAGTATGAAGGTGTACAGAGGGAATCAGAGCAGTAGGTACAATTTCAATTGGTAAAAGAGGCTCTAAAGGATACATTTCTTCAAAGTACCAGAGTCCCACGGCAGTGACTATACAAATCCCAATTATTATCATCACAACACAGCAATACGTTTTCGGGGCCCAGGCACATTGTTCATTGTCCGAGTTGGTCACCCCCTTATTTACAAGTCCAATACGAGCAATAGTGGTGGAGGTGGCAGACATTGTAGTTTCTCAACCGATGACCGCAATGTTCGTTGCTGGTGACACTACAGTTGCGCGACTTCTTAGTCCTTCCCCAACCATAGCCAGCAGAATCCCCTTTTTTTAAAAAATAATTTTCCTTTGCAAGAACAAAAATTCTCAATTACTTTTTTTTTTTTCCAGATGCACAGGCAAAACCCGTGCCGTAGTACTATTTTCTTCGTCGAAGGTCGTACCTGGTGGTTCCCGGTACTGCTTGATCCGGAAATAAGGTAACGTCACTTCCTGAGGGAAGCAACGTATCAGAGGCGACGGAAGTCGCAGAACTTAAAACAATGTTTTCCGGAAGTGACTTTTCCGAAGAGTGTGGAGACAAAATGGACGGTTCCCCAAGCTCCACGGGCTCAAAGGGATTCTCCGACACACTCACAGCGCTATTTGCTACTCCTGGATCAGAGATTGTAGCATCAGCAAGGGGTTCTGCTTCTTCTGTAACGTGTGGCGTCGGGTGAGGAAGTTTCTTGACATGCGTCGCGTGGATCCAATGCTTCTTTCCAGCCTCCCGCACTGCTGTCTGGGTGACCAACAGCACCTGGTAGGGTCCCCGCCAGTGAGGCGCGAGGCAGGAAGACCTTTCGTAGGCCTTCACCAGGACCCAACTTCCAGGCTGAATATTGTGTCCTGGGCCCGTAAACCGTACAGGTAAAGCTGATCGAACCTGATGATAAATGAAATACAGATTTTTAGTCAACTTGTTACAGTAGTCTGCAAGCAATACATTTTCAACATCTCTCAGCGCTTTAGGTTTTGGAAGACCCCAAATATTAGCAGGCCTCCCCATCACCACCTCGAATGGAGAGAGACCAGTCTTAGTTTGAGGTGTGGTACGCATGGCTAACAACACGATAGGTAAGGCGTCCGGCCATTTCAGTTTGGTGTCGGCACATGTTTTAGCAAGCTTATTCTTTAGGATACCGTTATGTCTCTCTACCAACCCAGCGCTTTGAGTATGTCTAGCCGAATGAAATTGTTTTTCGATGTGTAATGCTGTGCATATCTGCAAGATTACTGCTGCAACAAAATGTGGACCGTTGTCCGACCAAATGACTCTTAGCAACCCAAATCGTGGGAAGAACTCCTTTACCATAGTCTTCGCAGTGGTCATGGCAGTAGCATCCTTAACGGGGAAAGCCTCAACCCATTTACTAAAGGCACAAATGATCACAAGGACGTATTTTAGATTGTTACACCGTTCCATCTCAATAAAATCAAAGTGGATGACCTCGAAGGGGACAGAAGGAGGCCCAAAACTACCCCTTGGAGTTGCTGTCCCCTTCCCCACATTGTGCTGCAAGCAAATCATGCAATTCTGAACGTAATGCTGAGCGATTTTCGAAATTGTATCATTTACCCAGACTTTTTCTAACATTTTCGTGATCTGCTGAGCACACACGTGCGTAGGGCCGTGTGCCATCGTAACCATCGCCAGCACATATGAATTAGGGAGCAACCATTTCCCTTCAGATGTGTCCACCCAACACCCATCTTCATCTAGTTTCCCCATCCCTTCGGCCCACTTTTTAGACTCTTCTATTGTGGCATCAGCTTGGATATCTCGTACAGACCCAATACCCTCATCTATTACATAGGCATCTCTTGTTTCTCTTAGAGCATACATGTCTGGGCTAAGGTCTGTGGCCATTTGCCTGGCTATCTGGTCAGCAAAAACGTTCCCTTTCCCAACATCATCTATGACCTTACGATGCGCTGCGCATTTCATGATCGCTAACTGACTAGGGAGCACGAGTGCCGAGAGCAATTGCACTATCAGGGGGCCATGCTGAATCTTGGTCCCATGTGAGGTTAGGAACCCTCTTTCCGACCAGAGCCTCCCAAAGTTGTGAGCCACCCCAAAGGCATACTGGCTATCGGTATATATATTTACTGTACGCCCTTCGGAGAGTTCACAAGCTCGGGTCAACGCTATAATCTCTGCGGCATGCGCAGAGTTATGCGGAATTCTCTTAGTTTCAGCAACCATACTCAATGTAGTGACTGCATAAGCAGCTGTAGATGTACCATCCAGAAGTTTGAAGCAGGAGCCATCACAAAACAGCTCTCCTTCCGCATTATCCAAAGAAGTATCTATAAGGTCTATCCTGCCCTTTGTTTCCTGTTCAGTAGTATACAGGCAGTCATGTGATTCTTCGTCACCGCAAACAGTATTTTGCGGGAAAGGTAGGAGTTCAGCCGGATTAAGGACACAACACCTCTTAATTTGAATGTGAGGGGCAAACAAAGTCAATTCATACCTTGTCAGCCGTGCAGAGGTGAGGTGCTGTGTTTGGGTTTTATTCAATAGGACATCTACAGAGTGAGGTACCATTAGGGTTAAATCATGGCCTAGGACCATTCCCTCACTCTGTTTTACAGACACGGCAGCAGCTGCGACGGCTCTCAAACATCTTGGCAAAGCGCATGCAACAGGATCAAGGGCGGAAGAGTAATAGCTGCACGGTCTATTCTTCCCTGTGTGTTCCTGTGTTAATACAGCCAAAGCACATCCATCACATTCATGCACAAACAACACAAAGGCCTTATTTTAATTTGGAGTACCCAGAACCGGTGAAGAGCATAACGCGGTTTTGAGAAGCTCAAATGATCTTTGATGTTCCGACTTCCATGGCAGCGGCGAAGAAATGCCCTTCTTCGTCAAGGCCAACATCGGTTTTATCACTAGTGAGAAGTTTGGGATCCACATCCTATAGTAAGAAGCCATACCTATTAAGGCTCTGACTTCCTTCTGTGTATTTGGGACAGACATGCCAGAAATGTGTTTTATTCTTTCAGGTGTCAATCTTCTCCCCTCCTTTGACAGGAGATAACCTAAATAGGCGACCTCCTGACAACAATATTGAAATTTCTTAAGCAAAGCTTTATGACCATGTTCAGCCAAATGAATAAGCAACAATACAGTGCCTTCTTTACAAGCACTTTCAGAATCTGCAGCTAAAAGCAAGTCATCGACATACTGAAGCAGTGTACAAGTAGATGGCAATTCAAGGGTGTCAAGCTGCTCTTTCAAAGCCCTACTATAAATGCTCGGACTTTTAGTATAACCTTGAGGTGCACGAGTAAATGTGAACCAGCGTCCCCCCAAGGTGAACGCAAACAAATATCTACTATCCTTGTGTATAGGAACACTGAAGAAAGCATTCTTCAGATCCACAACACTAAAGTGAGTAGCTGTAGCAGGGATCATGGTTAATATCGTTGTCACATCAGGCACAATTGGAAATTGTGGGGCGACAACTTTATTAATAGCGCGTAGATCAATTATGAAACGGAATGGGATTGCATTGTCGCCTTTCTTGTACACGGGTAAAATCGGACTGTTACATAAACTACCTGCAATCTCTTCAATCACCCCTCGATGCACAAAATCGGAAACAATGCACTTCAAAGCACGCTCGCCCTCAACTGAGATTTTATATTGCGGAATGCGTGGTAGTTAAACTCCATGTTTCAAAACTATTTTAACGGGTTCAATCTGTAAAACGCCGACATCATTATCGTCAACTGCCCACAAACATTCCGGGACAACGTTAAATTCAGGAGGCAATGGTCGAGTCCGAAACTGAGAACTGGGAAGTTGCTGTGGTGAAATCGTCAGTCGCACTCCGTCAGAGGAACAATGAATCACTGCATTTAATTTCTTTAACAGATTTAACCCCAGCAAATTCTCTCCACAGTTTGAAGTCAAGAGGAATGGACAGTGGTCCGTAAAGGGACCCAAAGAAACAGGCACCGGCGAAGAAACCGGACAAACAACTGGTATGCCAGAAAACCCTACAGAAACATTAGTTTGCCCTGACAGTGGAATGTTTGGAACCCGAGAATGATCAATGGAGCACTTCTGTGCTCCAGTGTCTATCAAGAACTGATGTTTCCTATTCCCCACTAACAGTTCAACGTAGGGACCTTTTTGACTAACGGGAATAGGTGAAGGTTCCAAACCCTGCTTCGGGCAATCCTAACAAAACAAAATGTCGTCGAAAGGAAGCTCTTCAGAAAGGTAGGCAGCAGAAGGGTGATCAAATATGTTTCTTGTGTCCACACTCGAAGTCTGATTATCCCGTGAAAAAGGTTGCTGAGGATCTTGTGAGAGCTGACCTCTATCAGGGCCCCCCACTCCGAGGCGACCTCTAGGTCGTCTACCCATACTCCCAAATGTGTTGTTTGACCTCTGTCGAAGGACGGGGCACTGTGCACGCCAATGACCTTCCTGGCAACAATAGGCACATTGATTAATATTCACAGGACCCAAGGGGACGTTCCCTTGCGGAACATACTGACCTCTGGTCTGTGAATTACCTCCTCTGGGATTTCTAACAATTTTCTGTAACAATACTTTAGTCTTCAAATCTCCTTTCCTCTTCTCGACTCTATCTTTTTCATTATTGACACGGTTCTCGTAATACTGAGCCATGTGCAAAAGTTCGGATTGGGATTTCGCCTGCCAAGCGCTCTCAGAGGACATAATCTGTGACTGGATTTCAGGCAGCAATCCACACACAAATTTGTCCACAAACAACCTTTTCCCAGACTCTGTGCCCAAGTCCTGTCCACTGAAGTCAGAGAATACCTGTTTGAATCGATTATAGAATTCGGTGGCACCCTCAGATTTTCCTTGAACACAGGCCGTAAGCTTGTCCCAAATAATTCTTTTCTCAGGAATTATGGTTTTCAATTTTGCAACAATTCTATCAGGCAAAGTAAGTATTACCTGAGGTGGTTTCTCACCAGCTGGTCTTTCCCCATCAAGCCTAGTTATGTTAGCCCACGTATCTCCCAACCCAGGCACATCGTCTATTGTTCGAACCTGCTTCCATAAATCTACGGGCAGGAGTACACAGAGGACTGCAAAACGGACTCTATCTCTTTGTAGAATCCTGTTGGATTTTTCCTAATATCAGGAATTGATTGTCTAATAGTGTTCACTTCCTGTCGCGAAAACAGGAAGTGAACAAATTGTGAAACATAATGTGCGGGAATATCCACAGCGGGTGCAATTGTCCCAATGTTAGCAGGGATCTCAACCTTTGGGACAAATGTCGGAGGAACCTCTCTCATAGGAAACTGAGATATAGGTAACTCCGACCGCTTACTAAGCAACAGAGCCAGGTCGAGCGCTAAGGCAGTCGAAGAAGTGTCGAGCGAGAAAGCCCTCTTACAAATATCCAATAACTCTGTTGGACAACTAACCTTCTTCCTTACACATTCATCCTGCAGGTACTCCACCATTACCTGAATCACCTTCCTCTGCATTTCTACTGTATACTGACTATACGTGTCATACACTTCATCTGGCGGTATCGATGAATCCAAGATCCATCGAATCGCATCTTTTGTACAGATTCGTACTTCCTCAGATGCTATTTTACGGCACGGAAGGAATCGTTTCTGCACATACATACTGTCGTCTTCATCATCCTCATCCCGCAATTTTTCTAAATCCCTCCTATACTCAAATAACCTCTTGACATGACCATGTACTTTCTCCTCAGTGTCCCTTGAAAGCGCTAGAGTATTCAGATCCCTCAACCCTTTTGGGAGATCTGCGTTATGTAATCTACCCCACATTACACATAAATGAGTCCCCAAACCTTCAATAAAAACATTTCTCTCGGGAAAATTGTCCATATTTGATAATGTGGAAAAAACATTAGCTTGATCATCAGTCTCCATACAATGCTTAGCCCATGCAAACAATTCCCGTTTCTTTTCTGCTGAGACAGTATTTCGAGTGACAATCTTCGACCCCGCACCCTGATCAACTATAGTCGGTACAGAACCACTCGGGAGTGGAGGTGCGGGCAAATTCAATGGAGGTGCGACTATCGGCGCAAGGGGAAGGGGTGGTAGAGCAGGTGGAGGAACACAACTGGAGGAATAGGAACAATAGGTTGTACAGGGGGACCAGGAATAACAGCAGGAATAGGCAGAGCACCAGGGAGAGGATCATACGGAGGTGGCACAGAGGCACCAGGCCTTCGTTCGTTTAACAATTTGTCAATAAATTCTTCGGAAACATGAAAATCTTTAGAGGGATAGATTTTCTGGATACCGAGTGAGAAAGCCCTATCCATATTCCTGACTGATTCTGAATGTTTTTCCTTATCATACAACAACGCCTTTTCAGCATTCGTTTTATGACAGCGTGCATGTTTATCCCTACTTTTAAGCTGCTGCAACGCTTCTTTTTTCCAATTCTGCAAAACATCAAATGCTGCAGGTCTGGCCTTCTTCTTTAACAAGACCGGTTGTAGGTATTCAATACGGGGGATCTCGAAACTACCATTGATTGGCCACTGAAATTCGGAGACATGTCTGGTTTGTCTGTGCCAAATATCATTAAATACTATACTTCCAATGCCATGCTTACAGTACATAATACACGCCGGCGACCCCTCCTGTGGTGCCGGGCGGCTAAATTCCAAAGATTGTCGATCGCTGCGGAACAGTGCCCTAAAACAGCTAGACAATTTCCCAGGCATTTCGCAAAAAATTGGTGTTACCTGGTCAATAATTGTGTCTGCAGATGCAATACGCCAAATTCAAATTGTCAGGGTTAAATTAAGAGTCTGGTCACGACTACACCTGACCAAACCTAAGGAGGACCGTACGGTTTACCAAAGAACTTACCTAACGAATTTTACCTTGTGTTTGGTGGTTTCGACAAATCTGCCCGCCTCAAAAATGGACCCTCGTCAAGATGCCGTTTCAGACCACACGACTATCGTCCAAGGATCGGATCGTGCAGCGCTGCCGAGGTATCGCGTCTCGTTCGGTCGGGCCCGCAGTATCACACTGTCCGATCCCGGTTCGATAGCCTGCGTCAACCTTCAATGATCCAGCATCAATCTTGAGGGTCCCTATTCGGGCGCCAACTGTGAAAACAGAAAAATAATATGAGGCCGGGAACCCCAAAAGGAAACACACCAACACAGGTTACAAAGAAACATACAAGTACTTTATTTCAAGCTACAACAGTTACCAAGTAAACTGACAAACGGATAGCTATTCGGCTCTCAGTATAACATAACGAACTTCAACGGGGGTTCGATGTGTTCAGTGAGAGACCGCACATTGGAATACCCGGGCCATTTATACAATTTGTCCAGCCCTTGGCCAACCCTCTTGTGGGTTAACCATTGTGTGAAATACAATACTGGTCTAGGGTTCCTTGCCAGGTCAACCTTTAATATATGCATTTTGATTAGTTTCGCTGATATAAGTAGTACATTTACATATAGGTCAACGGTAGGACAAGGTCTCAGTTCACGACCCCGACAAGTAGCCTGCGGGCATATTAATCATTCAGCTGTACGGAGGTCACAACGGCCAGAATCTATTTGAAATGTCATTTGGCCTCCATTTTGATGTTCGGGGTGACTTCTACATAACAAGAGAACCTAAAATGGCGGCTTGATTCAAGATGGCGGCTTGCATTGATTTCTCTGAGGTCAAGACCTTGCCGTAGAGTTTGTTCGCGCATGATGTTTAGACAACTTGGCGTAGGCCAATATACATATAACTATTACAATAAGAGGCATAATATTATTTCTATTCCGACAACTGTACTTACAAGTCATATAAAGTATTCATCATTTGCATTGACAACATTTTGCACACTTAGGTGTTCCCATACAACTTTTATTTCCTCAGTATGAGGGATGTTACAATATAAACTTAGAACAGCAAACGGTGCCATTTTACCCATTTATCTTCTTCAAAATATGTTATGGAGAGTAGCAGACCTGGTTGGAAAATATTTGGCTTTCAACGCAAATTACCTTTTATCACTTGTACTACTCACAGAAATGGGGCCACATTTGTCCGCATGCAGAAGAAATTTGGCAGAGCAAGGTCACTGCACACCAAAAAGCTGTATAACGTTATTGCCTTGATTCGCGGGAGTGACACATGGGTGGTAGCGGTGGTTGACATCTTTGCTTTTTACATCATGCAACATCTGAACCAGATATAGAGCCATTCAACTTTTGCAATGTTCCTGGCCATTAGCAAGTGCTTTATCTTTCGCATTGATTATAGCTTGCATTGATAGCTATTACATTGTTTTCTGTGTAGCTTTTCCATGCTGTTGCGTTGATCCCTTGTTTTTGTTACAATAAATCCCTCTACTTGTACATACATGTGTGTCTTCTGAGTTTCGTTAGAAATTGTTGTTAAGGACATATGAAGGACTTCAATCTGATAAGGGACAGATTGCAGGTTTTTCCAATTATTGGAGATCTGGTGAATTGGTTCTCCATGACAGTTAGGGATTCTAAAGAGCCTCACTTTCTGAAAATGCTTTGTTCTTTAAAATGTGTTTCTTGATGGCTTTTAGCCAGGTGGGCCTTCCGGTCAATAGTGTGCATAAATGAATCACTAACCTCTGTATGCAGATGTGCATCTATACTTTCTGTTGTGCACTGTCTAGTGGCACTCTGCAGCTGTTTTGCAACAGGACACTATTTCATGAATAAGGTTAAAGCAGCTTCATAGAAAGGTGCACATGGCATGCTGAATAAGCAGTCCACATGTACTTTCTTTTAAATTCATACTGGCTGAAGAAAAGAGAGTTAATAGTGTAGAGCAAATACCGAGCACCCTTGACCTTACTAGCATTAACATTGTCATTCATAGAACGTATACCATGTATTCAGATGACTGTTAGTCACAAAACCATGTCTAAAAAAGAAATGGAGTTAAATTTGAAAATAACACTCAATTGAAAAATACTTTGGCATTTAGTTTATTCGTAGCAGCCACAGGATTAGATGCTTGACAAATGTAAATTTGAAGCAGCGTATACCATAGGATTTGCTGAGATATATATAGAAATAAATGTATGACTGTGGACCTCAGCTTTATGGTATTTATTTGTTCAACATTTCTTATATGATACAAAAGAATATATATTGTGACAAATCCCAGGATGTGGTCACTGCTTCCATAGAGGGAGCCCATTCCCTAGAGGCCAGGGAGTTGAGGCTGCTACCTGTTAGTCCCCCTGTGGGTGGTATTCAGCGGGTGGATCTCATGGGAGGGGATACTCTGTATGGGACCTCTGCTGACTATTGTTGGAGAACGTGGTATTCATATAACACCCCCACCTCTTCTTCACCCGCACTCTCTTCACCCCTACCCTCTCTTCACCCTATCCCATATAATTCTATAGTAGGGAAGTACAAAGGACTGAGACGATGAAGAATAGGGATGAATATCATGATCCTAAACAATAAAGGACTGAGACGTGGAAGATGCACAAATCTGCAGGGAACACTGTAAGGAACTTACCTGAATGGTTTAGCGTTCAACTGCAGACCTTGTTGGGAACAGACATAAACACTGACAAGGGACTTCTCCAATGTCAGACTCTCCCGAGAGGAACCACGAGAAGGACCGAGGCTCGCAGAGAGGTGCTGCAGGAGCAGACCCAGGCACAGAGACGCGGTAAGGGTGGTCTCCACCATATCCACTAAGACAAATGAAGGGCTGGACAGAAGGGCGATGCTGCGGTGGTTCTGAAGATGTGGAGCCACTGCAGCAACCCAAGGACAGCCTCCGAGTTCCAGCAAAGCAGAGAAGGACACTGGGAAGCCTGTGATCGACCGGGGGACTGCAGCCAAGAACCTAAATGTATTTGGGTGGCTGAGCATATGTTTGATGGTATCCAGGGGGGCAAGAAGCCCTGAGAAGCATAGTGGATGAAACTTTACCAAGATACAGTAACAGGGGGAACAGGGTCTGGGAGCCCTTCAACGAAAAAGGGCACACAAAGTAACAAGAAGGTCTAATCTCCGTAGCAGTACTTAAAGGGAAGGCGATCCAGGGCTGTCACATGAGAGAAACAATAAAGAGAACTTTGAGAGTGATACATATGGGAATAGTACTTGGCAGGGGAGTAAACCAAGTGTGTATGTGACGTCAAGAAATCATACAAAGAACTGTGAAAATAATACAGAGGAACACAGAGCTTTTCAGGTGTGAAAACCAAGTCTGTGTTTGGGACCCACCATGGACTGGAAAAGCATCCAAGCACTCTTCTTCATAGCAGTGTGTGGTAGAAGGAAACTAGGCCTGCCAACCAGGGCCAGGGAACCACCACGGCTTGGATTGTAGTAGCGGTTGACATCTTTGCTTTTCACTCCATGCAGCATCTGTGCCAGGTATAGAGCCATTAAACATATGCAATGTTCCTGGCCATTAGCAAGTTCATTATATTTTGCATTGGTTGTAGTTTGCTTTGATAGCTATTACATTGTTTTCTGTGTAGCTTTTTCATTGCTGTTGCTTTGATCCTTTGTTTTCGTTACAATAAATCCCTTCAGTAAATTCCAAATCACTCTTCTTCATCGCAGTGCCTGGTAGGAAGAAACCAGGTCTGCCAACCCGGTCTCACCTTTATGTCTGACGGTGTCATTCTTAGATGGGGTCTACCAAGATGTGGCATCAGTCTTGTCTTTCTTTTTATCTCTCAGGCGCTCGTTGTAGAGGTAAGGTCGGTCCTGACCTGCTACCACAGTGTATCCCTGGTGTACAGAGGAAACACTGGGGAGGGCAAGTGTCACCGCACCTCAATGAATCAGGGAGAAAGCCAAATGGCAGAAACAAAAACAGGTGTAATCAGCAATGCACAGAAAATCAGACGTTCTATGCCCAGATGTCAGATGCTGCAAGGGTGATTCCAAATTCGGACTACACAGGGAAGAAAGGCAGAGGCTTGCAGAGTGAGTGAGCATCAGGAGGACAGCTGGGAGGAGCAGGCAGGCAAGGAAGGCCGACGGAAGCAGAAACAATGGAAAGTCCAAAGGAGAGTAGAATAACAAGAGGAGAGCAAGAGGAAACATAGCGTCTTACCCCATAGGAGAAAACTGGAGGGTTGCAATGCAGCACACTGAGAGATCGCACTGCTAAAAATCCAGACGAGCATGCGTCATTTTGAAAATAAACTAGACTGGTGCTGTGCAAATTCAGAGAGACGTGATGGAATTACCATGGTCCTTTCCTCCATCGGTGCCACAGTGACCACCATGTCACAGTGACAGTATGACCCCCTCCTCCTCTGAACCAGACCAGGTTTCCATGGATGTTGCAGATGAAATTGTCTAAGAAGAATAGGGGCATGAATGTGACGGGCCAGTTCCCATGTTCCTTCCAATGTACTAGATATTGCAGTGGACCTCTGTAAGAGCAAGAATCACAAATGTGTGAGACCTCAAATTCCTCAGAATCTGAAGTGGAGACAAGTGATTCGGTGTGGAGTAAGGTCCTGTGGTATTTATCTGTAACAAAGGTCTTCAGTAAAGATTAGTGAAACACTGGATGGATCCGTCTCCAGGTCTTCAACAAGATAAGTCTAAAGGCCACTGGATTGATCTCGGCTGAGATTGGAAATGGCCCCAGATATCTGGGAGAGAGTTTACATGGATGTATCCAACGAGGTAAGTATCTGGTGGACAGCCATACTTAGTCTCTGAACGCTCAAGTGGGATCATTTCCACTATGTTTATCTGCATTAGCTTTGTTTCTTTCTTTAGACATCGCAAGGCACTCTATAGCTTACCTATGGTTCTCAGAAATCTGTTGGAACAGTTTATCCAGGAAAGGCAGGTTAGTCAGAGTCTCTACAGAGGAGGGAAGGGTCCTTGGATGCAAGCCCGATAAACAGTAGAAGGGACTCATCTTTGTGGCCGAATGCAGGGTGTTGTTATATGAAAACTCAGCAAGAGACAACATATTAGTCCAATTGTCTTGACTACCTGTGGTATAGCACTGAAAGTAGTGTTCCATGGTGCAGTTGAGACGCTTGGTCTGTTCATTGGTCTAGGGGTGATATCCTGATGACCGCACTCTTTCGATGCCCAATAACCTGCACAATGTTGACCAGAAATGCAAGGTGTATTGTGAATGTTGATCGGTAGTGATGGAGAGGGGTGTCTGTGAAGTCTAAATATGTCTTTGAGAAAAACTGACGCCATCACTAGCGCAGAGGGTAGACCGGGTAGTGGAGAGAAGGGAGCCATTTTACTAAAAGAATCAATGGTAACCATGATTACAGTGTTTCCGTTGGATGGAGGCAAGTCCACAACAAAATCTGCCGATATATGAATCCATGGACCTTGTGGAACGGGGGGTTGCAGCAGTTTCCCTATGGGTTTGTGTGTCGAATATTTGTTTCGGGAGAAAATCAGGCAAGAAATGTGCATCCTTCTTTATGGTAGGCCACCAGAAAGTGTGCAGGATCAAATCTCTGGTGGCCGATATACCTCTTTGTCCTGCTGTAGGGTTGTCATGGCATAACAACATAATTATTTGCTATAAGTCAAGGGTATTACCAAAAGGTTCCTCGAAAAATATATCTTGGTGAACAACCTCCGATCTTTAGAAGCCATTGGAGGAAGTGGGTATATAATTTAAAGTTACATGTTTGTTACCTGCTATCTTCTCTGAGGGAAGAGTTACTCAGTCATCTTCATCAAACCCTCTGGATAGGGAGTCTGCTAATATATTCGGACTCCCCTGTAGATAGGTAATGGCAAACGCTGAGGGTTGCAACGCAGCGCGCTGAGAGATCGCTCTGCTAAAAATCCTGATGAACAGGTACCATTTTGAAAATAAACTAGACCGGCACTGTGCGAATTCAGAGAGACTTTGGTGCCACAGTGACCATTGTTTCACTATGACACCCAGGTCAGGGAACCACCAGAACTTAGAGAGCTTCTAAGAATCTCTTCTTCATCACAGTGCTTGTTAGGAGAAATCCAGGTCTGCCAACCAGGGTCAGAGACCCACTACAGTTTGGAGAAGTGTCCAAACTCCTCTTCTTTATCACAGTGCCTGGAGGAAAAATAACCAGGTATGTCAATCAGGGTTGGGGACCCCAGAGAAAGAACGAAGCCTGAGAAGGGCCAATTGGGGAATGGAGACATTTCCCCACAAATTGTTGAAATGTGTTACAAAGGGAAGACTGGGGAAGGGAAACACTCCCCAGCAGTGGAAGAACTGTATCAGAAGCCCGAGGAAGGCTGGGGAAGGGAGAAATTCCCCCAACACCGGTGGAACTGATAAGCCCATTAATGTCTTTTTGTCCAGGGAAAGGGAGTCATTCCTCTTGGCTAGGAAGACCAGCTTTCTATTTAGTTTAAACTTAGAGTGTGAGGGCCAGAGCTAGGATTTCTACATTGGACATTGTGGGCCTGATCACGACCTCAGCGGTAACGCTAACGCTATTAGCGCGGGGGCTATTAGTGCGACCGCCATCGCCCCCGGCGCTAAAAGCGCGGGATCACGAGTTGGGCGGACTTGGAAGTCCTTATTCCCATTGAGCCCATTCGGGAATGCCCCATTCCCCATTGGGCTCAATGGGGAAAATTCACGCTCTTACCGCCGGCGGATTTCCCGCCGGCGGTAATAGCGTGAATTTTCAGCGGATTTCCCCCCAGTCAAGAGCTGGGGCGAAATCCGCCGAAGCCCTGATTCGGCGGACCCTTAAATCCGGCGGTAATAGCGCTACCGCCGGATTTAAGGGTTAGCGCCGAGGTCGTGATCAGGCCCTGTATCTTTTGTTTTCTACATCCTGACTGTGATATTAATAATTTTGGATGAGGGTGAGACATCCCTCTTAGAGCTAGGGCAAGATAGTTTTTTTTATTTTTAATTTTCTCACTTGAATAAAGGTTTATGCCAACCACCATGACCCTTCCATGCCAGAGTCTTACTTCTGCACCTTTAAAGTATACATATATATATATATATGCAGTATATATGCATTTTATTGTTAAGCATCAAGCACTTTATAAAATTGCTGATTTAAGTAAATGCACTGTATAAAATTACAGTTGTGGTAATGCCTTTGCCCAGATTTTTAGTACCTTTTATTACAATTCCATGTTGGCCAGAATAGATAAAGATCTTATGCACTTTTATGAAAAATTGCTTTAAGTACACTATACCTTTTTTGACATAAGGGTATTTAAGCACTAAGCACTTGACTCCGTAATTGTGGTAATGCTTCTGCCTGAACATTTAGGTACTGTGTATTTCAACATTTTAGTGTAGAACATTGATATCATTAAGAGTCAAGCATTGAGACTATGCATTTTAGCAGAATCATGTTGCCTTGACCTCATTGGAAAACGGCCACAGAGATTCATAATGCACTGTATAATGTATTCTTTGGAGAACTATGCTACAAGGAAATTAAATATAAGAGCCAATGTTACGAAATTGGTTGGTCCGTAAGGTTGGATTTTATTCAGAAACATTCAAAACATGTTATAAGGTATCATGCCTTCGGATGTTAATGTATTACTAAAAGCATTATATGCTTTTTAATTTGTGCGCAATTAAAATACTTCTTGCGCATAATATTTGAATAGATCAAGTGATGTTATCAATGACATTTGTGATGTCATCTTTTTTGTCCTGGGTGTTAGTCGTAGCAGTGCACGGTGGTGGCGCGAGTTACGGTTGCTTAGCTTACCATAACTGATGAATTTCTGAGGATTTTCGCTTTTACTTGTAACCATAACCCTTTAACAGTTTTTCACTGAATTTCATAGGTTTTTATCAGTGCAATTTACCAATAACGTCCCTTTAACAAAGTTTTTTCATCGAATTTCATCGGTTTTTACCAGTGCATGCTATTTTCATACAACTTACTAATATCATACTTATCCAACAAAGAAATATTTTTGTCAAATTTACAAAGTTCCACCTTAAAACTCTGCTATTTCCCACTTTATGGCATCATTTTTAACACTTCTATTCACCTTTTGCAACTTTTTCTACTGACTTTGCGACAAGACATCCACGAACATCTGACTTCATTGCGGACCTTCCGGACAGTGCCACGTGCTGGCGCGCGGCATGATGACGTGTCCGAGAATGTATCCGCACTTGGCAATCAGATCCGTTCTTCGCGGATAGTTCAGAACTGCATTTTCTATTGAACTATGAACTTTCAACTTCAAAATTTCCCTTGCACAGCTCCTACACATATCCTTACCCATGTTAAGGATTTCAATCAGGCAATACACCCTGGGCTCAGCCTAGTATGCAGCGCACAACTGAAATGCTTATTTTGTTATATATAGGTTCAATATTTGAGAGGATGCACCACTCACATCACACCCCCTTTTCAAATACCCTTGGTCACAATGGACCAGAAACCAGGCTGGTAGGTAACAGTAATATTTATTTATTTATTTATTTAGAAATTCAAGAAAACCACACAATTTTTAATATACGGGGCAGCAATCATCAATGGAGTGATAAGAACAATATGAATGTATTTATTGCACTTAGTTTAACCTTCTATTGACACCAGGGAATAGGAATACTTTAGAATTTTTGGAAAGATAGCACTGGAGTTAGAATTTTCCCCTGCAACGTTCCCTCAACCCAAAAATAATCAATTTTAAGTGGATAAACATAATCAGGAAGTAATCAGGAATGACAAATAAGAAACAGAATAGAAATCTGACTTTCCCTCCCCAAACAAGAGAGAAAAAGGGATTTAAACCCTGGCAATGCTAAAATCACACTCGGAAATGGATGTATAACCAATGAATGTGTCTAAAACTCTTGAAACAAAAACAATTCTTTGCTGGAGCAACACTGGAAAGATACTAGCAATCACAAGCAATGGATTGAGCAAAAGCATACAATTCGAAATTGAATGGAAGATTGAAAACCGTGTATAACCAAAATGATACGTCGTAAATTACACACTTTTGCAAATCCCGGCTGAAGTTACCAAACGGGTTTTAATAAAAACAGGTGAAATATTGTATGCGGTTTTTGATTTGGGGTGTAGCTATGGATCCTAGGTACAATATGAAAGTGAAATGAGGTCTCTAGCTGTTAAATTGAGTGAGTTATGCCAGATAGAATGAGGTGCATTTTTGGAAAAATAAAGGCATGAAAAAGGAACAGAAATCAATTTGACAAGGACAGTTTTACTTTACGCTAGGGCATTCAGGCTAGGCTACCAGCTTGAGACACAGTAAGCTCCGGAGTTGATCCAGGGAATCAACCCTAGCACCTCCGCGCCCGCCCTGGCGGACCCAGTCGATCACCTGAGGGAGGACTAAGGGTTTAGGTTTTCCCAAGACAAAATTATTAAAGAAGTTAGCACTAGCGCAAGGAATCAAAGGCAGGGTTTCAAGAATGATTGTGACAATATAACAGTTATCAGGATAAGGTTTGCATGACTTAGAGATTGGCATGAAACAAAGCAAGGCAAGCTTTACTATGTTTCTATGGTTCCTATTGATACTCACAGTCCACTGTTAGTTTGGATTTTCGAAAGGCAGCGCTCTGGCTCACCACACGGATCTGGTCTAATACAGGGCAGCCGGAAAAACTCAGCGGGGCAGAGTCAGCTGGGCAAGGACTGGATACCAAAGGATAGTTCTTCTGGACTGGCAGTTCTGTTTACTAGATACTATAGAGCATCAGGATAGCAGGATAGTAGCATCATGCAGTAAGTGGCAACAAGCCAGGTAAATTCAGGATGCTTCGCCAAAACACCACAGCACATCCCTTGGTTATGGGAATTATTTTAAAATTGAGGCCTAGCTGAAGCAGGAACAGCAATTGATTGGCCTTGTGGTTGGGATCTGGTGTTTAGATGGATAGATGCAAGATGAAGACAGGAACAGACAGGAACAGAACGCCAGAGTAGGAAATCAGGAATCAGTGTGTGTCCTGAGTGCTAGTCAGGGGCCAGTATCACATCATAACAGTATATGACAGGGGCAGGATTCACTACCCACGCCCCTAACAATCGAATTGGGCAAGGGCATAGTCTCAGCCTTGCTCACAATTGGTTGGATATCAGAATAGTGAAGTCATGTTTATGAGGTGATTTTTACTGTATCTAAAAACTCCCACATTACCTTTACTGAAAATCCGATTTTGTCAAAAACAGATATTTATGCAGTTGTCACCTCTTAGCAAATCAGATACTCAGGTTACATATTTTGTGCAGCACAGATTAGTCCAAACCTCAAGTCTGTGCGACCTTGTTTTGCCTTTCTGACACATTTTGATAATTTTACACATTAAAGATTTGGCCCAAAATTCCCCAATTTTATACACAGATGCGAATTGTCCCCAGGGATGTATGTACAAAATTTGACATTTGCAACATGGATGCTTTTCTGGTAATACAACATATATCACCGTTTCTGTCCAGAGTGTGTCACAACATTCTACTAGGTTTTCAAACACAGCCCACAATTTCACTTCTACGCTTGAAAATTTCACATTTCTACAAATTTTGACAGCAGAGAAATAAGTCTTTTTAAAGTTCTTTCTAAAATAATCTTAAGACAAATGCGAGTCATTTGTGTCTGTCATGTTTTTCTTACTCCTGCTTAATTTGTAAAAACAATAAGTGCCAGTGCCCAAAAAATGTCCCCATAATGCCAGTTCAGTGCTAGACCTAGATCGGCCCACCACCAGCCCATCACACTACTGCTGCTCCACGTCACATGTTTGGTGCTGCAGTAATTGCTGGCACAGGCTAGTAGTGGGATGATGGGGACAGGCACACATGGGTTGAGAAAGTATAATACTTTAAAGTTGGAAAACACTTCTTGGTTGTCAGAGAATGAGGCTGTTTCCCTCACCTTCCTGTACATTTAAGCCTGAGATAGGGGATGGTCTAGGCCGCTCCCCCAAAACCCCTATAGCACCTCCTTGCTCCCTCCCTTCTCCTGTCTCCTTGTGCTATCCAGTCTGAGGAGGTCCCCACCCCTGATCCCCCCATCCTGTTGTTGGAGGGGCATGGGGTACATGGGCCCGAGTGTGTCCAACTGCGTGTAGCGGCTATGATGGTGTCTGCTACATTCATCCTTGCACTCGGCGCATCCCCCTTCTTAGCTGCAACACCCCAGAACCGGCCTTCCACGGGCCCTGCATTTGATTTACCTGGTTTATAAATTCACTTTGGTTTAACCTGCGGCCCTCCATACATTTCCCTTTTCCCATAACCTCCCCCAAAACCCCCCCAGAAATAATACACTGACGCGGGTTGTGGATGTACAGGCCACAGTTGCTTTATTAGCAGGAGGTATCTTACAGGTGCTCCCTTACTTGTTACTTGGTAATAGAGCATCAGGTTATTCTGCTTTGAGCTGCACACCCTTACACTCCCCACTCGGTGGTGAGCAGCATCCGCTGATCGGAAGTGACGCTGTTACTTTTCCACTTTAATTTGTATAAACTCAAACTTGAGGGTTGGAAAAAGAAAGCCAAGGACACAGAGCCCCAAATCTGTAGGTATTGCAAGTGAGGCATTTTACTAACAGGGCAAAGTTTCTATGGCAAAGTGGACTTAACATGACAGGACGTTACACACGCTGTCCGGTCATTTGGTCGACAGAAAATTGGTCGACAGACAAATGGTCGACGCAATTTGGTCGAAAGACAAATGGTCGAATTTTGTTTTTTATTTTTATATATATTTTTCAGGTTTTCGTTTAGGAAAAAAAAGGGTTTTTAAGCAAAAAAAGGGGGTTGGGTGGGGACCCCCGAAAAAAAAAAAATGAAAATACAAAAAAAAAAATATTCGACCATTTGTCTTTCGACCAAATTGCGTCGACCATTTGTCCTGTCGATCTTTTTTTTTCGACCAAATGACCGGTAACCGTTACACACTGCACAATATTTTACTGACCTCCATCACAGCACCCGCAGACATATGTTTGACTTGCACTTGCCTTCAAAACTTCAGAGGGGAAGAAGGTGGTAGAGTGACACCCTTTGCAGTTGAAGTCAGGGTGAGATTACATTATTTGCCTGGCATCACACATTTATGCTGAACAGCGAAGCAGGGATTTTAACCCAATTTGGGAACAGAACAGCCACCTTCTTCCATGCTTTACATGGAACAAATATTTCAGTTTTGGTTCTCAACAAGACCTACAATACTGTCCTATAGTTTACTTGCAAAATACACAAATTGCATAAAAGCTTCATGACAACATGTAAATCCTTATAGCAGCATGTTGGGCCAAATTAATATCAGTGTTCCTTCATTTTCCACATCCTGGAAAGAAAACTATAAGATGCAAAAGACAAAATATTTATTTACCCACTTTATTTTCATCGCTTTAAGACGCACAACGAAATAAGTTGTGTCATAAACTCACTTAGGTTTGGTCTATACTGATTGCTCTAGCTCTCATTGGCGCATACAAGAGCTTTCATTTTTCAGATCTTGTTCCTGCCATCTTTTCGAGGATTGGAGGAAGGTATCCATTGTGTACTCCCATCAAGTAAAGGTCCCTTTTCACTGCTGCGTTGCAGTCATTGTCCCGGGACTCAGGATAGCTCAGCGGCAATGTGCTCCACTTGGAAGAAAAACGACATGAAGCAACACAGGTTCGATCCCCGACTCCTCACTCAGAAACCTCTGGGTATTTAACGTGTTTTAAATACGAGGTAAGACATGCTTCTCCTGAAACTGTGCCTCGATGCCCCCGGGCTGTGTGAGTGTGTGAGTGCTTTAAAAATGCAAATAAATAAAAAAGCATTCTGTTTCAGTCACTGTTGCACTGTATTTGTCTCTACCCCTTCTGCCCCATCTGACAGTCTGTTAAAGTACACCAAGTATTGTTAATCGGTTACCTCCAGGAAGAGCACCCTCCACTCGGCCTGTTCTTCAGTCACCTCATCCAGGTGTTTTGTGTAATCAGTTTACTCTCAAGCCCTTATCAGTCATCACATCTCATAAATGCATCCCCCATCACCCTTCCTTCAAGCATGAGCATGGTGTTGTTGGGGCATACAATTGTCTCGAGTCGGGCACCAATGAAAAAGTGGCCAAAGTTGCAAACAACAATTCATTCCTTTTGTGACAGACTGAGTAGTGCCCACGGGGGAGGCTTTTTAATAAAATGTGAGGCAAATTGAGCTTTTCAAAGAGTATTTTTTCAGTGACACTGGCCCAAACTACTAGCCGAATGGTGAAGTAACTCGTCAAACTTGCCCACATGGGACATAAAAGTGCCCCACATGGACCAAAAAAGCTGCCCACAGTAGAATTTTATGTTTTTGGTTCGTGCATTGCCCTACAGGCCAGTCGGAGCCGGATGCTATATTTGCCCTATAGGCCAGTCCGAGCCGGTGCTATCTTTTCAATGAAAACGGAACACTCAGCCTCTGCATCGCCCGAATCCTTTCCGGTACTCTGACGGGTGTGCGTTTTGGGGTGAAGGAAGCATTGCAGTATGTTAGTGCAGTGGAGAGAGGCATAGGTGAAAGGGTCATGGCTGCTCTTGCCTGCAATCAAAATGGTGTCAAACGGGTGGACGGGGGCCCGAAGGATCGAAATTATGGAAAAGGAAATATGCAAGTGTAAAAACCTGCACATGGCCTTGTGATGTACTACCGTGTACTGCGTTGTGAAGGGGGGCTAAACGCACGTCACTTGGGTCAAGGATTTTGGGACCCCCACCTGCCCCCCAGTATATTGCGGCTACGCTCAGGTGATTTGGGGCATGGGGCTGGATTGCTAACTGACACAAACGAAGTTGCATGTGCTGTGCAGTCCTGGGGGGCTGCGCTGTGCAAAGTGTCCTGGAAGGCTGTCTGTGCACATGCTGTCCTGAGGAGCTGTGTACGCGTTGTCCTGGAGGCTGAGAGCACCCAATGTCCTGAGGGGCTGTGTACGCTGTGTCCGGGGGGGGTTGTGCATGCAGTGTCCAGGGGAGCTGTGCACGTAGTAACCTGGGGGCCTGTGCATGCGGTGTTCTGGGGGGCTGTGCATTAATGATCCCTTGGATGCCTGTGCACGTAGTGTTCCGTTGAGCTGTGCTCACATTGTTTCAGGGGTCTGTGGCTGTGCTCATGGGGTCCAGAGGGGGTGGGAGGGCTGTGCTCACAGTGTCCCGGGGCTGCGCTCATGGTGACCTGGGGGCTGTGCACGTAGTGTCCTGGGGGACTTTGCTCGCGGCGTCCAGGCGTGACCCATCCCATGTTCAATACTCACAACTTCCCCAACACACGAGGGCCACCCGGCCACGGCCACCCCAGTCGGACTCTAATACAAAGGGGTCACAGACCCAGCAGGACTGAACCAGGGCCGAGGACCATGGAGCCGCCCTAGCCCAGCCCGGTCCTGGGCCTTGCTGCCTGAGCTGCCTCAATCACTTTAGGCTACCTTACGTGGGGCCGCTCGCCACCGCGGCCATGCTGATGACAAAAATAGGTGCGCAGTGGCAGCGGCCCCACGGAAGGTAAGATTTTAAAAGAAAAAACATATATTTGGGCGGCTGGGGCCCATCACTTTCAAAGTGATGGGTCCCAGCTGCCACTCAAAAATACTTATTTCTTTTAAAACCTTCCTTCCGTGGGACGGGGCCCCTGCCACCGGCCCCACGGAAGGTCAGGTTTTAAAAGAAAAAAGTTAAAATCGTACTAATTTGGGCACAATCCATGGGCCCGCGCCGCAGCAGAGTCATCTGACTCAGTCTGCTCCGCGGCAGCCCTGCCTGGTGGTCACAGAAATTGGCCTGGGCCTGGCACTGTAGTCAGCAGCACACAGATCATGTAGACAGAAGCCCGGGTGCGGACAGGCCCCTGGTGGGGTCCTGACTCCTGGCCAGTCAGGACACCACCAGGGGACCGTGCTGCCGTTCGGGCCCCAGCCTGGGCCTTCCTTGTCTGATCACTGTGACAGGCTCAAGGCAGGCTGCTGTTTTACGGTCCAGACTTACCTGCTTTGCCGACTGGGACTTGGTCTTCTCTCCTATCGGGGCCTCAGGGTGGGGGGGGCGCACACTGGCACAAATGAAAAAGCAGGCAGAGGGGGGCCCCAGGAAGCAACTAGGCCGCACCACACAGTGCAGCAGGGCAGGCTCTCTCTCTCACACGCCACGCCTAGACACCTTCACTACACAGTAACTCGTGAAATGAAGGTGGCGCCACGCTGCCTCCTATAATAACAACACGTCACCATGTAATTTCACTGGCCCAGAAGAACAGCCAATGAAAACTAAACATTCTGTGTTACTATACAGAATGTATCAAATACTGCATAGTAACAACAGAATGGCAGTTTTCATTGGCTGTTGTTTGTAACTTGATGTTCATTGCTATTGCTGGCCCCTCCCAGACCCAGCCAGCCATGGTCTGCACCTGCAAGCACGAGAGATCACAATGACAAACAAACCCAATGATTTATAATTAAGCAAAGTGAAGTGGAAGAACAAATCAAGCAATTGCACGTGCGTGGCCCCCCAATGAGTAGTTCCGGTGCCTAAAAAGGAGTGCCGGTGTTGGGCACCGGCAACCGCCCCCACAAATTAAGCAATACCCAGGACATCAAGGAGTTCGATGAGGAGTTTGGTGAAGATGTTGTACAAGGTCAATGAGACACATTAGTCTTGAGGCACTCCACAGGTGACAGGAGAAGGCAGACTGCTTCTGAGGCATAGAACACACTCATTGTGTGGTTTGAGAGGAAGGACTCTATCCAGGCAATGGCTTGGGCTGAGAAGTGGGCAGCTCAGGAGAGGTGTTACCAAAGAATATTATGATTGAACAAGTCAAAGGCTGATGAGAGGTCAAGGAGGAGGAGGATGGGCATCTTGCCATTGTCTTTGATTTCGTCCATTTGGATTTTTAAGTCCAGGAAGGATTCCTTTCTTTTGCTCACAGTGTCTCGGGGCTGCGCTCATGGTGACTTGGGGGCTGTGCAAGTAGTGTCCTGGGGAACTTTTCACGCGGTGTCCAGGGGTGACCCGTCCCATGTTCAATACTCACAACTTCCCCAACACACGAGGGCCACCCGGCCACGGCCACCCCAGTCGGACTCTAATACAAAGGGGTCACAGACCCAGCAGGACTCAACCAGGGACGAGGACCACGCAGCCGCCCATGCCCCGCTCGGTCTTGGGCCTTGCTGCCTGAGCTGCCTCAATCACTTTAGGCTACCTTCCATGGGGCCCCCGCCACCGCCACCACGGCCATGCTGATGACAAAAATAGGTGCGCAGTGGCAGCGGCCTCACAGAAGGTAAGATTTTAAAAGAAAAAACATATATTTGGGCGGCTGGGGCCCATCACTTTTAAAGTGATGGGTCCCAGCCGCCACTCAAAAATATTTATTTCTTTTAAAACCTACCTTCCGTGGGGCGGGGCCCAGGCCACCGGCCCCACGGAAGGTCAGGTTTTAAAAGAAAAAAGTAAAAATCATACTAATTTGGGCACAATCCATGGGCCCGCACCGCGGCAGAGTCATCTGACTCAGTCTGTGCCGCAGCAGCCCTGCCTGGTGGTCACAGAAATTGGCTTGGGCCTGGCACTGTAGTCAGCAGCACACAGGTCATGTAGACAGAAGCCCGGGTGCGGACGGGCCCCTGGTGGGGTCCTGACTCCTGGCCAGTCAGGACACCACCAGGGGACCGTGCTGCCGCCCGGGCCCCGGCCTGGGCCCCGGCCTTGGCCTTCCTTGCCTGATCACTGTGACAGGCTCAGGGGAGGCTGCTGTTATATGGTCCAGACTTACCTGCTTTGCCGACTGGGACTTGGTCTTCTCTCCTATCGGGGCCTCAGGGTGGGGGAGCGCACACTGGCACAAATGAAAAAGCAGGCAGAGGGGGGCCCCAGGAAGCAACTAGGCCACACCACACAGTGCAGCAGGGCAGGCTCTCTCTCTCACACGCCACGCCTAGACACCTTCACTACACAGTAACTCGTGAAATGAAGGTGGCGCTGCGCTGCCTCCTGTAATAACAACACGTCACCATGTAATTTCACTGGCCCAGAAGAACAGCCAATGAAAACTGCACATTCTGTGTTACTATATAGAATGTATCAAATACTGCATAGTAACAACAGAATGGCAGTTTTCATTGGCTGTTGTTTGTAACTTGTTGTTCATTGCTATTGCTGGCCCCTCCCAGGCCCAGCCAGCCATGGTCTGCCCCTGCACGCACGAGAGATCACAATGACAAACGAACCCAATGATTTATAATGAAGCAAAGTGAAGTGGAAGAACAAATCAAGCAATTGCACGTGCGCTGGCCCCCCGATGAGCAGTTCCGGTGCCCAAGAAAGAGTGCCGGTGTTGGGCACCGGCAACCACCCCCACAAATTAAGCAATACCCAGGACATCAAGGAGGTCGATGAGGAGTTTGGTGAAGATGTGGTACAAGGTCAGTGAGACACATGAGTCTTGAGGCACTCCACAGGTGACTGGAGAAGGCGGACTGCTTCTGAGGCAGAGAACACTCTCATTGTGTGGTTTGAGAGGAAGGACTCTATACAGGCAATGGCTTGGGCTGAGAAGTGGGCAGCTCGGGTTAGGTGTTACCAAAGAATATTATGATTGAACAGGTCAAAGGCTGATGAGAGGTCAAGGAGGAGGAGGATGGGCATCTTGCCATTGTCTTTGATTTTGTCCATTTGGATTTTTAAGTCCAGGATGGCGGATTCCGTTCTGTTGCTGGGGCGGAAGCCTGGTTGGCAGACACCGAGGAGATTGTAGGTTTCAAGATGGTTTTGAAATTGCAAATAGGCTGCTCTGTCAAGTATTTTAAGGAGAAAAGTTATGGTTGTGATGGGGCTGTAGTTGGTGGGGATGTTGGTGTTTAGTGCGGACTTCTACAGAAGGGGGAGTAGCCAGGCTTATTTTAGATTCCCTGGGAGATTGCCACTTGAGAAGGAGTTGCTGATTAGTGTTGCGAAGAAGGGGGCAAGCTCATCAGTGCAATCTTTTATGAGGGTAGCCAGGCAAATGTTTTCTTGGCATTTTGGTGGTTCCAGTCCTTTAATGATCTTGGAGGCTGTGATCGGGGTGAATTTGAACCCGGGGTTGGAGGGAGGGGTGTGAGGACACTGGTCTAGGGGCTGGTCAAGTGTAGGGAGTTTATTTTTCATTGCAACAATTTTGATTTGGAGTAGGGAAATGTTGTCAAGGAGTGTGTTTTGGATGTTCTTACACCAGCTGAGATCTTTGGCGGCATTATCAGGTGGAGGATCTGGTCTTTCAGGCTTGTGTAAGATAGCAAAGAGCTAGCTCTCTTGTGCCTGAGCTAGCTTTTTCGATTCTCCTGTTGTATGTGGTGCTTTTGGTTTTCAGAATAGCTTGTTTGTACTTCTTGGAGAGGGCTGTGAAGTGCTGTTTGTTCTTTTTAGAGGGTAATTTTACCCAGGCAGTGTATGCTGCTCTTTTGTCAGAGCTTTTGGTTGTGAGACTGCGGGTATACCATGAGTTAAGGTGTGCACTTTGTTTGGGCTTGTGTAAGCTTAGTGGTGCTACTTTGTTGATGGCTCTGAGGAGGGTTTGGTTGTAAAGCTCAACCACGGTAGTGGGGTCTGTGTTTGCGTGTGTGTGAGCTGTTAGCGGTAGTAGTGGGGGTAGTATGTTGGCTGCGGATTTGTTCCTTGAGTTTCTCGAAAGGGAGACCAGAGCTGGTCGGGATGAGACCTTCGAGCAAGCTGTCTCAGAAATATTGAAGGTGATGATATTTTGGTGTGACCAGGGGCAAGAAGCGTTAATTAGAATGCTCATGATTTAGTTGACGTTGGCAATCCAATCTAACATGATGCCTTTATCATCTGTGGGGCTTGAAATCAGGTGTGTGAAGCCTAGGGATTCAATGGTGTTGGCTAGGGCATGTGAATGGGAGTCAGATGGATCATTGAGCCCTAAATTGATAACTCTCAAGAAGATGATTTAGGAGGAGCTTTAGGGAGCCAATTCATGGAACAAATGTGCGCCGAAAATCCCAGTGCAAGCTGGCGCAAGCGTGAGAAAGCAAGCGCACGCGCACGCGTGCGATTTAAGGAAGGCGCTGCGCGTGTTTTCCACTGGTTGTGCACCAAATCCGTGCATGGCGCACGAGGGTGCACATGTCATCAAACGTTGTGCGCTACGCACACAGGGAAAGCGCACATAGCGCGGCGCACACAACAAAAGTGGGCGGAACAGTGGGCGTAACACGCGGAATGGGGAATAACGCGTGAAAAAGAAGGCATAACTGGGGAAGTACTGCAGGGAACTACACGGAACGCCCACACGCACAAGAACAACCCGTATTCATGGATTCGAATACGGAAAACCCGCACACGTCAAAAGACAATCACAGGCGTCAACGCGTCCGCCGCACGAAGGCAGGCGGAAGCGTCCCGCGCACAGTATAAAAGTGCGCGCAAACAACAAACACGTATATACAGCTACGATGAATGCCCCATTTGTCGCAGAACTGATCGTGGGACACCGCAGTAGGAGGAGAATAGTGAGGGCCCGCATTTCTTTACCCCGGACAAGCCTTTTTGGGATGCCTGACGACCAGGTCTACGGCAGGTATAGGTTTCCACCTCGTATCATCCTAGACCTGGTCAGGGAGTGGGAAGATGACCTTACATCCCCCACCCTCTGCTCCCAAGCATTGAGCCCCTTGGTGAAGGAGCTCAATGTCCTGCATTTTTTGGCAACTGGGTCATTTCAGCGGACTACTGCCATAGTGGGGGGGTCTCACAGGCCACGCATTCATGCTGCCTACACCAGGTGTTGGCAATCATCACTGCATGCCCCTCAGTCCGCAGGCACATATACATGCCCAGAACACCCGCAGAAAGGCAGGCCGTTGTCCAGGACTTTTACAGGGTGGCACACTTCCCCAAAGTGCTCGGTGCCATAGATTGCACCCATGTGGCCCTACATCCACCTCGGGCCACTGAGCACATCTACCGAAACCGCAAGCACTGGCATTCCATCAACATGCAGGTGGTATGCGATGCAAAGGGAATCATCACCTCTGTCTATGAAAACTACCCTGCTCCACCCATGACAGTTGCATATAGAGAATGTCTGCCCTGAGCCGGGCCCTGGAAGATGGGCAGCATGACGACAGATGGCTCCTAGGTGAGTACAAATGCCCGTGCACATGCATGCATGTCACACACACACACAAATACACAAACCCCAATAATCACAACCATCATCACCTCTCCAGGGGACAGTGCCTACCCTTTGAGCAACCACATGATGACGCCAATCCGGAACCCCACCACACCACCCCAGGTAAGATACAATGCGTCACATATTGCAACCAGGGCCATAGTGGAGCGCACATTCGGAGTGCTCAAGTCACGCTTCCGCTCCCTTGACCGCTCTGGCGGGCAGCTACTCTATGCACCCCCAGTAGTGCGCAGGATCATTGTGGCAGCATGTGTCCTGCACAATGTGGCAACATGGCAGGGCATACCGGCGGACATGGTGGTGCCCCCACATCCCTAACCACAGACACAGGCGCTTCCCATGGGAGGGGATATGGCACGTGGCGAGGAAGCCCGGACCCAGCTTGTGCCCACATTTTTCACCTAAACTCCCACCCCTGCAGAGTGCACACAGGCCTTGCACATACCAGGTGACAATCGATGATGACAAAGAGACAGTCAACTGTCACAACCTTACCACCCTGAGAATGTTGCCGTGGAAGTGCCACATTGTGTGCATCCCTAGCTACTTAAACATAAGCAATCCTGTGTGACCACAAGGCACACATGCAAGTTGTGAATCACACAGACCTGCAAAACAGGCCATGACTATCACTGTTATGTCACCCAAACCCTCCCAAACCACAACAGGACATGGCAAGCAATAGCTATACACCAACACAGTACCAATAAGGTACACATTGACATATGAAAAATGTAAAGTGGCATCAGACAATGATGCCTGACAAGGAATCAGATAAAATGACGGACCAACAACCTCCCACAAAAAAGAATTCATACCCAAATGCATTCCAACAGTTGTAGTTGTAACATAACAATGAATGCCTGCCTACATGCACATTGTGCATAGCAAAATCAACACTGCACCTTCTGTGTGCCGTGTCCACCTCATGCAACACACTGCTCAGCGCACAGCATAGTGAACAGCCATTGAGTGTGACGCACACCCTAAGCATCACATCTAAGTGACAAACTACATCAAAAAGCAAAATACGCATGTACAGGATCCACAATTGATCATATATCATGTGCTGCAGGGACACAGTGGGCACCAGAAGGCAAACAGAGTGTACATGTGGACATGGAAGGGTGGTTGTACATGTAGTGGATCATAGTGCGAGTGTGTGGGTCAGTAGGGACATGCACTCAATATATGCATGTGCAATCAAGTGACCATCAGTGTCCTCTACACATCACATGTGAACATTCACCATGTGTACACCCCAGCATTTCAAGCCACAACTATTCCCTCACACCTAAAAGATAAACACAACACATGAACAGGCATTGATCAGCAGAATACATTATGTACATAGGATACCGCAATTACAATGTCAGAGTGCGCATCACACTAAAGGGCAAGGCAACTGTCAACAACAAAACACCCCCCCTCCCTCACAAATCACCATGGCCCACTGAACAACAGCAACTGGGTTAAGTAGCCTTCATCCGTGAAGTTCACCTGGCCTCAGGATCACCCTTCCCCTTTGTCAACATCTCCCACCTTGTGTGCAAAAAGTGTCCAGCACCCTCAGGGGCCATCTTGACTTGCAAAAACACGAAATCAAAGAGAACTGAAAGCAGGCCAACACAGAAGCCAAGCAAAAAGCCTGCAGAGAGCAAAACAAACCAGAAGAGCCTCCAGTAGATGACTTGAAGTAGCAGTACATCACAAAGCACAAGTACTAGCACAATGATGGAACAACCAAGGTAGCACAGTAAAACAATGTCACAACAGGATGTGTACCATGTTTGGTACATAATATACAATGATGCACCACAAACTGATATGTACTGTCACAGCTCCCGTGTACAGGCGCAGGAGTGGTACGAACCAACCACCCCCACCGTGATCTGGGTGCCTGCAAGGTCAAACTCACACAGGCCTCTGAGACCCTGGTGGGGAAGAAGGGTCAGAGATATGCAGTCGGGACAGGCATTGCTATACTGGATAACCGGAATGAGGGGCACGAGAGGGGACTAGGATTCACACTGGAAAGTAGGAAATGCACAAAAATGTACTCCTCACATTTACACATACACAAGTACACCAAACCTGATCATCATGCTCACAGTAACAAATTACTCAAATGGAAGACAAAGAGAAACCTATCTCTGGGGTGAGTGCTGGCCTCCTGCCTGCGCACTCTCAGGTCCGGTAACAGGAGCAGTTTAACGCTGCAAAGAGAGCCACAGTTACTAATCTGTGCGTGCCCATAACACACCAACACACCACCATATATGCCCCAAAGTAACAAAATACTCTACAAGCAAACAATCTGGTGTGGATGCTTCGTACCCATATGTAACATCACCCCTGTGATGGTTCATACACAGTCAATGCAGTAAGTCATGCGCCACTGGGTGCATTGCAAATGGAAGACCAATGTGTCACGAATCACACAACATGCAATGTTCCCTGGGTAAGCAGCCAGACGCAAATAGCAATGTATGACTTCAGAACAAGTCGTGTTCCATCATGACCCAAATAAAGTAGGTAGTGCATGTGTCAAATTCTACATGGTAATGAAATGCACTGCACACAAGTCTGTCCCTTGCTGTCTGTCCCTGTGAGCTGCTTCTTTGCATGTCTTGCAATGCTACATGGCTAATACAAGTGCCTCAATGGACCATGGTGGACCGGAGGGTATGTGCACTGGCACTGCAGGTGCCCCAGACAACTTACCCATCAACTAGCCATTAGTCCACCAACGCATCTCAGCTGTATTGTGCGCTTCAAATATGAAGCGACTTTCTGGCGCAAAGTCCTTCGACTCCCGCAAACATTTCCAATGCCAAGAATACGCTACGAACTGGCAACTCAATCAATCGAATCAGTCGTACAATGGAAAAGACTAGACATTTTTCGGAAAATATTGACAGATGGGAAAACTCCAGCAATTCAAATACTGCGACACAAAGAAAACACCTTCAACACGACAATATTGAAAAAATGGAAAGATACAATGAGAAAAGAAATGGATAGTGAAAATATCACAGAAGAACTGCTTACACTTCGGCCACAACACGCAAAAACAAAACTGCTGCACAACGACTGGATAAAGACCATCCAACAAAAAAATACCTACAAACAGAACCTACAATGCACAAAAGATAATAGGAGAATCCACGAACCACCAGCCTACCTGCAAACCTTCCCAGACCAAACCATTCGAGCAACATTTCTAAAAAAATTCGCCTAAACATTCTTCCTACAAAAGAATACCTATTCACAAAAAGACAGATCAAGCCAGAAGACAACTACTGCAGGTTCTGCAAAGACCAAAAAATCGAGGAAACCATATTCCACCTTGTTATGGAATGCAATGAACTCGCCACACAACGCAAAGAATTCGGTGCATTCTTTCAACTCTCATCGACACATATGTGTACGCAAGAAAGATGGACCGCTCTCCTAAGCGGCCACAACAAGTACACTTACACAATTGCCCTCTTCCTATCTTCTATACTCGAACTAAACAAACAAAAGTCAAAAAGCGATTCTAACTCAAGTAAATGATGAAAAAGTTTTCAAATAAACTGCAGCATCAAAAAAAAAAATAAAAAAAATAAAAAAATTGTGCGCTTCAACACCAATATTTGTCCAAGCCCACCGTCAGTGCTAAGCATGCATGTGCAACTGGCCAGGTGGAAGGTCTGCTGCGTTGTGGCCCCCCTGTGCTGCTCACCTTGCCTGGAGTTCCTTGAAACACGTCAGCTGTTTTCGGATGCATGAGTGCAATCCCTGTGCCTCTGCTTCCGCACACATGCGCATGTCGGCACCACCAAATGTATCCAGCTTCCAGATGTCCAATGGCCCATGTCTGCTGGCAAAGGTGGTCTGGAGGCTCATCCTCCTGCAGAAAGTGCATGAAACACATGATTAATGCATTAAAATCATCTGTGTGTGTCCCTTCAGGCATTACATGACTGGACCATGTCAGAGACGTACATCACAAATCACACCATGAGTCCGTCTTTCACAGGCAAACTGTTGAACACACCATCTACGCCATGAATTGCAACAAGCACATGTACAGTATAGATAATAAACATACTACACAATGAATAGCAATGAATGTACACATCAATCATGAAACCCCCCATCTAGCGAATGAAGAACAGTGGTCAATAACACCCCTATCATCCCCACTAGGGGTAACACAAGTTTCACAGCAGCAGACATACAACAGATATGACAGTCCAGAGCCCTTGTGTAATAGGCTGTTACACCGAACCATCCTTGCGAACCCATGGATAAGGGAAGCAGGAGTGGCATATGTGAGTCAAGGACCCCAAGCTGCAAACACATACACAAGACAAGCTTGAAGGGCCCTGCTGGAACAGACAGTGGATGCTCTCAAAAGCCACAAAGCTCCACACCGTCACATGAAAGCACAATAGACAAACAATTTTAAACTATATTAACTAATTACACTAACTATGAAAAACCTACATTACCTATTTAAACTAACTATCAAATTGAAACTAAACTAAAAGAAAAATCAAAAATGGCCACACACGACCCGGGGGGGAGGCACCCAGGAGGGGGGAGGTACAGAGTGCTGCTCAACACCCACATGCGATGATGTTGAGGAAAAAAAAAACCTCCATGGGCTCAACGCCTGCACAGCCCGACCTATGTGGGAGATAGACTGTCGTCCGAGTCTGGCTCTTCCTGCTAAGGAGGACGTGGCACATGAGCCTGACCACGCCTAGCCGCAGCTTGCCCCTCGTCGGCAGCAAGTCGGCTGGACGGGTGAGCCTGGTTGTGTGCGGCGATCACACGTAGGTCTGCATGTAGAACCTCCCGTGATACATGTGCTTCCTCTTGCAAGGTAGCACGTGTAACACGGAGTTCCTCCTGCAAGCCCTGGCTGGACAACTGCTTCACCTCCCGGCAAGCATGTAGCTCAGCCCTCTGGTACATCATAAGGACACCCAGAGTGAATATGACGGAAGCATACTCTTGCCTCAGGGCCTTCATGTGTGCCTCTGCGTGAGCAGCAATTGCTTTACGCAGAGACGACATTTCAGCCTGGCGTTCCCTGTCTGAGGCTGCCATGCCCAACTTGAGCGAGCGGGCCGTGGACCGTGCCACCTGCTGCTGGAGAAGCACCTGCCTAGCATGGTGGAGCACGGATTGGGCCACACGCTCCATGCTCTCAGCGATGTTCTCCATTGCTGCCCCCTGCTGTTCAGAATTGGAAGTCATGTCTTGCTCCCACTCAGTATACTGCGGGTGCGCGTGGTGACCGCGTTGCTGGGCTTGATCCCGGTGGGACCCAAGGACTGGGTGGCCTCGTTGTGTTGGCACCGCCCGCGGCTGCACGACTACATGCCCCCGTCGACGTGATGGCCCAGGCACATCAGTGACTGGTGTGGAGGGTGACCCTGCGTCCCGATCCACCACAGGCGGAGGTTCCAAGACTGTCTGACCCCTCAGTGCAGGTGTCGCGGACAGAGGAGTGCCCACATCAGAATCACTCACCCCTGACATATGGACCTGATGCTCGTCCAACTCGACATGGACGTCAGAGTGGTCTTCAGTTCTGGACTCATTGCCAGCCAGAGACAAGATGGACTGTAGCATATGTGGGTTTTCGTGGCCTACCACCCCACGACCCCCACTTGTGCCGGGTTGCTGTAGTGATAACAACCCTGTGCCTGGCATGACAACACCATCCTCTGGCTCCATTGCGTCATCATCTGAAAAGTAGAGAGAAATAAGGTCACCACACATGTTAGAAGTGCACAACACACCCACTCAGACACCAAACACATCAAGCAGACATGTCACACACAAAATAGAACCTGCCATGCATGCTGGGTCAACTTGAAATTGCTTCTGTGATTAGGCATGTCAAAAGGTATCAGTTTGCACTGAGGTGGGTCAATGCAGTGCAGCAAATATGTACGTTACTCACTATCTACATGTACAAGAACTTCATGATGTGTGTCATAAAATGTGAAGGCAGTGCAAGGTCAACTTCAGGCATCACGTGCAATGTGCATTCAATGGGTAGCATGTCTACAAGCAAACCACCCCTCCCCACAAGTGCAAATGTAGGGATGCCTAGCATGGTATCAAAAGGCCGAACATAGAAGTGTGTATTGACAGACAGTGTTGACTAGCATCAACAGCATCATGTGAATCAAGTGACAACACAGCAAATAATGATGGGACAGTAAGCAGGACACATGATGAAACCTCTGGAGTACACCCACGTGTGAAGAAGACACTACACCAGTTGGACAGAGTCATTGGCCATTAAACAGGCTGAGGCCTGTGACCCACACAGACTGTCAGGCCCTAAACATGTGTGTAACGCAGTACTGAGCCACAGTGGACATGGGAAGGCTGATGAAATGCCATGCAATGTATGTCACCCAGGACTTGTATTACAGTGATCATCCAGTCAAGGACACATATGGGCATGTGTGGAATGCACATGGAGCATGAATGGGCACTCATGTCCCTGCGGGGCATCTGACCTCTGCACAGTACAAGTGAGGTCCCCTGCATCAAGTACTAAGGATGTACCACACACCATATGTCTGGCAGATTGGCCGCTGGAAGTTAGCATGTACACAGGACGCATGAACAGGCAAGTACCCAACGGCAATATTGAAGCAGACCAGTGCAAGGGAGCATGCCTACATGGAGTACCCACATGCAAGCAGAGGACACATGCACGTCAGTCATGCTATGACATTGTCCCTGGGCTGAGAGGAAGGTCACCCTACGCTACATGCAGAAGGGCCGGTGAGCTGGAACATGGACCGGAGGGGCATACTGGTAACCAGCATGTGAGTAGGGTGCAATAGTGGTGATGCAGACAGTCCCCTTCTGCTCCACATGTCCACCATCCAGCAGAGCAGATATGCATCAGTGAAGCATTGCATTACTTGCACATCAGAACCATGTACACGTGACATGTAGTGGCAGTCATGCACAACACATCGGACAAGTAAAACACACACGTCCTCAACAAACACGCATCAACACTCACTGTACTGGCCATCAAAGTCCGGCATCTCTCCCACTCCTTCGACCGATTCAGATGGTATGAACTCCGCAACGAGTGACTCATGCGGAGTGAGGTCTTCCTCCTCTGGTGCAGGCCCACTGCCAGTCACCAGAGTCACGTTGTAATTTGAGGCACGCTTAGCCTTAGTGCTGCGTTTGAGGTCATTCCAATGCTTTTTGCACTCTTGCGCCGTGCACACCTCATGGCCGAATGCACTCACATGTTCCGCAACTTGCTTCCAGTGGGTATCACGGTGGGCAGCCATAGTCTGACAAGTAGCACACACAAGCATGTCACGGCTGTGGTCCCGCACATAGTCCACGAGGAAGTTCAGTTCCTGGTTGCAGAAAGGCTTCTTCCTCGACGTGCAGGAGGTTGTGGCTGTGTGTGGGGTCCCAGCCTGTGCTGCAGGTGCAAACTTCCTCCTCTTGGATTGTGGCGCAGACCCTGGCTGGCTAATGCCGCCCTGATCAGAATGGCCAGTGGGTTCAGTGGATTGAGCTAAGGGAGTGGCAGGTGGAGGGACGACCAAAGGCCTGACTTGTGTCAGTGGCAGCTGGGTGCCCTCTAATGGACCCTGCGCAGCAACATCTGCTGTGGCAGGGTCATTGACCGCAACTGTCCTGGTTGGTAGACTCACAACTGGGGTGTTGTTGGGTGCATCTGCCCCTGCACTTGCCAACACCCGGCTGTTCGGGGCAGCAGATGACATAACTGCCCCAGGGACATGTGTCTTGGTCAAGGCAGCCCTGCATGCCCCTCCGGTTTCCCTCCTGGCCTGTTGGAAATCTTCCAAGGACTCTTCAAGTGCCAACGCAGCCTGCGCTGGCAGACCCTGAGTCTGGGTGGTGGTGTCCACAGCTGCACCTGCAGCTACCACTACCCTTGGGCCCGTGGCAGTCGATGAAAGGACTGCCGGGTCACACGGGCGCCAGTGCCAGATGCAGAAGCTGCATTTCCCGGAACCACAGGGGGTGGTGGCATGAATGCACCGACACATGGCACAACATCGTGCTCAAGTGGCGCACCCCTGCCTCTTCCCCCTCTGCGGCCACCCTGGACACCCTGGAGTCCCCCTACTACCTGGTCACCCTGGCCACGTCCCTGACCACGGCCGCCACGGGGAGGACGCCCAGCTGAGGCGCCCCTCACCTTTGGTGGCCTCCCAACCATGGCACAGATGTAGTAGTGCCGGCACAGACGGAGTAGTGCCAATGGGAGGTGTACACCACAATTGACCTGAGCAATTGGGGTGAAGGGGGTGGGATGCAAGATGCTAACAGCCCCCCTGCACCTGCAAGGCTGTATGTGACCCCGGTGATTTAGTGACGGGTCACGCAACGCTCAGGCACCCCAAAACTGCAGTAAAATGGTTCACGCAACCCTGCAGCCTACGTGTGTAGAATTAACCTCCCGCAGTACGCGGTGGCACCCAGTAACACGAAGAACGCGTATGTGTGGGACACGCAGGCTACTATGACCTCGAAAACGGGTGCGATACACAGGGGCACCTGCAGTGGGAAAAATAGCGTGCGCGACTCACCGTCTGACTAGCGCGATGCAGAAAAACACAAGTAGCCAATAACCCCGCCAAAAGAAGAGATACGTCCTTGATAGCTGTAAAGCTGTGATGGCGCGCGAAACAACATGAAGCAGCAACACACGTCGGTCTCCACGAAAGGCACGTACAGCGAACTGCTGGCCCCGCTCACCTTTAACCCGTGCTGAGGGAAACGCCTGCGCGCATCACATCACTTACGCGTGTAGGCCCTTTCCTCGGATTACACGCATTCACCAGCGGACGTGCAGTTTTTTCACGCCCGCTGAACCACTATGCCCACGTCACGAGGGAAATGCCCGCGCGCGTAACGTCACAGAAGCGCTTACGCGCTAAGGGACTTTGGTCCAATGAAATTGCGTACGTGTGCTGACGCGCTTACGCGCTCAGGGCCTTTCCTCCAATTACATGCTGACGTGCAATTTTTTCACGTGCCAAATCACTCCGTATCAAGCTGGCCACGCAACAACACACGGAAGAGCATGCTCCTGCCCAGAAGGCCGAATTACTGCCCCCCAGAGCCCCGAGCACGCTCCCACCTGCCATCTGCTGCTGCCTGACTGCCTGCTGCCCACGTGCCCTGCTATTTGCTGCCTGCACGTCAGCCAGGGGTGCAGTTGCTGTGACCACCCCTGCTGGAACCGAAGACTCCCAACTGGGATACCATCGCTCCACAGCCCAGCCCCAGGACCCAGTTGCCCACCCACTCCTGCCTCTGGGGTTGCCATGTCGGGCACAACACCATCTGGCACCGCTGGCAACCCCCAGCCAGAGAGGCAGAGGGCCACCAGCTTCGCTGCCAGGGAAGTTGGTGTCCTGGTGGAGCAAATTCTGGGGCAGTATGATGCCCTCTTTGGAAGTTTGCGTTCCAACTATGAAGGACGGACCAGGATCTGGATGAACATCGTGACTGCCATCAACGCGGAGGGGGTGGCAGTCCGCGATTTACCACATGTCAAGAAGCGCTGGGAGGACTTCAGGTCCAGGACCCTCAACAAGGCCCCGCGCCTCCTGAAGGCAGCGGATGCCAAGGGGCGCCGGAGCCACCTGTCCCACCACCAAATGAGCATCCTGGAACGCATACACCCAGTGCTCCACATCCAGGTGCTTGAGAGGCAGACCCGTCTGGAGTCGAGCGGTAAGTGTACATGCATACTGATTGGACGCTGTGTGTGTCGTGGTGTGCCAGTAGTGTGCAGGTTGCACATGTGTTTTTGTAGGGCCATGTAGGGATGTGTATGAACAGGGGCATGTGGCTGCCACATGTGAGTCCTCTCAGGTGTGAGACACATCGATGGTGTATGTGTTGGTAAGCATGCAGGCCAAATGCAGATGTGGGAGCACACATGTTTTAATTTCTGTGTATGTACGTTGGCATGGTTGGATTGTCACACATGGATGGTGGTTCCAGCTGCATGTATCTGCACTGTGTGCATGTGCATGTGTGTGTATTTGACAAGTTATTTATTTATTTTTTTGTTTATTTTTTATTTGATATGGTTGAGAAACTAAACCTTTCAAAACATGGTAATTACATCTTTACAATTTTCAGTTTGAATGAAATTTAACAATCATTACAATTTTAATCTTTTTACAAAATATAAAAGAATATTTATATTTTTTTTTAATTTCTATACAACCAAGTCAGAATCTGAATAAGAAAACTTCATGCCATTACATCTTATTATCCATTTTCCACTATTACAGTATTTCATTCTTGTTATCCACATCATCTCTACCAAGTTTAATCTCATTTAAAAAAACGTATCAACGCATACCCCACTGATTTTGAGTATACATGGAATATATACTTCCATAGATCTTCCGGACTCATGTAAAGTCTAGAGTCAAATAGGGTTTTAAAGTGCTTAATTCTTAGGTGCATTAATACATCACATTTGGTAAAGATGTGCTCTAGGAATTCCTCCTCAATATTGCAGAATCGACATGTGGTGGTCGCCACTATGTCCTTAGTCCATTTAGCTGTTACAGTTCTCGTATACCATAAATTCAGTCTCAATTGAATAAGGCCATTACGATGGATGGTGCTAGGAGTTTTTAAGAGATACAATTCAGTGTTACCATAAGCTTTATGAGCAAATGGATTTTGAACAAAACTCTTATACTTGTAACACGATTCTCTATTTTGTATCCAATCCATTTCCCACATTTTACATTTAGCCTTGTCCGGATTATGGGTAAGTAAATTATCAGTTATGCCAGCAATTTGCATAATTTTCCGCACCTGTAGTTTCCATTGAAGAATATAAACATCATTGGAGTTTTGTATATAATGGGCCAATTGTACAACAAGACCATTTCTGTTTTTCACTAAAACACATTTCCTGTAAAGCATACACAATTTCCATTTATAATTTGCATGTAAAGATATTAGCCCTAGCTCATGCCTTATTAGAGCAACGGGAGCGGATACGGGTAAACATAATAAAGTTTTCCAGTAAAGCCCCTCCTTTTTATCCCAAAAACACTTATTTAGAATTAGTTTAGTTTCCGCTCCATATAACCCAATTGGCATGGCTTTTTGTTTGTAAAAGACTAGAAGAGGAGCAATGGAGAATTTGCAATATTTACCCCTGATGATGTTTGCTTGGGATATCAGATTGTTCCATTTTCGTTGTAAGCTGGAATAATAAGGGGAGCCAGACAAATTATTGCTAATATTTAAACCCAAATAAACATATTCACTTACAGTTTCAACCGTCTCTTCATACAATTGCCATTCAATTTTTTTAGTTCTTTGCTTACAACTGCCAAATTGGATCACTTGAGTTTTCTTGGTGTTAATAGTCATATTGTTATGTATTGCGTATTTTTCCACAGCACAAAGCATATTTTTAAGACCCATTGGCGTTCTAGATAACAGCAGAAGGTCATCGGCATATAACAGCCATTTGACTTCACACGAACCCAACCTAGGTGAGTCAGTTATGATATCATAAAGGTCTTTGCCAATGTCAAGAATGAAGAAGTTAAAAATGGCTGATGCAAGAATGCATCCTTGCTTAAGACCTCTGAAACTAGGTATCGAGTCAGATAGACTCCCATCGTTGGATAATCTAATTTGCAGTGTGGTTTGCGAATGTAGATCGATGATCCACTTGAGAAGGTTCCAGGGACAGTTGTTTTTTTTTAGCTTCATGAAAAGAAGTTCCCTGGAAACTGCATTAAAAGCGGTTCTAAAGTCTACAAAAGCCACACATAAAGGAGATTTTAGTTTGGCATACTTGGCGATGATTGCGTTTACACATAGCAGATTAATCCCTGTGCCTAGACCCTTCACGAAACCTGTTTGCCATGGATCTCTTAATCCTTTGTTATTAAGCCACACATTGAATTCGCGAAGTACCAGGCGTGCAAAATTTTCCCCGGGCAGTCGAGAATGGCTATAGACCTATAAGAGGCTGGGTCTAATCTATTACCTTTTTTGTATAACGGTATAAGAAAGGACTTTCTCCATGAAAGGGGCACGATTCCAGTTCTCATTACTTCTTTAAATATTTGTGTAAGTATACTTGGCCATATTTTGGGATTCTCCTTAAGCATCTTATTACTAAGTCCATCAGCATTACTATGTCACCCCGATCAAACGTAAATGAGTGATTCCAATTTTTACTTATTCTTCGAAAGGAAGATTGACTATCTCTTGACTATCTCTTGAGGAGGATTGATATATTTGGCTGAAATATGTACATCACGTTTCAGCTGAGATGGAGTTTACCTGTATGGAATGTTGGTCTTTGTATGTAGCTTCATTTAATACTCTCCATATATCCGCTGTTGATTTGGAAGCAATCTTTCTAAAAATTAGTTCACTGTCTCTCTGCAGGAGCAGTGCTTTCCTTCCTTTTTGCCAGTTCTTATATTTCATACGAAGTTGCTTCGTTCTTAACATTTTTTCATCGTTGGGTAGTTGCTTTAACATGCAAATTTGATAACGTAGCTCTGATTTTTTGTCTTTCACCTCTTTGTCAAATGTGTGAGTGTGCTTATGACTTTGGCCTTGGACAGATTTTTGAATTGAGGCATATTGAAGCATTGAGGAAACATAGTCCCTTCCTGAATTAAAAGACAGATGTTTATCAAAACGTATTAAGGAATCATCAAACCATTTCAAACGGCTCCTTGCATTATTAGCAATTATGTTGCCTTTATACGTTCCCCCATGCTTTCCCGGTGGTTCAATCTCCAACTCCCACTTTAAACAGAGTTGGTGATGATCAATTTTAGTGTTAGGTCTTATATTCAGGGACTGGACCATGTTCATCATTGCTTTATTTACAAAAATGTAGTCAATAGTAGCCTCAAATGGCCCATTATGCCAAGTACTGGCAAAGGAAATATCACCCTCCACTGCACCATTAGTCATTACCAGTTGCATGTTTTCCATGCATTGATTCCATCTGATTTCATCATGCATTAATTTATCCTTTTTTTGGGATAACAGATGCAAGTTCATGTCGCCCATTATTAACACAAAGTTGAAACTTTTTTCAAGTGCAATTCTCAAAAAAATTCTTTCCAGATGGTCAAAGAAACACTCTGATGACAAGTGGGCTTTCCCCTAATAGATGTTCACTAACAAAAAAATATACATTTTACTTGAGAGTCTAATGAATTGAATAAATGGCGTACCAGAATTTAGATTTGTGATTTTAAAGCATTTAGATTTCTTGGTAGCAACAAGTAAGCCAGCCATGGGTCTACCTCTTGGTAGCACAATGGCAGGTTCTAACACTATATCGTATCCATTCCAAATAGGTGAATCCACCAACCAGGTTTCTTGTAATACAACAATATCAAATTCACTTAGATGTGAACAAGTAGTGTTAACAAAGTGTTTAAAACCCCGAGTATTCCAGCATACAAGGTTGGTTTGTTCTTTGGAAATGGATTGTTATGCGCGGTCAAGTTATTCATTTTCATGAATGATTTGACTTCTATTACTTGATCCGTAGATATGTGGGACCCATTTCCTTGAGTCCATTCTTTCACCTCCTGCTTCCTGACACTCTTCCCTATAGATGTTAAAACCCATTTGAAAGAATGTATTTCTAGCCTCCCATACTAGATCGGCCAAAACTATCGAGGGAAGGGTAATCCTTGACTTTGACAGGTCATTATCATTCAAAAATTCTACTCTGTCAATGTCAGCGGATATAATATTCCTCAAGGTAGATATTTCTTTACAAATGTTGAGAATACAAGAACGGTTAAGGTCATATTGGTCGTAGGGATGCTCTCTACATTTTAAGACAAAACCAAGATGCCTATTCTGACCAATTACTCTTGGTTTAGAGGATGGTAAACGGGCAGGATTTAAACTTTCTTGCCACCGTCCTCCTTGAGATGTTCTCTCTACCTTTGCCAAATCTCTTTCATTATTATGAGGGATGGATATAGAGGCAGGCTTGGATTTCCATGGCATTGAATTTGTCTGCTCGGTAGCCTGTTTACAAAGTTCCAATTGTCTTTCTGTAATGTACTGTACAATGGTCTTGTTTATTTGTTCACGCATCTGTGTATCAATCCGCCCATGGCCGTTTCCCTCTGGTTGTACGACTGAGGACGAGATTGCACAAGATGGTTTGGGTTTGGTGGTTTCATTGGCTTTAGGCTCCTCACTTATGGTCGGCATGTTATTCACAGATTTATGACCTGCTCCAAATGAAAATATTCCTTTATTCACCACTTTAGCCTCCTCACTTGCAGCCACTAAATCATCTAAAGGTTTGTAATATAACTGGGATGAGGGTTTTCCCTTGATTACCACTATGGGCTGTTTTGGTCGATCTATGCAGCCATCATGATTCACTATTTCCAAGGCCTCATCATGTTTGTGATTAGTTATTTTTAAAAATCGTCTTGGCTTTGCTCGCGATTTGTTAACTTTCTTCTTTGTGGTGAGATTGTGTTGTTTATTATTAAGAGAAGCATCTGGCAGTTTTCTTATTAAGATGTCAGTTAGCTCTGGTAGGGTTCCTTCACTATTGAGGTCATCTTCAGATATCACAACAGTTGGGCCGGACACTGTGTTCTTCAAACCCTCGTTATTAGAGTCGATCTGCAGTTCCGACTCCAACTCTAGATTCTCATTTATTGCAGGATTGCATTTGCCAAAAACAAAGTGATTGGACTGCAATTGACTTTGGATGCCAGTAGTGGTCAGGTAATCGGTTTGCGACTCTGAATCTTTTATGCTACAGTGCCTAAATATCTCAAATTGTGGTTCACAGATTCTGATATTGGTCACAACCTCTCTTTCCATAATTTTATCTGTTAGTTTAGTTAACAGTATTGTTTGATGATTCATTTTTGCATCCATTGCTTCGTATAGTTTCTCCAAGGATAGTATAGTTCATTGCCAAAAGGGTTAAACTCATTTCACCCTGTGCAGTACATTCCTCCAAGTGAGTGTTATTACATCTCATAGCAGTGTGTCCTTCCCAGGATTTCTTTACTTGTCTTGGAGTGGGTAATACAAATGATGAAGGGCTTATAGGGAGGTCTTTTTCAGAACCTAATGAGGAATCATGAGCAATCCGAGAACTCTTGTTTGCCAAAATCTTGGAATCATATGCTCCATCAGACACCTCCATTGATACCTGATTACTTATATTTTGCATCCTAATTGGTGATAAGTCATCAACCTGCATGAGATCACCTGTGTTAGAGTGCACAAAAACCACTTCTTCATTAGAGGACATCCCAGATTGGTTCATAAAGTTGAGAGCATCCTCATCTACTTGACCAGTTATGTGTGTGTTGTAAAAGGCCTCCCTTAGTCTGTGTTGAGCCTCTACGCTACAGACTTCAGGGGACTTTTCAACAATAGTACTAAGTCTATTGCCTAGGTTTTGAATGTCATTCTCGCAGCATCTACTTTCATTTTCCATGGTGATGTCTGAAATTATACCTGCACCTTTTGTGCACTCAATAGTTGGGGCATTATTTTTTAATAGCATCGACTTCAAAATCCAAACGAGTATTTAGATTAAAAAGGTTAACAAGGTTGTTAGGCATCACTTTGTTTGGGAGCATTTCACTTCTGCTGGTATCAGTGGGAGCCCCCAAATTGCAATATTTACGAATGTCACCTCTTCCGTTAATTAGAGGACTTTTAACTTTGTTTGCCATTTTCTTGCTAACTGTATGGGTTTCAAATTATTTCTTCTGCTGTCTTGATGGAGTAACTGTGGCACCAACCACAGGAGTGTGAATTACTCTTAATCCATCTTTAACTAATGTTACATTTAATGCTGGCATTCCTGTCATCAATGTAAATGGCATGGTTTAACTTACTAGAAAATATGATTGATATTTAATTTAAGAATTTACAAATCCGAGAAAAAACTCCTCAATTGAGGTATGTTTCACTATGCACAACAAAGGGAAATTTAGTCCATATAAAATGAGTGAATAGACAAACAATATGCTTAAAATTCATATAAAGGTTACTGATTGATGGGATTCACAAGTTCATAAAAACGCATCTATAATAAATCACAATTGCTTCAATTCGCCTGATGGCTTGAGAGTCTGGCTTAAACCGTCTTTCCTTCCCAATAACAGTTTAGTACAACAATGAACTGAGCATGTGTTTCTACTAATAATGAACCAGATGTTGGCCTGTTTACCTCCGGACACCAGTGCCACCCAGAGCCAAACAGCAGCAAAACAGCTCTTCACATGTAAAATGCAGTGCCCTTTACTCCGCAGTCGGGCTTAACGCCGCAAGGGTGACAGGGGCGGGTTTTTCAAGCCTGATAGAGTCAGGTGATAGCTCACGTGACTGCCGCAAAGCCCCTCCTCCTCCAGGAAGTACAAGCGAGCCGGCAAGAGTCCAGGATGACTCGCAGTGCCGATGATAAGGAAATCAAAAGGACGCGTTTCCACAGTTCTTTTTAGCAGCAACAAACACGCCATATTGTGTATTTGACAAGAGTGCAACTGTGATGCAACATGGATGCATGTGAGACTGATATGTAGAAGGCTGAATGCCAGATGTGACATGGACAGCGATCTCATCACTGCGACAGTTGGTGGAGATGTACACATGTATGTAAGTGTGGTGGCGTGTGTGCATATCTTGTGCACGCCCCGTGTTTCATGTGATGTAAGGCTCACCTTCGGCTGCTCATGCTGTTGTATGTGTATGGATGGTGCTGCCTGGTGCAATATTGCTGTGTAATTGCTCATGTGTGTGAGTTGAAATGACATGTGTGTTGGGGATTGTGATGCCATATCTGAAGTGTGACACTGCCACTCATGTGCAACTGTCATGTGTGTATCAGACAATTGTACAGTACCCTGATGCCTGTGTCCTATCTCTCCCTGTCTACAGCATCAACTGATGAAGAGGGCGGAGAGGGTGCTGTGGAGCAAGGCGGCAGGGATCGCACCGCCAGCGGAGACGCAAGGCCTGGCTCCCCTCCCAGGTTGTCATCTCGTCATCTCGTCAGGGATTGAGGAGTCCGGTGCCCCGTCCCAGGCCGCAGCTGCTGAGGAGGTGGAGGAGGAGGCCGTGGAAGGGACAGACACGGGGTCTGGAGGTGGGGATTCCACTGGTGCTAGTGGTGCAGTGCAGGGGCAGGGACAGGAGGCAGCACAGGCCACCGCGGAGGTGCCTGTGTGTAATCCTGTCCCCCGATCCTGTGACTGCATCATCCTGCACCAGCAGGGATGCCTACGTCCAGACCCGTTTTCAGGGAGGGGATCCGCTTATTACAACTGGCCTTCCTCTCCCTGCAGACGTGGCTATCCGGCACTGGGTTGAGCCTGTCCTGAGTGGGATGGCGTTGCGTCAGCGGGGCATGCAAAGTGACCTGCAGTGTTTTCGTGAGGACACTGCACGTCATCTTGAATGCCTCGTTGACCGTGTTGACCTACTGGGACGGGTCACCAGGGCCGGATTCCTCCGTTTGCTGGACATTGTTCCAACCCCCTCCTCACCTGAACCCCCTATGCGCCAGTCGTCCTCCATGCCATCTTCCCACCCATGTATCACCTGGGTACCCTGTGGAGCTGCCTCTGACCCTGCGGCCAGGCTGGTGGAGGACACATCCTTGCCACAGTCGGGAGTCGGATGTCCAGCACGGGTGGCCACCTCAACAACTGCACCCCAGCCGGAGGAGGACGTGCAGGCAGCAAGAGCCAGGGCACAGGCACAGCAGCAGCAACAAGGTAGGAGCCATGATGGCTCGGGGCCTTCAACATCAGAGGGGCAGGCATCGGCCAGAGGGCAGGAGGACCCAGGATTGGAAGTGTCTTCCATGTGGCACCGGTTGGGCCACGCCATAGATGCGGAGCGGCAGCAGGCGGAAGAGGCACGGTTCACGATGGTCAGGGCGGAGAACTCCATGCGGAGGGCACTGAGGCGGCCCGAGTGCCTCGAGGCAATTCGCAGGGAGTTGGAGGTGAACATGTCATCGTCCGTGCGAACCCTCGGGCCATGGAAGAGGACCGCCTCCAGGACATAGAGCGGGAGTTCGATGATGCCCTGGCCCGGGACATCGAAAAGTGAGCCGTCGGACTAGCCCGCTGCCATTGTAAATAGTTTTTAGAGTTAGGTTTCCTTTTCCTTTTCCTTTGATTTGTGGTGAGTGGACTATGCCACACACATTTGTATATATTTTTATTTACTAGGTAGTTTCTTAGGTAGGTTTCATTTCTTCTGTTGGGCTCATGGACCCTTGACAATGGATTGTACATAGTTGGACAATGGATTTATTTGAACTTTTTATTTGATTTTGAACATGGATTAATGGATTTTTCTTTTGGACAATGGATTGTACATAGTTGGACAATGGATTATTTTGAACTTTTTCTTTTGATTTCACCATGGATCAATGGATTTTTCTTTTTACGTTTCCTTTGGATTTGCATTGGTGGAGGGAGAGTTTTGACTATTTTTCTTTAGGATTACTTTGAATTGGTTGTACTTTTCATTTACTCATCTTTTGCACATGCTTTTCATTTCATGTTTGCTATTTTGTTATGCTTTCATTTCATTGCTTTATTTTTGTACATAATACATGTTAATATTTTAGTTCCATGTGTGGGATTTGCTCATTGGGTTCATGCATGTGAAAATGTGGGTTTACACAATCAATGACAACCAGTGTGTGTGTGTGACGGACATGTGTTGATGTACATAGTTGACTTTTGGTTTGTGTCTTGAGATAGGCATGTCAGTGTGTGGTGGATTGGGAAATCATTGTGTCTCAAGTATGGAGTGGCGTGCTGTGGTATTTTGGTGTAGAAGTGGGCCATGATTGTGCATCTTTACTTCATGTAGGGGGGACATGAGTGGGGGCCTGCTGGCAGGTGCCCCTCACTGCTGGGGGGTGGGTGTGCTGGGGGACATGAGTGGGGGCTTGCTGGCAGGTGCCCCTCACTGCTGGGGGGTGGGGGTGCTGGGGGACATGAGTGTGGGCCTGCTGGCCGGTGCCCATCCCTGCTGGGGTTTGGGGGTGCTGTGGGACATGAGTGGGACATGAGTGGGGGCCTGCTGGCAGGTGCCCCTCACTGCTGGGGGGTGGGGGTGCTAGGGGACATGAGTGGGACATGAGTGGGGGACTGCTGGCAGGTGCCCCTCACTGCTGGGGGTGGGGGTGCTGGAGGACATGAGTAGGGGCCTGCTGGCAGGTGCCCCTCACTGCTGGGGGTGGGGGTTCAGGGCGACATGAGTGGGGGCCTGCTGGCAGGTGCCCCTCTCTGCTGGGGGGTGGGGGTGCTGGGGGACATGAGTGGGACATGAGTGGGGGACTGCTGGCAGGTGCCCCTCACTGCTGGGGGTGGGGGTGCTGGAGGACATGAGTGGGGGCCTGCTGGCAGGTGCCCCTCACTGCTGGGGGTGGGGGTTCTGGGCGACATGAGTGGGGGCCTGCTGGCAGGTGCCCCTCTCTGCTGGGGGGTGGGGGTGCTGGGGGACATGAGTGTGGGCATGCTGGCAGGTGCCCCTCACTGCTGGGGGGTGGGGGTGCTGGGGGACATGAGTGGGACATGAGTGGCAGCCTGCTGGCAGGTGCCCCTCACTGCTGCGGGCCATGAGTGGGGGCCTGCTGGCAGGTGCCCCTCACTGCTGGGGGGTGGGGGTGCTGGGGGACATGAGTGTGGGCCTGCTGGCCGGTGCCCATACCTGCTGGGGTTTGGGGGTGCTGTGGGACATGAGTGGGGGCCTGCTGGCAGGTGCCCCTCACTGCTGGGGGTGGGGGTGCTGGGGGACATGAGTGGGACATGAGTGGGGCCTGCTGGCAGGTGCCCCTCACTGCTGGGGGTGGGGTTGCTGGAGGACATGAGTGGGGGCCTGCTGGCAGGTGCCCCTCAATGCTGGGGGTGGGGGTTCTGGGGGACATGAGTGGGGGCCTGCTGGAAGGTGCCCCTCTCTGCTGGGGGGTGGGGGTGCTGGGGGACATGAGTGTGGGCTTGCTGGCAGGTGCCCCTCACTGCTGGGGGGTGGGGGTGCTGGGGGACATGAGTGGGACATGAGTGGGGGCCTGCTGGCAGGTGCCCCTCACTGCTGGGGGGTGGGGGTGCTGGGGGACATGAGTGGGACATGAGTGGCGGCCTGCTGGCAGGTGCCCCTCACTGCTGGGGGCCATGAGTGGGGGCCTGCTGGCAGGTGCCCCTCACTGCTGGGGGGTGGGGGTGCTGGGGGACATGAGTGGGTCATGAGTGGCGGCCTGCTGGCAGGTGCCCCTCACTGCTGGGGGCCATGAGTGGGGGCCTACTGGCAGGTGCCCCTCACTGCTGGGGGGTGGGGGTGCTGGGGGACATGAGTGTGGGCCTGCTGGCCGGTGCCCATCCCTGCTGGGGTTTGGGGGTGCTGTGGGACATGAGTGGGACATGAGTGGGGGCCTGCTGGCAGGTGCCCCTCACTGCTGGGGGTAGGGGTGCTGGGGGGCATGAGTGGGACATGAGTGGGGGCCTGCTGGCAGGTGCCCCTCACTGCTGGGGGGTGGGGGTTCTGGGGGACATGAGTGGGGGCCTGCTGGAAGGTGCCCCTCTCTGCTGGGGTGTGGCGGTGCTGGGGGACATGAGTGGGGGCCTGCTGGCAGGTGCCCCTCACTGCTGGGGGGTGGGGGTGCTGGGGGACATGAGTGGGGGCCTGCTGGCAGGTGCCCGTCAATGCTGGGTGGGTGGGGGTGCTGGGGGACATGAGTTGGTGATCACTAGTGCAAGGTGACATGTGGCTTGGCTGGGGGGCATGCCCATGGTGGATGGGCTGCCTGCGGGACATGACCAGGGGTGCAGGGTAGTCCCCCGTGGTGTGGGCTGCCTGCAGGGGCCATGGAGGGGGTAGAGGGCACACCTGGGAGGACCCACACTGCCAATTCACGTGTAGGACTCCCCACGCACCCCCGAAATACACGTACCCCGCTCCAACCGCGTGTGTAAATTCGCACGAACCCCAGTAATACACGTACCCCACTCGCACAGGGCCTACCGCGTGTGAAAATTCCCACAAACCCCTGTTATACACGTACCCCTCTCGCACAGGGCCAATCGCGTGTGAAACTTCCCGCGAACCCCAGTTATACACGTACCCCACTCGCACAGGGCCTATCGCGTGTGAACCTTCCCGCGAACCCCAGTAATACACGTACCCCACTCGCACAGGGCCTACCGCGTGTGAAACTTCCCGCGAATTAGCGGGCTACGTGTATTTCGAGGGGTGCATGGGGAGTTTTACACGTGATTGACTTAGTGCGAGCAGGGTATGTGTATTCCGAGGGGTGCGCGGGGAGGTTTACATGCATTTTCATGGTTCGGGGGCTGTATGCAGGTCCACTGGCCTGTGCGCCATGTACTGGATTTTTCCGCTGTTCATGGCGCACGGGGCGGGGTTGGGGGCATAACTGCCACTGCTGCAGGGTCACTGTGCCACTCTGCACCACGGCTGCTTAGGGATGTTAAAATCCATGAATACGCTGTGCACCGAAATGGGTTTTGGCGCATGCGGCTGGCGCAGACTGCCGCACGCGCACACTGTGCGCCAGCCGCGTCTGCCACTTGTGCGCTGAATTCTATGAATTACCCCCTTAGTGTTGGTGGAGAGGAGTTGTGCAATGTATTCCTCGAAGGAGAGGGGTGGGCCTGGGGGTCTGTAAGTTAAGTGGATCATAAGGGTGGCTGTAGCACACAAGGTGATTTTAATTAATAGCAGTTCGCCTGAGGTGATGGTTTGATTTGGGATTTCTCAAATGGAAAGGATATTTTTAGCAATGAAGGCTAATTTGCCTCCTTTGGCAATCAGTCTGTCTTTGCTGAAGATTTTATAACCATCCGGGATTACTAGGGAGACGAAGGTGCAAGAAGCAGGATGCAGCCATGTTTGTGTGATCTGCTAAGAAGTATAGTTTGTAGTGATGAGGTCAGATATGTCAATGGAATGGGCAAGGATGGATCTGGCATTGATGAGCGCTACTGTGAGGTGTGTTGTGGTGTTCGCCTTTGTGTAAGGGGTGGTATTAGTCTTATTATGGGTGTGTTTTAGTCTAGTAGGGGAGGAGGGCTTGGGAGTGGTGGAAGCAGTGGCTCTTGCTATGGCAGCTGTAGCTGGGAGGATTTTAGCAAGGATGTTGTTGACTGTGGTGGCTGTCATAGGGGAAGCATGAGAGTAGTGTGTGGCGGCATTCCAATTGATGATAGGATCAAGGGAAAGTGTTGTCTTTGCGTTGTTCTTGCAATACATGGATGGGGGGTATGAATTGGTCTTGTGATGCTGGGGGTGGTGGCAATCAAGTTGAGGCATGCGTTCCTCTATGTGACCAGCGGGGTGGTTGTTAGTAGGTGCTGTCGGCATGTAATTAGGCGATACAGTAGTCTTCTATTTCGATGGTTGAGGGTACAAGGTTGACTAGGGCTTGAGGTCAGCAGGTGTCTTGTGGGCTAGTGGTGAAGTTGAGTTCCTGGGGTAGAAAGAGTGAGGGTGGAATATCATGTGAGTTAGGGAGGTTGTTTGACATTTTTAGGGAAAGTGTGTATTTGACGTTGGAGGTGGCATTCAATGAATGGTTGAAAGGGCAGATGGAAGGCTTCAGGGTGCCCATGGCTAGGAGGGTGCAGACAGGGGTGAAGCAGGACCTAGTGAGTGGGCCAGTGGTGGTAATGGAGGGAATCATGGTATGGTGAGTCACAGGTGAGTCCCCCTTGGGGGGTTGCATTAGTTTAACCGAGTAGTGGTATGTACTGCATAGCAGGTTGGGCACACATTAGTGCAAGGAACAAGGGCTTGGAGGGCTCATGCGTGATACCTAAGGTGCATCAGTGGACCATTGCTTAGGCTCCTGATTACGTCTAAATTTGAGTGTTTGCGGCCAAGGTGTGCAGGTAAATACAAGTAAGTGTAGTTTGTAGAGGCATATCAAGTTCAATTGTGGTAATCACATCTAAAGTCAGCTTGTAAAAATGCATCTAATATCTGCTTGTAAAAGCGCAACTAAAATCAACTTTTAAAAACAAATCTAAAACCAGATTGTAGAAACATCTAAATAAAACCCACTGTTAAAAACACATCTAAAATAAGCTTGTAAAAACATCTCTAGAATTGATTTGTAAAAACACATCTAAAATCAGCTTGTGAAAGCGCAACTAAGATTGATTTGTAAAACACATCTAACAATGATTTGTGAAAACACATCTAAAATCCACTTTTTAAAAACACATCTAAAATCCGCTTGTGAGAGTGCAACTAACATTGATTTGTAAGAACACATATAAAATTGATTTCTGAAAACACATCTGAGATTGTTTTGTAAAAACACATCTAAAATCACTTTGTAAGGCTCATTAAAGTCAATTGAATAAGGCACATGGCGTTTGAGGTTTCATGTGGGTAATAGTGAGCCGTAGTAGGCAGGAGCTTGAGGACAGTTTGATGAGCGTGGGTCCTGTGTGCAAGGTGGTGGTGCGAGGGGATGGTATATGTGGGGCAAAAATGGGCTTACCAGCACAGGTGGAATCCTCCCAGGCTTCCATTGGAAATGTGTCATGCCCTAGCAGAGTTATTGCTCGAGGCTCAGCCATGCACGGAGAGACTCGGACAGGAGCCTTTAATGAGGGCCTTGGATGGTGAGTCGGCTCACAGTCTGATGGCTGGCCGATTGGCTGGATAAACAAAAGTAACCCAATCAGTGATCTCGCATGGGAGGCGGTGTAGCAGGCACCCCCGTGCCTGTTGGTGCGGCAGAAGCAGTAGCCACAGTGGGAAGAAGGGATATACCCTGATGGTATCAGTCCTGTACTAACGCCTGGCTAAATTAGTTCCTATTAACCAGTGATTAAACCCAAATCAAGTGAATCATTTCATCTAGAATGAAAAGTATGCACTGCTCAATCCTAGCATGGGTTTTTAATGTGAAATGAGCCTGATTGTTTTTTTACACACTTGTGTGACTTTCCTGTCTTTCTAGAGTTTAATATTTGTTTAGAAAGTTTTGATATGCTCTTTCATGATGATATCATTTTTCCCCTTTAGCACACGGCATGTAAACACGCACACACACGCACACATACGCACAGCCTTACTAAATGCACCCAGGCACCCTTATTTGATCATAAACTGAATTTGCACAGCAAGCTAAACTCTTTCTACCTTTTAAAATCAAACACTGTGTGATTACTACTAGCCTCAGCCACATTTCTGCAGCCATTTAAGCTATTTTCAAGAGAAATCACATATATTCTGTACAATCTGAAAGCTGATTGACAAGGGCATTGGCCTGCATGGTATGGCTGAGAGCATACAGCAACAAACAAGAGGCGTACTTTTTAATGTTGTCAGTTATTATAAATAAATACTCACTGGAACCAGATTGATTTCCATCTGTATTCAAGGGAAAAAAACAGTTAAAATGGAATTGGCGCCTTGGAAATTACTTGTAAATGAAACATTCCTCAATTTTACCAGTCTGTGATTAGTGCAGAGCTACCGTGACAAGTAACTCAGCAACTCTTTATCACCAACTCTTTTTCATCAACTGACCCAACCCAAGATATCATTTGTTCTCACAGAGAGAAATTAACTGACTTCATCAACGTATGAATTGGAGACTTCTCAGGACTTGCCTGCACATATAACAGATCACTGGATTTCGAACAGCGGAGGGAAGATTTGGCAAGGACTTAGGGATTGCAATACCAGTTCTTTGTTCTCTAGAGGACACAGGAAATGGGTGGAGTTATTCGGGAAATCATCAGTATGCTTGGTTTCTGCCCCTAAGCAACCCTTTAAGTAGCAAGGTAATTTGAAAAAAAGGCAGAAGACACTCCACTTCGAGAGGTCCCTGTAGGATCCTAGTTGGAGACTTGGATACCACCATCCCCATCTTGGATTTACCTTTGTATGAGTGGCAGACCTCTACTTTGTCAGTTACCTGTTGAAACTGTTGGCCGTTTAAAGCCCCCTTCCATAACGATGAAGAAAGCAGTTGAGAAGAGGATGAACGACCATTCCCCAAATGCAGGGTTGTCTAAATTCACTGCTCAGGGTCAGAAACATGTTGGATTTTCAGGGTACCCCTCATTAATACTGATGAGATACATTTGCATACAATGATTCTAAATATATGTATATTTCCTCTCATGAATATTAATGAGAAATATCCTGAAAACCCATCAGGATTCTGGCACGCGAGGCCTAGAGTTGGACAACCCTGCTTAATGTAACTGTAACACAAACGGTACACTTGTATTTTTGTATTTTGTTTTTGTATTTTTTTCATTTGTAAAGCGCTCCAAGCCCTAGGGCAGCTGGGCGCATATGTATCAGTTACAGGCGTCTCAGAAGACATTTTACATCAAGTTACAACACATTTACACCAAAGGTTACAAACATTGGTGGCGTAAACGTGAATATAGAATAGCATAGCAAAGTGGTTTACAAGGCAAGTGAAAGAGAGAGGGTAGAATGCCGTGTACTCGCTCAACAAGATAATTTAAATAATTTAACAGTCAAATGAATACAGAGTAAGGTAGGACATTAATACAGAAGTCTCTCTAAGGTAGTACAGAGGTTTAGGCAGACGCTGAGTCCAGGTCCTGGAGCCAGAATTTCGTATTACCCTTGAATAAGTGGAAAGAGGGTTCTGATCTAAGGGAGGCAGGGAGCGTATTCCATAACTTGGACGCAAGTACTGGGAAGCTGGCAGCCCCTCAGTTATGCAGTTTTAATCTCGGTACGGCTCATGTGTGAGCTTGGGCCGCTCTAAGTGGTCTTGAGGAAGTCTGTGAAGTAAGTAAGTTAGTAAGATAGGCTGGTGCGAGGTTGTCCCTGGCTTTATGTGAGAGAGCAAGAGTTTTAAGTGATATTCTGTGCTCAATGGGAAGCCAACGCAAGTTGCGTCTGGTATCTGAAATGTGAGACTTCTTTGGGATATTCAGGGCTGCCCTGATGGCGTTATTTTGGGTTACTTGTAACTTGTTGATGTTTCTGTGACTGGTCCCAAGGTAGAGGGCATTACAGTAATCTATTTTGGACAGAACTAGCGTTCTAGCAAGAGTGATGCAATTAGGAGAAGTGATGAACGGTCTGCATGCAGTGATTAATTTACAAGTGTATGCAGATGATGTTACTTCTGCGTTAGTTTGTCTCATGAAGGATAAGGTGGCGTCCAGGTAGATACCGAAAAATGTTTGTGTTGTTAGAGACGGTGATGGTGTTACTATCTATCGTGAAAGATTTGAAGGCAGTGTTCTGTTTGTTCAGTTTAGCATGAGTACCTAGGATTAGCAGCTCAGTTTTATGGTCGGTTAGACAAAGTCCATGTAGCGCCATCCAGGCTTCTATCAGAGAATAGATATCATTAAGGGTTTTGCTGTCAGTTGTGTAGTCTCCAGTGATGGGAATGAGTATCTGGGTGTCGTCTGCATAATTCGTATATGTAACACCCAGATAGTCAAGGATATTGAAGAGGGGCTTTGTAAAGATGTTATAAAGTGTAGGTAAAACACAAGAACCTTGCGGGACCCCGCAGGGTACTGGGGGGGGGTTCAGCAGAATCAGTAGGAGAGAGGACCCTCATGGTTCTGTTAGCCAAGAAGGATCTAATTCATGTAGTAGTTGAGTCAGAATATTAATGAGGGGTATCCTGAAAATCCAACATGTTTCTGAACCTCCAGAATCCTGACGGGTTTTCAGGATATTCCTCATTAATATTTATGAGAACAAATGTGCTGCTGTTTTCAGATGGTTTCAGAGCGTTTGGTGGTTGACCAGATCAAATGCTGCTGACAGGTCAAGTAGTAGAAGGATGGCTAGTTTGCCATTGTCTTTTAATACTTGGATTTGTGTCGTGAGATCAATCAAGGCAGTTTCAGTGCCGTGTCTTGGTCAGAAACCAGATTGCCTAAGGCTCAGTAAGTTGTTGGATTCAAGGTACTCTTGAATCTGCAGATAGGCAGCATGGTCCAGTATTTTTAGTAAGAAAGGCACCGTAGTGATGGGCCTGTAGTTAGACGGGTTGGCTGGGTCAAGAGTAGGTTTTTTGATAAGAGGGATAACCCAAGCGTCTTTTAAGTTGTCTGGTACTATTCCAGTATTGAATGAGGCGTTGATAAAGTTAGTGATAAATGGCGCAGGTTCCTGTGCAGCTGCTTTGATGATAGGAGCAGGGCAGAAATCACCTTGGCAATTCGAAGGCTTAAGTTTCCTAATAATGTTTTCCACTTCCCAAGTTGACAGAGGTGAAAAACTAAATGGTTTGCAAGTGAACTCAGTGGAGGAAGTTGAAGTTGTAATAGGATGTTGTTTGTAATCTGGATCAGAGAGTAGCAAACATTTTTTAGCATTGATTTTGGATTGTAGAAAAGCTATTTTGTCCAGGAGAGCCTTCTGAATGTTAGTACACCATTGGGCATTAGTGACACATTTGTCAGTTGGGGCGATAGGAGATTCCAATTCTTTTAAAATCTTAAAAAGTTCTTTTGTATTTGATTCAGCTTGTGAAATACGCTTACTGTACGTGTCTTTTTAGCGAGTATAATGGCCTCTTTGTAGTTGGAAGATGCTAAGGTCAGCTCAATCTTATTAGATGCTGAGGGGCACTTTTTCCAATGTGCTTCAGCAGTTCTCTTGGATTTGCACAGCTCCCTTAAGTGTGGGGTGAACCAAGAGTTCAGGTGACGTTGAGGTTTGGGTTTCCACAATTTTAAAGGGGCGATGGTATTTAGTGCTTTCAGTATGGACTGATTATATATGTCCACGAGGGCTGTAGGGCCTGCAGTAACTGTATTGTTAAGGAGGGGGAGTATTAGAGGGAGGAGTTTTTTCAGTGGTTATGTATTTCTTATTCCTAGTGAAGGTGGCTGGGGTAAAGATAGGTGTGGTGCAGACAGTGGTGGCTTTGATGGAAAAGGTTATTTTATGGTGATCAGACCAAATACATGGTTCATTGGCTAGAAGATCAATAGAGCAGTTAAGGTTAGTGAGCCAATCAAGAGTTCTACCTTTGTTGTGTGTGGGCTCGTGAATGATGTGAGTGTGACCAAGATCAGAGAGTGTATTGGCCAAATCAAGGACATTATTATCCTTAGGGTCATTAAATCCTAAGTTAAAATCTCCAAGTAGGATATTTTGCGAGTTAGGTTTGACATTCGTGGATAAGAGAGACACAATGACTTCTGAGAATGTGGAGATAGGTCCTGGTGGCCGGTAGATTATATGTACTGTTACTGTGTGGTTAGGTGATAAAGGTAGTTTGATGGATAGAGATTCGGCTGACGGGATTTGTAAGTCATGAATGACTCTGATGTCTAAGGTGTTTTTAAATATGAAGGCAAGGCCATCTCCTTTCGCCTGGCTGGTATTTCTGTCACATCTAATGATAGCATAATCCTTAGGGATGGCTAAGGCCAAGGAAGGGCCAGAGGCAGCATTTAACCACGTTTCCGTGACCGCAAGAAGGTCAAGCTTTTCAGAGGTTATGAAATCGGCAATATCCAATGAATGTGCAGGGAGCAATCTAGCATTCAGCAGGGCTGCCTTGATGGGAGTGTCACTTGAAGAGGTTATCTGTGAAGGTGCTGGGAGCGATCTAGCGTTCACCAGGGCTGCCTTGATGGGAGTGTCACTTGAAGAGGTTATTTGTGAAGGTGGGTGGGTTTGAAGCAATGTGTTAGAGACCAGGTTAATGTCTGGTACATTAGAGCGGTTGGCTAAAGTATTGCAGTGATGCTCATGGTTGTTTCTTTTGTGTGGGTGTGGCAGAGGAATTTTCGTATGCAGTCTAGTTTCTAGTCTTAGATTTCTGGCTGAGGTGCTCAGGTGATAGGAAGGTAGTATAGTTTGAGCAGGGTGGTTGCTTATAATATTGTTGAGAGATGTAGATGTGCTGTTATGTTCCTTAGGGGTTGATCTCCATTTTGGTGGGATGACTCTAGAGCTCAGTCTAAGGTTTCTACTGGACGTAGGGCAGGGTTGATTGGGTGTAGGTTTGGTAGTAAAGTTCACAAACCAAAGTGCATGATCGTCCAGATAAGGGTTAGCACAGACCATGGTGTTGTTCCAGCAAGTGTAAGGAGTGGTTACAGCGGATGTAATGGGGGATGAAGGCTGACCAGTATGTGGGTAAGACATACGTAGCCAGTGTGTCGTGGATGAGTGCAGGAAAAGGAGAAGTGTAATAAGGCACCAGTACATAATGTAATGAGCTAGAACGTGGGTGGGCTGCCAGGCTGTTTCTGTGCAAGATTAGGTCGCAAAGTTCAAAATTATGCGGTACAATTATCGCACTGAACAAGACAGATACAGTCAATCTAGGGGGAGATGCATGTACATGCATGACTAGCCTGTAAAACACATATGGCGGGGCGTACAGTAGACAATATGACTGTAGTAATTACTAAACAAGCAAAAACTGCACAGTTAAAAGATAGGTATGAGTGGTGACCTCCACTGGGCAGACAATGGGCAGTGTAGTAATGGCAATGAGGAATAACAGCAGTGAGATACGGTATTCTAAGAATAGGAAGGTGTCACGCAATTGCACATGATGATGCGTATACATGAGCGGCAGATCAACCTGGTAAAACTATACAAGCCTACAACAGACGAAAGTCGGACCGTCATTTAGCGCATAGTGCGAGGTAACTAAATCAACATTAGAAGAAAATTAGGTGGCGCTAGATGAATGCTGTAGTACATACAAGGTAAGGTGGATATTATTTCAGTGGCTGCATAGCTAGTTAGCAGTACCAGGTAGCGTAACAAGGCAGTTGTATTAGCACTTAACACACAAGCACAGTAGACTGGAAGGGTCTTGCAGGCATGAAGGGGTAAGGGTGGCAATGTACAGTCTGACCACAGATAATGCAAGTGGTGGAGATTGTGGTAGGTGCTGCTTAGCAAGAGTTAGGGGTCCAGTGGGAACTGGTCAAGCAGGCGATGTCGGGCATAGGGTCTGGCCCTGTGCACTGTTTGCACTGGACAGGCACAGGACAGGTATAGTCCTTGTTGCGTAGTCCTTTGTGCATGGGACGGCTCACACCTCACGGTTCGCCGTTGTTGTAAATAAGAAGCGGTACAGCACAGCCAATCACACGGCTGCTTTGATCAATGTGGAGGTCACTCGAGAGCTAGAAGGCAGCGCAGCTCACAATGGTGGGGCGGCCATCTTTAGGTGGTGAAATGCCGAATGAAAGACAATGGTGGCACATCCTACACCGCTTGAAAAGCGAAGGAAATGATTCCCATCCAGGTAGTGGGTAGAGTCCAGATCACATTCGGATTAGCAACTCATTAGTGCGGATATAATGGAGGTAAAGCCCTGTGGCTTACCTGCTGCACAGCATACTACGGGCATGCTTCCCAAAGGCTCCATATCGTGGCACTGCTCCTGCAGTGATAAGAGGGGCTCCTACTCCTCAAGTACTGGGGGCTGACTGTAGGACACAGGCACAGGACAGGTATAGTCCTTGTTGCGTAGTCATTTGTGTGTGGGAACAGCTTTTCAACTTACCTGAAATTGAGGTCCAATTGATCAGAATGCCTAGACACTTAGAGAGCTAGATGGTGTGGCGGAAGGTGCCGCAGCATAGTTAAGCCTGTGAAGAATGTGCAGAAGAGAGATCAAGATATTTTAGGTTGACAATCACTAGCACCATGATGTCCAGAAGTATTTACTTTGATATGATCTGTTGCTTATCAAAACAAGGAAAGGGCATTGAGTATGCCCCAACTTTTGGAACCTTGAAACTGACCAGTTCATGCACTTGAGCATATTCTGAGATATGTCACTGTTTTGCCACTTCAGGTGACTAATAAAGCCCATCGAACAACCAGGTTCGTAGCCACGGAGGCAGGGATTGCATCAATAGAGTCCTTGGAGGCATGCTAACTCAAAGCGCTGCCGCACGATATGAAGGGCATCAAGATGCCTGTTTGGTGTTGAACACCATCAAGCCAGGTTGGCACCATATAATACAGCTCCAACCTGCAGAAAGAGCCCAGAAAACCAGTGTTATGCTGTTGAGCTTCTGAAAGAAACTAAGGTCGAAATTGTGTGGGTCAGTTGCCCTATTTCCCAGGCATTCCATAAACCCTAGCCTTACCGTAGCCCATAAAGACTGACTGCGTCCCCATTCTCTACCTTGTCCAAAAGCATTTAAGATGTATTCTGCTCGTTTTTCCCTATTTCCTTCAACTATTTATCTATTTTTCAATTTTATTATGTGGTGTGATTCCCAGTTTATCTGCCTCCCTTCTGCAGCAGTACCCGCCTTCATATAGGTATACAATAAATGTATATTTATCCTGTATTACTGTATGATCAGCATTGCAGTGGCGGGTGATTAGTGTGGTTAGTAACACAGTGCTGTATGTTTACTGTTGCAGGGACCATGTACTGTGTTTACTAACACTGTGTTCAGCACAGAATGTTATGGATCCCTGGTTAGTTATCCCTTTTAGTTTGCTACAACGATAAAGAAGAAGAGCGAACACTCTCTGCATGTATCTGCTACAACGATAAAGAAGAAGAGTGAACACTCTCTGCATGTATCTGCTCCAACGATAAAGAAGAAGAGCGAGCACTCTCTGCATGTATCTGCTACAACGATAAAGAAGAAGAGCGAGCACTCTCTGCATGTATCTGCTACAACGATAAAGAAGAAGAGCGAGCACTCTCTGCATGTATCTGCTACAACGATAAAGAAGAAGAGCGAACACTCTCTGCATGTATCTGCTCCAACGATAAAGAAGAAGAGCGAGCACTCTCTGCATGTATCTGCTACAACGATAAAGAAGAAGAGCGAGCACTCTCTGCATGTATCTGCTACAACGATAAAGAAGAAGAGCGAGCACTCTCTGCATGTATCTGCTACAACGATAAAGAAGAAGAGCGAGCACTCTCTGCATGTATCTGCTACAACGATAAAGAAGAAGAGCGAGCACTCTCTGCATGTATCTGCTACAACGATAAAGAAGAAGAGCGAACACTCTCTGCATGTATCTGCTCCAACGATAAAGAAGAAGAGCGAGCACTCTCTGCATGTATCTGCTACAACGATAAAGAAGAAGAGCGAGCACTCTCTGCATGTATCTACTTGGACTTCATGGATGTTGTAAGTGTGTCCATTGTGCTAGAAACATGTGATGCCCCAACCACCCGCTTGAACTTTTTCTGCTCAAAATAGGATGTCAGTGCTTGTTTCTGTTGCAATAGGCGTGGCTGATCTGGGCAAGAAGTACACTTGGAACGTTCTGCTGTCCTCAGTATGATGATGTTACTGATCTGTTTGCGCTAGTTGGATATTTTTGTTTCTTGTTTGTTTGGAGTAGTCTAATTCAGGAATGGATGTACTCATGCAAATGAGGTGATGATCTCCCAGTGTGCTGTTCCTTGTGCCTTGTCGGTGATTTTGTATGTGCCTTCAGCCTGCTTGTTTGCTCATTGTGATTTGGCAATTCCACAATTCATGAGGTGTAAATTCCGCTTTTTTGTGTGGCCAGTAAGCTCAGATTTAAGTCTTTGTATGCTTAAGATATAACTAAAAATAAGAAGCATCTCTCAGCTAATGATCTGAGGACACACGTTGTATTCCTTATTGCCATGCCAACAGGCAAGCAATGGGATGCCTTCATTCCTGCCCTCACATCATTACCCTGACAAAGATGCCACCTCCTTGGAGCAGGATTCAACCCCGGGAACCTTTCACTAGTGCAATCCCTTTTGGCATGGTATTTAAACCCTGGTGCAAAAATGCATTTAAACAATATGTTTTTACACTGGTCAATTTTGCCCCAATGAAAGTTTGGGTAACATGGCCTTTGGACTCTCCTTGCTACCCTGCCAGCCAACCTCCTTCCCGCTTGTCCCTGTAGTATTTCAGAATGCAATCTACCCAATGAAACACAATCAAGTTGACCCTGCAGGATTTTCTGGACTCCAGGCCATAGCAGGGAAGGGGCAGTTGGATAGGGCGCATCCTGCTAATACGGGAAGCCTAATGATATGATATGATAGGTTATTTATAACACGCTTAATACCCAGAGGTTTCTAGGCGTAAGCGCGGACCCGGGGATCGAACCTGTGTCGCTCCATTTCGTCTTGCTTCCAAGTCGAGCACGTTGCCCCTGAGCTATCCTCCCGAGACCAAGCCTATTGGCACAATTAGGTTTGCGCAGGTGCAGTCTAAGTATTTATACTGACCTATGGCTCTTGCACACGGGTAATGGTCCTGTGAGTCACCTCAAAAGAGTTGGCCTTTAAGAGAACTGCGTTGCAAAGAGTGGCATCCTAATATTGGTATCAATGGCGGGTTGCCGGTGACGTGCAAGCAAAGTGCAGCACATCCTTTGTATTCTGGATAGTTTAGCTAACTCAAATGGTAAAGACACACGAGACTTCCTGGTATACGTCAGTGTACCTATCAAGGCAGATGATGCCTCAACTGACTATTGTGCTGTTTATGCCATGGTTACAGTAGGAGCGGAACATGCTGGAACTTTGAGCAGATGGTCTGGAGGGAAGAATGTTTCCATAAGAGGGGTATGTGTAAGTGAAATATTATTGTTTGTAATGTTTAGAAAAGGGCCTCAAATCTAAATACAATATTGTATATATTTTTGCTGGCGTCGTAGTCTGTTTTCCTTTGTATACATGTTGAAGGCCACCATTGTACCGTCAACCGAGAAGGAAGGGATTGAAGAAGGCACTCTGGACATTAAGGACACATAAGCAGTAACAAGCGATTCGACCACCACGACGGCAACGCCATATGAACACATAAATTCAACAGTGCCGCTGATACGAGCCTAAACAGCCGATAGTTGTCATGTTCCTTCTGAAGAATGCACATCATTTATTGTATTTAGTATTAATGTAGCATTATAGCCCGCTGGCCAGGGCTATAATGCCATTAACTGACTCCCCACAAGTTTATAGGCATGCAAATGCAACAATGGCTCATTGTGCTTAAGTGTTGATGTCATGTTAGGTTTTGTGTCCGTTGCCCTTAGGCGAGGGGGAATTTAGGTTTGATTCATAGTGTACATGGTGCTTCAAGATTAGTGATGTAAGTACATCCCATTATCTTCTTTAAAATCTTTGATTGAGTTGGTCTGCATGTTGTATTGTGCTTGTAGAGTACACTGTAAAAAGATGTGTATGTGATCCCCAAGCAAGCGCGCTTTCAAAAGCTATTCCTGGCCTGGTTCTTGATGTGGACTGGCACTTAGGTTATGCTGCATGTTTTCTAAAGTGCACTGACACCCCGAGGGTGCCTTCCAAGTGCCGTCACGAGGGCGCCTTCCAAGTGCCACCACAAGGGCGCCTTCCTGGTGCCACCACGAGGACGCCTTCCAAGTTCCACCAGGAGGGCGCCTTCCTAGTGCCACCATGAGGGCACCTTCCCTTCTAAGGGCAACCACGAGGGCGCCTTCCAAGTGCCACCATGAGGACGCCTTCCAAGTGCCACCACGAGGGCGTCTTCCTAGTGCCACAGAAGGATGCCTTCCAAGTGCCACCACGAGGGCGCCTTCCTATTTCCGCCACGAGGGTGCCTTCCAAGTGCCACCACGAGGGCGCCTTCCTAGTGCCACCACGAGGGCACCTTCCTAGTGCCACCACGAGGGCACCTTCCAAGTGCCACCACGACGGCGCCTTTCTAGTGCCACTATGAGGGTGCCTTCCAAGTGCCACCACGAGGGTGCCTTCCTAGTGCCACCACAAGGGTGCCTTCCAAGTGCCACCACGAGGGCATCTTCCAAGTGCCACCACAAGGGTGCCTTCCTGGTGCCACCAGGAGGACGCCTTCCAAGTTCCACCAGGAGGGCGCCTTCCTAGTGCCACCACGAGGGCACCTTCCCATCCAAGGGCCACCAGGAGGGTGTCTTCCATGTGCCAACACGAGGACGCCTTCTAAGTGCCACCACAAGGGCGTCTTCCTAGTGCCACCATGAGGATGCCTTCCAAGTGCCACCACGAGGGCGCCTTCCAAGTGCCACCACGAGGGCGCCTTCCTAGTGCCACCACGAGGACGCCTTCCAAGTGCCACCACGATGGCACCTTTCTAGTGCCATCACGAGGGCGCCTTCCAAGTGCCACCACAATGGTGCCTTTCTAATGCCACTACGAGGGTGCCTTCCAAGTGCCACCACGAGGGTGCCTTCCTAGTGCCACCACAAGGGTGCCTTCCAAGTGCCGCCACAAGGGTGCCTTCCTAATGCTGTTGGCCAGTGTTTATCTTGCATTTGCAGATTCCAGGTACTAGAAAGGGAAGGGCAGAAGGGAAACAAGGCAGTCTTTAGAGCTTCCCTGAACTGAAAATGATAGTGCGTAGCCTTCAGAGCTGAAGCAAGTGAGCTCCATCCAACTGAGGAGTGTGCCATGTAATAAGCCCTCTTGAGCAACATAGTTTCGTTTTCAGAACAAGAAAAAGGGATGGCCCGGCTGATCTTAATGGAAGAGGATGTACATAGGCTGGAAGAGTGTGTGGAATGCACACAGACTTGCTTTTAACCTGGTTTTCCACTGGCAGTTAGTGGCAAGACCTACGCGACCGCGTGTTGTGACCACCTCTACGCCACTTCAGTAGGAGGCGAGCAGCCGCAGTCTGCAGGCTCTGGAGCCGCTTGGCCAGGGACTTAGGGAGGCCAAAGGTAATGCTACTTGAGCAGTCCAGAGTCAAGAGCATTAAGGCCAAATATACACACATCAACTGTTGTTAATTCACCCGTAAATCAATTTATAACAGAGCTATAATGGTAATAGACTTTAGCGCTAACTGTCCTATAACAAGGTATTCTTTGTCAGGAGTGGTATTAGCAACCATGCGAAGATTAAGACTGAATAAGTGAGCCATCCTTACACCTGCTTGCTAACCCCCTTAACAAGCTAGATGTCTTTCATGGTTTCTGGCTATTGCACCGTTCTCTCAAATACTCCTACTCTGGCAGCATCCTTTTGTGTTTTCTTTTGTTAGTCGGCCTGCGCCCTAAAGCCTATGGGTCTGTGTGAGCGTTATACATTTAATACAGTAAAGTAAAAGCAGAAACCTACGTGCGCCTATGTTCATTTGCATGCTGTCTCATCCTTGTGAAACGGAAAATTTGTTTGGATCAATTATTTACTTGTGGGTGGTAATAACAACACAAATCTGGCCAGTGGGCACTTCAAGATGGGTACAGTACCATGTTACACTCCTATGAGGTTCAGCTGTTCCCGTGCATATTTGGCACAACGCCATGTTTGCAGTTTCAAGAGCATCAGTTGTGTATCAAGGTTGTTTCAAGAACAGCCAATCCGTTCCAGGCCAATGACGTTTTGGCAGGTTGCTATCACCCTGTATACCCCATATAACATTCTACTTGACACCATTCTTATTATTGTGACCAAAAGTTTGTACTCATGACCATTTATTTATGTTTTACATGCATTTCAGTGCAAAAAGCCCTCAGACATCTAGGCGCTAGTGCATGGTACATAAGCAATATGAGTATAAACATACAGTGGGGTGATTGCACGGACTGGCAAAGCCTCACCTCCTGTTACGGGGGGCTACATCAGGCAGCATGAGATTCAGAAAGGCAAAGATTATGTATCGCCAAGATTCGATGTTCACACATGGGACTCTCTAAGCAAGAAACGAACAAGCTTACAGGGATTATAGAAGGCCAAGATGCGATTTCACACATGGAGAGCAAGCCTGACCTCATGGTACTTGTGCAGTATCTGGTGGATAAGGGAGGTAAGAATCGAGGCACGTAGGTAAAGTGCGTTAACGTGTCCAGCAAGAGACAGAGCTCATAGTAAGGTAGCAAGTGGCAGCATACGGCAAAATTAATAAATGTTACACATCTTACCAGTGCAGGGTGAGTATTGTAGTTATATTAAGGTAGTGCATGTTACCTAGGCAGCGCAGGGCTTCCCAGGCGTAAACTGCAAGGGTAAATTGCTAAGCTGCCGTTAGCCCTGTACAGGCCCAGACAGGCAAAAAGCCTTTGCTGGGGGACCCCGGAAAGCCTTCTGGCTTGCTTCCGATAAGCTTTTTCCTCAGCGTCCCTCCAATTGGATTACAGCAAGGCTGCCATAAATGCCTTGCTGTTGGTACAGCGTCGTCACAGACCGCATCACAGCATTCTTGATGGTCAATGCAGTAACAGGGAGTCCATCTTAGAAGGAGCAAATGCTCCACGGGCAAAGTGCTGCAGCAAGGGTTCAGGTGCTCACTCCTGGTGTCGCTGGAGAAATAGCAGGCCCAGAGAGGTAAGGGGCCTTTTATGGGGGCCTTTGCTGTGGACACCGGTAAGCCTCCTGGCTTGCTTCCGATCAGCTTTTTCATATGCATCTCTCCAATCAGACCACAGTAAGGCTGCCATAGATGCCTCGGTGCTGGTAGATCATCGTCGCAGGCTGCATCACTGCGGTCTTGGTGGTCAATGCAGGAACTGGGCAGCCATCTTAGAAGGAGAAAATGCTCCACAGGCAAAGTGTTGAATTCGGGTACTAGCCTCCTCCTGCAAGTGGTATACTAAAGGAGGGGCAGAAATTAGTGGACCATTCAATTCAATGTATGAATACAATTAAAAAATAAAAAATAAAACATTATCTTCGAAATCAATTTAGATGAAAGTGGAGTCAGAAATATAAAATTAATGTTGGAATATAGGGAAAGTGTTGTCTTCCTGATTTGGTAGGGTTAGACGTACTTGGGATTGGAACTAATGTATGAATTTATGAAGCAGAGTGCTCATTTATTCTCACCTCTCTGATTGTCCAACATAATTTCTTTTAACTAACTGAATTCATCCTTTAGCCTACCTGATTATTAAATTAAAGTGTTGAATTGGTTAAAGTAGGTGTTGAGTGGTTGATTATTTTCAACTGATCAATGACCTCTTACGTTCTTGGCTGCAGGCTCTCAATCCATAGCTTAGCTTCTGCACGCGCGCCAACATTTTCTAGTCCATTCTGGAGACGGTAGTCCACTCCCGGTTTTACATTTATTTGCATTCTGGGACTTGTAATCCTGGGATTATAATGGGGACATCCAGGACAACAAGTCTTCGAATGCAAAGTGAAAACCAGGACTGGACTAACGTCTCCCCAATGGTATCAATAATGTTTACATGTACTCTCCCTGTGAAATGTGGGCTTCTCAAGTTATGGTCACTAAGAAAGAAGGGAACAAGTAGAATGTTTTGCTGCTGCTGATGACCTCTTCACAGTGCCTCGTCATACATGTACATTGGTAACTTTTTATGATATTGAACCATTTTGCCCGGCCTACTAATCATTTGCAAACCCTCAAGCAATCAATATTTTCTCTTCCATTAAAAAGTAATACCCCTTTTTTCCTGAGGAATATGTCCATTGCCCAGTATACCTCGAAAAGTAGCACATTCAGGCAACCAATGTATTTACTTACACATTTTGGCATCTCACATTTGAATCTCTTTTTCCGAGGTGTTGGCATGGACCCAAACTGCCTTGTTCTCTGAAGTTACAGACAAAAATATGTGCTCATCATCTCTAAAACTGTTTTCATTAATTGTCGGTGAAGGTCAACATCTGGGCTGCTATCTCGAGAAATGATTCTCCTCACCCATGTCTTGCACAGAATGATGTACCCAAATGTATCTTTTCATTTTCTCCAGGTTTCATCAGTTCTTATTTTACTTCGTAATTTGAAAACAATGTTTTTTTGTCCTTTTTTCGCATTTAAAAACGTACCCCATTGTTTTCCCTGAATTGTTTTTGTCCCAGTTCCTTATGTATTACAGGCAGGCCATGTTCTGTGTTGTGGTATACACAGAAAGCCATAAACATAATTATCTTCGTGATGGTGTGTATTCTGCTAGAGCAGTAGGTTATATGTACAAATGTACACTTTCAGTGTTTCCATGTTACCATCATTTATCCTTCTACTTCATAATTGGAAACAAACATGTTCTCTTTTACATGCGTGCCAGCCTTCCAAGTTGCTTTGATGAAGTTGTTGGGCTCCTACTAACCGACACGTTAATGTCTACTCAGTATGCTAATTTTGCATGCATTTCCTATTTATAATTATAAAGCTGATCATTTTGCAATGCTACTCCTTTTTACAGTAGGCAAACCTTTACTGTAGTGTAATATGAACAAAACGTCATTGAAAGAGGTACTTTACTTTCTGCCTGTCACTGAAGTGTCCTCACCAGAATGACGTTCAAAGGACTGTGGTGCTGAGGGGATGAGTTCACACAACTGCCAGCCAGTAGCGTTCAAAATATCCTAAAACGGAGCTGCACAGTGTACAACTTTGAAATGGCTTCTTTCTATGTTTAGACTTTTCATATGGTATAACAATGTACATTTTACACTACAATTGTTGATTATTTTAGCAACACTTTCATCACATGGACAGTACTACTGTTTCCTATAAGAGCCTCATTTCTGCCAGAAATGTGGGTCATATGTTCCCTCATCCACCCACCCATCTATGAGTATGCAGTGGTCCAGGGATCAATTTAGAGGGGTGACAAAAGGGCAAAGGTGTTGTGCCTCACTCCTCAAATGCACATATTTTGGTGAAGAGTAAACGGCTCTCTACACTCTGGCACTCCAACGGCCTGATTCACAGATCGTTTTCCAATGGAACTGCACCATTAAAAACACGCTTCTGTGAATCAGGCCCTAAGGGTTTCAAAGCTGAAAACCATTAAGGCAAAAACACTACCATAATGCACATCGCCTGAGACGAAGAAAAGCTCCCAGTTTGAAAAACAGCTTCTTATTTCTAACTCTAAGTTTTATCCAGCAACTGCGGGTCTTAGAATAGCTTTTTTGGTGTTTCCTCTTAGAGATGACGTTGTTCCCTAGGAAAGACACATTGCTTCCAGCATACTGCAGAGGTAGAGTTAATTTCCAGAGTTAGTAAGGTCTGCACCAGCTTCCCGAAAAAAAGAAGCCTGTTGTGTTGTATCTTATTATTGACAACTTTTTTGTTTGTATACATTGAAATGTAGGCAAACCATGTTCTTGATTGGATTGATTTTAGAGTGAATCCATGTGGTTGTTGCAAAAAGCATGCAAACCCTCGACAGTACAGTGGCTGTTTGGTGTATAGGGCAGACATTACAGTGGATGTGTGGTGTATAGGGCGGACATTACAGCGTATAGGGCACACGTAGCATGACTGGAGGTTCTGGGGCCCTCGGATTGAACCACATTGGACCATGGAAATGCACCTTTACCAAACCCTTTGCCCTCTTCTCTTTCTGACAAAATCTACCATATTGCCTGCCATTGGGAGATTCCAAACAGGGACATTACCATCTACAAATGAATTTCATGAAATGTGGTACTTCCTAGTCACCGGGGATTAATAGCTCATATGCATCTTTCAATTTTAAAAAGACCATCCACACTCCCCAAAAGAGCCACTGGTTCCAGAGAGTGACTGTGACAGTAAACAAGTCAATTAGTCAACGGGCCTCATTACGACCCTGGCGGTAAGGGGTTAGCGCCATCGTTAGCTGCGCCGACCCCTTACCGCCAATCACGAGTTCCCTTTCCGCCATGGCGGATTTTACACCTGCTTCTAGCGGGTGTAAAAATCCATGGCGGTAAGGGAACTTGGTGTTAATTACGCCACCGTAATTTACGGTGGCGTAATTAACGCCTTCCCCACTCCCATTATGCCCTATGGGGCAAAAATGGGAATGGGGAAGGGTAAATGGGGATTGGGGATTTACCGCCCCGCCAAGGTCGGAATGGGGCGGTAAATCCCCTTACCGCCATGGTGTTAACGTAGTTAGCACCATGGCGGTAAAGTCACGGCCCTGGCGGTAACTTTCCGCCAGGGTCGTAATGAGGCCCAACATCTATAGAAGACATTAGAAGGTGTGTGTTAATAGTAAAAGTATGCATACGGAACGGTAAGGTATCTTATATATTGGGTTTACCATGAAATGATCAAATTTAAACCTTCCAAAGGAGAAATAACCGACTTTTCTTTCTTCAAAAAATGCAGGGAGAGCACCTGCGCCTCCTTATCACCCCCTACCTTCACTAATACACTTGCTCCTCCCTACACCTATATTTTATTAAAAACGACCCAAAGGTTCGAAAAAAATAGGTACATTTCGTTCATTTCTTTTTTACCTATATGTTGCCTCTCTGCCAATAATGTTTGCTTCACAATGCGTGGCTCTGAAAAAGAAAGTTGGTGTGGTCAGAGATTTTATTGGGATAGTAGGGAAGGCAGGTGAGGAACCCTGTAGTGTTTATGTGTGTAGGTTGGGAGCACCAATACCTTTGTCCTGCTATGGATTTGTCGCTGGGGCAGTTTAGCCGTAGGGGCGCTCCAGGATTGAAAGAGTAGTAATGGGTGCATTGCAAGGGGGCTGTCAATAGGAAAACTATGACAAATTGTTCTTTTACAAAAGAGGAGAAAAACCGCGAGCAGAGTGCATCAGTTTGCAGGCTGCTTTTGAAGAACCAGACAAGCATTCCCTTTGAAAACTTCCTAAGAAGTAAACAAGTGTTAAATGATACAAATTTGCCAAAAAGCAATGAAAGCTACCTAAATTGATCAAGAAATTCTACAAGGTACACAATGGAAGAACCCAAGGTCCACTCTGAGAACTGCTTGTGAAAAATAAAACTCAAATAGAAAGGAATGAGGACAAAAATGCTGCGCTACAATCCAAACAGCGTAATACAGACAGATCCTCGCCATGTTTTTGTTGACAGAGGGCGGGCTTCATAGAGACGGGGAAAGTGTATGAAAGAACAACTAGGTGAATACCGACTTCCCTTCCCTTTTGCAGCATATTATATAAAAAATGGAATCCTAAATGGAGAACTACATTTCCACGCATCAATCAATTCTGAAAGTGACAATTTTATTACAATACAGTTTTGTTAAAAAGTGGTGGCAATAACCATTATTGCGACCTAGTGCACAACATGACTGAGTGTGAAAATGGTGACAGGTGGTTATATGATATGATATTTTAGTTGTATTGCGCTCATGCACAAGTATTTCAGAGCGCTACGAGGCAGGAGAGAGGAGCAAGGGAGAAGAAAAACAACGATCTAACTAGGCCCAGTGACATTGAGAACGTTCAAGTGCAGTGGTTAGTATCATTTGCCCCATAAAGTGCATAGAGTATTGTCAATTGTAGAAACCATAATAACTTTACAATAATGGTTATTGCCACTACTTTTTAACAAAACTGTATTGTAATATAATTGTCCCTTTCAGAATTGGCACTTAGACTGATGCATTGAAAATGTATTTCAGCTTCTGTGTTTCCATGTTTTATATAATAATATTTTATATAATATGGGGCAAAAGAGAGGGGAAGTCGGTTTTAACTTAGGTGTTCTTTGCTACACTCCAAACAAACTGAAGATGATTTGGCAGCTCTTGTGCCTCAACAGGAAGAGTAACAACTGGGTATTTATCTCCAAATGTCATCACAGATGCAACATGGAATCATCATGAAAAAAGAATGCTTGTGCACGGACTATAGACCTCTTCTTTTGTAATTTAGTGCCGAGGGTGACAGCAGAAACAGGTCTGTACGGTCATACTGTAGTATGGACACTAGGAGATGGCTTGCAGTCTCTCTTGCCTTGTCACAGACCCCGCCGGGCTGTATAACATTACATGGCCTGCAGCTGCTACTGGTTGAGCATCAGAACAAATAAGAGTAGAAAAAGGTTATCTGCAAAAGAAGCACATGAAGTTAGCAACGTTCTACCCGAAATGAATGCCCTCCATATAGATGAGCACAGATTCCAGCCTAGCTCCAGCACTCATTCACCCAACTATGAAGGAGGTACTAAAGGCAGGGTACGAGGAACTGTTTCAAGGAAAACATGTAATTGTCTTGTGAGGATAGCTCAGGGGTGACACACTTGCCTTGGAAGCTAGACCACGTGGAGCAACACAGGTTTGATCCCTGTGTCCGTGCTTAGAAACCTCTGCATGTTATAAATAACCAATTATAATTGTGTTTCGAGACCTTATTCCTTTGAACCCTGTCAAAGGCCAGACTCTTTCTAAAATATTAACGCACATCACACGTCACACTTAATGCAGTATTGTCACAAAAAAACTGTGGGATAAAATATATAGAGATAGGATAAGGACGGCCAAAAAGAAATTGAAAAAGCCGCTAACAAAACAAACAAACTTTTTAACATCCTGAAGAACATTGAAAAACCAGAAAACCTTACACCGCTTTTTCAACCTACTGAGGAGGATTGTAACCTCGTACTAAAGGCTTTCGCAGCTAAAATTGACAAAGCTAGGTGCAACATAATGAAAGCCAGAGAAGCGGCACCGCGGTCAACTACACCAATGGAGGACATCTCCAGGCCGAGTGGGGCTCTCTTCACATTTGAGAAAGTGTCGGAAACCAAATTGCTAGAAGCTCTCTCTCAAATGAACCCCACACCGTGCGCAGAAAATATTCTGCCCTCTAGTATTATCCTGCAACATAAAGAACTCTTCGCCCCAATCCTACTAGGACTGGTTAATGCCTCTTTCAGGGAAGGCGTGGTTCCGAAGGATTTAAAAAAGGTCACCATTACCCCCTTAATAAAGAAGGCGGGCTTAGACCCTAAAGACCCGGCCAATCTTCGCCCTATAACCAACTCAAACTTTGTACTCAAAGTTCTAGATAAATTAGCCACACAACAACTGCAATTGTATGTGGAAGAACAAAATGCTCTTCACCAACAGAATCGGGTTTCAGAGCATCCCACAGCACCGAAACAGCGATGTTAGATCTCCAAAACCACATGCTGGGGCTGGTCGATGGTGTCAGGTTCAGGTGTTCGCTTCACCCCTTCCGAGTCACTCTAATCCCCTTCCTCCTCACCAGTGAGTTCAGAATTCAAAGTTCCTCCGAACCGCTTCTTCCACAGCTCTTCTTTCTTCTTTCCTTTTTTTTGTGGAAGGGATCTGCCCCAAAGGGAAGCCACCCTGACCCCAAAATAGAAGGTCCGGGGGGCCCCTCCTCCGGTTCAGACCAGAGGGGAAAAGCCGTTGGCACAAAAAACCCCTTTGTGATAGTCTCTGGTGGTCTTCACACTTGATTATGCAGAAGGTAAGTTCCGAATTAACAGGGATGAGATGCCGGCAGGAATATGGCATACAGTAAAGGATTGGAGTGGAGGAGCCTGGACAGGTACCCGGGGGCGAGCCCAAAGACAGACTGCAGAAGCACTGTAGCTAAGACTGAGAGGGAGAGCAGGAGGAAAGGGAAGGGAAAGGGGAAAAGATCCCTGCAAAACCTGGTGGGAGCCCTCGAGTCCCAGGAGAGAGAGAGCAAAAAAATAGACAGGAGGAAGGGCGCCAGCAGCAGGGAAAAACAAGCCGGAGCCGAGAGAAGGGGCAGGGCAGCACGCCGAGGGAGAAAACTTACGAGTGCTCCAACCCGAAAGCCTGACGCGAGTAGGTTGCAACGCGCAGACTTCCGGGTTGGAGCGGCTAAAACGGTCCTCCCCGGCGACCGGCAGAAAAGACTAGACCGCCGCTGAGCGTTGCATGGAGACGTGGCGGAATGGCTAATGGCTGCTCCAACGCCATCGGCTCCATGCACGCCAGTCACGGCGGTGTGTGACAGTATGCTCCCCTCCACGGCCCACACCCCCCGGTTTACCCGGATGGAGTCGATGGAATCGCCGAGTCAACCTGGGTGCATGTACATAAGACTCAGGTTCCCAAGAGTCCTCAGAATGAGGATACCCCTTCCAGGCCACCAAATACTCAAGCCGCCCTCTTCGATACCTGGAATCCAGAATACTCGAAACTTCATACTCCTCAGGGAGAGTCTGTTGGGCTACAGGTATGGTTAGTTTCCGTTTGTAAGGAGTATCTGGATCAACCGGTTGGAGTAGGGAGGAGTGAAATACAGGATGAATCCGATGCATACTTCTGGGGTGCAGTAATCTAAAGGCCAACGGATTTATCTGTTTGACAATCTTGAAGGGACCCAGAAATCGGGGAGTAAGTTTGGTCGGGTAAACCCATCGAGGTAGATAATTGGTGGACAGCCAGACTCGGTCACCCACCTTCCAATCGGAACAAGGTAGGCGAGATCGGTCAGATTGCTCCTTATACCTACTGCTTGATAGACGTAAACTTTGCTGAGCAGACTTGTGAGCAGAGGCTATCTCGGCTAAATGGGATTCAAGCGTGGGTATATTGGAGAAGGATTTGAACATGGGAAGCAATCCCTGTGGGTGTATTCCATAGGTGCAGAAAAAAGGACTGAGACCTGTAGCTGAGTGCTTGGAGTTATTATATGCAAATTCCGCAGTAGGTAGGAGGGCCACCCAATTGTCTTGTACGCTATTAACATAACACCTAAGATATTGTTCAAGAGAGGCATTAAGCTGCTCTGTCTGACCATTAGTCTGCGGATGAAACCCCGAAGAAAGGGCACGTTCTATACCCAAACGCTGACACAGCGCTGCCCAAAATCAGGAGGTATATTGACTCCCCGATCGCTGATAATTTTCACAGGTAACCCATGTAGTTTGAAGATGTCCCTTAGAAAAACCTCTGCCATAGCTGAAGCAGATGGCACTCCTGGTAGTGGGGAGAAGTGAGCCAGTTTGGTAAAAGAATCTATAGTAACCATCAGACAAGTACAGCCCTGAGACGGAGGCAAATCTACGATAAAGTCTGTAGAAATATGGGACCATGGCTGAATAGGGGTCTCCGGTTGTTCGAGGAGGCCATACGGTTTATGAGTTGGATTCTTATTCCTGGCACAGGTCAGACAAGTTCTACAATGTCTCTTGACATCTTAAGTAAGAGTGGGCCAAAAAAAAGAACGGGAGATAAGATCTAACGTACCCCTTATACCTCTATGACCTGCTGTCACATGGTCGTGGCCCCAACCTAGGATCTTAGATTGTAGGGTCCAAGTGGGGATGAACAACCTCTGTCCAACCAGCAATAAACCATCAGACCATCGGACCTGGTGTTGTTGGTTCTGAGGTATCTCAGCTTCCGATTCGGGTGTAGTGACCATTCTGACCTCTTGGAGAAAGGCGGAAACCAAGCCCACAATACGGTTCCTTGGAAACATATACTCAGGTGTGGGTTCTGTCAGTACTTTGGGGACATCACGCCTGGATAAGGCATCTGCCAAACTGTTTAAGGTTCCAGGAATATAGGTAATGGTGAAGTCGTATTGACTAAAAAAATGAGCCCAGCGTGCTTGTCGTGAATTTACGCATTCCATATTCCTGAGGATCTGTAGGTTTTTATGATCCGTGCGTAGGGTAAAAGGATGCAAACTTCCTTGCAGTAAGTGTCTCCATTCCTCGCAGGCAGCCTTCAATGCCAGTAATTCCTTCTCAATCACAGAATAATTCTTTTGACTGGTAGTGAGGGTCTTTGAGAGATAAGCCACTGGATGTTCCTTCCCATTTCTGACTTGAAGAAGAACAGCTCCTACGGCTCTAGCCGATGCGTCTGCTTCTACAATGAAAGGCTTGGTTTGGTCTGGCTGGCTCAAGACCGGAGCAGTACAGAACCTCTCTTTAAGCGTTAGAAAGGCTTGGTCAGCTTGTTCTGTCCAGAGAAAGGGTCGTGACTCCTTCTTGAGAAGGGCAGTGATGGGTAAAACTATTTGGGAGAACTGTCCTATAAACTTCCTATAAAAGTTTGCTAACCCCAGGAAGCGCTGAACCTCCTTAAGGGAAGTAGGAGCTGGCCAGTCCAGGATGGCCGAAACCTTCCTTGGATCCATAGTGATGCCTTCAGAAGAAAGGATATACCCCAAATACGGTACGGATGTAGCATTAAAGAGACATTTCTCTGGTTTGACCTTCAAGTGTTGAGATTGAAGACGGTTAAGTACTGTCCTCAGGTGCTGGGTGTGTTCTTGTTGAGAGGATGAGAACACCAGAATGTCATCAAGGTACACTATGGTATTCAAAAAGAGTAAATCCGAGAAGAGACGGTCCATGAAGCGCTGGAAAATGGCCGGTGCATTGACTAGTCCAAAGGGCATAACCCTATACTCAAACAGGCCAAAAGGAGTTCTAAACGCTGTCTTCCAATCGTCCCCTACTCTAATACGGAGGAGATGGTAGGCGCTCCGCAAATCCAATTTAGAGAAGACAGAGGCGCCTTGTACAGCCTCAAGGATGTCAGAGATGAGCGGCATAGGGTAGCGATCCCGAATAGTGACCTTATTAAGGCCACGATAGTCAATACACGGTCTCAATTCTAATGAATCCCGTTTGGGTATAAAAAATAACGAGGCTCCTGCAGGAGACCATGAAGGTTGAATGAGCCCATTAGTCAGATGAGTGTCCAGATAGGCGCGAAGGGTCTTCTTCTCTGTCAAGGATAATGAAAACATGCGCCCAAAGGGTACCAGAGCTTCTGGTACCAGCTCTATGGCGCAGTCTTCTGGACGGTGTGGAGGCAGATCCAGGACAGGAGTTTCCTTGAACACTTCTTGGTATTCCGACAGTTCTGGAGGAATACAACACACTTCACAGACATTCTTATTTTCATGAGTAAGGATCTGCACGGATTCAACCTGTGGTTGTGTGAGACAGTTTTGTTTACAAAAATCTGATTCGAATGCCATAGTGTTGCGGGTCCAGTCTAAGGTTGGATTATGTTTCCTAAACCATGGAATTCCGAGAATAATCGGAAAATGAGCAGCTCTGATGAGATCGAACTGTATCTGTTCGGAATGTTGAAGGATGAGTAATAGGTCCGGAGGAAAGTGGGGTACCATTCACTCCTTCCACCTTTTGAGCATCCTCGCGTTGCAAGAGGGTGAGACCTTGTTGGTTGGCCCATACAGTGTCCCTGAACACCCCAGCAGCCCCACAATCAAGCAGAGCCATGGTGGTAAGTTCTACGTGTCTTATCTTCAGCTGGATAGTTACTACCATGAGGCGGGCATCCATTGTTGGGACTTGGGACGAAACAGTCACTGTAACATAGGGACTAAGGGTTAGACCTCGGATGCTAGTCCCCTTTAGGTCTGAGGTCGATCGTTTCCCGCCCGCCTAGGTGGTACATCTGGGCAGTTTCGGAGAAGATGGGCATTGGATCCGCAGTACATGCAGAGACCAGATTCTCTCTGTTGTCTTCTTTCCTCTGGTGTCAAAGGAGGCCGAGCTGTTCCAATCTGCATTGGTTCTTCCTTATGGCACAAGGATGGTATGGCAGGTAGAGAGGAGGTTCCAGGGAGATGGGTGACTGGGGTTTTATGCTTCCTCCTTTCAGCCTTTTGTTCTGAAAGCCTATGTTCTATCTGCAGTACAATCGACATGAGATCTGATAAGGTTGTGGGTCGAGCGATGCGAGCTAGCTCGTCCTTGAGTTCCTCCCTTAGGCCTCGGCGGAAGAGGGTATACTGGACCTGTTCCGGCCACCCTGCTTCCATAGCCAATCGCCTGAAAGAGGAAATGTAGGATAGCAGATCACTGGATCCTTGCTGCACTTCGAGTAGCTCTTCAGCCGCTACATGTGTGATGTCGGGCTGTTCAAAAGTCTGTTTCAGCAAAGACAGGAAGGCTCCATGGTCCCGAAGGACCGGGTTGTTGGATGTCACGAGAGGTGTAGCCCAAGCCAGGGCATTTCCGGTCATATTAGACACCATAAATCCCACCTTTGTGTGGTCTGTGGAATAGGTCTGTGGGCGAAAGGCAAAATGGACAGAACATGCTTCCAAAAATTCCTTCAAACGTTTAGGAGCCCCGTCGAACTTGCCCGAGGACAAGGCCATGGGAGGCAAATCCAATTCCCGAGCTTCTCGGTTAGCGACCATTTGCCTCAGGGTGGCATTCGCAGTCTTGACGTTCTGTAGTTCTACATTCATAGCCTGAACCGCGGCTACCAACTCTTGAAATTGCTAAGGAGTAGCCATTGGAGTCCTTTGGCGTTGCAAACTGTCAGGTTCAGGTGTTCCCTTCACCACTTCCGAGTCACTCCAATCCCCTTCCTCCTCACCTGTGAGTTCTGAATTCAAAGTTCCTCCGAACCGCTTCTTCCACAGCTCTTCTTTCTTCTTTCCTTTTTTTTGTGGAAGGGATCTGCCCCAAAGGGAAGCCACCCTGACCCCAAAATAGAAGGTCTGGGGGGCCCCTCCTCTGGTTCAGACCAGAGGGGAAAAAGCCGTTGGCACAAAAAACCCCTTTGTGATAGTCTCTGGTGGTCTTCACACTTGATTATGCAGAAGGTAAGTTCCGAATTAACAGGAATGAGATGCCGGCAGGAATATGGCATACAGTAAAGGATTGGAGTGGAGGAGCCTGGACAGGTACCCGGGGGAGAGCCAAAAGACAGACTGCTGAAGCACTGTAGCTAAGACTGAGAGGGAGAGCAGGAGGAAAGGGAAGGGAAAGGGGAAAAGATCCCTGCGAAACCTGGTGGGAGCCCTCGGGTCCCAGGAGAGAGAGAGCAAAAAGATAGACAGGAGGAAGGGCGCCAGCAGCAGGGAAAAGCAAGCCGGAGCCGAGAGAAGGAGCAGGGCAGCACGCCGAGGGAGAAAACTTACGAGCTCTCCAACCCGAAAGCCTGACGCGAGTAGGTTGCAACGAGCAGATTTCTGGGTTGGAGCGGCTAAAATGGTCCTCCCCGGCGACCGGCAGAAAAGACTAGACCGCCGCTGAGCGTTGCATGGAGACATGGCGGAACGGCTAATGGCCGCTCCAACGCCATCGGCTCCATGCACGCCAATCATGGCGGTGTGTGACAGATGGCAACAAAATAGGGATGCTAATGCTGCTTGACTTGAGCGCAGCTTTTGATCTAGTTGATCATCAGCTTCTCATCAAAGCCCTTAAAGAAAACGTTGGTTGCTCAGAAGAAGCTATAAGGGGGCTGATTTCCTTTCTCTCAGACCGCCAGGCACGGATTCACTGGGGTAATACGTTCTCAGACTCCTGCCCTATACTCTTTGGGGTTCCACAGGGGGCAAGTCTGTCCCCCATGCTCTTCAATATATATATGAGGGCACTGTGTAGAATCCTGGTCAAGGCCGGGGTGTTTTTTACAAACTACGCAGACGACACACAGCTCATTGTTGAGCTGAGTGGAAACCATGAGGAAGATAGTGCATCAATAGGGAAGATATGTGGCATGATAGATGAATGGATGCAATCCAATTGGATGTGCCTAAACAACGCAAAAACTGAACTGATGACTTTCGGCTCTAATTGGCAGCTATCCAATCTAGGAGGCGAATATAAGTTTTTTAAGATAAAGGACGCCATTATAAAAGTTTCAGCACAGGTCAAAACTTTGTGTATGATGGTTAATGCAGAGGTTAATTCAGAAGCACAGACCAATTATCTCACAAAAAACACAGCCTATTACCTTAAGTTAATAAGAGCAGTAAAACCATTCCTGAATGAAACAAACCTGGCCACCATAGCCAGAGCCATCATTCTGTCCAGGCTGGACTACGGGAATGCTCTGATGATTGGCGCTACCGCGAAAGATCTGGCGAGATACCAAGTGATTCAGAATTACGCAGTCAGAATGATCAAAAATTTGAAAAGAGGGGATCATATAACAGACCAGGGAAGGTCACTGCATTGGCTAAAAATGGGCGAGCGGATAAGTTTTAAATCTCTTATGCTCGTTCATAAGTGCATATATGGCAGGCCCCTGGCTATCTAAAGAACTGTATAGTTCCATACGCGCCACAAAGAAGTCTGAGATCAACTGGACTGCTGGTCATTCCCAAACACAGACTAAAATCAGGTCTGGGCAGAGCCTTCGTGGTACTGGCTCCTGAAATGTGGAACAGACTTCCTGAAACCTTGAGAATGGAGGAAAACCACCTGGCCTTTAGGAAACGCCTTAAGACATTTATCTTTCAGTAGGAATTCTCATACTTCGTCTCTTACAGCGTGTAAGGATGCCAAGGGCGTATCTTACACCTGGGTTAGGCTAGGCTGCGTTTGTGTTATGTTATTCTGTGTTTTTGTCTCAAAGCGCCCTGATGCCCGCGGGCTTCCGGCGATATGCAAAACCAAAATACATACATACATACATACATACAATATTGAGGTAAACTTTCGAAACAGAGAGGTCATTCCAAATCTGTGTCAAGCTACTGGGTCCAACTATGCTTAGACAGTGAAAAATATTAGATTATTGGTATTTTTTTAGCACACTAAAGCAGCACTGAAAAACATGCTTGCTAGCAAATTGTATGGAAAGGAAACCATTGGTCCACAATTGATGGATCAGTTGATTCACCAAGCCATACCTTTTGTCTGAATAATGTCAAGATGTGTGTACTATGAACAATTCACTGAAACTATGCTACAAAATTAAATGCAGCCCATTGCCCATATCAAATGTATGGATCAATTGAAGTGCATAGCATGGCACCACCGTTGGGCCATCAAGCCATTGTACATCCTATTAGAACCCAGCGAGGGACAATCAGATTATTACCTGCAATCTGATTGGCCCTTGCTGAGGCTTTACCCAACTGAGAATCCCTTGAATCCCTAAATTCATTCAAATCCATGGCGGGGTGGGGGTGGCAGCCTCTCAGCCAATGAGAAGGCTCGGAACGGGGTAAACCCTGCTCCAAGGTACCACACGGCTGGATTCTACCATCCTCCTCCACTGGGGATTCAGGTAGGTGTTTTCTCTCCCCTCACCCTCTCCCTCCGCTTTGTCCCCTCCCCTCCAAACAATCCCCTCCCAACCCCACTTACCCTCTTTTTGGTCCATTTTCAGTAGCAAACACGCTGGCAACACTACTGTCCCCAGCGCGTCTGCAACCGATCCCCGACAGGCTCTCATGGAAAGGAAAGAACAAAAAAAAAGACAAAAAAAAATGGCCGCCGGGGAATGGAAAACAGAATCTGTTTTCACTTTCCATGGCAGCCATTCAAAATCATTGGTAAAAAGTAAACAAAGAACATGGCCACCATGGAAAGGGAGAAGGGACTACATGTAGTCCCTTCTCCCTTTCCATGGTGGCCATGTTCTTTGTTTACATTTTTACTATTTTTTTGAATGGCCACCATGGAAAGGTAGAAGGGACTACATGTAGTCCCTTCTCCCTTTCCATGGTGGCCATTTTCTTTGTTTACTTTTTACCAATGATTTTGAATGGCTGCCATGGAAAGGGAAAATGGACTCCATTTTCCCTTCCCGGTGGCCATTTTCTTTTGCCTTTTTTATTGTCCCGAAATACTGCAGCGTTTCGGAACAGAAACAAAAAATGCTTTTAGTATCCTGTTCTTGCGGGCCGGGGTACTAATAGCAAGAAGCCGCTCGCTGCGGGGGCATTACCCAGTCGGGTAAAGCCCTGAGGCCTTCATTAAGGCCCTCGATATGCTCAGCCCTGTAGCTATGGCTCATTGATACCCCTGTGGTTCGGGGCTTATTGCTTAATTAAAGTCGAAAAATAGGCGTCAAACACATCCATTTTAAAAATTGTTTGTCACTGTTAATTTCTGTAACAGGTTATTTTTTAGCCATACCCCAATTAACATGAAAATCAATTAATTAGTGACAAATTTTACAATCTCATTGAACAGAAAAAGACTGCAGGATCTTCTGCATGATTCCCTCTGTCTGAAGATATATGTGTGAAAAGGAAACAGTCACCATCGCAAATTCACGAGGCCTTAGTCTTAATGTGGCTCTTGTGGATGTAGGTCGGTTTTTAAAGAAGGCATAAGTTATGTGACACTCACATATTTGTACACTCACAGGTCTCTATTTACTGGACTTTGTTGCAAAAAAGGTAATTGCTGACATAGCTTTATTGTGAGGTACACTAGACTTTGATCTCTGTAACCGCAACATTTAATCTTGTATCTACTGTCAAAGAAGTGCGTGCCTTCTGTGATGAAGTCACATGCTCTGACTTTCTTTTCCCAATTCAAGGGGCTCTTGGGGTGAGGCATGTCCATTTGCTATGCAAACCGCAACCTAGACAACATATACAGAGAATTCTCCAAACCACCTTCAAGTGCCCCACACCATTGCGTTCCCTCAACTCAGGGCTTAATTCGGCCCAGAACTGCTATGATCACTAAGAGAAAAAGAGCTAAAACCTCATAACCCTGTAAACATAGTAATGCTTGGCTTTCCTGTACATGTCCTGTCTCTGCAGGAATACCTGCACTCATGTGTACATCCTCATGACATCTACAAAGTCAGCAACATGTTCAATCAGCTCTCTGCATTCAGTAATCACCCACCAATGACCCCCATGGATGTTCTCCACATTTCCTGGGTCCCCAGGGAAGCAGAAATGACGTACCATGCAGGCAAGGCATCCTTTCAGTTGTTTTTCAACAATTCTGGGCCCTTGGTAGATATTTAGTAACTATAGTAACTAAAGAAGAGCAGAATGCCCATATGTAAGGCCCATGTTATTCCCTGTCTGGCTCTGCTGGAGATTAGAAGCACAGGAGTGCTCACTTCGCTCCTGCCTGCTGCCGAGCAAGAAAGGCTGCAACATGAAGGTAAGCCTTGCTGGGTTGTCTTCCAAGGAACCACTTTGCCCCAGTAAGATGGCCGCCGTTGCAGCAATGACGACACACAGAGCGCCAGGCTATGCTTTCAGCCCGCTCGCACATCACTTCGATTAGCCAATTCCCCGACCTATAGTGGGAAGCCAGGAAGGCCGGCAGGCTTCACCGGCCACACCGAAGGCCCACATGCAAGGCCCATGTTATTCCCTGTCTGGCCCTGTCCGGATCCTGGCCGGAGCATGCTGCCAACGCACATACCTCTGCCTAAATTCAAGTTCACATTCTGTCACTTCGTGCCCTAAGTGCTACCATCCGCTCTGTCCATCCCACCATCCGATTTTCTACCCAACGCCATGCCCACGAGCTTCAAGCTCATACATAGATCGATGCAAGTCCGCCATGACCCCCCTCTTGAACAAGAGGCAAAACAAATTTGCTTCACGTTATCCCAAAACTTGAGGCTCTTAAGTCATATCTCCCCATCAATCATCATTAGCGTGAAGCCAACAACAACCGCGGTTCACAACTACTGAATCAGCATCATAACTACTGCTAAAGGTAAGAGACCCAGATTTAGCTGCCCAGCCTTCAGTCCAAGTTACACACCTTGCTATTTTCACCAAAGCCAACTGGGTCCCAACCTGGGTGGCAAACCCACCAGGCCAAATACCCTGATCATCCCACAATCCACCTTCTGTCCATCAGGAGATCCCTACTTTACCACAGCAACCGCAAGCGTAAAGCTTGCCAATCAGACCCACCCACCCAATCTCAATCTCTACTACAATAACACGGTTTCTGCTTCCCTGCCCAATGACTGTATTTGCCCTGCCCATCCATCACTGAATGCATTTGCCCTGTACCAGCCACCACTGAATGCAATATTACAGCCTCTATATCCAATGCTATTGAATGTAATTTTACTGTCTCTATGCCCAATGTCTGTATTTGCGCTGACCCAGCCGCCACTGAATGCATTATTACAGCCTCTATGCCCAATGCAATTGAATGCAATGCTGCTGCCTCTATGCACAATGGCTGTATTTTTCCAGACCCAGCCACCATTAAATGCAATATTACAGCCTCTTTGCCAACTGCTATTGTATTCTATGCCCAATGATTGCACATGCCCAGACAAAGCCTTTAGTGAATGCAATCTTACTACCTCTATGCATGTTGACCATATTGTCCTGGTCCCAGTCTCTTGTGAATGCAATGCTACTGCTTCTGTGCCCAAAAATGGCATTGCTCTTTGACCTTGCGCATAATACTGTGCCCAAGCCTACCTTGATTCTGAATACCATGCTAAACACTGTTGCCCATGTTTGCAATCTTAACATCCACAGTCCCAATGGTCGCACTGCTCCTGCTGTAGCCACCTCCTCTGAATCTACACCATTCACCAGTACACCTGCCATGACCACAATTTTGCCAACTCACAACTCTGGAAGCGCAACCATGTTCTATGCCCACAACCTTTCTCCCCACAAATCCAACACCAGTTCCACCTCTCCTAACAACACACAGAACCTGCCCTCGACCTCAACCTACGATCTCAATCTAGCCCTCATCAATGCCCGCACTCTGACCGCGCACGCCATAGACATCCACAACCTCCTCATTAAAAAACACTCTAGATGCCCTAGCCATCGCAGAAACTTGGCTACACGCTATGTCTGGCCCCATGCTAGCGCTTGCCATCCCTACGGGCTACACTATTTACAGAAATGACAGGCCTTATTCCAGAGGAGGTGGAGTGGCCTTCATCGCAAAAAACCACTACACATTAAGACAAACCTCGGCCACACTCCTGAACAACTGCAACATTCTCTCACTCAAATGGACCACCTACCCAACTAACACTATATCAATCCTCTTCATCTACTGCCCACCTGCCCCAGCCACCTCCTTCTAAGAAGACATACTGTTCATCCTAAATGACAACCTTAAAACCACATCCCAAATAATCCTCCTAGGTGACTTTAACCTAGGTTTCAATGACCCCACAGTCCTCCCAGCAACTGCACTGGCTAATGCCCTCGCCTCCCTTGGGCTTAACCAACATATCAACAATCCTACCCACAACACGGGACGCACTTTGGACTGGCTAGCTGACATGAACTGCCAAACCACCATTAAAACTTACTCACTGTGCCCATGGTCTGACCACCATATTGTCACATTCCCTCTCCCAGCTGGCCCACCACCAAAACCTTTCACCAACCTTATTCCATCTACGTCTGCCCACAGTGCACGCAAACTTATGAAAGACAATCTCCTCCCCTTTCTCAATGTCCTCAATCCGGAAAACTAAGAAACCACAGATCCAACCTTCCTAGTGCAACACTACTCCACCTCCCTCACATCGGCCATTAACTCTATTGCCCCCCTAACCACCAATTAAATCAGCTGTCCACATTAATACATTGTACACTCAAGAACGCGCCTCTCTCAGAACTGAGAAGAGAATAGCTGAGGCAAATTAGAAAAACTACCCATCTGAATCTTCCAAATACGCCTTCTCTACTCTCTCGAAACAGTACAAATAAAGCTATTTGTACTTGCAAAAGCCTCCTTCTTCAATATCAGGATCACCAATGCTAGCTCAGACTCCAAGGAATTGTTCACCATCCTCAAGGAACTGCAAACACATAGCCCTCAAGTCTCCCTGATCAACAAAGACTCCACCTGGTGCAACACCACTAAAAAATCCCTACTAACTAAAATTGACAGTATGAAACAGAAAATTCAGGTTACAAAGGCTATCACCTCGCAACAATCTCTGCCTACACTCACACCGCCAGCTCACACTCATGCTGCCCCTACGTTCCACTTCAATAATGTCACCATACAGGACATGACCAGCATCCTTCAAAGTTTAAAACCTTCACGATGCAAAGGAGATATCTGCCCCGCTGCACTAATTAAAGACTGTGGTCATGAACTAGCCCCCTTCATCACAGCCTTCATCAATGCCTCCTTCAACACGGCATAGTACCCCAATGCCTTAAAGAAGCATGGATCCTACCGTTTCTTAAAAAAAACACACTTGACCCTATCATTGTAAATAACTACAGACCAATCACCATGGGCCCCTTTCTTCTAAAAAACGTTTAGACAGAGCAGCCTACCTACAAATTCAATGCCACTAAGAAACTAATCAAATCCTAGGCACCCGCCAATCTGGCCACGGGACAGAGTCTGCCCTTTTAGACTTGAAAATTCAATTTGACTTCCACAGCGACAACAGGAAATTGCCCATGCTTCTCCTTCTGGTCCTGTCTGTGGCCTTTGATCTAGTTGACCATGACATACTGTGCCACCACCTGATTTCTTTGGCTACCTTCTCCCCCGAAGCGGCCACATGGATCTCCTCTTTCCTCTAAGGGAGAGTAATGAACGTTTTTGCTGGCAACGCTTGTGCCATGCCATCTCCAATCAACTGCGGGGTCCCATAAGGGTCCTGTGTCTCCCCCATACTCTACAATATTTTCACAAAGCCCCTCTTCAACCTCCTGGATTCGCTAGGCATAACCTACATGAATTATGCGGATGATACACAGATTCTTCTACCACTCTCAGGGTCATACCACACAGACTTATCCACTCTCAACATTACCTATGCCACAATCCAAGCCTGGATGGCAGCCCATGGCCTCTGTCTTAATGATGAGAAGACAGAGCTCCTCATTGTTGACACGGCTGCTGCTTTAAAAACACTTGACCGCCAATATTCCTCCTTCAATAATGATGGATCTCTGATACCGGTCTCCCAATCAGTAAACACTCCAGGAGTTTACCTGGATTCCACTCTCTCCATGACTCGACAAGTCAGCATCATCTCCTCCACAGCAGCATACTCAACCAAACTGCTCAATGTAGCTAGGCCCGACCTATCCAAAGATCGGCACCAGGTTACATTACTGCAATATCCTCTTCACCAGTACCTCTACCCAGAACCTCAAAAGACTTCAAACCATGCAGAACAATGCCCTATGGGCCGCCCTCAACATCCCACGCTCTGGGCATATCTCAGCTTCCCATAGAGCTGTGCACTATCAAGGACAGAATCTTGTTTAAGACCCTATCAATCACTCACAAGTGTCTCACCAACACAGCCCCTCCATACCTAATACAAAATGTCAACAAAGTTCAATCCAATAGTCCGATTAGAACTCAGCACTCACACAAGTTGATCCTTCCCGAGCTCAAACGATCTAAAGCGGGAGGGTCCAGCTTCCCAGTTCTAGCTGCCAAATACTGGAACTCTCTCCCACCTGTCCTACGAGCAGAGAAATCTTTCTGGGCCTTTCGCAAAATAACCTCAAAACCTGGCACCTTGTTATTTACCTAACTCTACAACCTCTTGTCCACTACTTGACTACACCTTCAACTGCCTTGCTGTAAGAGATCATCCTGCATAACTGCCATTGTATTTGCTTCTGTACTGCCTCTTATGTAACCAGATATCTGCATTAACGCCTTACTGCCAGCAATGCTGTTTAAAGTAGCCTTTCATGTGCTTATGCTTTTGCCCAATCTGGGCCCTTGTAACTGGAATCAGCTCCCTGATGCCCACAGGTTTGTGTGCACTCTACAAATGTAAAAAGTAAATAAATAAAATAAGAAGCTTCTGTTTATGTGTGGAGGAGCACCTTGAGTACCAAGCTCCTCCATTCAGAAGGCCATTACCAATCAATGCCTGAACCCCATGAGGCTAGCTAGGAAACAGCTGTGGACCTTAGGCTCATTCAATTAACCCATTTGAAGTCACAGTTATTTTCTCCTGTCCTCAATTAGGTGTCATGAGTATTTGAGCCTACAGTTGCTAGCATGAAAACATCAATCAACCAGGAGAGGAAATCATCACAAGCCAAAAATATATATTACATTTAGAAATAAAACACTCAGGAAATACAACTAGGAATGGGGACTAAAGAATCAGTGACCACAATTACACGTATGAGGGGCAACAACGATTTGAGAGACAGATAAATTGTGAGCATAACCAGCTACCGGGTCTAAGGACACAGAGTCTTGCAGATAGGGTCCCACCAGACTGTGCAGGTAACCAGCAGGAGGAAGAATCTGAGAAGAGCTTGAGAGAGAACGAGCTTCATGGTGAGACCAAGATAAGAAGGAGGCGAGTGAAAGCTACTAGGAACCCAGAGAGGACGACATATCAGATACAGGCAGAGACCAACCTAAAAGAAAGCAGAGTGAAAGCCAAGACCCTGCTGTGGCAATATCCTGGACACTGGTGGAGACTAGACTGAGAAGAGAAGCAGCGACAAGCCAAGAGCCTTCTTTGGGCCATACTCCAGACACTGATGAAGAGCAAATGTGGAGAAGCATGGACGATTAAGTGACTACTGGGGTTAGAGCTCAGACTGTAGCAGAGGCCTGCGGGCAAGGAGTAAAGAAAGTCTAATGCTGGGTTAGGATGATATCACAGAGAGCGAAAAAATCCAGACCTAAGGACGAGAATAGGGGAGATGGGAAAACAGTTTTTCCTCCTCCCATAGACTGGAGGAAAGAGGCAGCAAAGAGTGAAGGGTGACCTGTGGCAGCTGGGTTATGAAAAATACAGAAGATCAAAGACCTTCAGCAAGAGGGAGAAATACTTGCAATGAAGAGCGTGCAAGGGTAAAGAAACATATCTGCCTATAGGTTATCACAATTGCTAACATCAATTCAAGGCATGGGGATGGACAAATATCTACTGGTAGCCATGTGGAAACTACCCTGAGCAAGGGGAGGCAAATATTTTCTAGAAGTAGAGTTTCAAACATGTCATCTCTGACAAAGGAACAAGGAGGGCGATCTATGGGTGGAGTGTAACAATATCTGAGTATGCCATGCCCCCTAACACAGGGGGGATACGCTCTTGCTTGTGAGAGCAGCCACAAAGTGAACAGGACATTACATTACAAGGACTGTGAAGGCAAGAAGCAAACTAATTGTTATATCCCAGAGACTGTTTGATAGATTAAAGAATGAGAGGAAGATGAGGATTCCCATAGTTAGAGACAAACCACCTTGCCATTTTAGCATTAGAGTGGCTCCTGTAGCCCCTATATGAGTTACCTACACCGAATGTTGAATCATATAACTGACTAATACGTGTTCTGGTGATCCCTTCATCACACTACATTAGCAGACACAACAACCTATCTCTCGTGAACAAACTACGTTGACCACAACCATGACTAACTGCCTGCTAGAGCAACCAACACCCTACCTTGTGTAGTCACCTCTTAGTCATACTGCGTAGTCGTACCATGATACATGTTATGACTAAGACTGCCACCTACACCGTGCTCATCCTTATCTTAACTTCCTTCCCCTTCCCAACCTACAAGGCAATCTCCTGTAGCATGCCATCCCTAGTGCTGGAAGCCAATACTACCATGGTTCTTACAGCCCCTAACTCCTCATCTATAAGAAAATCATTACCTCCATCCAACCTAATCAGGCCAACTTACTTCCTGCCGCCCCTCGTTCTGAGACAAAAGGAATTATGCCCTATCAGTGACAACATGCAACAAAGGTCAGAGCTAACACCCACCCAATGGATCTCGCGTTTCGCTAGTAAGCCTAAGCCTAACTAGCCATGCTCTACCAAATGGAGATACCATAGACTAGGATCCAGACTCACCAATCATTCAACACCCATAAAAGGGTGCACTCAGACACTACTCAGGCCGCACTCATTCAGCTCCAATTCCACTCCGAACTCGAATTGCAGCACCTCTCGCACTATCTTCACTTGCCCTACAAGAATACAATCAAGGAAAGTCACATAATTAAGGGAGCCCTTATCAACGCTAGATCCCCTGTTGCCCATGCCACAGAAATCACTGACATCATTACATCAAACCAGCTAGACTTCCTAGCTGTTACAGAGACATGGCTCCACAAAGTAGCCGGACCTGCCCTCAAAAAAACAGGAGGTTCTAGCTTTCCAGTCATGGCGGCACAACTCTGGATTTCCATACCTGACATCTTAAGAGTGTTACCCTCCTTCCACTCCTTTAAGACAAATGTTAAGCGCCGGTTGCATTCTAGTGACCGGTGATTGTCCTGATCCATGAAATTAGGATGACCCAGAGCACGGCCATATGCCCTGTATTACATAATCTATGTATATTACTGTATATATTCTGTAAAAATCCATATAAGTATGTACATTTCTCTTCTCTGTACATGTTCTTTTTTTTCCTTATCGTTCTCACCTGTAACCCTAAACTGTAAAGCGCCCAGTTGCCTGAAGGCTCGGCGTGCTCTATAAATAAATAAAGAATACAATACAATACAACTTCAAGGTAATTCATGTAAAAAAGTATGAAAATAACGTTCTTGCAAGTTGGAAAAAATTGCTAAAAAAATAGAATACAAAGCGTTGTCAGATTGTGCTCCTGGTAGGCCTTTCATACTACCAAGTCCCGTGTCAACAGCTTTCCAAATATTGCAGTAAATATGATTTCATTTGCCACCAGTTGTCGATAGCATCAACTGTGGTGACTCTGAACAGTGGTGCGCACATGCTCTTCGGCAAAGAAATGGCAGAAGAAATCCAGGCATCCATCGTAGTGTTTCCCCCTGTAAGACATGGAATGGATATATGTACAGGAATGTTACATTCACATGAAGAGGTTCCCAAACCCGTCCTCGTGTTTCTGTTATAGATGTTCCTAAGGGAGAAAAATGCACGCTAATGACATTCTCCAGAGTTTCTCTATCCAGACACACACACACATCCATCATGTGCAAACAGGGCTCAAGTCGAGGGTACACGCGGGGGGGGGGCGGAGTCCACCTACTTTTTTCACAGGGTGGACTCAGTCCCCCCCAGCTAAAATGAGAAACATTGAATGTCCTCTTTGAATTTATGAATTAAAGCCAACCTCAGGGATCGAAACACAGTTGTCAGATTTGCAGGCTGGACACTCCACCACTGCACTACTGCAGTATATAACCTGATAGAAAATAACGAACAACTAGGAGGCCGATTCATGGAATAATTAGCGCGGCGCAAGTGGGCAAAAACGTGCGAATCGCAGTGGAATAGCGAAAATCGCAGTGCAAGTGAGAAAATCGCACGAAAAGCAGCGCACGTCGATTCATGGAAGGCCGTGCGCGAGAAAACCAGCGGATGTGCGATAAAAAAGTGCGCGGCGCACGTTGGCGCATGTTGGCGCACAGGCCATCTAACAGCGTGCGCCAGGTCACAGCGAAAATCGCACAGGCCACAGCGAAATTCGCACATAGCGCGGCGCACGCAATAAAAGTAGGCGGAACACGGGCGTAACACTCGGAATGGGGAACAACTTGCCAAAACGTGGGCGTCACGGGGGAAGTACAGGGCACAAGTGCGCGGAACGCCCACACGCTCGCCTACAACACGTATTCATGGAATAGAATAGGGGAAAAAAGCGCACGCTCAAACCAGCGCACAGGCACAAACACGACCGCCACAAGAAAGGAGGCGGTAGCGTCTCTGCGGCTGTAAGAAATGTGCGCCAAAAGGTGCGCCAACAAATAGCACCTATATACTGCCATGATGAATGTCCCATACTGTGGCCCTCCAGGAAAAATGACGTGCAAAGGGGTACCCACAAACACGGACACCCGCTGACAAAAAATACGTGTGCATGTATACCGGGGTGCGTGGGAAGTGTCACACGCGATTTGCAGGGTACGTGCATCACAGGGGTTCGCGTGAAGTTCCTCACGCGATCGGGCCTGGGGGAGCGGGCTACGTGTATTACAGGGGTTCGCGTGAAGTTCCTCACGCGATCGGGCCTGGGGGAGCGGGCTACGTGTATTACAGGGGTTCGCGTGAAGTTCCTCACGCGATCGGGCCTGGGGGAGCGGGCTACGTGTATTTCAGGGGTTCGCGTGAAGTTCCACACGCGATCGGGCCTGGGGGAGCGGGCTACGTGTATTACAGGGGTTCGCGTGAAGTTCCTCACGCGATCGGGCCTGGGGGAGCGTGCTACGTGTATTTCAGGGGTTCGCGTGAAGTTTCACACGCGAATAGCCTGGGCGAGTGAATTTGAGGGGTGCGCGGGAAGTTCCTCACGTGATCGGGCCTGGGGGAGCGGGCTACGTGTATTACAGGGGTTCGCGGGAAGTTCCACACGCGAATAGCCTGGGCGCGTGAATTTGAGGGGTGCGCGGGAAGTTCCACACGCGAATAGCCTGGGCGCGTGTATTTCAGGGGTGCGCGGGAAGTTCCACACGCGAATAGCCTGGGCGCGTGTATTTCAGGGGTTCGCGGGAAGTTCCACACGCGAATAGCCTGGGCGCGTGAATTTGAGGGGTGCGCGGGAAGTTCCACACGCGAATAGCCTGGGCGCGTGTATTTCAGGGGTTCGCGGGAAGTTCCACACGCGAATAGCCTGGGCGCGTGTATTTCAGGGGTTCGCGGGAAGTTCCACACGCGAATAGCCTGGGCGCGTGTATTTCAGGGGTGCGCGGGAAGTTCCACACGCGAATAGCCTGGGCGCGTGTATTTCAGGGGTGCGCGGGAAGTTTTACACGCGAATAGCCTGGGCGCGTGTATTTCAGGGGTGCGCGGGAAGTTTTACACGCGATTTCTGCACGGTACGTGTATTTCAGGGGTGCCGGGGAGTCCCACATGTGATTTGACAGTGTGGGTCCTCCCAGGTGTACCCTGTACACCCTCCACGGCCCCTGCAGGCAGCCCACACCACAGGGGACTACCCTGCATCCCTGGTCATGTCCCGCAGGCAGCCCACCCAACATGGGCATGCCCCCCAGCAAAGGCACATGTCTCCTTGAACTAATGAACACCAACACATGTCCCCTTGCACCCCCACCCCCCAGCACTGTGGGGCACATGCCAGCAGTCCCCCACCCATGTCCAACTCATGTCCCCCACCACCCCCACCCCCCAGCACTGTGGGGCACCTGCCAGTAGGCCCCCACCCATGTCCAACTCATGTCTCCCACCACCCCCACCCCCCAGCACTGTGGGGCACCTGCCAGTAGGCCCCCACCCATGTCCAACTCATGTCTCCCACCACCCCCACCCCCCAGCCACCAGGGTCACCCTCCACCAGGGCCCCACTCATGTCTCCCACCACCCCCACCCCCCAGCACTGTGGGGCACCTGCCAGCAGGCCCCCACCCATGTCCAACTCATGTCTCCCACCACCCCCACCCCCCAGCACTGTGGGGCACCTGCCAGCAGTCCCCCACCCATGTCCAACTCATGTCCCCCACCACCCCCACCCCCCAGCACTGTGGGGCACCTGCCAGTAGGCCCCCACCCATGTCCAACTCATGTCTCCCACCACCCCCAGCCACCAGGGTCACCCTCCACCAGGGCCCCACTCATGTCTCCCACCACCCCCACCCCCCAGCACTGTGGGGCACCTGCCAGCAGGCCCCCACCCATGTCCAACTCATGTCTCCCACCACCCCCACCCCCCAGCACTGTGGGGCACCTGCCAGCAGGCCCCCACCCATGTCCAACTCATGTCTCCCCCACCACCCCCACCCCCCAGCACTGTGGGGCACCTGCCAGCAGGCCCCCACCCATGTCCAACTCATGTCTCCCATCACCCCCAAACCCCAGCCACCAGGGGCACCCTCCACCAGGACCCCACTCATGTCACCCACCACCCCCACACCCCAGCAGTGCAGGGTCACCCTCCACCAGGGCCCCACTCATGTCTCCCACCACCCCCACACCCCAGCAGTGCAGGGTCACCCTCCACCAGGCCCCCACTCATGTCTACCACCACCCCCACCCCCCAGCCACCAGGGTCACCCTCCACCAGGCCCCCACTCATGTCACCCACCACCCCCACACCCCAGCAGTGCAGGGTCACCCTCCACCAGGGCCCCACTCATGTCTCCCACCACCCCCACCCCCCAGCACTGTGGGGCACCTGCCAGCAGGCCCCCACCCATGTCCAACTCATGTCTCCCACCACCCCCACCCCCCAGCACTGTGGGGCACCTGCCAGCAGGCCCCCACCCATGTCCAATCCATGCCCCCCTGCACCTGGGTCCCAACATTCCCCAATCATGTCCGTAATGCCCATCCTCCCCTGCCAAAAGGCCCAACCAACTATCACACCCACCCACATATCAAAGGCAATTACATGTTACACCCCCAATGTAAATAATGCAATTTAACACATGTCTGTCACACACAATGGCTGCAAGTGAATGACAAAACACCCAACATGACATGCCTGAAAGCAATGAGATGATACGACACATTGAAGATTAAAAAAATAATATGTATTGAACAGCAAATAAGAAAAAACACAAAGCAAATCAAACAAAACAAGATGAATGTCCAAGAAAAAATTATGAAAAATTAAAATAAGCCAATTAAGAAGATCATCCTGGGTCCATGAGCCCTACCAAATTAAACCTAACTGACTACTAACTAAAAAGGGAACTATATACAAAAAAGTGGGGCATTGTCCAATCGCAACCAAAAAAAAATCAAAAAAACAAAGGAAACCTAACCCTAACTATACAACTATATACAAAGGCAGCGGGCTATTCGGACGGCTCACTGGTTGTTGTCATGGGCCAGGGCATCATCGAACTCCTGGTCAATGGCTTGGAGGCGGGCATGTTCCCTGGCCCCGAGGTCCCGCAGGGATAACGCAGTGTCAAGCTCAAACTCCCTGCGAAGACCCTCGAGGCACTCAGCCCGCCTCAGCGCCCTCCGCATGGAGTCCTCCGCCCTGACCATCGTGAGCCGTTCCTCCTCTGCCCGCTGCCGCTCCGCACCTATCCGCTGGCACAACCTCTCCCACACGGAAGCCACTCCCATTCCAGGGTTCTCCTGCCCTCCGGCCGATGCCTGCACCCCTGATGTTGATGGCCCCGAGCCATGATGCCTCCCACGTTGAGCCTGCTGCTGCCTCCGATGCAACTGCCTGTGCCAGCACGACGGCATCCAGGCTGATGGAAACCACCGACGCCGTCGTGCACGTGCCCTGCCCGATGATGCCGTCACATCCTCCATCTGCTGGGGTCCAGTTGCTCTGGTGTCCACCCCTGCTGGATCTCTGACTCCCGACTGTGGCAGGGATGGGATCCCCACCGAGCTGGCTGCATTGGTCGGGGCAGGTCCACAGGGGGCCCTGGTAGCATCTGGGCTGGAAGACGGCAAGGAGAACGACTGGTGGATAGCCTGCACAGAGGAGGAGAGGGCCGCCACATTGGCCAACACATGCAGGAAACCCTCGAACATGGCCGATCCCAATTGGGCCACGTCGGCACGGTGCACTTCGTGATGACGTGCGTGCTCCTCCCGGGAAGCACGCACGGCATCACGAATCACAGCCGTGCGCAACGCGACCCCAATCAGGACCTTCTCCGCACGGCCAGGGGTTCCCACGTCCGCAGGTGGAGGGGAGTCAGGTGACATGGACATCCCCTCTACCTGCGGACAGGCCTGGGACGGGGCATCCCTGCTGGTGCATGGTGGTGCACTCACAGGGTCAGGGACAGCGACATGCACAGGCCCCTCCACGGTGACCTGTGCTGCCTCCTGCCCCTGGCCCTGGACTGCACCACTTGCACCAGCAGGGATGCCCCCACCAGGCCCCATGTGTGCCCCAGTGGCGGCCTCCTCCTCCTCTGTGCAAACCACCAACCTGGATGGCTCCTCACCGTCTCCCACCGTAGCAGGCCCCTGTGGGGGCTCACCCACCCCTTCCGCTGCAGCCGTGGGGGCATCCCCGCCGCCTTGCTCCACAGCGCCGTCTCCGCCCTCTTCTTCACTAGCCGCTGCGTAGAGGGAGACAAAGAACACAAGCATCAGGGCACTGTACAATGGTCCCCTAGACAGGAAGCAATAGCAGATGAGCACCACTGTCAAAGTACACTTCCATCATGTCCCTCCACAACACATGGGTCAGTCCAGGCAAAACACACACAGTAACAGGCATGGTGCATGCCATGGACATTTCCATGCATGTCCAATGGACTCTTGAAACATTCAATGATATGTAACTCACATGCATCATGCCTCATGCCCATCACATGCACACACTTCACCTCCGTCACATCCATCTGGCCCCAAACACACCAAACACAGCGGATACAAGGGTAATTTTGCTGCTTTACTGAATCTCTGCATTGTCACACACATGTGTCATGCATCCATGGCATGCACAAGTCACAGACACGCAGGTCAGGCACACAGACATGGCTACCATATATGTACCTGGCATCAGCACCCATCCCTCACCCCCACCCATGTTCAGGTACAGAGACTGGCATGCTCTCATGTTCATAATCTGATTAGGGCTCCCCATGCGGCATTTCAACACATGCAACAACCATGTGCATCACACATCACTGGTCGCACATGCATTACCATGATGTCCCTGCACACATACATGCATACATGGCCTATGGCACACATACAGGCAAGTATCATAGAACCAGCACACCGCAACATGCCCTGTCTCACACAGTAATGCATGGACACTTACCGCTCAACTCCAGACGGGCCTCCCTCTCAAGGATCTGGGCGTGGAGCGCTGGGCGTACGCGTTCCAGGACCCTCATCTGGATGGTACTCATGCGGCCCCGGCCCCCCTCCACGAGGCGCCGGGCCTTCACAAGGGTCCTGGACCTCAAGTCCTCCCAGCGCTTCTTGATCTTCAGGACGTCGCGGGTTGCCACCCCCTCCGCGTTGATGGCAACCACACAGTCGGCCCAGATCCTCTGCCGTCCTTCCTTGCTGGCGCGGGACGATCCAAAGAGGGCATCATACTGCCCCAGGACATGCTCCACCAGGACACCAACTTCGGTGACAGTGGAGCTGGTGCCCCTCTGCCCCTCTGGCCTGGGGTTGCCACTGGTGCCAGATGTGGAAGTGCCCGACATGGCAACCCCAGAGGCAGGTGTGGGTGGGCAACTGGGTCCTGGGGCTGGGCTGTGGAGCGATGTAATACCAGTCGGGAGTCTTCAGTTCCAGCAGGGGTGGACACAGCAACTGGACCCCTGCAGATGGCTGATGTGCAGGCACCAAATGGCAGGGCACGGTGGCAGCAGGCAGGCAGGCAGACAGGCAGCAGCAGATGGCACGTGGGAGGCTGCTCGGGGCACTGGGGGGCAGTAACTCGGCCTTCTGGGCAGGAGCGTGGGCTTCCGTGTGTTTTCGCGTGGCCACCTTGATACGGAGTGATTTGGCACGTGAAAATCCTGCACGTCAGCGTGAAATCCGAGGAAAGGCCCTTAGCGCGTAAGCGCGTCAGCACGCATACGCGATTCTATTGGACCAGAGTCCCTCAGCGCGTAAGCGCGTCTGTGACGTGACCCGCACGGGTGTTCCCCACTCAGCACGTGATGACGGGGCACACGTGGAGATACTGCACGTCAGAGTGTCATCGCGTGTAATTGGACAAAAGTGCGCGTACACGCGATTGGCCTATGTACGTGTATTTAATGGGTGCACGGCCACTTACACACGCAAGTACGTCAGCGAACCTGTATCACGTGGTGCGTGTGAATTTCCGCACGCTATTGGACTGGGAACTGGATTCCAGGGGTGCGCGGGTCACCCGCTGTATCCCGTGGTGCGTGTGAATTTCCACACGCTATTGGACTGGGAACTGGATTCCAGGGCTGCGCGGGTCACACGCTGTATCCCGTGGTGCGTGTGAATTTCCACACGCTATTGGACTGGGAACTGGATTCCAGGGCTGCGCGGGTCACACGCTGTATCCCGTGGTGCGTGTGAATTTCCACACGCTATTGGACTGGGAACAGGATTCCAGGGGTGCGCGGGTCACACGCTCGCCTAGAACACGCGCTAAGCATAAATTGCGGACTTTAACAATAACAAGCTCAGACGCCAGGATGAACATACCGTTCCTAGCAGCAGTGGCAGTGGGCTACCAAAGGAGGAGGAGGAGGATAGTCAGGGCCAGAATATTCACACCCAGAACCAGCCTTTTCGGGATGCCTGATGACCAGGTGTATGGGAGGTACAGGTTTCCACCACACATCATACTGGACCTGGTGAGTGAGTGGGAGGATGACCTCACATCACCCACCCTGTGCTCCCAAGCACTCAGCCCCCTGGAGAAGGTCCTCAATGTACTGCACTTCTTAGCCACTGGATCATTTCAGCGGACAAGTGCCATAGTGGGTGGGGTGTCACAGGCCACCCAGTCACGCTGCCTACACCAGGTCTTGAACATCATGACTGCACGCCCATCAGTCCACAGGCACATATACCTGCCCAGAACACCTGCAGAAAGGCATGCTGCTGCCCTGGATTTTTACGCAGTGGCACGATTCCCCAAAGTGCTAGGTGCCATCGACTGCACCCATGTGGCTCTACGTCCCCCCAGGGCATCTGAGCACATCTATAGGAACCGCAAGCACTGGCATTCCATCAACGTGCAGGTAGCATGTAATGCCAAGGGAATCATCACCTCAGTATATGCCAACTATCCCGGCTACACCCACGACAGCTTCATTTACCGAATGTCCACCCTAAGCCGGGACCTAGAAGCTGGGCGGCATGGCGATACATGGCTGCTTGGTGAGTATGTATGCCACTGCACATGCATGCATGTTGGATACTGAGCAAGGTCACAACCTCACCAATGATACCAATCCCCACCTCCACAGGGGACAGTGCCTACCCTCTCAGCCCCCACATGATGACGCCAATTCGGAACCCCACCACGCCACCCCAGGTAAGATTTAACACATCCCACATTACAACCAGGGGCATAGTGGAGCGCACATTCGGAGTGCTGAAGTCACGCTTTCGCTCCCTTGACCGTTCTGGCGGGCAGCTGTTATACGCTCCCCCAGTAGTGTGCAGGATCATAGTGGCAGCATGTGTCCTGCACAACGTTGCAACACGCCGGGGCCTGGCCGTGGACATGGTGGTGGCCCCACATCCCCAACCACATGCACAGCCGCTGCGCATGGGAGGGGAAAGGGCACGGGGGGAGGCAGCCCGTACACAGCTAGTGGCTAATTACTTCACATAGAAATCACACCCCTGTGGAGTGCACACTGCCCTGGCACATTCCATCTGACAATCAATGATGACTCAACCTGACACTGATCCTGAATGTGTGGAGAATGAACCTGGAATTCCATGTCAGCCTGAGATTGTTCACCTGGAAGTGTCACAATGTGTGCATCCCTACCCACACAGACACCACCAATGCAGTTTTGTGAAGTTACACATTGAAGCAGCTAAAATGAATACCCACTTGCAAAATGCAACAAGAGGACAGTGCCATGTCAGCCAACCCAACCCCAGCACTGCCACACGACACACCGTGCCATGTCATGCTAATTGCAGGTAAACAAATTAATCCCCACAACATGACATCACTCTCACTATGTACAGTGGCACTATTAGAAACCTGCAACACCTGAAATGCTCACAGCAATGCCGGACCAACAACATACTTGAGCACGTAGTACCATTAACATGACATCAAAAATGTTACATATTAGTAGTCTCACCACCTGGAAATGCCTGCACTCCCACCACTACCAACTGTGCAGTGTTGGCGCCATGTAGAGTTGTAGGTGCACTGCTGCCAACATGGTCCCCATCGCCAGACTAGAGGTCCTTGTGTGGACTTGAGGAAGGGACCTGCAAATTGGGAGGTAGACACAGAAGAAGAGTTACACATCAATGCAACATGCAGTGTACAACACAACAGCAATATGCACTATGAATGTATACACAGTATTGACTACAGACTGGCCACACAGCTCATGGGAGTCCAACGTCACTGTGTAATTCACTGTCACTTGGGCACACCCTTTGCAAGCCCATGGAAACGGGAAGCAGGAGGGGTGTGTGTGACTCAAACCCAAGCATCTGAACCAAATACATTACAAGCCTGCATGTGCCCAGCCACAATGCAGCGTATGCCCACAGGAGCCACGGAAGCCAACAGATCGGAGCCAACAGATCGGAGCCAACAGATCGGAGCCAACAGATAGGAGCCAACAGATCGGAGCCAACAGATCGGAGCCAACAGATCGTCCCAAAAAAATTGGGAATAAAAGAAATCAAAATAAAAATAAAAATAAGAAACAATCAAAAATGGCCATTGATGGGCCCGGGGGGGTTGGGGAGGCCACCCAGGAGGTCCGAGGACAGGATGCACACCAGAACCCACCTGCGTGGATCCTGGGAAGATAAAACACCTCAATGGGCTCATGGCCCACACGGCTACCCTATTGTGGGAGTGTCACTGCTGTCGCTATTATCACCCTGTGCAGCTGCATCCGGAGGTGGTTGCACTATGGGAGGCAGCCCACGCAAGGCCCTAGTCTGCTCCTCCATGGCTGCAAGCATGCGGGTGTGGTAGGTCTGGTTCTGGAGGATGAGTGTGCGGAGGTCCCCATGCAACAACTCACGGGATGCCCGGACCTCCGCCCTCGTTGCCTGCATCTCAGCTGAGAGCGTACGGGTGAGACGCTCCAGCTGCTGTCCTGTCCTTTGGTGTGTTGAAGCCTCAAGCTCAACAAGAGTCGTCCTGAGGTGTAGGAGCTCCTGCCTCAGGGCTTCCCTGTGGCCCTGGGACTCAATGGAGATGGCCTCCTGCAGAGTCGCCAGTGCCGCCCGCCTGTCCCTGTTGGACCCCAACATGTCCTCCCTGTGTGACTGGCAGATGGAGTTGGTTGCCTGCTCTAGTCGCTCCATCAGCCTTTCTGGGGGGACAATGGAAGTGGCCACCCTATCCATGGCCTGAGCCATCATCTCGGATGATGCAGCCTGTTGGGTAGCCATACCGTAAATGGATTGCTCCCATGCGGTATTGCCGGGTGGCGTACGGCCACCACATCGGCGGGCACCACACCTGTCTGGGGCAAGGCGAACTGCGCCTTGCTGTGCCGGCACTGCCTGAGGCTGCAGGACTGCATTCCCCCTCTGATCTGCTGGCCCAGGAACAGGATCAGATGTCGCGGAGTGTGACCCTGCATCCGTAACCACCGAAGGCGTAGCTGCCAACACTGACATCCCCATGGAGGGTACTGACCCTGGTGCAGGTGGGTGAGACAGAACAGAATCCCTCCCTGGAACACTCACCAGCGACGGCACGTAGGTCTCATCCGAATCAACACCTGAGTACAGCTCGGGGGAGGTGCAGCCAGAGACACCCCTTGAGAGCACGACCTACAGCACTTGTGGGTTCTCCCCCACCACCACACCACGTCCCTCACTGGTGGTTGGTCGGCCCTGGGACACCTCCTGGGTCTGCACCATCTCCACAACCCCAGCAGTATCAGGTGCGTCTTCCCCTGCAAAGACATGAAAACAAAGTAATGGAAACAGGCATTAGCACCATGGCACACATTGAGGGCTGAGAAGCAAGAGAACCAGTACTTGATTGACACATGTCCCACATGACTAAAACCCTCCCATGCATGCACCCTCACTGCGTATGAAGTGCAGGCAAATGGCACACACTGATGACACCAAGATGGAAGATGAACACATTTTCTGCATGCTGCCTGGCAGTGGCATCACACATTGGCCTGTGATTGGCAGGTGAAACACACATGCCATCACACAGATGGCATGTACCATTGCTATTGAGTGAAGATGGAGAGGAGGGCAGCACCTATTCATTCAGTCCAGTTCCCGCATGTAATAGCTTTTCTGATTCTAACAGGTCAGATTTTTCACCTGGAGCTGCCAGTCTGAAATGGTCAAATAGCACAGGGACATGTGTGTACAAATGATATCCAGGTAACAAAGTCACTCCACTTTACCATACCCATGTCAGACATGTGACTAGTGGACAGCGACATGCCTAGTGAAAGTGGTGGAATGCAAACAAACTGACTGAATGAACAGTGAAAAATAAGCAAATATGTTGTGTCAAGGTGACACTTCAAGGGCAACTGGCGTGCAGTTGTGCTAGATGTCTACTGTTGGCAGAAGGGATACTGCTATGGCCAAATGCAGCTGCGCAGGAAGTATTGCATGAAGCACATGGCTGACCCATACGACTGAGGCGCACACACTCTCACCTGGCACCCAAACAGAAGCCCTCACACACACACCATGCACATGTATGACACACACATGCATGTGCACTCACCGGACAATGCCTCGTAATCAGCCAGATCTCCCACGCCTTGGATCTGTTCCTCCGTGACGTAGGTCCCAGCGACTGACTCATGTGGAGTGAGTTCCATGTCTACTACTGGAGACCCACCTCCAGTCACTAGAGTTGCGGCATGACTTGAGGCCAGCTTACTCTTTGCCCTGCGCTTTAGGTCATTCCAGCGCTTATAGCAATCATTGGCTGTGCGCCTCACGATTCCAAGGGCACTTACGATGTCCGCAACGGTCTGCCAGTGTGCCTGGCGTTGTGCAGGTGTGGTCTTGGATCCTGCAACAATGACCATCTCGTTGTCATGTCCGGACACATACTCGACAAGTGCATTCAGTTCGTCATCCGTGAAGCTGGGCTTCCTGGACGGGCCGGACTGTGTAGCCGTGTCTGGGGCATCAGCCTGTGCCGGACGAGCACTCTTCCTCTTCCGCTTGGAAGGTGGTGGTGATCCTGAGTGTCCTGCGCCGCTCTGGACACTAGGGGCAGGAGCCCTGGTGGACTCTGTATCAGGAGTGTGGGATTGCACACTCAGCATGGGAGTTGGTGCAGGCATTGGCTCTAGTGTGATGGTGTCAGGGGGAATGTCAGCAGCATGGACTAGGACCGACACTGTCCTGGCTGGGTGTGTGAGGGCTGGGGTGGATGGAGCCGCAGCTGCCCCTGCAGCCACTCCGCCCTGCCTCCTTGGTGCAGCAGATGACCTTGCTGCCCCAGATCCACGTGGCATGATGGCATCAACGTGCACCAGCGCACGTGTCGTAGCCCTGCTGACCTGGAAGTCAGCCATGGAGTCAGCCAGGTCTGGTGCCACAATGGGCTGGTCCAACAAGGGCTGAGCATGGATGGTGTCAGCCACTTCAGCCTCAACGGGAGGGGGGGGGGGGATGATGGGTGCCCTTGACTGGTCCTCCACACATGGGGGGACAGGCTCACCCTGCAAGTTACGACCACGTCCCCTACCGGATCCACCACGGCCACCACTTGTGGCTCTTCCACCTTTGCCACCCTTACGGAATCCTCGCCTCCCAGCCATGGCACTGATATTAATGTGCGTATGGGAGTGGCTGTAGACAATTGTCCTGGGCAATTGGGGGTCAAAGGGGTTGGGTACCAGATGGTAATTGTACCCTAGTGCTCTAGCACGGCTGATTGTAACCCCTGGGGAAAGATGACGGGTCACGCAACGCACAGGAGGCCCAAAAAAGGGAGATGACGTGCACGCAACCCCTCCTAGACCACGTGTGCAGAAAGAAAAACCTGCACTACGCTGTGGCACCCAGTAACACAAGAATGAACGTATGCGTGTCACACGCAGCCTAGAATGACCTCTGAAGGGGTAGGCTACACACGGGGCAAGCACAGAAGTTGGATACGTGCGTGACTCACCGTCTGCCAGGTAAAAGAGCGTGAAGAATGAGCGCGTTTGGCTGGCTAAACCCCCGCCAAAAGAAGATGTGTACGCTGTCTGAGAAGACAGGACAACAGTAGAAGGGGACACTGTTTGAGGGAACAGGCCCAGGTAAACCAGTAAAAGAGAAAAAAGAGAAAAAGCTGTCAGAGGTAACAGGGAATACGAACTGGAAACGCCGTGAAGTAAATCGCGTGTGAAACGACAAGAAGTACAGAATTCACCCACTCGCTCTCCACGAAAAGCACGTACAAGGAAATGGTGTTCTACATGTACCTTATATACAGGCCCACACGTACAGCGTCACTTACGCGGCGTGTACGTTCACCAATCACACGCTTTGTCACTCCTGCGTGTAGATCCATTTTCACCAATCACACGCTTTGTCACTTCTGCGTGTAGATCCATTTTCACCATTCACACGCTTTGTCACTTCTGCGTGTAGATCCATTTTCACCAATCACACGCTTTGTCACTTCTACGTGTACATCCATTTTCACCAATCACACGCTTTGACACTGGGACGTGTCACGCAACAATTTCCTGCACGTGCAGGTGACTATAGGCGCGCATATGCTGTTGACGGGTTTACGCGCTAAGGGCCTTTGCTGACGTGTGGGATTTCACTACCTATCAGGCTGTCCACGCGTTCACACACGAGAGACCACGCTCCTGGCCAGGAGGCCAAATTACTGCCCCCCAGAGCCCTGAGCACGCTCCCACCTGCCATCTGCTGCTGCCTGACTGCCTGCTGGCCACGTGCCCCACAGTGCTGGTGGGTGGGGGTGTTGGGAGACATGGGTGGGGGCCTGGTGGAGGGTGCCCCTGCACTGGTGGGGGTGGTGGGAGACATGGGTGGGGGCTTGGTGGAGAGTGCCCCTGGTGGCGGGGGGTGGGGGTGGTGGGAGACATGGGTGGGGGCCTGGTGGAGGCTGCCCCTGGTGGCGGGATGGTGGGGGTGGTGGGAGGCATGAGTGGGGGCCTGGTGGAGGCTGCCCCTGCACTGCTGGGGGGTGGGGGTGCAGGGGGACATGAGCAGGTGTGCAGGGTAGTCCCCTGTTTTGTAGGCTGCCTGCAGGGGCCGTGGAGGGTGTACAGGGAAGCCCTGTGAGGACCCACCCAGCCTAATCGCGTGTGATGATTCCCACGCACCCCTGTAATACACGTACCCTGGCCAATCGCGTGTTAAACTTCCCGCGTACCCCTGTAATACACGTACCCTGGCTAATCGCGTGTTAAACTTCCCGCGTACCCCTGTAATACACTTACCCTGGCCAATCGCGTGTTAAACTTCCCGCGTACCCCTGTAATACACGTACCCTGCCTAATCGCGTGTTAAACTTCCCGCGTACCCCTGTAATACACGTACCCTGGGCAATCGCGTGTTAAACTTCCCGCGTACCCCTGTAATACACGTACCCTGGCTAATCGCGTGTATAACTTCACGCGTACCCCTGTAATACACGTACCCTGGCCAATCGCGTGTTAAACTTCCCGCGTAGCCCTGTAATACACGTACCCTGGCCAATCGCGTGTTAAACTTCCCGCGTACCCCTGTAATACACGTACCCTGGCTAATCGCGTGTATAACTTCACGCGTACCCCTGTAATACACGTACCCTGGCCAATCGCGTGTTAAACTTCCCGCGTACCCCTGTAATACACGTACCCTGGCCAATCGCGTGTTAAACTTCCCGCGTACCCCTGTAATACACGTACCCTGGCTAATCGCGTGTTAAACTTCCCGCGTACCCCTGTAATACACTTACCCTGGCTAATCGCGTGTTAAACTTCCCGCGTACCCCTGTAATACACGTACCCTGGCCAATCGCGTGTTAAACTTCCCGCGTACCCCTGTAATACACGTACCCTGGCTAATCGCGTGTATGACTTCACGTGTACCCCTGATATGCACATTACCCGCTTTGCGTTCCTTGTTTGGCAGCCCTGTAAACTGGTCTGGTCAGGGTTAGCGCAGCCCTTTGCGATGATTTAGCGATTTTGATGGCTTTTCCTTGCGCGAGGGCGTTCTTGGGGGCGTTACTGGCGCTGCTGCAGGGTCGCTGCGATACTCTGCGCCACGGCTGGTTTGGGAGCATGAAATCCATGAATACGCTGTGCGCGGAAATCGGTTTTAGCGCACGTGCCTGGCGCAGTCAATCGCACGCGGACACTCTGCGCCAGCCGCTTGCGACACTTTTCAGCGAAATTCTATGAATTACCCTGTAGATGTGAAATGTCCTATTTCGGTACTGCAAATCCCAGGGAACGCTTTTGTATTGGTTCTTGGAGTTTTAAACATGCACACTTTTTAACGTTTTCAAAAACACTATTAGAAGGCAATATCCTCTTTTGGTTTTGTGTGTATGTTGATTTTATGAAGGCAAATGCCATGTGTCCCATGCAATTTGGGTGGTTATGGAAAGCCAATTTAATTAAATGTGCATATTTCAACTTTATATGCTAATTGCTGGTGGCGTCATATCCCATTGCGTGTGTTGATGAGTGCCCCCACTTTAATTTTTAGGACTTGACCCCTGTGTGCAACCATGTTTCTACAGCCACTGTATCAGCTGAACGACGTGTGTATACTTCGATACCACATTTAGAAAGTGTCCAATTCCAGCATCTTTTAAACAAAGCAAAATCATGGTGGAGATCTTCATGTATTTCGGATGATCTTTCCAATCCGAAAGTGAAAATACGTCGCCATGTTATCATTTAACGCATCTGAGATCGTTTACAAATCAGTTAAAAGAATAAAGGGAAAATTACCAACTTCACTTGTGATCAAGTATTATTTGGTGGAATACGTGCCACCCTGGGCATAATTTACAATGCTGTTTTTAACCAGTGCCCCAACTCACTGCACTGTGTGCATTAAGCATGCAACGCAAAGGATTAGTGTAATATGCACAGTTCACATTTTTTGAGGCAAAATGTTCCTAATTAAAGCAAAGCGGTGCATTTTCCACTGGCGAAAAACACCAACCAGTTCATACCCACCTGAAACTGCAGTACCGTGCTGCACCCACCAAGGAGACCAACAGAGGAACACATTGGGCCTCATTATGAGTGTGGCGGAAAGGCAACAACGGCGCCGCTAGTACTACCGGTGCCGTTGTTACCTCTCCAACACACTACAAGTTCTTCTCGTGGGTGCCGGACTGCATGCCTGGTCTGACCAGCCGTGCATACCGGCACCCACGAGCAGAACTCATGATTGCACTAGCACCATTATAAACGGTGCTGGAGCAACCATGCTCCCGAACCCCATTCTGTCCTATGGGGTAGAATGAGGATCGGGAGGCCGGCCATAAGGGCACCCGTGAATGGGCAATTACCGGGTCCGCCAAACTCGGCATGACCCGGTTCAGGGGAGTTGCTAGGTCTGGAACAGACCTGGGGCTAAGCTGATGTCGGCACTGTTGGGACTGGGGGCTAGCTAGTCTTTTGGCTGTAGCTCCTGAGATTCTATCCGGGGCTACAACCAAAAGATCAGGGGCTATAACCCCCTTAGCCCCCCCTAGCAACGGCCCTGACCCGGTTACTGCCCATTCGCGGGTGCCGGAAAATAAACAACTCTGGCGGCAGCCGTGCCCTTAATAAGGGCACAGCTACCGCCAGAGTTATAGTGAGGGCCATTGTATACTAGATATATCCATGAATGCTGTGAACATTGCAGTGTGTGACACACAGCCTCTTACTGAAAGGCACATATTAATTCCTAAACATTAGAATCTCTTCCTTCAGACAAGTATGTTCTATGGAGTTGCCTTAATTCACACATGGTTCAACACATCTCAGAAAATCCTCCAACCAAAAAAGTTACTGAACCCTAAATTGACATATCCACTTTTCAATATTTACATGTTAAGCATTGAGAACATGCAACTTATATTTCTAAAAGAAAATTTAAATGCACCGGAAGACATTTCCTTAGAATGTATCCTTCCTTCTACCTGACTCAAAGCACCACATTAAGGGCCTAATTCATAGAGCGTTTTCCAAAGGGTGTTGCCATTAGAAAACGCTTCTGTGAATTAAGCCCCAAATGTCCCTCAGAAAAGTAGATTTTCTGCAAAGTAAATTTAACCTTGCCAAAAATGGTCCCCATTATCATAGTTTGTTAAGGCAGTCTTTAATTGATGTATTAAGAATATGCCCATGGGTATCAAATAGCGGAGTGACAAAAAATACAAATCTTAGCATTAAATGAGGGTGGCAACTCCTTCATCACAAGTATTATTTTTGAAATCCCCATTGCATTTTGTTCCTTTTGTCCAAAGATTAGAGTGTTCAAAATATACCAAACATACAGGATCTTATTTCCCATATTGTGCAATGTAAACAAAATGGATGAAGCCTTTCTTGCATAAGACTTTTACACATTTCATTTACAGTACTCCATATTTTCATTAATTTGCATGGCGTAGGGGCAGAACACAACTTACGTGTCCACCGATCCCTTCAAAGAAGAAGAAGTGGAGGAGATGAACAAACATCTATGTAAAGAAGGAGTAAAGGAGGTGGAGGCGAAACAACTACAGAGGAGGGAGGAGGAGGCGAAGAAACCCATAGTCAATGAATGATGGGAGGCAGAAGAGGGACATCAATAACAAGTGGAAGAGGAGAGACTTAAAAAAAGGGGAATCGTCTAAAGAGGAGGAGGTAGGACAGCACTACAGAATTAAGGAAAAGGGCCAGGCAGTGTGAGGGAAAGGGGAGGAGAAGAAGAGGAATAGGCAAGACTGAAAGGAGAACAGGAATCAGGAAAGGATACAACGAGGAGTGAAGAAAGCCTTTGGAGGACTGAAGGGAAATGTGGGAAATGTACAATCTGGTCAAGGAAGGTATTCCAGAGCTTTGAAGGTCTGGTCACCCAGTCGCCTGAAGCCAGTGGGACTGAATGATTAGGAGCCAAGTTGCTCATAGTGCTGAGATTAAGATGGGACAAAATAGCCACCTGTGGAGAGTAACAGAGGTCAATGTTACTCCAGCTCTGAGTTCAAGTAAATCCACCTGCAGTAGAATAATAATGAGGTACCCTGAGATCGAACTGATCCTGAAGTATTTGGAAGCTGACCTGAAGGTAACTGGACAGCGATTCCTGGGAGATGAGTCAGCTAAGACCAACTTGATACCCTAACAAATCTAGCACCAGCCAAGGAAGGCCTGATTCAAGAAAGCAGTTCTCAAGATGCTATAACATTGCAGAGACAGTGAGTAACTGTTTGAACCACAATGAAATCTTTTGTGTAGAAAGAGAGGGGTGGAGTGTGGACCATGGTCCTCAAGAGGCAAGTTAGGCAATCCCACTACTTATCGTTTGATTCAAAACTTCACTATTGTTTAGTCAAAGCTAACATCTTCACGCAACAAGAATAAAATATATAAGAACATCTGGCCTGTCTTGAATTGTTTGTTGATCCATCAGTTATTGCAGCAGAAAGAAAGACATGAAGCAGTTGGTTGGATAGAAGGTCACAGTGAAGTCAAAACATTGAACACATGTACCCTTTACGGTGGAATGTAGGCTATGGAGCTCATTTTCCAGATAGCGTAACATAAAAGAAATGCATAAAAGCCTTACAAATACTCAAGCATTTGTGCCACCATGGATATTCATGTCAGCGCAAATGTTAAGTCTCCCTATGCAGTCCGCCTGCTTTTTGCACCAGGAAAAATAAAACAGGCGGACTCCATGGGGTCCATTGTAAACACTGCCTGCCATGTGTAGAGGCACCCAAGAGTCAGCAGAATGTGCCATAGGAGATGTTCTATGACATGGGAATTGGCCACTTTACATGTTGTACAGGCTTCGTCCTTTCCCCCGCCTCTTCCATGCAACCCAGAGTGGACACTGTGCGCTTAATGGGCATTACACATGGTCTTGGGCCATTTCCTGTGGTCACTTTTGCCCTGGGTCCCCGAGCTCCCCAATGCTGCTACACATGTAGCAAATCCAGTGGTTATTATGTCCAGATGATCATTGGTTCCATCCCAGTGTCCATAAGCATTAGCCACTTTGCACAGTGCATTGCCTTTAACCATGTCCCAGGATCTCCAATGTCACACATGGTGGAAATAAACACTCTCAAACACGCACACACACACAAACTCTTCAAACACATGCAGACCCTGACCCATACACGCCCACATAAGTATTCCTCAGATCTGCAACGATAACAGCACATACATGACATGAAGATTTCACCTTACGAAATATGCAATATGTAGGCACTATAAATACAAAGTGACAATATGCACATACATAGGGCCTCAATTCGACTTTGGGGGTAGCCATGGGGCTATTGGTGCCATGGCTGCCTTCAAAACCGTGTCCGGGTTCCCTGAATGGGGAATTACCGGCCCATTCCGTATTTGGAGGGCCCGGTAATTCCCCTTCAGGGAACCCGGGCCGGGTCCTTCCCCCATTCCTATTTGAGCCCCCATAGGGCTCAATGTGAATGGGGAGGGAGCTAACAACGGGCCCACTCATAATGGGCCGTCGTTAGCTCCCTGGTTCCCTCGAGGAACCCGCTATGGACTTCTGGATAAACCAGACGTCCACAGCGGGTCCCGCGAGGGAACCTCGGAATATTGCAGAGTGGGTTTAACGGCGCCGGCACCATCACCGGCGCCGTTAAACCCATTCCGCAATAGTTATAATGAGGCCCATTATCTTTAAAATGAACATAAGCCCTTATCACACACTCAGAATATGCATGTGCACATACACCTGAAACACACATACAGCAGGCATGTAAACCATATTGACGTAATATACATGAACACAGAAAACACACAATACACAAATATATTGCGTTGAAATGCAGGCATGCACAGATGGGACACTTGATATATGTGACATGTAAGGAAGCACAGACACTATGCTTTGAATAAGCACACAAACACACAAACCAAGAAATCAGTGGGACAACATTTTTAAAAAGAGTAAAGGTTGCTACCTATAAAAAGGTAAAGTCTACAAATGCTGGCAACATAACACTTTCTTGAGTAGGTAGCTCACATCAAGGTCATAGCTAATGTGAGTCTTGTTAAGCAGTTGTGTTGTGTAAGTTACGGTTACATTTGCAGTGAGATAGACTTTGTATGTATTAGGGAAATAAACAATTTGAACTGAGTGTGTATGTAGCACCAGCATTCCTAACCTCTTTGGACTTTATGTGTATTTACCTTTTCGTCCTAGTCCATCTTCCGGCCCCAGCTTGCTCATGCCAGTGAGGTGTGCAAGACATGTTCAATCTTACCCCTCGCTCCCCTATTTCCTCTGTCCCCATCTTTTGTGCCTGCCTACTTTGTAGCTTTAGTTCAATATGCATTTTCATTTGTCCCTCCCCTTTTCTACATCTTTAACCTCACTGTTCCGATTATTAATGTACTCATTTTCTGCCAGGATTCTTGGATTCAAATACCACAGCAATCTGTACCGACATCCATGGATGCCAGTAAGCTGTATCCACTGACCCACAGATGCGAGCAATGTGAAGCTAACCCAGGTGTATTGAGGCATGTGTCATTTGTAAAGTCAAAATCTCTATATGCTGCATTCATGAAAAGGGAGAAAAAAATAGTCACGAGCACTATTGCTATTGCACTGTTTGACACTTTCCTGGGCCCACCCCAGAAGTTACCTTTTGATGCCTCAAGAAATAAATACAGCCAAACTGGCGCTCATCAGCGCTCTAGCTCACCTGCCCTCAAACACTCCAGATATCAATTACATTTAATAAAATGCACTCCAGTGCCATTCAATGTAACGTTTACCTGAGCCAGAGTTGCAGCAATAAAGAAGCTGTGTTGAAATAACGCCTCCACCACCATCACCAAAGCGCTGCTGCTAGATGGTGCCAGTTGGTAGATGCTTATCAAGTAGAGCTGCATTTCACTGACTGCTCCTTTGGCCACCTCTATCCTCCTCCTGTCTTGCACCATCTTCCACACTCAGACATGTTTTGTGGTACAGCCACTCTTTTTGAAGACCCGAGATGGGATATGGGACATCACTCAGCTGTAGGAGAGCCAGGAAGCGACCACAGGTGCCACAGACCTCGACATCAGTGTCTTGTGGTATAACATCTCTAGAATCCTATCTGTGCTTGTACAGGCTCTGAATTGCTCTCTGATATCATGTGCATGGCTGCTTCAGCAAAAGAACTGGACAGCAAGGACTCCTGAAAGTGACATTCTGCTGTCTACACTGGCCAGGAGAGGACTTCCAATAGGGCAGAGAAGATGGGGACAATAGTGCTGCTGTGGCCATCAGGTGTCACATAGCCAGCCTGATACTCTTGGTGTTCATTAATATTACTGTTCAAGATATGTGACTGAGAAGACAGACTGTCATCAAAGGATTCATTTCAATTAAACATGATGTTTATTAGCAACCAATACCTACTACACAACCCTAGCCTAACACATTACTTTCCATTAATATCCCAGAAACCCATTTCTATTACGCCACCCTAACCCAACGTAGCAGTGCAATCATATTTCATGACTGCTTTCCATGCCACCTTGAACACTAAGGAGAAAATGTGACTGCCATTGCTATTGACTCTGTACCATGAGACTGTTATGCCAATAGGGATAAAGATGGACTGGTGAAGCAATGTGCTTTAGATCCCATGGCCGGTCACAGCACCTTTGCTGCCTCTCAATGACAACCAAAATAGAGGCGCTCTTCTTCCCTGCCAAATACTCTCTCTCATCTCCTCCCCTGCCTAGCCCGTTCCCACCTGACACTCTCCTCTACTGCTCTACAGCTGGAAACCTCATTGTTATCTAAGCTTCTTTTCATACTTTCTCCTCTTTCATCTCCAAAACTGAACTGGTGGATCACCTCAACCTCCTAAATATTAGGACAACTATGCACCTCCTAGCTTTCAACACCATCAAGCATCTCACAACCACTATTGTCTTCTCTAAAATGTATCATCCTCTTTGGTCTCGCCAACTACGAATTCTGTCCTCTCCACAAGATCATTACCTTTGCTACCAGGACTCACTTTAAACTCCCTCACTTCACACCTACTTGCTATTAGCGCCATTGGGCTGGATGGCTGACAAAGCAAAACGGGGCCAGATTTCAATTTCTTTTCCTGGTTCACACATCTATCCATGGTAAGGCACCACTGCATGCATCCTCCTTTATCAAACTCTACAAGCCTTATCATAATCTCCAGTCTGCCTCCTCGACTTCCCTTGTGATAGGATATGGCATTTATAATTTGCCTTTACACCAGTGTTTCTACCCTGGTGGCACCTTGGCTGCCCTGAGCTTCTGTTCTCTCTCTCTTTTTGCTCCACTTGCATGAAATTCTCTTCCCCTAGAGAAACAGGCCACACCAATTTGTTCAAAGCCGAATTGAAAACCTGCATCAGTGTTATCCTCTTAACCTACCTCCCATCTGACTTCAAGCTAAGATATTGTCCTCACCTCTAACCCCCCCCCCACAGCCCTCAACCTTTCTGCCTCCATTGTACCATAGTTACATCTGTACCATATCGGGCTGTACCACGTGCCTGCACTTAACAATCTCTAATGTTGAATGTCCTTAATGTATGTTAATCCAGAAATGTATTGTCCCTGGCAACTGTTCCATTCACGCCCCACAACAGCCTGGTCTGAATATCACTCAAACTCACCCTATTGTAAGATGCTCACTGCTTCCTGCCACATCTGATATCTTATCTATTGTACGCTCTTTTGCGATCAATCGTGCATTGGTTTTCCCAGTATATAAATAAATAAAAATAAATAAATGTATACTGTCAGCAGTGCCATATGGCAGCCATATTGGCCTGGTGATGCATACTGCATCCCCTTCACCAAACTAAACCTGCCATGTTTGTTAGAGGAAATTGTTCCTTGCAGCCAGATTGTTGCCTCTCTCTTTCTTATCAATGTTATCCACTGCAGCGGCCACTATGACCAGCAATGCTGCAGCCTTGTCAATGGAAACAGTAACATTGTCTATGGACTCCCCACACACATCACAGGCTCCGCCTGATCATGTGAAAGGCCCCCTGGACAAACTTCCATGCCACTATGGCTTGTATTCCAGCTATGAACTTGCCCCTTGCTTTGAGGCTTGCAAGGAATCTATGCCACCCACTTGTTTCCCCCGCCATCAACCCTATTGATTTTCTAGCATTGAAGTTTCCTTCAGAGGTTTTAACTCTATCTCTGTGGCATCATTTGGCACTGCTCCTTTTGCATGGACGCTGTAGGAATACTACTTGCGAGTAAGCAGTAGTGGAACCACATTTCTGAGGGGAAGCCATTCTGGCAGCACTTCTGGGCTGCTCGTCGGTGCTGTGTGCCAACAGACAACCATAGTAGACGTGTTGATGACCTGCAGCAGCAGCTGCATTGGTCGTTCTACTTGTGATGGTAGTGATTATGCCTGCATGGAAGGCAATGCTTGAATTGAGGTGGGTCTTGTGGGCGTACTGGGGCAGCCTGCACTGCAGATAGAGGCAATTGGTGTTGCACTGGTTACCTTACCAGCATCTTCTGAGTCTTTGTCATTATCCTCCTTGTACATGGCATCCACCTCTACTGATGATTCAACACATGCACAGGATACAGTGACATGCATGTCAGCCACTGGACAAACATTGATAGGATGTGTGTTAGTCCATATGCCACATGAAATATACTAATTCAATCCAGGTCTTGATATCTTCATTTCAGACAATGTTGCTGGTTGTGCTTCTAACAGTCTGTGCGTGCTGAGTGTGCCAAAGAATCCTGCATTAGTGTGCAGTGGTGGTCCAAACTGGCATATTGCTGTACGCAATGCTTGTAGCCATCGGCTTAACCTTTGACAGTTAACTTCTCCTGTTCATGCACTCTATGAAATTTCCTGTCCATGTCCATATATCAACCAGTGGAAAGGCCTGCCAAGAGGTCAATGCTTCCAAAACTCTTCAGGAAACCCATGCTTAGGATCATGAAGACATTTTTCAGTAATCGTCCATTAGCACTACTGGCCCACCGCCATCTTACATGGACCTAGTCTGCTGCTGATGTTCAGCCATGAAATTATATTTATTTATTTCTTGGACTATCCCCATGTGTGTTACCATGTGAGCAGTGATAATCTTTTAATTAGTCATGAACAACAAAGGATAAAGGTTTTACAAAGTTGAAACATAGAATCATAATGAGAGCTGTCATGTTGTTGATATTGATCAATAAACAAACGGCCACGCAAAAGAGTATGCTTCACAAAAGCATTATTGGGGATGATGCACAAATTAGGGCCAACATAATAAATTGTTGGAGTCTGAACAAAATTTAAGTTGTCAGGATGGTTAATCTCCTCGATGTGAGCAATTGTTCAGGAAAACTAAACTAAAAAAAGTAGTGTCTCTCAGGGGACTCAAGAGCGCAAACAAAAAGTCTCTGGTATAGTCTCTCTTTGGGTAACTCAAAAGTGTCCAAATCAAAAAGTTCTCCCCTTCTCAGTAATCCCATGTCACTCTGGGTAGATTGATATAATACAATAAGACTTTTGAGCTTAACGGAACTAACACCCGTCTTCCTCCTTTCTCTGGTTAGCTCCCGGCATAGTCCTCTGATTAAGGTGTCCCACACACATCTTCAGGCTTTTAATTATATGTAGCATCGTCCATTTGCCTCTCTGTTGATGATGTCACTGTGTGCCTGGCTTTCAACCAAGACCTGGAGTCTCATGAATATTTGAGGCAGCCCTAGTGTCTGACCTAGATTCTCACAATGTCTCACCACACTTCCCTCTCTGTCCTGTTTCTCCCACCTTCCAGCCTGATCTCTCTCCTCCTTGATGTCTCACTGAAAGCTTCTCCTTGCGCCATGATGGCTGACTTATGGTCCAACACTTTTTCTTCTTAAATACTGTTCTTCCATCTCTCAGTTGATGTGAAGTCTCACTCCTCCTCAACAACATTTCACTCCTTCACATTTCTCTCCTTCTACTACTTCCTCATTCACCTCCTTGATGATCCATTTCTTGCGGACTATTTATCATTCTACCACTTGTTCCTTTTCCACCTTGATGTTCCTTCACATTTCCCTTTCACATCTCTCTGCAACCGGGTAGGATACCCTTAGCTCAACCAGTTTTAGGTCTATGAGTGTGAACCCATTGTATGGTGGTGAACCCACAAGTCTGGCTTTAGGTCCAGTATTTCCCTCTGTGGGTTTAAAGAGGGTTTGTGTACCCACCCGAGGAGATTAGTGTGCAGCCACCTCCCAAGGGACTGATGCTCCCACGTGATTGCCTTAAAGGTCCAGGCATATCTTTGGTGACAATGCGATGAGCCCCTACCTCCTACTAGTAGCATGGTGGGGTTAGCATCAGATGGCTGATGGGGCCCGACCCCCTTGGTGTATCAACCATCCACCACCAAGGTCAGGCAAGGGGCATCCTTGCAGAGTCCAGGTGAGCTTTGACAACTCATGCTCTTTCTAATGTCCTCCATGAGACTAGTGATTGTTCCTCTTCATATGATGCATCATGAGGGCTGATTTCAGCTAGAGGTTGTGTTTTATTATTGGGCTCGAAATGTCCAGTTGAAAAATACAAGTTTAAAAAAATAGTTTCACCACATCACCCTCACCCCACAGAAATGTATGCAGTTACCTTTTCTACTCACACACACTGAACTTGTTGGTGATCTCCACAACCATGAATATTGATTCCAAGCATCCAGAGGCCTGGAAACTACTCTTCAGAAAACCTGTGAAGAACTGCTCGCATCTCTGGACTCCAACTCCCCAGCTGTCCTTATTCTTCTCGATCTCTCCTCTGCCTTTGACACAGTCAACCATTCCATGCTCATACAAAGGCTCCACAATACACTTGGTATCTCAGAACGGGCACTGGACTGGCTGACCTCCTTCCTCACTAACCGCTCTACCCAAGTCATCCTTGGCCCCTTCTCCTTTTCTACTTCCCTCTCCACCTGTGGTGTCCCCCAGGGCTCCATACGCTCCACCTGGCTCCTTAAAATCTACCTTGCTCTCCTTGCATGCCTCATCTCCTCTTTTTCCTCCAATTTCCATTGTTACGCAGATGACACACAGCACTTTTTCAAACTCCATGCTGATCCTCTTGCACCCTGTATCATTCCTGACTGCCTATCTAACATCCAGTCCTGGTACGCCTCCAGCAATCTATGCCTCAATGCCTGTAAAATCGAAATACTTCCCATCAGGTCCCCTGCTCCCTCCTTCTTCTCCTCATTCTAGCCTTCCTGCTTGGCCCCCCCGTGCCTACAACTGAAAACAGAAACCTTGGAGTCATATTTGACTTCTCTCTCTCTCCCTCCTCCCTTACAATCAGGACATTATCAAGAGCTCCCACTTTCAGCTCCTCCTTCTCAAATAAATTTTACCTTTTTTCACTTTCCTTCAGAGGCTCAATGTGACCAAGCCCTGGTTCTCTCTAGGCTTAACTACTGCAACATCCTCCTCCTGAATCTACCATCTTCCACTCTGCACCCCCTCCAGCTAATCCAGAATAGGGCAGCTTGACTTATCCTTGGGCTTAAGCCCAGGGACTGCATTTCTCCTGCACTAAGAAGTCTTCACTGGCTCCCGGTTGCTGCACAGATTAAATTCAAATCCCTCTGCATCATCCACAAGGCTGTCTGGACCCGGGCACCACACTATCTTCAGCTTTGGCTCACTAAATACTCTTCCTCTAAACCACTATGTTCCTCTGGCACCAACTCTGTGTGTGTAAACTGTCTTGCTAAAAAGAGGGCAAGGGGTCGTTCACTCTCCTCAGCGGGCTCACTACTTTGGAATAGCCTCCCCCGCCGCCTTGAGCAGGATCTTCTCAAATTCCAGAAGCTCCTCCTCCTTCCCTTCCTCTCTCCACTGCTAATCTCAGAGTTGCTAAATCAGTGTCCTGGGCCCTTATGCATCCTCAGGGCCCTGACCTCCAACAACAATTTTGCCCAGTAGTTGCATCTGCACACCCTCCGGTCTGGAGGTTTGCACTTACACCTCCTGTGGCCCCAGTCTGTGTAGTACTCAATATTCCTAGCTCTTTATCTCTGGCTCACCCATGAGCTCGGACTCCCCAGTATTTACCCCCCTCTTCCCTCTCCCTTGCTGCACTTGCACATTCTGTATACTCATAAGGCATAGTAGGTTTGTCCCTCTCCCTATTTCCCCCCACTTCTCTTAAATATTGTGTTGTAATGTATTTCCCACCCATGCTCCCTCCCTGCCGTGTGGGAGCTTTGAAACAGTTGGCCTCATTATAAGTTTACCGGTCCGGTAACTACGGTACTGGTAAGCTTGCTGGTACCGTAGTTACCGGACTGAAAAACTACGAGGTCTGCCCGTGGATGCCTGTCAGCCGGCAGGTCCGACCTGCCTTGCGGAATGGCTACCCACGAACAGACCTACCCGGTAGTGGCAGCACCGTTATTAACGGTGCCAGCGTTACCGGCCTCCCCATTCCCATTGAGCCCCATGGGAATGGGGAGTAATAAATACGGGCACCCGGCAATGGGCAATTACCGGGTCTGGCGGGCTGGAATGCCCCGATAATTGTCCATGGCACGGCTACCGCCATAGTCGTAATGAGGCCCGTTATGTTCTTATTTTATAAGCACCTAACAAGCACATGGTAAATAAATAAATATCATGCCATCTCATGAACTTCTGCTCTAAATCCAAGTGCAATCACTTGCCTAAAAATATAATACTGTTTTTTTTTCCTTCAGAACACAGACCACCCATATAATGCTGGTACCAATTTAAATCACTGTTGACATAATCAAAAACTTAACTGCCTCCGATTGATTGTCGCCAAGTCTGATCTAATGCTTATCAGTGCCAAATATAACGTCAAGAAAACGTCTTGCTCGCATGATCTATTTTAGTATCACGCAGTAATATCTTTATTCTGACAAACATAAAAACACTTTGATGCCGTCTTAATTCTGTTCTGTAAATGGAAAATAAGATTAATGAAATAAACAGATCCAGACGTCGATACTGCAAACTGCAACCATTTTCATCTGAGCAGCAGTTGGCATTAATCACAGACGCCAACTCTGAAGTCAAGCTGAACTAGTGTCCTGCTCTATGTGTTTCGGGTCGTTAGCAAAATAATACAGAGACTTGAATAAATATAGAAGGGCTCCGCCCATGTGTGTAAGGTACAGACGACTATTGAAACATCTCTCCAATTTGTTTTTTCGAATACACGTCAGTTTTCTCATCCTCAGAAAATATGCTGAAGCACGCATTTTCACCTAAAAATATGAATTCCCCATCTAAAGTATTCCTAAGATTAAATGCCACTCTAAAGACTAGTTGAAGCATATCATAGAACAGACTTCATCAGAAAACTCAAACATATGCCCCATGCACTCAAATTCACTATTACTTGATTCGTGTCAATATCCTTTGGAAACTGAGCAGCCATTTTGAATGCCCTTTCAGGTAGATTCCGTTGTATCAGCTCAGTTCAGAGCCAATCCCTTTACGGTGTATAAAATGCCACTAAACACTCTGTTGTAAGAGGGCAATAGTTTACCTGCTGTGTGGTGATGTAGAGAGGAAGGTGTTTGTCCTGCCCAGTAAGCTGCATGCGTACTAGAATGATTGTCCTTACAGAACCCCTTCATTTTGCTAGCCCTTGTCATTGCCCATTGGAGTCATGTTGGCCATAGCAGGACATGAGGTGGTTGTTGTAATGTATTTTCTTCCTGCCTTGTCTGCTATGCATGGATGGTGATCTCATGAGCGGTCTGAGAGTGGAATGTGGTGTGACTGCTGACTTCTGAGTGTTCTACGTATGATAGTTGGAGAGAATATGTATGTGAGAGAGGGTGTGCAGGTGGATGTTACCTACTCTACCAGAGTCATGTGTCCTGTATCCTTTGAGGCTGATGTGTCCAGAACTATTACAAATAAAGACTCTTTCCTTTTTTACCTGCGGATCCTGGTCATCTCCAGGAAAGGACACTTTGCAACAGTGGGTTGAGAAATGGGGACCCCACTATTCATTGGGTAGGGACATAAAGAATATGTGGAGACCAGCTCCTCATTTTTGGGCCAGATAATATATGCATGCAGGAAGACTGAAAGAAAATAAGGGTATCCAAAAGTATGATGAGTCTTTGTGTTAACTTGTGTGGAGTCAACTACCCTACAAGTGGTAATGAAGGTGGAGTGCCGATTCACTGGCACACACCCAGAGACAGAATATTGCACATACTGTACAAGAGAACGCACAGCACTCTGTCAACCTACAGCAAAACACAATCTGCAGATCAGAATCTTGGGTCACCACATCGCATGGGTACCATGTTCTGTGGGTGCGCTGCCCCCCATTCCCAGGTGGGGGGTATCCACATGAGAGACACAAGCGCAGTTGTGGAAAAGAATAGGAAAATCTGACAAGGCGGAGCGAGCGTCTTACACACTAAGTAGCATCTAGCTAAACCTAAAAAATAATGCAGTGGCACCACCAGAAGAGGAATCACAAGTAATTGAGAGCCAGAGAGAAGACCAAGCAACGTGGTGGCTATCTTGGGATAGTCTGTCTGAACAAAGCAATAAACAAGAAATATCAGAAGTTTGTAAGACAGAGGTATGAGGCAAGAGATCAGGAGGCTCCAAAGCAGATAATTCTTGTTCATAGTATATAGCAGTTTCACCAAAGCACTGTACAAAGAAAAGTTGTTTTATACAATTATTCTCGCCCACCTGAAATTGGTGCTCATTTGACAATCTAGGAAGGACGAAAGGTTGAGATTGTCTTATGGTAAATTGAATCTGGGAATTACAGATCAATCACAAATCTTAGCAGCGAGGACCTTATCCATTGAGCTATCGTGCCTTCCCAGACTTGGATGAATACCTATCTTCGTTGACTTAAACTTATTGTACATAAGGTTGATCACTGATGGCTTGAATCACAATCTCCATCCTGATCTTTCATATTTAGCTTCTCTTCACTCCTCCTATAATTTACTGTTGCTGACTGAAACTATCTTTCCTCTCAACCGCTCTACCTGTGCCACACCCTAAATCATATTCTTTTTCCTCCTCCTCCCGATCCTGCTACTCTCTACCATCTTACTGCTACTGATTACGCTGGATACTTTGCTTCCAAAAATTCTAATCTCTGTTCTTCTGTTTTTTCTTTTCTCCCTCTCTCTCTCCTCTTGTAGCTCTTCCATTCTGTCTCCTCCTCTCATTAGATAAAGTCTTCATGCTCTCTTCTAACTTACTGTGATGTCTCCGCTTTTCTTGCTAAGGCCAATCCTACAGCAGCTCTCTCAGATCCTCTTCCTTCATCCATGATCTCTTCTGTTGAGCCTGCTCTTATTCCTTTTCTCACCACTTTTTTCAACTATTCCATCTCTAATGTTGTCTTTCCTACCTATTTTAAACATGCTTCTATTTGATCTATTCTGAAGAAAGCATCTCTTGATCCTTCTTCTGTGGCCAACTTCTGCCCTATTTCTCTTCAACCATTTTCCTCTAAACATTGGAGCCCACGGCACTCCACTGAAACAGCCCTCCTTGCTGTTTCTTACTCTCTCCTCACTGCCCGTTACTCCAAACGTTCTTCTCTTCTTATACTGTTTGATGTTTCCGCTGCTTTCAACACTGTTGATCATAAAATCCTCCTTTCCTCCCTTCATAGCCTTGGTATTTGGGGATCTATTTTACAATGGTTTGGCTCCTATCTCTGTGCTCACACTTTTCTGGTCTTTTGACTTAATCAATCCTCTTCCACTTTCACTCTGACATACCAGGTTCCTTTTCTGTGTGTACTATCCCTCTAGCTTCTGTTGTGTCTTTTTTCAGAGTCTCCAGTCATCCTTATGCCGATGACTCACAGATTTTCCTATGTTGTTCTCTTTCACCCCTGCATTTCAATCTACTCTCGCCTTCTGTCTTCAGTAACTCATTATCTTCACCAGAGGCTATCTTCTTTTCTGCCTCTACTATTCCACCTCCACTCCCACTCTCTTCTATTTCCTTCACCCTTCTTCTATTGTTCCTTCTTCTACTGCCCGTCATGTGGGTGTGATTTCTAACTACTTCTTGTTTTTCTCTACTCTTCTCTGCTATCTCTCGGTCTTGCCCCTATCACCTATATAATATCTGTAAGTCTCATCCTTGTCTTACTACTCAAGTCACCAGTTCCCTGTTCTCCTGCCTTATATTTTCCCAGCTTTTCTACTGCTCTGTTATCCTTTTTGGTCTTTCTAGACACACACTCTCTCCTATTTGCTCAATCGACAACTCTGCTATCGGTCCTCTTCTCCATCTCACTCCACGTGAATCTATTTCTCTTGCTCTACTCCCACTTCCAAGGCTTTATTTCAACTCCCACCTAGGCTATAATGTTCTTCTATTGTCTTTAAATGCCTTTCTTGTATTGCCCCTCCTTATCTCTCTTGTCTTGATTCTTTCTACAGCCCTCTCCACTCTGTTAGGTCTCAGTCTCAATGTCTTCTGTCTGTTCCTCATCCCGCTTATGCGTCCTCCCATTTTCATTCCGTTTCTTTACGTGCTCCCAAACACTAGAAAGTTCTTTCTCTTTCTCTCCAATCTATTTATGCTTTTCCCACTCAAAGTTTGCCTTAATGAACATTACCTTTTATCTTGATCGAGACCCTTCAATTCATTCATTTGATAATTTATTGTGCTGTTGTTTGTTTGTTCAGCACTTTGGTGTAAAACCCTATATAAATGCAATAAAAATAAATAAAAATACAAAATACAAATACCAGGTCTAACAATGATGATGAGAGAGGGAGGTGAAGTACTTGAAGACGCAGATCATAGTTTCCGGTTCATGATCAACAGTGTGGCAATGAGCAAGTTCATGTGCACCACAGAATACGAAAGAATGAAACAAAAAATGCCCCTCACATTTTCATAACTACAGGTTTTCCTATCTCTGCGAATACACCATTTTGCAAGACAATTCAAGACCTCTTGACATGCCCGACTTTCCCATATCAGTGTGTGTCAACAGCAGGTTGAACTGAACACTGCTTTCATTCTTTCTCTCTTAAGGATTTTTTGGCCCGGGACAATCAAGGGATAGAGAATGCCTGGTCATGCCCCCCCATTCCTCACTGTGATCACAACCCGTAGCTTCATAGGCTGCCCCGCAAGCAATCAAAATATGTGTGGGTACTCCCTTCCAGTCTCTTTAACCTCTTCAGACTTGCTGGGATCAGAATACTAAACAAGTGGCATTTCAAGGGCAACATTAGCAGTCCACAATGAGGGTCCATGACACATTATAACAAGCATTGGCAAAGTGAACAGTTTTGACTTTTGTGTATGAGATAAACATTTCCCATGCAGTGCCATAATAGTACCACTTGGCCATAAAATGGCAACAACTGTAAAATTGCGTGAGTACCTGAGCATCTGATGACTGTTATTATAAATGCCCATATAATAACTATACACAAGTCAACACTCTTGCCTTTGCCAATGCTTGTTTGCAACAGGCATTCAGTGCCAGGACATGCATACTGCTTATAATTGTAGTGGCTGAAGGCACACTTAATAAGAGATGTTTTTTTGTGCCAGTAACACTTTTACAACTGCAACTAATCCATTAACTCTCAGAAGACTGTTAAAAAAACACTGGCAGGATTTTTTACAGATTGATATTCTAGCTCAACGCGATCTTAGGTGGATGTGTTTTAGGAGGGTAAGGGTCGGTAATAGGTGGTAATGGCCATAGAGATTAGCATAGCCCAGTGCAGTCAATGGGTCGGTAAATAACCAAACAACACCCACAGGTTGAATATCCCTTCTCACATCCCATATCCCTTCTTACTGTACTCCAATACAATCATGTTGGCCTATAGATGGTGCTTTTGCACAAACTAATAGCCAAAACTAAAAATAGCAGCCAGATCGTGTACTTTTAGATGCAGGACACAGATCAATAGCCATATGAAAATGTGCACACACTGTTGCATAACCAGAGGACTCATATTAGCAGAATATAAAAGTTCTCAAGCATCCGGACAGATTGGAAGCAATGGGAACCATACACATACCACTGCCTAGAAGAGGTAGTGGATATAAAAGAGAAGCTATCAGAAAGGGGCATGTATGCTAACATAGACTGAGATTAGAAGAGAACTATGATGTTCAAGCTGTATTGTTATTAGTCAGTGAAGAAACAAATGATTTTGTGGTGAGCAATATATCAAGGCCACTATTATTTTATATGAAGTAACACTATAACTAATTAAACCATGAGTGAGATTGTTTTGAAGGACATACCCTAACAACGAAATCACTTTTAGGGGCTGACAACTTTAAATTTGTAGAGAATGGCAGTTTTGATAGGTTAGGCACTACAAATTAAAATTAATTGCCCAGGATCCCACATGTTGATTTTGAGGTTAGGGGGGTAATTCATAGAAATCGGCCCACAAGTGGTGCACGCGGCTGGTGCACAGAGTGCGCGTGCGGCAGTCTGCGCCAGCCGCGTGTGCCAAAACCCATTTAGGCACACAGCGTATTCATGGATTAAAACATCCATAATCAGACATGGCGCAGAGTGGTGCAGCGACCCTGCAGCAGCGCCAGTTACACCCCCAACCCCGCCCCGTGCGCCAAAGAAATTGCACAAAACCAGTACCTGGCGCAAAGGGCAGTGGACCAGCATACAGCCCCTCAACCATGAACACACGTGTAAAACTCCCCGTGCACGCCCCAGAATACACGTACCCCGCTCGCACAAGGCCCATTGCGTGTAAAACTCCCACGCAGCCCTTGGAATACACTTACCCCGCTCGTGACAGCAAAAACGCGTGTAAACCTCCCCACGCATGCCCCAGAATACACGTACCCTGCTTGTGCCAGGCCCATCGCGTGTAAAACTCCCCGTGCACCCCTCGGAATACATGTACCCCGCTTGCGCCAGGTAAATTACATAGAAAAAGCACCCCCCTGCGGTGTGGGCTGCCTGTGGGGCATGCCCAGGTTGATGGCCTGCCTGTGTGGCATGGGAGGGTGAGTGGGCTGCCTATGGGGCATGCCCAGGGTGGATGGCCTGCCTGTGGGGCATGGGGAGGCTGAGTGGGCTGCCTGTGGGGCATGCCCAGGATGGATGGGGTGCCTGCGTGTATTTGGGGTGTTCATTCGCGGGAACTTTTACACGCGATAGGCCTTGGGCGAGCGGGGAACATGTATTTGGGGGGTGTGCAGAGAGTTTCACATGCAATAGGCCTTGGGCGAGCGGGTAACGTGTATTTGGGGGGTGTGCAGGAAGTTTTGCAAGCGATAGGCCTTGGGCGAGCAGGGAACGTGTATTTGGGGGGTGTGTGGGAAGTTTTACATGTGATAGGCCTTGGGCAAGCGGGGAACGTGTATTTGGGGGGTGCGCAGGAAGTTTTACATGCGATAGGTCTTGGGCGAGCAGGGAAAGGTGTATTTGGGGGGTGCGTGGGAAGTTTTACACGCGATAGGTCTTGAGCGAGCAGGGAGCGTGCATTAGGGGGGTGCGTGGGGATTTCACATGCGATGGGCCTGGCACGAGCAGGGAACGTGTATTTGGGGGTTGCACGGGGAGTTTCACATGCGATAGGCCTTGGGCGAGCGGGGAACGTGTTTTTGGGGGGTGTGCGGGGAGTTTCACATGCGATGGGCCTTGCGCAAGCGGGGAACCTGTATTTGGGGGGTGAACGGGTCATTTTACACAGAATTTGGCATCGTGGACCCTTCCAGGTGTGCAGTTTCCCCCTCCCCATGCCTTGCAGGCAGCCCACACCACAGGGGACTACCCTACAACTCTCCCCATATCCTGCAGGCAGACCACACCACAGGGGACTACCCTACAACCCTCCCCATGCCTTGCAGGCAGCCCACATGGCACCATGCACTTGTGAGCGCAATTGTGAGCCCCGACTCATGTCCCCCTGCACCCCCACCCACCCAGCAGTGATGGGCACCTGCCAGCAGGCCCCGACACATGTCCCCCTGCACCACCACCCACCCAGCAGTGATGGGCACCTGCCAGCAGGCCCCGACTCATGTACTCCTGCATCACCACCCACCCAGCAGTGACGGGCACCTGCCAGCAGGCCCCAACTCATGTCCTCCTGCACCACCACCCACACAGCAGTGACGGGCACCTGCCAGCAGGCCCGACTCATTTCCCCCTGCATCCCCACCCACCCAGCAGTGATGGGCACCTTCCTGCAGGCCCCGACTCATGCCCCCCTGCACCCTCACCCACCCAGCAGTGACGGGCACCTGCCGGCAGGCCCCGACTCATGTCCCCCCACCAGACACATTATCACACTCCATACCCATGGGCCTTATGTCCACCCAAATCCCACCCCATGCCACCCCAGTCCAAACACCCAACCAAGCATTCCATCCTTTCCATATTGAAATCCCCATGTCATGATAGATCCCAAATGACAAGTATGCACATCAATACATGTCCGTCAGACACACAAAATGGGGGCACGTGGATGAGAAAACCCACATTGTGACATGCACGAAACCAATGAGAGAATACCACACAAATGAAGTATGAAAAAAACATTTATTATATACAAAATCGAAGGAATGAAAGAAAATCACAAAAGATAAGATGTAAAAAACAAAAGCCTGGATGTCCAAAATGAATGAAAAAATGTGAATGCTGAATCAAATTAAATCAAAATTAAATTGGCTCCAAAGAATTTGTCTATTAAAGCAAATCCAAAGTTAAAAAATTAAGAAAACCATTCCTCCATGGTAAAAAAAACAATGAAGTGAAATCTAGTCCAGAACTATGTACAATGTAAAAATCCAGGGTCCATGAGCCCAACAATACAAATGAAACGTACCAAAAAGCCTACCTAATTAATAACTATATACACAAAGGTGGGGCATGGTCCATGCGCCCCAAAGGAAAAAAAATAGAAAGGAAATTTACACCTACAGAACTATTTGCAAAGGCGGCGGGCAAGTCCAACGGCTCACTTGTTGATGTCCGGGCCAGGGCATCATCGAACTCCACTTCTATGTCCTGGAGGCGGGCCTGTTCCCTGGCCCCGAGATCTTGCAGGGATAAAGCCATGTCCACCTCCAACTCCCTGCGAATTTCCTAGAGGCACTAAGCCCGCCTCAACATCCCTGCGCATGGAGTTCTCCGCCCTGACCATAGTGAGCCGTGCCTCTTTCGCCCGCCACAGGTCCGCATCTATTTGCCGGCCCAACCGCTGCCACATGGAAGACGCTCCCTGCCCCTGGACTGCACCACTAGCACCAGTGGAATCCCCCCTCCAGACCCCATGTGTGGCCCTTCCACGGCCTCCTCCTCAACCAAACCCTCCACCAACCTGGATGACTCTGTGCCATCTTCCTCCATAGGCCCTGTGGGGTCTCAGCTGCCCCTTCTGCTGCTGAGGAGTCCACCTCCAACCTCCGCCTCTTGTACCTACCCTCGGCAGCAGCGGCCTCGAACGCGGCACCAGACCCCTCACTCCCCGACGATATGACAACATGGGAGGGGTGCTGGGCCTTGCGTCTCCAGCTGGCGGTGGGATCCCTGCCGCTGTGCTCCACAGCACCCTCTCCGCCCTCTTCATCAGTTGACGCTGCAGACAGGGAGAGACAGAACACAGGCATCAGGGCACTGTACAATGGTCTGATATGCACATGACAGTTGCACATGAGTGGCAGTGTCAAACTTCACACATGGCATCACAATCCCCAACACACCTATCATTTGAACCGACACACATATGCTAATTAACAGGAATGTTGTAGCAGGCAGCACCATCCATACACATACAACAGCATGAGCATCCGAAGGTTAGCCTGACGTCACATGCAACACGGGGAGTGCCAAACATATGCACACAAGCCACCAGACATACATGCATCTGTACATCTTCACCACCTGTCGCAGTTAAATCATCGGCATCCATGTCAAATCTGCCAATCAGCCTCTTACATATCGGTGTCACATGCATCCATGGTGTATCACAGTGGCACACATGTCAAATACACACACATACATTGTGTACATACATAAAGGTGGAACCAGCATCCATGTGTCACACCACAACCATGCCACAGTACATAGACATCATTTCAAACATGTGTTTACCGACACATGCATTTGGGCACCATGCATTCAAACACATACAACATTGATGTGCCTCACACATGACTGGACTCACATGCAGCAGCTCATGTCCCTGTATATACACATCCATACATGGGCCTTCCAAGACATATGTCCGACCTACACACTCCTGACACACCTCGACATGCATAGCATCCAATCAGTACGCATGGTCATTTCCCGCTCGACTCCGGATGGGTCTGCCTCTGAAGGATCTGGAGGTGGAGCGCTGGGTTTATGCGTTCCGGGACCCTCATCTGGATGTTGGTAAGGTGGTCCCGGCACCCCTCTGCATGCTTTGCCTTCAAGAGGCGCCGGGCCTTGCTGAGGGTCCTGGACCTGAAGTCCTCCCAGCGCTTCCAGACGTATTGCATGTCGCGGGCTACCACCCCATCCACGTAGATGGCAGCCACAATGTCCTTCCAGATCCTCTTCTGTCATTCATTGTCATTGCGTGAACTTCCAAAGAGGTCATCATAACGCCCCAGGACTTGCTCCACCAGGATGCCAACTTCATTGGCAGTGAAGCTGGCAGCCCTCTGCCTCTCTGCTGGGGGGTTGCCACTGGTGCCAGATGGTGTTGTGTCGGACATGGCAACCCCCGAAGCAGGTGTGGGTGGGCAACTGGGTCCTGGCGCTGGGCTGTGGAGTGATGGAATACCAGTCGGGAGTCTTCTGTTCCAGCAAGGATGGTCACAGCAACTGGACCCCTGCAGGTGGCTGACGTGCAGGCACCAAATAGCAGGGCACATGGCCAGCAGACAGCAGCAGATGGCAGGTGGGAGCATGCTCGGGGCTCTGGGGGGCAGGAAAATGGCCTTCATGGCAGGAGCGTGGTCTTCCGTGTGTTGTCACGTGGCCAGCTTGATAGAGAGTGATTTGGCACGTGGAAAAACTGCTCGTCAGCGTGTAATTCGAGGAAAGGCGCTTCGCGTGTAAGCGCGTATGTGACGTGATACGCATGGGCGTTTCCCCCAGCACGGGTGCATCCGCACGTGCAAAAAAATCACGTACGTGGGTTAATGCGTGTAATCCGAGGAAAGGGCCTAAGCGTGTAAGCGTGTCTGTGACATAATGCGCGTGGGCGTTTCCCTCCACACGGGTACATGTTGATAGTACACGTGCAAAAAATGCATATAAAATTCGAGGAAAGGCCCTTAGCACGTATGTGAAGTGACGCGCGCAGGCGTTTCCATCAGCATGAGTTAAAGGTGAGCGGGTCAGCAGTTCGCTGTACGTGCCTTTCGTGGAGACCGACGTGTGTGTTGCTACTTCGTGTTGTTTCGCGCACCATCACAACTTCACAGCAGATCAAGGACGTAGCTCTTCTTTTGGCGGGGGTATTGGCTACGCGTGTTTTTCATTATCGCGCTAGGCTGACGGTGAGTCGCGCACGCTATTTTCCCACTGTGGGTGCCCCTGTGTACTGTGTACCCATTTTCAAGGTCATAGTAGCCTGCGTGTCCCACGCATACATGTATTTTTGTGTCCCTGGGTGCCACAGCCTACTGCGGGAGGTTAATTCCACACACATGGGCTACCAGGGGTTCAGTGCACGGTTTTACTGCAGTTTGGGGTGCCTGAGCATTGTGTGACCCATCACTCTATCACCGGGGTCACATACAGCCTTGCAGGTGGAGGGGTGCTGTTAACATCTTGTATCCCACCCCCTTCACCCAATTGCCCAGGACAATTGTCGTGTACAACTCCCATTGGCACTACTACATCTATGCCTGCACTACTCCATCTGTGCCATGGCTGGGATGCCACGAAAGCTGAGCATACTCCACGTGGCAGGTGTGTTCAGGATGTGGCCGGGGTGCCAGGGAGTAAGGGGACTCCAGGGTGTCCAAGATGGCTGCAGAAGGGGTAGAGGCAGGGGTGCACCACTTTGGCATGATGTTGTGCCATGTGTTGGTGCAGTCATGCCACCACCCCCTGCAGCTCCGGGAGATGCAGTTCTTGCATCTGGCACCCATGTGACCCAGCAGTCTGTTTCATCGACTGCCACAGGCCCAAGGTTAGTGGTAGCTGCAGGTGCAGCTGTGGACACCACCGCCCAGGATCAGGGTCTGCCAGCGCAGTCTGCGTTGGCACTTGAAGAGTCCCTGGAAGATTTCCAGGAGGTCAGGAGGCACACTGTAGGTGCACACAGGGCTGCCCTGGCCAAGGCACGTGTCCCTGGGGCAGTAATGTCATCTGCTGCCCCGACCAGCCGGGTGTTGGCAAGTGCATGGGCAGATGCAGCCAACACCATCCATGACAGTCCCGGTCAATGACCCTGGCACAGTGGACGTTGCTGCGCAGGTTCCATTCCAGGGCACCCAGCAGCCATTGACGCAAGTCAGGGCTTCTGTCCTTGTTCCACCTAGCACTCCCTCAGTTCAATCCACCAGCGCCACTGCCCATACTGATCAGGGCGGTATTTGCCAGCCAGGGTCTGGACCACAGTCCAAGAGGAGGAAGGTTGCACCTGCAGTAGAGGCTGGGACCCCGGACACAGCTCCGGCATCCGGCACATCGAGGAAGAAGCCTTTCTGCGTGCAGGAACTGGACTTCCTTGTGGACTACGTGCAGGACCACAACCGTGATATGCTAGTGGGGCCGAATTGTCAAACTACGGCTGCCCATCGTATGTTCCACTGGAAGCAAGTTGCGGATTGTGTGACTGCATTCGGCCATGAGGTGCGCACAGCTCAAGAGTGCAAAAAGCATTGGGATGACCTCAAACGCAGCACTAAGGCAAAGTGTGCCTCTAATTACAACATGACTCTGGTGACTGGCAGTGGGCCACCACCTGAGGAGGAAGACCTCACTCTGCACGAGTCAGTTGTTGGGTTCATACCGGCAGGAATGGTCGAAGGAGTGGGAGAGATGCTGAACTTTGATGCCCCGTCCAGTGAGTGTTGTCACGTGTTTGTTGAGGCCATGTGTGTTTTGCTTGTGTGATATGTTGTGCTTGACTGCCACTACATGTCATGTGTACATGGTTCTCATGTCCAAGTCATGCAATGCTTCAGTGATGCATGCCTGCTGTGCAGGATGTTGGACATGTAGAGCAGACGGGGACTGTCGTCATCACTACACTTGCACGCGACTCACATGCTACTCACCCGGCTGCCCCTTCAGTGCATGTTCCAGCTCACTGGCCCTTCTGCATGTAGCCTAGGTGTCTTTCCTCTCAGCACTGGGACTATGTCATTGCATGACTGACGTGCATGTGTCTTCTGTCTGCATGCAGGTACTCCACGTAGGCAGGCTCCCTTGCCCCTCCACCACCCCTGCACTCCAATTTCCCCATGGCACTGGTGTGCATCATGTTGGCGTACTGCAATGGCCTGTTCAATGCTCCTGTGTACATGCACACTTCCACCAGCCAACCTGCCAGACACATACAATGGGGTACATTCTCTGTCCTTGATGCAGGGTGTCTCACTTGGACTGTGCAGATGGCAGATGCTCCACAGGGACATGAGTGCCCATTCATGCTCCATGTCCATTCCATGCATGCCTCTATGTGTCCTTGACGGGATGATCATTGTAGTACGTGTCCAGGATGACCTACATTTCTTTGCATTTGATCATCCATTCCATGCCCACTCTGGCTCAGTCCAGCATCCCACACAGGTTTAGGGTGTCACACTCTGTGTGGGGTACAGGCCTCCCCCTGTTTCAGGCCCACTGACTGTGTTCAACTGGTGTAATGGCTTCTGCACACATGGGTATACTACTGAGGGTTCATCATGCGTCCTGCTACTGTCCCATCATCATCTGCTGTGTTGTCAGTTGACTCAGATGATGCAATTGACGCTAGTCAACACTGTCTGCCAATACACAGGTCTCTGGTCACCCTTTTGCTGACATGCAATGCCTGCCTCCATTTTTACTTAGGAGGGGTGGGGGGTTTGCTTGTAGCCATGCAACCCATTGCATGCACATTGCACGTGATGCCTGAACTTGCCCTTGCACTGCCTTCACGTTTATTGGTAGACATCATAATGTACTTGTTCATGTAGATAGTGGGTAATGTACACGAGTTGTGCACTGCATCAACCGACTTCTGAGCCGTGTTGCACCCTTCTACATGCCTACACACTGGTGCAATGTCAAAGTGACCTGGCATGTATGGCCAGTTTTTCATCCCTTCTCTGTCATGAATGCGACGGGCACAGGGGCATCCTGTGTCACATATACTCAGTATTTGAACTCCCTAATGGCTGTTTAGATGTGTTGATTGGTCAATCTGCAGCCTATACCAACTGGCATAGGGCGCTGATTGAATGTAGCCTGCCAATCGGGTTGTAATGACTGTCGAGCTTCCTTCACGTGTGTATGTGTGCACTTCCACATACATCAAAGCAAGCAGTGTTGTAGCTGCTTGCTTTGGTGTATTGGATGCTGGTCATGTTCACAATACAGGTGTATGGGGAAATGGGTGTTTTTGAATGCTTTCACATGTACATATGCAAACAGCTTCAACATTGTGTAGTGCAACATTGCCAGAACTCACTTATGTGTTTGTGAAAGTGTTAATTTACACATGTGTCTTCCGCAACTTTTTTGTTGCCTGACTAATATGTAGTTGATTGACGTTGATGCTGGTGAGATTTCTGCATTACACACGTTATGTGGAACTGGCATGATCCAGAAGGTTCACTGTTGTGAAGTATGTGTATGCCCAGGCCCACTTAGCTACTATGGTGGGTCCTGGGCATGGAGATTTCCACAAGGAATGATGTAATAGGGTACATTCCTAGCCCAATGTGCTCAATCAGTCCCTGAGGGCTGTTGTGGAGACCTCATGTCCTGCAGCTCGGACGGTACTAGGCGTTATGGTCCCTCATGCCTGGTTGCAGGCCCTTGCTTTGCTTGGGACAGTCACTATATCTACATGGCCCATGCCACCCGGTACGGGCCGAGCTGCAGATGGATGGAGCTATATTGATGATGATGCTTTAGTGATACATGTCTACATGCATGTTACCTGTGTCATTGTATGTTTGGATGCACTTGCAGCAGTAGTCAATTTGCAGTTCCAAAATGCTTATGATGTGTTGCATCTTTTAGTTGCCATCTGTATTTTCTGCCTGTGACATGTGCCTGACAGAGGTGGTGTCTGATGGAGTTCATATACTACATTTTGTACTTGTGTAGGCTTTGCTATTTAGACACATCCATTTCTGCTTTTGGGATGTGTTTGCATATCAAGGCCACTGGATGCATGCCAGGTTCTCATTTGTGTGTGACATGTCTGCTTCAAGTGTTGCCTGTCTATGTGATGTCTATGTGTGTGTGTTATGTGCTTGTGACATGTGAACTAATGTTAATTGTTCTCCACTTTTCAGATGATGACACAATGGAGCCAGAGGATGGTGTTGTCATGCTGGACACAGGGTTGCTATCAAACCAGCAACCCAGCACACGTGGGGGTGGTCGGGTGGTAGACCACTAGAACCCACTTGTGTTCCAGACCATTGTGTCTAGGGCTGGCAATGAGTCTAGCCCATATGATCACTCTAATGACAATATCGAGTTGGATGTGCATCGGGTCCATTCGTCAGGGGTGAGTGATTCTGATGTGGACGCTCCTCTGTCTGCGACACCTGCACTGAGGGGCCAGATGGTGGTGGGACCTCTGCCTGTGGTGGATCGGGATGCAGGGTCACCCTCCACACCAGAGGCTGATGTGCCTGGGGCATCACGTCAATGGAGGAATGTAGTCCTGCAGCCGCGGGCGGTGCCAACCCAGCAAGAACGTAAGCTCCTTGTGCCCCACAGGTGTCAAGCCCAGCAACGCGGTGGCCGTGCACCATTGGGGTATACTGAGTGGAAGCAAGCCATGGTTGCCAATTCAGAACACAAGCGGGCAGCAATTGATAACATCGCTGAGAGCATGGAATGTGTGGCCCAATCCGTGCTCCCCCCTGCTAGGAAGGTGGAACTCCAGCAGCGGGCAGTACAGTCCATGGCCTGCTCGCTCAGGCTGGGCTAGGCGGCCTCAGACAGGGCACTCTGAGCTGAAATGGTGTCTTTGCGTCAAGCAATTGCTGCTCACGCAGAGGCACACATGGAGGCCATGATGGTTGACTATGAATCCCTCAAATCTACTCTGGCTGTGCTCATGATGTCCCAGAGGAGGCGGTCACAGGAGAGGTTGGAGCAGCTAGAGAATACCATATCGGCTGAGCTACGTGCTTGCCGGGAGGTGTACCAGTTGTCCAGCCAGGCCATGCAGGAAGAACTCTGTGTTACACGTGTTACCTTGCAAGAGGAAGCACGCGTATCAGGCGAGGTTCTACATGTTGATCTATGTGTCATCGCCGCACAGAACCAGGCTCACCCGTCCCGCAGACTTGCTGCCGACGAGGGGCAAGCTGCGCCTAGGCGTGGTCAGGGTACTGTGCCACTTCAACCTTTTCAGCCAGAGGGTGACTCGGACGACGAGATATCTCCCACACAGGTCGGGCTGTGCAGGCTTTGAGCCCATGGAGGTTTTTTTTTGTCTCAACATCATCGCATGTGGGTGTTGAGGTGCACCCTGTACCTCCCCCCTCCTGGGTGCCTTCCTCCCTGGGTCGTATGTAGCCATTTTTGATTTTTATTGTTAGTTTAGTTAGTTAATATGGTTTTTGGTAGTTAGTTTAATTAGGTAATATAGGTTTTTATAGTTAGTTTAATTAGTTAATATAGTTTAAAATTGCTTGTCTATTGTGCATTTATTTGACAGTGTGGTGCTTTGTGGCTTTTGAAAGCATCCACTGTCTGTTCCAGCTAGGCCCTTCAGGCTTGTCTCATGTATGTGTTTGCAGCTTGGGGTCCTGACTCACATAGGCCACTCCTGCTTCCCTTATCCATGGGCTCACAAGGATGGTTTGGTGAAACAACCATTTACACAATGGCTTTGGACTTTTGTCATATCTGTGGCCTGTCTGCTGCTGTACTACTTGTGTTAACACCCCTAGTGGGGATTGAGTGGGTTTTATCCACGCCATGTCTGTAATCAATTTGGGTGAGTACATGATTGATATCTCCATTAATTGATGTGGATTGTGATGTATGTTCTTTTCCTGCCTGTATATGTGCTTGATGCACTTCGTGCTGTATACAGTAGCCTGCACCCTTTGCCTGTCAAAATCACACTGATGGTGGGAGGAGTTTGGATGTAGGTCTCAAACATGGCCCAGTGACAACCAGCATGAAGATACACACACAGGGAACTTTCCGGCCTTATTAATAACGTTTATGCCTTTTCTACAGGAAAATGAGCCTCCAGACTACCTTTGCCAGCAGAGACAGGGCCAAGTACTACTGAAACCTGGCCACGTTCGGTGATGCAGACGTGACATGTGTGTGCAAGCAGAAGCACAGGGCTTGTGCTCAGACATCCGACAGAAGCAGACGTGTTTCCAGGAGCTCCAAGCAAGGTGAGCATCACAAGGGGCCACACCGCAGCCAACCTTCCACCAGGCAACTTGCACATGCATGCAAAGTAGTGCCAGTGCTGGGGAGATTGGCCAAGCATTGTTGTAGAAGCACACAGTACAGCTGAAATGCATTGAGGGACAAATGCCAAGTAGCTTTACAATTTGTCAGGGGCACACACAGGGGCCGTTGAACATATCCTCGAGTCCCCTCTGCTCCATTAAAGCTGAGTTATGAGTGCAGTGACATTCCTAGCCAGAAACTGATACAGCACACAGGGACACCCAGCAAGGCACAGACTCGTGTGCAGTACATATCATTTGCATGTGCAAATTGCCATGTGCACTACCTATTGAAATTCGCGGCTGCCAGAACACGACTTGTACTGAAGTCGCACCTCGCTATACGCGTCTAGCAGCTCACCCAGGGACAATTGTATCATGTGTGATTCTTGATGCATTAGTCTTTCATTTCCCGCGCGCCCAAGTACGCCTTCCTTACTTCATTGGCAGTGTATGAACCATTACGGCTAATATATACATACAAAGAAGCAGACAAGAATGTTTGTTTGTGGAGAAGTCACTTAGTTTGGGGCATGAATGGTGTTGTGTGTGTGTGTGGTTGTATTCACCAGGGGGAATATGCTTTCTCATCCCAAACAGGCAAGAAAATCCTGCTTGACAAAGGGGGTTATTTATACGATCAAATGCCCCTGTGGAAAACTTTATGTAGGTCAAACTACGAGACCAGCCAAGGAACGTTGGTCAGAACATAAATCGAACATAGGATGTAATAACCAAAGATCACCAGTGGCAAGACATTTTAATTAATTATTAAATTAAATTAAATTAATTACAAAAGGAATTCACCATTGAACATTAAAAATAGCCAGTTTGATCACATTGAGAGTTTGGGTAAGGATGAATTCTTAACCATTAAACCTACAGATAAGGGAGGGGCTATCGTTGTAATGGATACTCTATTTTACAACAAAAAATGTCTTGACCTACTGAGTGACGAAGGTACATACATGCAACTGGACAATGACCCAATTCTCAAGATTAAATCTTTAATCATTAAAACCTTAGAGAAAGCTAAACTCAATGAATGGATTAGTGACAAAACGTTTGAATACCTGATTAATAAATACCCCATCACCCCTGTATCCTATGGATTGCCAAAGATCCATAAAGATCGACTAAACCCACCATTAAGATCTATTGTGGCTGGTACCAAAAGTATTTTTGACCCCCTTTCAGTGTATGATGACATGTTGCTTCAACCTCTGGTCCAAGCAACATCCACCTACTTGAAGGATACCACTGACTTTCTTAACTGCTTGAAGGAAATTACGGCTATTAGCGCAGACTGCATTTTATTCAGTCTAGATGTTTTTAGCCTGTACACATCCATACCCCATGGTGAAGGTATTGAAGCGGTTGAATGGCTACTTCTTTATACAACAAACCTCAGAGGTGAAGCTGAATTCATTATTGAAATACTGAACACCATACTATACAATAGTTATTTCTGTTTTTTGGGTAAATACTATTTACAAACCTCGGGAACCTCCATGGGGTCCTCCATGGCACCCATGTATGTGAACACTTTTATGTTCAAATTTGAAAGTGACTTTGTACTAAATCACCCTAGATGATCATCATTCATGTTGATTTGGAAGCGTTCCATTGATGACATCTTTGGAATATGGTGTGGAACCCATGATGAACTGGAATAATTTTTTACATACCTAAATTCAGTCCACTCGAGAATTAAGTTCACTATGGAAATTGGCAATCCTACCCTCCATTTCTTAGATGTTAACTTGAAGATTGAAAAGGGTAACATCACGACCAATATTTACCATAAACCCACATATGCCAATAATCTACTACATTTCTCAAGCTTCCACCCGAAAGCCATGTTACAAAGTCTTCCGTATAGCCAGATTCTGAGGCTAAAAAGAATTATTTCAGAACCGGAAGGGCTTAACACTGAGTGTTCTACACTTGTTGAAAAATTTAAACAAAGAGGATACCCAGATACAGTACTGAATGAGGCCAAGACCAGATCACTTAATGTGACAAGAACTGACCTACTGAAAGCAAAATCACGTGAGAAAGACATCCCTTTACTATTCATATCCAAATTCTCCCATCAGAGTTTCCAAATCAGCAAAAGTATCAAGAAACATTGGGCAATTCTACATAACGATTCATCACTTTTGAGATTGTTTCCGAAGGCACCAATGATGTGTTTCAAAAGAGGAAAAAATCTGAGGGACAAATTAATCAAGGTAGAAAGACCATCTAAAGATAACCAGCAGTTTCTGACTACCCAGAAGAAGGGTACTTACCCATGTCTTAGTTGCACACACTGTAATAATATCACCAGGGGGAATATGCTTTCTCATCCCCAAACAGGTAAGAAAATTAAAATTCATGATTACTCTACCTGCTTGACACCGGGGGTTATTTATACGATCAAATGCCCCTGTGGAAAACTTTACGTAGGTCAAACTACGAGACCAGCCAAGGAACGTTGGTCAGAACATACATTGAACATACGATGTAATAACCTACGATCACCAGTGGCAAGACATTTTAACTCTGAACACCACACAATTGCCCAGATGCGATTTCATATTTTTGAGGTCGTTAAAAAAACCCAAAGAGGTGGTGACTACCACTCTATGCTCCTTAGGAGAGAACTATTCTGGATCAATTATTTAGACACTGTGGATCCCAAAGGGCTTAACGAAGAGCATTCACTTAATTGTTTCTTATAAGGTATCCAACCTATTATGATTGGACACAAAGGCTTTGAATATGTAACATCTGATTTGTTTTAAATTTTTACTGTGATTTTTCATTCTGGGTACTCCCATGTTCTTAACCATGGATGTAGAGTGAATTCATCTCGCCATTCTCTTTCTATGTAGCATTCCAGATTTTGTGAATTGTACATCTCCATGTATATCATACCAGACTATGTGAACGGAATGACATTTTCTACTTTTTTTTTGACCCATCAAAAAAGTTTGTTGTAATAAACCATATCTGTTATTTATTAGACTCATATTCCATAGATGAATATTACATTTTCTTTTGACAATTATGTACACTGAGGGAGGCTATTCTGCCTCTGATTCATCATTTCCAATATACCATTGCTATGTAGCTTGGGTGTAGATGGACCTTGTGACACCGGTGGCCATCTTACTTGAATATAGACCGGGCATGGTCATTTTTTTTCAATACTACCTCCGTGACTCATTTCCTTACGCCTTTGACTTAACAATATATTTCCCTCCTCTCTCACTATTAGCTCATCTTCTAGATTTTTACGATCTTCTCGATACTCTTTGCATATTCAAATTTTTCTCTATATGAAAGGAATTCTATTTATTTTATTTAATTGCTTGGTCACCTCTTGGTTAGTTTTTTGCTTATCTGAATATCCCCCTCTCACTCTCCTTTTTTCATCCATTCCGGATAATATGCGAGTTTGTTGCACTTGCGACACACTATAACATGGCCGCTGAGTTATTCCTTGTTGGACAACGTTTGTCCCTTTTCTAGTTCCATTAGCCAGAGTATCCGTATTGGATACCACGATACACGTGTTCCACGTTAACCTCTTTAAAATGGCGTATGTCGTCACCATGGTAACGGTCGCCGATGCCTCCGTGCGAGTTCAGGACTGCACACTTGATCCCGCGGTCTCAGGTAAGAATGAACGCATCTAGAACAGAACGAACAGAACGTTAGGGACCCTCTACAAAGTACTATACCATTAGGGATTTTTTTTAAACAATATTTCTTTTGCCTTCCTTTAGCTTTGGCGTTAAGGAATTGATCCTTGATTGTGCCCTTTGCAGTAGAATCTTCGGCACATATTTTTACACTGTGTTCTCGGCTCCATATCCGGAGGATTGTTTAACACGATAGAACTTATTCTTTGGATTATAATTATTTAGGTATGTTTCTAATTACCTTTTTTCTCAACGATCTATACTTGTTTAATTCACCCTTTACTATACATTATCTAAATTTTTTCCGCTGTTTCTCTTTACAGATCTCTTTCAATCCTTGATTTTTGAATTGAACAATGGGCTACTTGAACTGTCGCCCATTGCCACATGTGGATAGCAAGATACATTACCATTAGATTACTGAGCTCTTACATAGTATGGGAACAGTGTAAGACATGTGCACCTTGTTGGGTTATTTATCTCATAATATTTGTTCTGTACCTTTTTATGGACACTATTCCATCGTGATAGGGGTTATATTGCTATACTTGTCCTTACTATCTTACAGCTATTATTGGATGCCTCATGGCATATTTACAACGCTATTACTATGTTCTACACCACTCTTTATATTAATGTCCTATCTACCTCTATTTTTTACAGATTTAGCTAGCTCGAGTAGTTTAATCCATACTGGGCACTACTCGGCTGATCTCCAGCACCAATCTTTTGAAGCAGCCATCTGCATCTGTCATATGCACTACCCCCTCTTTTTCTGTGGTGGTAGATATCGTGTCTACATCTTCAATCTTACACAAACAGGTAATCTTGACCATCTATTCCTTTAAACCGCTCAGTTGGTATTCTAGTTGGAGAGCCTTTGGATGCACGGGACCCCTTCCCACCCAAGCTTAATGCCCCGTTCTATGGGGTATCAGTCAATTGGCTATTTCTGTATTAAGAATCAACTTTATTGTTTTTTCAGTAAACCTGTGGATATTCAAGCTTTATGCAACGAAAACTGATGTTGATGAAAATATATTAGCATTGTTTGTGTTTAAACTTCAGAATCAGTGTCTCAATTTATTTTTCAGTATATAGACTTCTCAGCATTTATGGTATAATGTGCAACTAAATTTGATTAATTTCATTTTTGTAATACATATATCTGTTTATAGTTTGTTTAGGCCTAAGAAGAAGAGGTATCCGTCCTCGAAACGCGTCGCCATTTGAAAGCAGACTACTGTCAACATTTCTTCAACTTCTCTCTTCTTTGTAAAAATATTGTGATAGTTTTTGTCTTTGTATTTAATTTATATTCTAAACAATATATATATATATATATACACTTATGTGTTTTACAAAACTTGCTGTGGTTGAAAATCATTATTTACATTCTAATTTCCTAAGGAATTACTTTCTTTAGGTCATATTAGTTGGTTTATCCAACACATAATAGTGTGCAGGGGATGTAGTGTGCAGGGGATGGGAGGGTTCAAAGCTTGAATCTTCTCTTTCTTTGTTTGTTATTTGTGGAGGTCTTGTGCCAGGATCTCAGTTCCTCCCCCGCACCTTAAACTCAATTGAGAATATTATTTACTATCTCAAAAAATGTTACCACATTAGGAGTGCACCAACTTCGGAATCCTTCATGTAACAACAATGGTCAAAGCACTAGAGGGGCACATGTTGAGTTAAGCATGTGTTTTGATGATGACGCCTCAAGTTTGATGGATGAGGAGGTTTTAGTGAGTGATTTGTGAGGGTAGACAATTGCAATGGGACCTACTGCTGATTGACACCCACCCACACAATGATTCCACTGCACCTCATGCTGCATGTAAGTAAGATAGTAGCATCTCAACTGTTATTTTGACTAATTGTGATGGTGGTGCCATAAACCATCAATGTATTAGATATCAGGCATCACTTCTGACGTATCAACTACACACTATCATCCTACCTTTTTCTGCTCATCACTCTATGCCGGTACTCTCAAACTTTCCTTCTTTCACATTGCAGGCCGCGTCCTGAAATGTTAATGGTTCTTTTACAATATTTTATAATATGGACAGTTATCATGTTCCACAGTGCTACAAGTTGGTGATATTGATGAAATTGATGATTACACAAATATTGCTAGACTCTCAAATATGACTGTTCATTGTCTCTCAAATATTACTTGTCACTCTCTCAATTATAGCTAGTCACTGGACCTCATTACACGGAAGGCGGTAAACCATGGTGCTATTAGCACCATGGTTGCCGCCATTCCAAGGTTGGTGGGGCGGTAATTCCCCCTTCCTCCGTGGCCCTTCCCCATTCCCATTTTTGCCCCATAGGGCATAATGGGAATGGGGAAGGAGCTAATTACGGTACCGCAAATTGCGGTACCGTAATTAGCACCTAAGTCCCTTTGCAGGTCCCAACTTTAACGGCTGGTCTACACCAGCCGTTAAGGTTGGGTCCCGCAAAGGGACATCGTAGTAAGGCGGTAAGGGTTTACCGGTACCGGTGATCTTACCGGTACCGGTAAACCCTTACCGCCTACCGTGTAATGAGGCCCACTATACTTTACGATTTCAAATGTTTTCACTCAAGTATTTATCACCACTGTGCAAAATATCCCCGACCTACTTTGCTAAAAAAATGCTCCTCGCTCTTTTTATTTATTTTATTGTGCGTTATAGTTCATCAACTGAACTTTTCACACATTTAACATAATACAAAGCAGCACAAACAAAGCATTACAAACATCATTTCACAGGTTAAAAACTTAGTACAACACGTTTTTTAATTACCTAAAATCACACTTAAATAGTCAAAGAGCCTCATTGTGGGTAGAGCTGGACAATTTGGACGTAAATACTTTAACGATTTATCCTCCTCTACACAATAGCGACAGTTTGAAGACCCCTTTCCCACTGTTACTCCTGATCCCCAGCCACTCCACTGTAGGTAATAGGTTCAATGTAAACTTCAATACTTTCATGCTGAACACTTTGGATGGATTTTTTCTTAAATACAGACCACAATGTAAAAAATTGTATTGCCATGACAAAATAATCATTAAAACAGTGGTAACTCAAAACCGCTTCCCTCGTCTTTATCCATGCCTACCTATGCAATTTCAACTTCACCTTGTTCGGGTTACCACAGAGTTCCTCACATGATGAGTCTATTCTCATCAACAGCTCAACTCTTTCTCTCACCCATTTCTCGAGGAACATGCAGGAGCCTTTACCTAACATTGTGTTTAAATAAACATGAAACGATGCAGCAGGAGGGCAAACCATATTAGCGTACAGTTGCAAAGAACCTCATTAATATGGATTTGTAATGACAATATTCTGAATTCATACCTCACACCCACAAATGTAACTGAGTTTGGGAGGCGCAAAATCCTCCTCCACATTTTTGCTTCAAAATGTTGCCACGATATAGCTACATCAAAGCTTCCCCGCACTACGGGCGGCTTGTCCATAATGGACAAGGGGGCATCGAACCACCGGATCTTGACCCGCTCTCACCCTTTATCGAGGAGCCAGCCCAGTAAAATACAAGCACTCCCTCATCTGTTTTTTTTCAGCTGAGGAGTGCTCTTAACTGTGAAAGGGAAGCCTTGTTTCCCTTTCACAGTTACATTTCTTCGGCCACGCAAGCTCAATGAGCCATGCAGGGCTGGGGGCGTTTGCTTCCCCAGCCTCGCATGGATCATTTGAAATGCTGGCTGGGGAACTGTACGTGTGTATGTGCAAGGGAGTGCACCCGTGCCTCCTCGCACATGCAGACAGAGCAGGCTGGAATTGGGCGTCTCTAAACCCACACTCAGGCCCCTTGTACGCATGTGCCGGAACTAGGAAATCTCCTGATTCCTGTTCATGCTTGCAGGGGGATGGAGCACTGGGACCTCTGGACCTGCGGCACAAGGTACGTTTCTTTTAGTTCATTCTTAAAAATTAAAATTATGTTTATGGATGCGTGCATGCTTGTGTTGTTAGGTGAATGTATGATGTATGCTGGTGTGAATGAGCAAGTGCTTTCTGTGTGTGTGTTGTGTAAATGTGTGTGTCTGTATGTTTGTTTAGTATTTAAATATGTGTATGGATGCGTGTATGCTTGTGTTATGAGGGAGTGCATGATGGATGCTTGTGTGAATGAAACAGAGTGTTCGCTGCGTATGTGTTGTCTAATGTGTGTTTGTATGCTCATTTATTTATTATTGAAGTATGTGTATGGATGCATGTATGCTTGTGTTATGAGTGAGTGCATGATGGATGCTTGTTGTGAATGAAATAGTGTTTGCTGTGTATGTGTTTCATAATGTGTGTTTGTATGCTCATTTATTTATTATTCAAGTATGCTTATGGATGCGTGTATGCTTGTGTTATGAGTGAGTGCATGATGGGTGCTCATGGGAATGAAAGAGTGGTTGCAGTGCATGAGTTGTCTAAATGTGTGCATTTGTATGTTCATTTATTTATTAAAATATGTGTATGAATGCATATATGCTTGTGTTTTGAGTGAGTGCACGATGGATGTTCATGTGAATGAAACAGAGTGCTTTCTGTGTGTATGTTGTGTAAATGTGTGTGTTAGTATGTTTATTATTTAAATATGCATATGGATGCATGTATGCTTTGTGTTTTGAGTGAGTGCATGATGGATGTTCGTGTGAATGAAAGAGTCCGTGTTGTGTGTAGGTTTTGTGTGTTGTGTAAATGTGTGTTTTTTCTATGCTTATTTATTATTTAAATATGTGTATGGATGCATGTATGCATGTGTTATGAGTGAGTGCCTGATGGGTACTCATGACTGTGAATGAGATAGTGAGTGCTTGGTGTGTGTGTGTGTGTGTGTGTGTGTGTGTGTTGGTCTGAGATGATTTTGGTGAGCAGGGGTAGAAGGTTTGTACAACAAAGGCATTTTAAAAATGCCTTTGTTGCACAAACCCCCTCGCCACCAGCCAAACTCATCTCTCTGCCTGAGTTGCTGAGGGACCCAGGGGACAGGGATGGTTTTATTTTACCGGACACCAAATAATTCTCGGCGGAAAACCCCCCGGAACCCAACTTGAGTGGTGTGAGGTCCCTCGCTATGCTCGGTCGATCACCCATGTCAGAAACAAATATGTACGCCCCTTGAGTTAAAAAATTCACCAGCTGCCACTGCTCTGCACAAAAGATCACCCAAAGAGAGTACTGAGAACCTGCTGAATTTGGAATCAAATTGCGATAATTCCACCGCTGCCACCATAACCTTTACTTCCAAGTCTTGCTGGCAGGCCTTTCCCCCCTACTTGCATATGGAAAATTGCCCAAATATTTGTATTGGTTAACTATTTCCAGATACATGCGATTTAGGGACCACCTAAACTTTTTCTATTTGGATCTGATAACATTTACTATCAAAATGTTTGATTTACTGATGTTTATAAACGGATCCAAATTATCTAAAAAGACACTGAGGTAATTCAAAGCTTTTTGGAGGCCTATTGAGGGGTGTCCGGTCAAAGGTTCAAATCCAAAAGGATCGAATGCCATAAAGTTGAGTCAATAGGACCTTAAACAAAAGGGTCGATTTTTAAAAAAAAATATATTTTTTTTTTGGGGTTTCCGTATAGGAAAAAAAAGTGTTTTTTACCACAAAAAAGGGGGTTTGGGGTTGGACCCGGCAAAAAAAAAAAAAAGGACCCTTTTTTTCGGTCCTTTTGATTCAAGCCTATTGTATTTCGATCCTTTTGATTCTAACCTTTGACCTATAACCCTATTGAGGTCATGTTGCAGGTTACCATATCATCTGCGTAGTTCAAATACTGCAACCTCTGGCTTCCCAACAAAGGGTGATTAGTTCTTGACAAATTCCAGCACTCCTCCATGTCCTTTATATAAAAGTCAACTAGGAATGGTTCAAGGGCGTACCCTTTTCATAGCCCCTGGTTGGTATCTGTCCACCTTATACACGAGCCCTCTGAATCATGTCTAACCTTGATTCTAGTTCCCCTATGTAAGACTTCCAGCATACCAATCAACTGCAGTGGGCATTCATTCATGTCCAGCTTTTTCCAAAGCAAAGGCCCGATCTACATGATCAAAGGTTTGCTTATTTCAAGGAAGGCCAAATATAGTGGCCTCCCTTGAGATTATATCTGCTTTGCCAGTAATTATAACACAAAGCTGTTTAACACTGTTCCCACATCCTTCTTAAAACCCACCTGACAAAAATCCAGGCAATTTGCCTTTTTTGCCCATGCCTGAAGCTCTTTTAAATTTAATCTTGCAAAAAGCTTATTTGAACTATCCAGTAGTGAAATGGGCACATATATTAGTGAGGAGGACCTATCCCCACCCTTAAAGATCAGCACGATTGTGGCATCAATTCAGGATGCCGGAAACTCTCCCAATAGGCCAATATTTTCAAACAGTCTTGACAAAAGATGAGTCCAGAACATAATGTCCGATTTTAATATCAAGTAGGAGAGGCCGTCAGGCCCTGGAGCATTTTAAATTTTTCTCCTCCTAATTAAGAAAGCTATGTCACCGTAGTCCCAGGAAAAAATTTACAATCAATTTTGGCACAAGTGGTGCCTTTGGACTTGCAGATCACCCTTAACATAGAGATCCGAAAAGTATTTGACCCACACCTGCTCCAGAATAGACTGATTTTGCAAGAATTGATCAGACCACCTAGGTTTCAACTGTTTCCACAAGATGTTGCCATTATTACTCAAAGCAGACCCCAACATCTTCGGGCAAGGAGAGTAGCAGGCACTAAATCTCCCAGCACTGCACAAATACAGGACACAAACCCCAGGGGGCAAGCTAATGCCACTCTCTTTGTTATCCGGGAAGTCAACTATAGGTTGGTTAAATGGGGCTGCTATCTTTTTAGACCATTTCACTGCATGATTTCTTGGATCAATCTCAACAATTAGGACACACTCATAAACAGGAACTTAATTCATGAATGGGAGCTTGCAAATCACCACACTGTGATTGCTTAACTCTATCAGTTTTATCTCCCTAGACCAACCCCACTGCAACAAATCAGCAGACATGAACATATAATCACGAGTGAATCTTCCGCTGTTGTTATGCCATGTGAAGCTCGGGGGAACATCTCCCTCAAAGTTGCCATTAAGGAGCACCAAATCCCAGGCCTATAATTCCTGGGTCACTAAAAAGCCCCTGGCATTGCTTACGCTCTGGGTCTTTTCCCTGTCCAAGAGCGTGTACCAACGATCATCCAAGCCTTCTGCATTCAAGTAACCGAGAATAATTACAGATGCACCTTCCTCCGGCAGCTCCCCCAGTAAAAGGAATGATAGCCCCACTAAAAAATCCTGCCCAGGTGATTTGCTCAGCCTTGTCTCTTCACTTCACCTCAAAAACAAAACATAGGATATCCTATCCTCACTCTCTTCCTCACCATCACATGCACCAACATCTCTTGTACTGCCCTTGGCAACCCCCACCCGCCTCTTTCTTCTCTCTTCTCTCTCCCCTCTGACACCTGAGGAGGTCACTATGCGTGAACGATCTATGAAACCCTCCTCCAAACAGGTGAACCACTATCCCTCCAAAACAGTCAAGGACAACATTGACCCTCTTGCCCCAGCCTTGGCCGACCTCTGCAACCTCTATTTTGCCACTGGAGTTTTCCCCACCACTCTTAATCACTCCCTTGTGCACCCTCTCCTAAAAAAAACCTTCTGCTGATCCTTCCATTCCTGCAAACTATCACCCGATCTCTAACACTCTTTTTCTTGGTAAACCCCTAGAGAAGTTGATTATTTCTCAGCTTACCCTCCACACTGAATCTGCTGGTTGCTTCTATGACCACCAATCTGGCTTTAGAGAATCTAGACGAACGGAAACTGCTCTTCTGAACACCCATGAAGATCTGCTCTCAAATCTTGATTCTAACTCTCCTGCTGTCCTCATTCTACTCGACCTGTCCTCTGCCTTCGATATGGTGAACCACAACACCATGATCACATGTCTCTGTGATACCCTGGGCATCACTGATCAGTCCATGGTGTGGCTAACCTCCTTTCTCTCTGACCACCCATCCCAGGTGAAATTGGGGTTCTTTCTCTCATCTATCACTCTCTCTATGTGCGGTGTCCCCCAGGGATCTAACATTTCCCCCTGATTTTTCAATCGCTTCATGGTCCCCCTCGTCCCGCACAATAGCCACCTTCACCTCCAACTTTCAGTGTTATGCGGCTGACACGCAGCTCTCCTTCAGGCTACCCTTGGCATCTTCCTCTTCCTCACTGTCACCTGACTGTCTGTCCACAATTCAGTTGGGGTGTGCTGCAAACAACCCCTGCCTCAATACCAGTACAGTAAGACAGAGATTGTCCTCATTGGGACTCCTGTTCCCGCCTTCCCTCTTTCTCTCTGGATGGCCCCCCTTGGCCCTGCACCTCCACCTACCAATGAGGCAAGAAATCTGGGGATAATTTTCGACACCACTCTCTCCTTCCCATCTCACATCACGGACATCTCTAAAATGTCCCACTACCAACTGCACCTTATCAGCGGTATCCTATCTTTTCTCACTTTCCCCCAGAGGCTTACTGTCTCCAGAGCCCTGGTCATCTCTAGGCTGCACTACTGCAACAGCCACTTTCTCAACCTTTCCTCTTACACCCTCTATCCTTTTCAATTTATCCAGAACAGAACCGCAATATTTATTCTTGGCCTCAAGCCCAGGGAAGGCATCTCTCCAGTGCTGAAATCCCTTCACTGGCTCCCTGTGGCTGCAAGGATTAAGTTCAAGACCCGTTGCATTGTCCACAAGGCTTTCTGGGGCCTGGGCCCACTCTATCTGCAGCGCTCTCTTCCTAAATACTCTGTTTGCCGAGCCCTCCGCTTGTCTGCCTCCAACTCTCTGAGGGGTGAGCCACTTCTAAAGAAACTATAAAGACTCAGGGGAGATCTTTATGCACTGCACTTAAGTTCTGGAAACTCCACAAGACTTTCCTCTTTGCCTCTTCCTTCTCTCATGCTAACCACCTCTTTCTGCTCTCTCACTCTCTTTCCTCTACTCTTGTTAAGTTTCTCTGACTGGCTGCCCAGTGTACCTTCAGTGCCTTACAGGTCCCAAGTTTTCATCGCCAGTCTCCTGCACTTGCCTCCAGGCCTTGCGCTTGCCGCAGCACTATTGCACTTTGGTTATGACCCATGAGATTGGTATATCTGTGCACTTAACTCATTTTCCGATTGTACTGGGTGCACTTGCTCCCTATTGCCCCCCAAAGCACTTCCTGTTCTTTGCAATGCATGATATCAATGTACCATGCCTAGTAAGATTGTTAGTCTTGTCCTGCTTATGTCTTCACCTCCCATGCATGGTTGCACTTTGAAACACTTGTGTATAAGCACATAATAAATAAACAATCAATCAATCCATCAATCCTGGTGCCAATGAGGCTGCCACATGTTTTGGGTTACTTGTGGTCTCCTGAAGAAGGGATGTGACCAAGCAGTTATACATGTTTAAGAGTGATGAGCATCAACTCTCTTGTTAGAACTATAAGGGGTGACCCATTTATACTGTATGAATTCATTTTTGTTCATATGTTTATGTCAACCAAAGGGTGGGGAAACACATGCAGAGTTGAATTTAAAGAGGACATTGAGGTGAACACAAGAGTTAAGGAGACATCATACATTGCAAGAATTAACATTATTTTCCTTGAATCATGAAGAGTTTCTGAAGAGTCTGATACCATAAGACATCTATGTTTGATGAACAATCAACTTTATACAAATTGAAAAGGAATTGATTTAAAAATAAAAACATCTTGATCTTAATAGACAAAAGAAACGTTTCTCTTTTTATTATGAGGATATATTGGTAGTTATCAATTTAATTTGAAAAGCTTGTCTAACAGGCACGTTGCCACAAGATAACTACAATAATTCTGAATATGACAGAGTATCTAAAAGTGCCAGGGATGGTGGAAACTGTCTCTGTTGCTGATTGCATCTACTGAAAAGCAGAGAGAAACTAGTGCAGAGATGATGGATGTGGTGGGCCCCTAGTCCCCACCATCAACAACTAGATCCAATGACAATAAGTGAGACAGTAATGATGATGATAGTAACCCAGATAAAGGTGGCTACACAGCTAGTCCAGGCTGCAACAAATAATTTGGAAAGCCAGTGCTACACAGAGAAGAACGAGAAGGATAATAGCACACTAAGAGACAGCATGGAAGGACAACGTTACTGTTCTACCTTTTAGCAAGATATTTTAAAAACTGTCTCTCAGATCTGAAAATGCAAAATGTCAGCATGTGCCAGCCCCATCACAAACGCTACCACCACCACATGCTTCTTCATGGTCTGAAAAACATGAGCAGACACGTCTTTTTGTGCTCTAGCTGGAAACCCCAACATGTGGAAGTTCTTTATGAATGCGACAAGAGCCCAACAAAGCTGAAAAAATGTCTGGGGTTGCTGATGGTACTCTTGTTCATAGGAGTATTTCCTAGAATTCCAAAGTAAATTGTGCATAACATTGTTCTAGTTGCCTTCGCAAAAAGATAGTAAGCATGCATTTCGTGAGCATTGTGCTTGTGATTTCTCCATTTCACATGGTGACATTCCTGTCAGAATGCATATGAAGATGAAAATGCAACATTCAAAGACTACATGAAATTGCATATTTAGCCCATCAAGATCACTAAAGAATACCCGGGCTAACCCATACACACCACTCAATGATGGAGCAACAAGTGCTGAACTTCTTTTCCAGGGAATTTGCATTGCAGCATAATCTTCCATGTGCTGTGAATGACAGCTTCAGCAAACTGGCTACCATTATGTTTCCAGACATTATTTTAAGAAAAGGATATGCATTTGGCCACACTCAGGCAAGTCACCTTCTTCAGTTTATTGGGAGTGAGCTTGTTGAGTGAGTCATACTGTCCTCAGATTCAGGAGTAGCTAAGAAGTGTTATTTCCTGAACACCAGTGGAAGTGCAGATAATTGTGAGCAATACATCAGCATACTTTTCACATGTGAACATCCAGATGGGTTGATGGGAATGCACTTCCTGGACATGCCCACGGTCACTTTTGCAGATGCCAAGAACATAGCAGAGACTGGCAAAATGTCTTTCCTCTTCTAAGTCTAAGTAACTATGCAGCTTCGGTATCAGAGAATGTGGATGTGATGATTGGCAAGAATGGAGGTGTTCTTTAAAATCTGCAGGTTTGTAAAGGTGTGGAGAATTATTTGGAGTAGGATGTGCATGTATGTGTATGTCACATACACTGGAAAGAAATCTTACAACTGCAATAGACTAAACTGCTAATTCGGAATACCTTGATGATGTTGATGAGCTTGGTTCATGAAGACAGCAAAAGAAAAAAAGAGGATGGAGACTGTGCAATCATGGAAAATAGACTGATAAATATAAGAATCTGATCAATAAATTATGCTTGCTGTGTATATATGCCATTACTTCTACATCAGGGCTTTACAGCACGCTCATTCCATGTGGACCCCCCATGATCAACTCGCTCCATCAAGCTAGAATGAAACTTTATCAGGATCTGTTAGGATGCTTGGTTGAACCACCTGTGATCCTGAACAATAAAGACAACCTGCTTCAAATAGATGTTACTGCAAATCAAGTGGGAAAAAAAGTAATACATGTGTATGGCTTATATTTTCTGTAAGGGTTTGAATGATCTCAAGTTGCCAAGTTCTCTGCTGAAGTTAAGGGTTTTTATTGGAAGGCTCTGGTGCACATTACAGAGAAATTCCCCCTGAAGGACCCAACACTTAAGGTCATCATTGTGGTTGACCAAGAAAATAAAATGCATCTGAATTCTCGAAATAGAATCTGTACGTAACAAATTCTTTGATGCCATTCCACCAAACCAAATCCATGGAGTTTATGGTATTTCAGAGCGTTACAGAGTTACCTAGGGAACGGGTGATAGAAACAGCCACTGACAACAGTGGTTTAGATTCCTATCACAGCTCTCCTTATCCTTCACACTAATGCTTTCTGTGAAAGCAGATTCCGCAGGGGCGGGAAGAATATTACTATGGTACGTACCTCATGGGGAACATCAGATGAAGGACATGCTGCACCTGCACAGGTGGCTGCCAATTGGTGCAACATATGTGCTGCCATGACCCCCTTGTGTTTCAAATACCCTATGTTCAGCATGGGCAGCCTCCAGGGTTTTGTTGAAAAAGCACAGAAAGCAATAAACAAAACTCTGATTTCGAGAAAAGAAAGCAGAAATTAAAGGAATGCTTTGCTCAGAAATATTATTGGCCAAAAAGATGGCCAATAATAAAACAAATATCTAAAATATATATTTTTAAAGTCTCTATGGAAAGTTTTGAGCAAATGAAGCTCAAACTTTAAAATAGCAAGAACTAGGGGGCATCCATTTTGTGATTGCAAGCAGCCTCCTCGGCTCTGCCCTTGCAGCACTAAAATGCAGCAAAAGCCCCCTACTGGGGCCTTTTGCTTACTGCAGCCTGAGCAGAGCTGAGGAGGCTGCCTTCACTTTCATTTCACGTTTTCTGTGCTCCCCAAGCCCAGGGAACCACAGAAAACGTAAAATGAAGGCAAAAAGCTGAGGTGCACCAATTAAAAATATAACGTTGTTGTATTTGTGATTGCCGTGTTTGTAAAACTGCCGCATTCAGAATAACAATGTTTTTGGATTTGTAAATACTGCAGCATTTACAAATCCACAAACATTGTATTTCTCACTGCGGCAGCTTTCGCTTGGAGTCTCCTAGACTCCCACAGGGTTGGGGGAGCCTAGGAGACTCCACGCGAAAACTGCCGCAGTGAGAAGCACTGTGGCATTTCTAAACACCCACGTTGTGTTTCTGCCTACAGCAGCTTTCACTTTGGGGCTCTCGGGCTCCCCATGGGGAGCCCGAGAGCCCCAAAGTGAAAGCTGCTGTAGGCAGAAACACTGCGGCATGGAAACACAACCGCGTTGTGTTTCTGCCTGCAGCGGCTTTCACTTTGGAGTTCTCGGGCTCCCGACGGGGAGCCCAAGAGCTCCAAAGCGAAAGCCGCTGTAGGCAGAAACACAGCGGCGTAGAAACACAACCGCATTGTGTTTCTGCCTGCCTTGGCTTTAACTTTGGGTCTCCGGTGCTCCCCGGGGAGCACCGGAGACCCAAATTGATAGCCACGGCAGGCAGAAACACAACGCGGTTGTTTTTCAAAAACGCTACAGTGTTTCTTTCTAAGTTTCTCCACCTCCTCCGGCGCAGAGGAGCGCAAGAAACTTAGAAAGAAAAACTGCAGGAAAAAAATGAAGAACAAAATGGCATACAATCATCTCTCAACTCCAGGATGTTATAAAGTACTAGCAAACAACCCAACACGAGATATTGTGCAACAATTAGAGCAATTTCTTATGACATGGCACAAAAGAGGACTGATTACGGACCAGGCACAAGAATATCTGAAGATCAAAGAGACTATCATTCCAACAAAATACTTTCTGCCCAAGATCCATAAATATTTTACAAAGACACCAGAAGGACGCCCAATAATGAGCGGGATTGGATGGGCCACGGAGCACATTTCAGAATACCTAGATGCGATATTGAAACCAAGAGACAGCATCTTACCATCGTTTAAAAAAAAACAACTAGCATTATCAATAAACTACAGACTGCAATTTGGCAAAACAATTATTTGTTGGCAACTTTGGACGTAAAAGCCCTCTATACCTCCATTGAACACAAATGTGCCATTGCAACCATTGATTATACCTTCAGAAACGATTCTGCCTCAGTTTATCAGCAAATATTAATGATCAAAGAAATGTTGCAACTCACACTAGACAATAGTGTGTCCACTTTTGAAAATCAATATTATCAGCAAGTTATGGGTGTGGCCATGGCCACAAGATATGCACCTGCCCTGGCTAACTTGTTAATGGGACTATTTGAGGACCAAGTGATTTATAAAGATAAAGATTATTCTAACAAAATCAAACTATGGACAAGATACATAGATGATGTATTTTTAATATGGAAAGGTATGCCAGAACAACTGAAGACATTTATGGAACGAATTAACATCAATAAGATGGGAATTCAATTTACAGGATAGAGTAACACGGAACAAATCAACTTCTTGGATCTGACCATACGCACCAGGGGTACCTCATTAGAAACTTGGACATATAGAAAGGACACTGAAGTTAACTCAATGTCACATGCCAGCAGTTGCCATTATAGTCCCATTATCAGCAAAATTCCATATGCAGAGTACGTTAGAGCAAGAAGGAACTGTCAGACGAAGGAGAGATTTGAAGGAGAATGTCAACTATTAGCAAAAAGATTTCATCAAAGAGGATACTCGCCAAGGAGTATCCAAAGAGCATATCAAAGGATCAAACAAGTGGATAGACAATAAACATTAAGTACAAGAATAGAACAGGATGCACCTGGTCCACAAAAAGTAAGCTTTATTATCAAATATAGCAGCAATCACTCTATCATAAAGAAAATACTGGACAAACATTGGCACCTATTAAAATTAGATGAGCATATCAAACAATATGTAGTGGAGAAACCTACTGTCATCTATAAACGTGCAGAGACACTATGATCAATAGTGTCCCCATCTCTACTACCTAATGCTGATGTCACCAAGGAGCCTACATGGCTCCCAACAAAGCAACCAGGTTTCAAGAAATGTGGGGCGTGTTCCACGTGCAAGGATGCGTGTGAGAAAACTCAACAATTCATGGATATAACCGGCAAAAGCATCATAATAAAACAAAGTATCAATTGCAGATCAAAATTTGTGGTCTACGGAATTATTTGTGTGTGCAATAGAATGTACATTTGAAGCACGATAAGAGAGCTGCGGACTAAGATTCGGGAACACATCAACAAAATTGGTAGCCAAGACCCAACGTTCCCACTTTCACTACATTGGCAGACAACACATCAGATGATGGATAAAGCAAAGATCCTAGGTTTACAACAGGTGGCATTAGGAAGAAGAGGATGAGACAAGACAAGGCTCCTCAGACAGGCAGAAGCCAGACTTATATGTGTATTTAATACTACAGTGACGGGCTTGAATTCTGACAATAAAATGGTTGCTTTTTTATGATTAACCCAGTGATTTGTTTCTGTTTTGGAACCGGTTTATTCATCATACAAACATTAGAGTTTTGGTCACTTATCGCATACACAATACTCTAATCATAATTGAAGAAATTGAGTACCAATCACTTTTGATGGGAGAAGATTACTACTAATTAGCAATCATGTGATATATTATTAATACTGTAACTGGAAAGTTGAAAATTGAGATATTATTAATTCATTACTGATTAATTTCATTACCAACTGATAATCATGTGCATTAGTACTAATACTGTCAACACATTTCATTAATTGTCTTTCTACATCCTCTTATTATATTAATTACGTGTGGAGACTACAAAGTCAATATAGGCACCAAAATGCCGTTAATGGGCATCAACCGATATGCAGCCACTAAAATGCCATCAATGAGCATCAACAAGATTTATGCTTATTTATTCATCATAATTTGATTTATCAACTATCTTGAACTCGCACATCAGGGAGATCCAGGTAATTAACCACATGTGTCATTAAAGATAAAGTAAAGATATATGCAGATAGAACTAGGGCATTATGATCACCATGCCAAGATGGCCACCGTGGCGCTGACAAATGTTGGATACGTCCATTTGGAACGCAGCATTGACATGGCAATGGCCGCGAGAGTTTATGTTGCCATGCAAACGTGTCATAGGATTTAACTGACATTGCGATGGTGGTTCGCGTTTAAATTGAGATACGGAACCATCCCAGTTAATACGGTAAAACCCCACCATAAAGATAATATGCAAATACACTAGTTATCTCCTGTGCATGCATGAAATGACTTTTTTCATGAGCAACGTAGAACACAGTTAGAACGGGATATGAGGATTGACTCTGCCCTTTTGACACAGCACAGAAGATTTTGATTGTTTAAGTGAAAGCCGTTTTAAACGTAGTACAGACATTGAACTATGCGCCGAATGCACGGCGTTAGGCACCTAATGTCACATTATTTATTAAGCTAGTAGACACATGGGCTATTTACCAAATTGATTAAAATTGGTATGGATTACTTTAAATGACATTAGTCCAATAGGAACATTAAATAGTTACGTACCTCACACCAGCATAAATAGCGGTTACATATGGATTTCAAACCCATGAAACAGCGCTGATCTGATACTATTCTCACTTCTATCATTGATTACAGCTGTACAGGGATTAACCCCAGGAATACTTATGCAGATCAATTTTTGGCCACATTGATTGGACGTTAAGATTAGCAATTTAAAGCCATTTTGGCAGGCAAATTACTGTCTAATCATAAAAACACTGCAATCCTTATTAAATACTAATGGTTGTTCTTTTGATTTTTCATATCTCTCCCCCTTCATAACAATCCTCCCCTGAACCCCAACCCTGTTATCTGTCAATTGAATTTGCGTGATGATAGGAACATTTTCTGAAAATAATTGCATTTGTACAAATGACGTTGCTTTACGTTGAACATGCATTATAGTGAAATTAATGTTATTATTTACCCTGATTTGAAAAAGGCTTACATAGCCGAAACAAGTGTCATCATAAAAAGGACTAAATGGCCAATTATGATGAAGAAATAATTTGACCCTACAATAAGGCAGTTCATAATTGGGACTATTAAACAATCTTTTGAACTACCTAATTTGGCGCAAGTCTCCCGGAGAGTTTTTTGTTTATTACTAGAATAGTAGTATGCCTTGGACAGTTACAAATTATGAAATGAGCTGAGGCAAAAACAATCAAACATTAAAACTGCTACTGAGAGTGCTCTCGTGCCATTATTCAATACAGTATTGAATTTCTAAGGGGGGGAAGTATTTCTGCACACAAAGAAGTGTTTAATGTTCAGAACAAGGTGCACAAAATGTTCAGAACAAGGTGCACAAGGTAGTGTGTGACCAGCGGTAGCAGGTGATAGAAAATTGTAGCTGAGATTTTATGTATGTGAAGGATTTAGGAAGAATTTACTGGTGCAATCAGGAGCAGAGAACAGGTTAAAAGGAACCCAGGGGGAAAATACAAAAAGTGTCCCATGGGAGTGAAAGCTTGCTAACATAAGAGTCATGAAGTCGCAAGTGAAGTCGTGTGCCTTGAAACACTTGTGTATAGGCGTGTTATAAATGTCATATCAAATCATAAATGCCATATCATATCATATCATGTGCTGAGAGGGGAAGCTGCAATACTATGGAGACATGTATGGAGGAATGAAGCAAGAATGCAGTTGCAGAAAAGTGAGGGGGGATTTTGATCTTGGTTTTTGGTGTTTGGGGCTTTTGGCTCTTGGTTTCTTTGGGTTAATGTATTTGTTTTCATATTTTGGGCCTCTGACTGTAGCCTGTCGGTTTCAGGTCCGGTGTTATCTTCTGGCCCCTACCTTCTGTTTGTTGGCTCCTTTGCTGGCTTTGACACTTCAAATACATTTGCTGGGAGTGAAGGGGCAACGAGGGAGATTTCTGAAATAGGGTTGTTGGCAGGCTGAGGGGGCATGTGGATTGTTTCAATGTTTGAAAGGTACGTCCTTTCTCACAGGTAGTAGAGTGTCCATGCACACTGTATAATTTGAAATAAATTGCATTTCACAATCCAACATGATCATTCATTTTGCAGTCGGTACCTCTACACGTTGAATTTTTCTATGCTCACTACATTTTACCGAAAGTAGGATTTCTTACTAAAAGCAAAGTCACTGGTTTGGCTTTCCATGCAATACATGAGCTTGATTCACACTGAAGGTTAGGGAGACAAAGAACGGTATGATATCCTTGTCTGAACAAACACCAAACTGTAGCTGGCTCGTATTTGTTCGTTTCTCTTCTCTCTTTTTATGTGTTGTGAGACAATGAATGCCCTGTAGGCTCATGTTGATTTTGTTTTATGAATTTGAAATGTTTAACACTGACTTCTCCAGCTGAGTCAAAAAGTTAAATCCCTTGATGGTTCAGCATTCATTGACTGCACGTTTGTCAGGCTCTGTCGAAAAGCTGCACTATTATGATTAGGAAATGCAAATGTAACTTGTAATTAATGTTTTATTATGTGCTTAACACCAGAGACCGGTACGGGGCTTCAAACCTGTGTTGCTCTGCGTTGTCTTGCTTCCAAGACAATTTTTTCGCCCCTGATCTATCCTTTATACATATGATTTTATTGAATATGTATCTGAATTCTCTTCAAACCAGCATTGCTTTATTTCACGATTCATAAAGATATTGTTGTGTACCAAGTGAGAGAATGAACATTGTCCCCCAAGGTTCTGCTCTTTCTCCTCTTCTTTTCAATGTGTATACTCAAACTTTAGTCAAGCTTATTCACTCTTTCGGTTTCTGGTATTATTCTTATGCGGACGATGCACAGATCCGTGTTCGTCTCTTTCTTTCTCTCCAAGCCACCGCTGAGCGTTGTTGCTTTTGCCTTCCTTCTGTGCATACTTGGATGAGCAACAACTGGCTTCGCCTTAAGGTCGACAAGACGAAGGTTCAGGTGGTCATCCCGCTTCTTCTGCAAACGTATGGAAAACTGCTTTTTAGCCCTCTGTCCTTTGCCCGCAGCCTAAGCCTGCCTCACTTGTGAGGAATCTTGGAGTTAAGCTTTCCGCCTCACTTTCCCTTGAAGTTCATGTTAGCTCTGTCTGCCAGTCTGTTCACCTTAAGTTAAAGATTCTCTGTAAAGTACTTCCCTACTTGCCATCTCATTTGCATCCACTTGTGGTTTCTTATATGGTATCAGGGTCCCTTGACTTCTGTAACTCTCTATCTGGCTCAACCTGCCTACCGATCCTGGAAAATTCTGCAGCTCGAGTAGGCACTGGCACTCAGTTTCACACTTCTCTTTCCCGGGTTCTTGTGTCCCTTCACTGACTTCCCGTGTTGCAACGTGTGAAGTCCAAGGCCGTTTGTACTGTACATTATGCCTTCTATGGCATTGGCCCTGAGTTTTTGTAGGCCAATTCCACCCGTTATTTGCCTTCTCGCTCTTTGTGCTTAGTGGCGGTACTGTGCTTTTCTGTCCATCGCTTCAGATGCTACCGCACTGGGGGTTGTGCTTTTTCTGCCGCTGCAGTTCTCCTGCTGAACTCTACTCCTGTGTCACTTTGTGCTATTCAGAATCATCTGTCTTTCTGGCGTTCTCGTAAAACTTTTTTGTCCTAGTTCTCCTTTTCCTCTATGCCAATTCCCCAGTGCCATGATGCCCTTTCAGTGTAGTCTGGACTTTACAAATATTCATAACATAACATAGCAATGTTTTATGTATCCCTGTGGGCACATTTTTTGTCATGAAGGAAAACAGAGGACAAATCTTAAACCAAGAGGCAAGAGGTTATAAGGCCAGAATATATTAAAGCTGAGCAATCTTACGAAATGAACAATGGAGGTTGTAAACACGTCCCTATAGTCACCTAAATGTCTGTCAATAGGCCTCATTACAACCCAGGCGTTAAGGGGTTAAAGGCGCCGTAAAAGGTTGTGGCGCCGTTAACCCTTTAACGCCTTACTACGAGGTCCCTTTGCGGCTCCCGACCTTAACGGCTGGTCTGTACCAGCCGTTAAAGTAGGGACCCACAAAGGGTCTTTGAAGGTAATTACGGTACCGCAATTTGTGGTACCGTAATTACTGCCTTCCCCATTCCCATTGAGCCCTATGGGGCAAAAATGGGAATGGGGAAGGACCAATGGTAAATGGGGAATTACCGCCCCGCCAACCTTGGAATGGGGTGGTAATTCCCCATTTCACCATGGCAGATTCAGTAAGTTACCAGAGTTAACCATGGCGCTAATAGCGCCATTGGTTAATGCCAGGGTTGTAATGAGGCCCAATGTATGGAGAAAATGTGTCAAACATCAGTAAAAGCTACATAGTAGTGTAGAAACTATTTAGTTTTGTCACTGGTCTCTTGTCTGCATGTATTACACCTCGTCATGGATGGGAACATGAATCAGAGAGGGCTGGGTGTTACCAGATTTCCATGTTTTCTGTTTTTGAGGGGAACTGAGCTTACCTTTTTAGTGCAAACTTTTTGGATGGCACATACTGCACATTTTCAAGTTTATGAGAAGAAACAGACCAAATGCCTAACACTGTACTTAAAAATATAAGGTCTCTCCTTAGAGAAGTACCGGATGGCCAAATAAGCAAAGTAGGCACCGACCCATGGGCCCCACTCCTGGTTCCAGCTGAGAAGACCAGCGGTCACCAGAAGCAGCAAGGTAGAGGCCTTGGTTCCCTGCGCTGTATTAGCTTTCTTTTTTTCTCTCTTTCAAATCATATCGTCTCCCACTGTGTTCGTGTGCCAACACCCTCCTGCTGACTTGCATTTCAGATTTTTTTTTTACTTGCATACCCGTGAGTGCCTTCAGGGCCCAAGCGCAGACTCAGTGAGTCTAAGACACACCCTGGCTGGTGCGCACGGGCAGGCAGGCTCAAGACCAGTAGTTATCAAAGGCCCAGTGCAGCTCCAGCATCATCGAAAGGAATCTGTGTTTTGGTCCTCCCCATCCTCTTTGTGTTGTAGTCGCTCGGCTTGCGTAAAGTCGGCAATATTAAAACCAATTTTCAAGAGACTATGCAGTTTGCCATAAACATGAGTAGTTGTTTTTTTTTTCATACAAGTTACATTTCCAAGTAGCTGTTGTACACGTGGCAATACTGCAGACAGATGAGGCATTCCACGAGCAGGGCACTGCGCACTCTACAAAATGATGTTTTTATATCAATGAGGGTGAGCCAGCAGCTGAGGGGCAATAGGTCAGTGCATAGGTGGGGGAGGAATGGTGGCAGTGAGACATACACAAAATATGGTGTACACAGCAGCAAAGTATGAATTCGCTATTCATAAATGAGGTTGTTTATCTTCGGGGATGGGTGGGTATGGTAAGGTGAAAGCGCCCGTAGGTGGTAAAGGGTGCCCCGTTAGTGCTACTACCCCCATGCCAGCTTTAGTATGATACATTGAATGAAACAACGCAAGCCAGACATGCTTTCAACTCAGCCTAAACATTTTTTATTGAAATTGTTGGTTGGTACTATTAAAAACGTATCAGGAGATAATTTGCAAGGTGTGGCCCGAAATTTCAACTGTCAATGGGTCCCCACAGGGTTTAATCTGGCACTGCCTTAAAGGGGCAGTGTTATGTGCCCTGAATACGATTTCTAGGCATCTCACATTCACATATATGTTACGCCACATTTAATTTGAAACGTTAGCATTAGCCGTTGTTGTCTGAATAAATTTGTCCATACCCATGTTTACCAATAATGCTGGCGCAATTAACTTAACAGTTATGAGCCATGTACAGTTTAAATGAATGGGCATTGGGAATGTTAAGGAATATTTTTGTTGTGCGGGCATCCAGATGTGGAATCACTTTGGCAAAAGTGTAATGTAGGGGTTTAAATGTTTGTATGCCTCCCTATGTTTGTGGATCAATTTAGTTGCATTAAAAAATAATGTTTAAAATGATAAAATAATATCCTTTCACAAGGAACTCAGTGTGTCATTGGATCCTATTTCATGGACACTTTTTCCTAAAACGTATTTATACATGCTAATATACTAGGTTTTAGCAGCAGGTGTTTCATCTGAAGGACATTTTTAAATGCTTGATTTTCACCATTTTGAAATAACTTTTAAAACGGTTCAACCTGGGCCGCCTTGAAATAGGAGTGTGAGATCAAGGCAGCTGAGGGTGGATAATCTCACACAATTTTGTGTGCACCTTTTTTGAACTCACAAACTCTTGATTAGCCTGTTTAAAATGGATCTGAAATTGGGATTCAAAGGTAAATATGTTCTATGAGTGGTTGGCGTTCTTCATTTCATGTATTGCAATATATGTTGTTTGCTCCTTTCAGAGTTCAAAGTTAACACATGACCTGTTGTGTAGGAGAAATATGGAGTGCAGTGGCAGAGCAAAACAAACAACCTAAGGCCTTAAAGGTTTAGAATGAATCTCCAACCTCTGGAAATTGTTCTGGGCAACCCTCCAGACCATTGTTCTTCACCTGCCAAGCCATTATAGAAAGGGGAAAGACCATATGCAAATCAGGCTTGGTCCCACACCCAAAGGAGCAGTCCGTCCCAAACTGCTAGGTCACATCCCTTCTGCATGAGACTACAAGCATCACCAGATATGTTTCAGCGTCATCAGTGAGGAGTTGATTGCGTCTCTAGGCCCAGCAGGCACAGGACCCATGTCTAGACATACCCGTCCCACTTGAGGTGACAAAGCAAAATAAAGAGGTGATGGGTGGAAGGTTTAGAATTAACCTGAAATCTCTGGCAATTGCTCTGGGCAACCCTCCAGACCATCGTTCTTCACCTGCCAAGCCATTACAGTGTGGTGAAGGTGCAAATTCAGCGCTGTCAAGGGGGGGCGCCTCTATCAATTACGTAAGTGACTGCGAGATGCAACAGGAAAAAGGAGGGGTCACTCCTGGTGTGAGAACATCATTGACCGCTGCACTGTGTAACCTATGCGCATGTGCAGCAGGAGAATTCCACAGGAAAGAGTGGAATCGGGGGTACAGAGGCATGTGGGGGATAGGGCTTAGAGGCAGGGGTAGTGTGTTGAAAGTATAGTGTAGCACGATGTAATGCATTTTTTAGTATAGACTTCAGGTAAGTAAAACATTTTTGTTTTCGCAGCTACAGGACCCATGTCATGGTTGAATGGATTTCTCGAGTGCTCATCTTAAGGCAGTGTGCTGGAGAAATTTTGCAAGTTCACGGTTGCCAGCAGAAGGTAGCTGCAGGGGGATGACACCAGTAGATACTTTCGAGGCAAGTGAGCAAGGCACCTGGGTGCTCACTGAGAATTTGTAGGGAATTATAAATTAAATACAGTCAAATAAAAGTCCACCACAGCTGGGTACAAGGGTTCAAGTCACCCTTAGCAGATGAGCATGGGAAGAGGACTGGGGGTCGAGGGGTCGATCGAAGGGAACCAATCAACAGGGCAGGTCTCAGTGTCCCTAGGGTTGTATCCTTGCTGATGTCCATGGGCCACCTTATTGGTTGGATTCCGTGTGAATGTCTCCCCCTTTGCCAAGCTAAGGTTGTCGTGTATGTTCCATGTGACCTGACCAATGGCAGATGAATAAAGCTCCAGTGGTCAGCACAATCACGTAATGCTTTGTATCGTAATTGTGGGGTGTTGTGGGAAAGTTCAGGATGTCACGAAGGGTGGTGTTGTACAGTGGGGCAAGGAAGGCATGAACCAATTACGATCATTCATTGTATGCCTGGATATACAGGACTGATGCAGTCCTACCAATCAGCTTTTGTAAGGTGTTCTAAAATGTTTCAAGGCTGGTGTATGCATATTATGTTGTTAATGTACAAAAACATTGCCCATTGTGGCCAGCGTTAACAGCTCACTTCATGCAGTTCAGTTCCATAGGGCTGTTTGAATCCTGCTTTGCTAGCTGTGGTCTGGGCCTAAATAAATGGCATTTCTTTCCTGCTTGGTTTATGCTCCTTTTTGGATTACTTTGGTGTACCAGGCCTTTGAGGACCCCTGACACATTTGGAGGGCGCAGCAAAATTCTCAGTTCTCTCGGCAGGCTGGGGCTACGACAATTACAGGAGGTGTGGACGCTAGAGACCCGACAGTCGTGGGATGTAAACATACCCATATTTGATCATTTCATGGTTCGAGGGCTTCCACGATGTGCAGACTTCCCCTGATAAAGTAGTAGGAATAGAATGTAAGGGGTGGCCAGAGATACAACTATCGTACACTTTTGCAAACCCAAGCAAGAAAGGGAAAAAAATGAGGCAGATAATGACACAAAGGCAGAAACAAAGTTGGTGCAGAATAAGTTAGCTAAGTTCTCAATGGAAGAGGCTGTTCTCACGCCAGGACCCGTTATGTGTCTCCTGACCAATAAGGAGGATTTCCAGTGGGAGGAGGGCCACCGCAAGGGGGTTTCCCCCAGCCACAGTATCCACATCACTGGGGGGACCAACAGCCCGGCATTTATCCAGAGGAGGGATTAACCAATCAGGGTAATACTACCAGCAGGGCAGAGGGTGTTCACAAAGGGGCTGGGGATATGGGTATGGGGGCAAGGGGCTGAGGGTTCCAGGGCTTTGTTTTCTTTGTGGGAAACCAGGCAATTTGCGCAGATGTGCCCATATGGGCAACACCTCTATTACAATCCTGGGGGGGACCACAAGCAGGAGACAAGCCAATACAGTGCAGCCCTCATACCCACAGCAACACCTGCAAACACACCTGCTGACATACCCGCATCCTCAGCAATTCTGACCATAACAACTACCCCAAACAGGGTTCCCTGGGAGACCAGCAAATGCATTGCAAGCACCCACACAGACACACCCAGAAGGGGACAGTACACTGTTGGGCCAGAACGTAGTACTCCGCAATACTAGAGTAACTGTTTTGGGAGGGAATCCCTTTCCATTTCCATGGGGCACAAAGCCCCAACAGGATTGCCCACAGTGAGTGTGTGTGTGTCCAGTCCTTGTAGTAGCTGAAGACCCTGAAGAGCAAGCCAAGGTAGGAGTGAAGAAAGGACAGAAAGATTTCTCACTTTTTATAGACACTGGTGCCACCAAGTTCTGCAGAAGGGAGGGTGTGTTCCAGCTGTCAAAAAAAGTTATGGACACACAGGGCTTTTCTAGGGCTATTATCATGGTTCCAATAACACAGGATTTGTCATTAACACAGCAGCTTGTGGCACCTGTATTGTACTCTAAAGATACTCCCATAAACATACTGGGGAGGGACTTGTTGAGGATGTTGAACTCAAATATATGTTCTCAGAAAAGTTTATAGTGTGCTCCACACCTGGCATATATCCAGAAAGGGTGACAGTTATCATGCAGGCCTGTTGTGCACACAGCACCATGCGGCGACAACCAACACACCCCAAGGTGTTCTTGTACTGGGTCCAAATACTGGGATAGGGGCCTGGGATGAAAGGAAAAATGTTCTGACTAGCCACCGAATTTCTATTCAGCTCCTCAGTGCAGAAGGAAGTTGCCTCAGGCATGCAGATGGCATTGCTGTTAGAGGGGGGACGTCACACAAAAAGATATGGTGCTACTATGTGGGACAGATGAGGACAAAATAGAATGGAACACAATTCACTGTATTGACCCCATGTTGAAGGAGACTGACATCACTGTGGAACAATTGTTCGCAGAGGGAGAGGAAGAGGGAGAGATGGTGTTCCAGCTCCACATCCCATGCCCAATACGAGTGGTGGAAAGACTAGTGCTGCAACTGACACTGGTAGTCCAGCAACAGCCTGCCCACACTCAGGAAGATTTGCAGAAGGTCCCCGAGAATGTATGACCTAAAGGACCCCATGATGTAGTAGTGGTCAAAGGGGTAGGGGTAGGCTGCATCAAATCAAAAGAAGGGGCGTTGCTGCCCCCAGTGAAACAATACCTGCTTTCCCGCGAAGCAGACAAGGGCATATATGACAACCTCCTCGCATTATGGCAGCAGGGCATAATAAAGACATCAACATCCCATGCAGTACGGCCATATCCCCAATCAAAAAGGCAAAAGGAGGGGCATGGAGATTTATACAATGTGGTAGAGGCTGAGTTCCCACTCTTGCCAAGTCCGGCTATGATATTATGCCATGCCCCCCAAATGCAAAATATTCCATGGTGATTGATTTGAAAAATGCTTTTTTCTCATCCCATTTCATACCAACTCCCAATACCTCACAATGTTCACGTATCGTGGTGTTTGATTTGAGCACACGAGATTGCCATAGGAGTATTGCGAATCCCCCATTGTATTCAACAGAGTGATCCAGATGGATTTTAGCAATTTGCAAATACCCAGTACAGTGATACAGTGCTTAGACAACCTCCTAGTGTGTAGCATGACTGAGGAGCAATGCAGGAAGGATTCAACACAGATTTTTACCCTGCTAGCAGAAAAAGGGTACAAGGTGACAATGAGAAGCTACAGTACTTTCAGACAGAGGTGGTGTACCTGGTGCAGATAATATCAGCAGAAGGGTAGACGATAACACCAGAAAGAGTGGAAGCAATTTACGGAACACCACTGCCTCGCAGTGTAAAGGAGATACAGCAATTCTTGGGATTGTGCAATTACTATAGGGCTTGGGTGTTCGACTGTTCGATGTTATCAAGGCCCCTCGTCCAGGCACATGAAGAAGCACACAAGGCCAGAGCCCCATCAAATGGACGTCAGAGGTGAACGCAAGTTTTGCGGAACTCAAAGAGGCACAGGCTCATGCCCCAGAGTTGGCAACTCCAAACTATAAAGAACAATTGAATTTGTCAATGACACAATGATGACGGTGGTCCTCACCCAGAGAAAACCACAGGGACACAAGCTCCTGGTTCATCTGTCAAAAGAACATGTGGTCACAGACATTAATGAGGGATGGGTTTAAGTAATGGGGCTAAAACATTATCAAGCTAAGGACAAATGTTGGATTGGGCCTTTTGATCACCATACCTTAAAGCAGGCTCACCCTTAAAGAGTATGTACACACTTTGTAAGTAAAGTAAAGGGGTTAGATGACATCAAAGAGTCATACGAACCTGTCTCCCTAAACCACAAAAAGAACCATCATTTTATACAATTTGCAACAGTTAAATCACTCCCAAAGGTTTTGTTACAGAGTCAACCCCCACACATGATTTGTTTAACCTATACAATGTAACCATATTCCTTTCAGTTCCCACACTTCTTATTGGATACATTAATCTCGGCACCATCCTCTTTAACTTATAAGTGCATGTTTCATATTTACACTACACCCCTCTCTGGGACCTTTCCATATTTGGTCATAGCCTCATCTCCAAGTTTCACAGTTTACACAACTTACAAAGAATTTCAATTATCACAGGTTCCATCTGGTGAGAAACCATTACCCCTACTTGTGACGTACGTGGCAATTTCAATGAAAATACAATTGATATGAAGAGGAGGAGAGTAAAATACAATTCCGTTTGATCTATTGTTGCTGGGTTTATCGCCGAAACATGTTGGTGTCCATATTTCATTCAAAACTATGTGACTTACCATCCAGGCCCACATGGACCCAACCGACAGCGTGGAAAATTGGATTGAAAACCCTTGATCTATCGGTGCTCCTATTCCCGCAAGCAACCCGCATCAGGTTTAATTGTCCAGCCCTAAAATCCAGTCCTACAAGGTGGCCGGAATTCTCCAGTGAATCAATAACAGACTTCTATATACTTACAGAGATTGCATCTCCTCTTCGCAATTAACCTAGGCCATTATAAAGGCTTGCCTGAAACTCACCATCTGATAATCATCGCAGCTGCTGCTCTCTTTCCCCAACATTGCAAAAGTAGTTTCGCAGTCACACTGAGTTCAATTGCCCATCCCAGGTTTTCAGCCAGCACAATTCCTAACATATCAGAGAACTCTGCGGCAAAACTGATCTGTATATTCATGTTACCCAAAACCTATTTCCCTAGAGACCCCCATATATGTGTACCTATACATGTATGTTCAGGACTATTGCATCCCTACACACTGATTTTCATGCACATGATTTTGCATGCACATGTAGAGCTACTTGCTGCCTGGTCGTTAAGCGCTATGCGGCCTGACACACCTATATTGTATTTATATTGTATATTGTATAGCAGTTTTAACACGTATATTGCTGTGCACATGCAATTAAAAAATGTATCAACTAAAACATAAACAACGCTAAAAATAACACATATCTGAGTCTCATTAGCTACACTGGATTCATGCTAAAATTGCCACATTATGTCAACATTGCTGTCACCCCAGCCACCAATATGGCGGGCGCAATTCAAACTTCGCTTTACCCGTGGGACCCTTATCAACAGCCCCATCATTCCCCCCTTTAGTTAATACAATAACTAAAAAAAACAATTTCTAGCTCATCAATCTCACCTTCTCACGGAAATGAAACCTTACAGCCATCTCTCATACTAGTCCCCTCGCACCCATGCTCTCCCACTAGACAATCCCAATTCTCCCTTCTGCCAATTATGCAATCTACTGTTGTTCTACATAAACACCCCAACCTGTTGGAGGACACAAGACTACTCCTGTATTTATTACTTAATCAGTCTGAGTACCCATGTGAGATGGAATGGCAGTAGCCCTAGCCTTAGGCAGGGACACAACCCTCATAACAGAGGGTAGAGAAGCACCATAGACATAGTTGATAGGAACAAAAGATACTTTTAAAAAGCCAAAAATAGGTATGAGAATGTTGCAAATATGACACTGTCATTCTCTCTCTCTCCCCACCCTCTTCATATAATGATACCACAAATTATCTTGTGCAAAGCCGTGTGCATCATTTACTGTTTCTAAATTTACATCATCATCATTATTGATAAAATCGGTTTCAAGATCTTGTTGCGTTCTTAAGAATTTTCCTGCCGTATCCATAGTACTTGATAACTCTGACCCATTTACATTCCTACTTTTGAGAACATATACCGTAGAAGTCAAGAGAGAAATAGATCTACACATTCTCATACACATTTAAAAATGCATTATTTAGCTTCAAAGTCTGAATAAGAATTCTTGATCTCTGTGTGACCCCCCCCTTTCACTGGCATGAACTGCGTCTCCTTAGGGCACATCTTTATAGGACTGCTCTTCCCCAGGTGTCAGTGGAGGGACCCTGGTATCTCTTCATACATCATGCACATGCATCCAAGTTTTGTTTCCCTCCACGTTAACTGCAGTCAGTGTAGCAAAGATCACTTGATGAGGCCCATGGAAACGCTGTTCATTCCAGTGGTGAACAAAGGAACATACGCAGATCGAGTCCCCAGGGAGTAGCAATGGATGCTATTGATCTTCTTGTTCCTTGCTGTCTTTTCCTGTTGATTGCTGATGTGATGCTGTAACCTGTAAAGACACAATCTTGATGCTCTTAGTCAAGGCCTGAAGATATTCCCCAAACTCTTCTCCAAGAATCACTGCTGAATTATGTGCGTCTGAACTGTGCGTGTAGGTGAGAGTGGTGTATACAATGAATGCCCTGTCACCACCTCAAGAGGACTGAGGTGGTGGCCTTTCCCTGGTTTATTTCGTGGTAAAACAGGCCAACTGAAGACAGTACAACCAATTCTTTTGTAATTCACTACATAATGTCGACAACTGTATTTTAAGCAAATCATTAAGCCCTTCTACTATTCCTTTGGTTTGTGGGTGGTACACCGAACACAACCTGTGCTTGATCCCCAGAAGGGATCTAATCTTGGCAAATAATGCATTCAAAAAATGATCCCATTATCTGATCTCAGGACCTCACATATTCCCCACTGTGTAAATTCCTCCCTCACCAGAAATATTGCTGCAGATTTTGCATCAGGGTGCACACAGGGACCAACCTCAAGCCATCAGGAAAATCGACATGCAATTACAACCAAATACCTGAAATAATTACACTTCTGTATGATGTCAACAAAGTCAAAGTGAATTTCTCTGAAAGGACCTGAAGGCTGGGAAATTACGCCTCTCAGTGCTTTCATGGTGTTACCAGGATTGAATTCTTTACAAACTAAACAATTCCATAGAAACCTACTTACCTGTTTGTGAATGTTTGGTATAAACCACTCCTCCTGGAGTTCTATTGCTATTTGTTGTCGGGACATATGTGACGGGTAATGTTGTTGCTCTAGAGCCACAAAAAGCAGTTCTACGGTCATTACTACCTTCCCTGTCAATTCCTGTCTCCACAGCAAGTCTGTAGGTGAGAGAATACATCCCCTCTTTGCACAAAGCTCCTTCTCCTCGTGAAGTGCCTTTCCCTGCATTTCTAATATTTGAAGCAAAGAGACAGCAGTTTATGGGACTGGCAATTGTATCGGTTGGGGCACCATTTCCATTTTTGGAGGTTCTGAAAAGGGCAAATATGCTGCTTTCTTTGCTGCTCTCTGTGATGACCCATCAACAAAGAGTGCCTTGCCTTCTTCCAAAGCATCCTTCTTATCATTCATCCTCTCTTCTTCTATTCCATCATAAATTGCACAGTTGTGGACAACGTTGTCAGGTTTCACTGGTCCTTACCGGATGTTTGGAAGCATTTTCTAAAATAACTACATACCCTTATACTCTTTGGGTTGCCAAAATGGACTTACACTTTTACAAGTTAGCAAAAACGGAATGCTCCACATACAACATCACCGGGCAGCCCGCCCATAGTAATGGTTGAAGACTTTTTTTTAGCAAATGCTGCTGCCACGAGAGCTTGTTCACACTGGAACTGACCTTGCATAACTGAATCCAAAAGCAAGCTGTAGCAAGCCAGGGGATTGTAACGTAATAATATTTTTTGAGCCAGGACTGCTGTCTCATTATCTTTCCATCTGTATGTAAAAATACAAAAAAGCTAAATCTGGCAATTTGGGGTCGCCAAAACTGGAGCATTACTGATCGCAGTCTTGAGTTCCTGAAAACATGTTCTTATTTCCTCTCACCATTTTATGGGACCCTTCTCCTTCAGTGCTTCCTTGAGCGCTTCAAGTAGGGGCCTTGTGTAACTAGAGTAGTTAAAAATCCAGGACCTACATTAGTTACAGAGCCCCAAAAATGGCTCCATCTGTTTTACTGTAACTGGTGGAGGTATATTCTGAACTGCGGTGGCTCTCTCAGGTGTCACCTTTCTCCCTGCAGACGATATTACCTGACCAAAATATACTACCTCTGTCTGGCAATATTACAATTCATCTTTGCACCCCTTCTCCACGAGCAAGGTGAGGAGCTTGATTGTGTCTCCTCAACACTGATCCTCTGAAGCACTACAGACCAACAAGTCCTCCACATACTGAATTACTGTACTAGGCACTTGTAAGATTCCCAAATCCATTTCAATGACCCTGTTACCTTCTTTGATGCATGATTTCATAGCCCCTGTATAAATCATAAATGAAGGCGTGTGCTCACCTACCTTTACTCCTATCCTAGGTTCCTCTTCCGGATCAGTAGTAACTGATAGCACTGCACACATCAGAGATACCAGTGGGCTGTCCTATTCCTGGCACATGTGAGCACCAGGAGGCAAAAAGGATTTCCTCCTAACACACTTGCTCTGGTGTAGTGGGTGACTGTTCCGTGGGGTAGAGGTTTTTTATCCCAAGCCTGTACCAGTGCTTGGGCTGACATGGTCATTGGGATTGTATAGATCTGTGCCATTACAGCTCCTGGGTTTTGACCAACCTCGACTTGCTGCAATGGCACATCGCTTGGGGCATATGGCAAAGTTGGGGGTTTCATTTGTGGGGGACCTGCATTGAAATATTGTGGCCGGCTTTGGCAGTCCCCTGCATTGTGTCCCATTCTCCCACATGCCCAACAGTGGACTCCATACCCTCCAATACCTCCCATTAAACCATGGCCCCATCCCCCCAAACCCATCAAATGATCCACCACCCCATTAAAATCCACCCTGACTGCGTGGAAACCCTCTCATTGGTGTCAGTCCAGGTACGTACCTGTCCATCTATCCTTGTTCCATTCGGTTTCCATTTGTCCCTGCTGTCTTGATTGTCTCTGTTGTCTCTCTGTGGAGCTCGTTATCATTTCTTCTTCTAAACAGACATTTGCCAGCTTTGTCTGAACCACTTAGGCCTCAGCCGTTTGTGCTTGCTCCATGCTTTCCTTCTGCTTCTGCTGCCACCTTTTACAAAATTGCACAATGTGTGCTTTAATCTCCTGCTAATTCTTGGCCTCTATTCCTACCACTTTATCCAGGTCGTGCTGGACTTCTTTGGGGTGTCCCTTTTTTAACATGTGGTAGAAGATAGCCGAATTCTTGACCCATGCTTCTCCAGTCTCTGCCCTCCATATATTTTGAATAAATTGAATATGTGCAGTAGGTTCCTCATCTATGTTCAATGTTTTCGCCAAGATAGAGTTTATATCGGGCATATCAGGGTACATCATTCTCAATGCCCCCAAACTTGTGCCCTATAATTAATAACGGCTGCTCCATCATGGGTGTTCATGTTCAATTGAACCCAGGTATATCTGCTTTTTTCCAGAGCTTATCTGCCCATTCCCCCATCAAGGCCATGAAAAGGCTTTTCGTGTCCCCAATCTCTGACATTATACCAGCGGTTTGTTTTTCCAAAGCATGAATCCGCTTCCTGCCCCTGCACTGAGCGAAGGAAGCATCTTCATTAGATTATTCTGGTCTATGTGTGACCACTTGACATAGTATACCTACCCCTGCCCCTTCTGGACTAGTGGGATTGAGTTTCCCCAACCTTTACTGGGACTTTCCCCATCCGTCCTCTGCATCTCCCTACAGCCATGTGAGCCCCACAACACGTCCGAAGGCCCCATGGTGCGCTTTCCTTGTTTACTGCTGGAGCAGGAGGCACAACTACTACCTCTTGTGCTCCCTGCTCGTCACCTGTTTCCCATTCATCATCTTCCTTATCTGTCCCCAGTACCACATCCCCTAATCTTTCTAGGGGGGGCAGAAGTGTATTCGACACTGCCGTAGCATGCCATTTCTCTTTCTCTTTGTTCTGATTACATATCTGTGACGGCATGTCCCTCCTCTAAATCCACATTTACTCCCCTTATAACTGATTTATCTAACCTAACGTGGATTTGAACCATGCCTCCAACTACCTTTCTTAACCTCCTTCACTCCTGCCCTGTTGTAACTGCATTCCTTCATTCTCCACTAACATTACTGCTTCTTTCCATTTTCCTGCCTCTCTACTACCATCCATAATCTATCTTCTATTCTAGTGATGGAGGTGGCTCCTCCCTTCTAAACTCTTCATGGCTCCTTACGGTTCTCTCCTGCTCTTGTTCATTCAGCTCTAATCCCGGTTCTGTAAAATAACGTTTTCTCATTCCACATTCCATTTGCGACCCATCAACAACTTTTACTAAATAAGGTGTTATTCTACTTTTCCACGTATGAACCCATATTTCAAAGATTGGAGCTGACAGAGGTGACAACCCTGTCCGTCTTGTAGCTGCCAGAGTGGTTACCGGAGAGGATGGAGGTTGAAACTCAGAGTTAGTACATTTGTCTGCGGGTGACAAAAGATAGCACCCATATAGGGGAGGTGCAGAGGAAACTCCTACACCCTCCTTTCTTGTCCCCTCCTCAACAGTGATAATTTAATGGGTCTTCCTGTCATTCTCATACAACCTCCAGAACTCTGACATATTCAATCTATTCTCCTTTTTTGAACTTTTATACTTAGTTACCAGGAAAGTATGCCAATTCTCCAACATACCCTCATCATAAGACCCTTCGTTAGGACAGGAATTACGCATTTTGCCTTTCATTTCCCTCAACCATTCTCAATGGTATTTTAAAATCTTCATCTTATATCCAGGGTGTCATGAACCATCGAACTCGCCCTTTCTGGGCCTCCTGGTCCCTGACACGTCAGGGATTACACTCCATAATACTACCAACATGGCTGCAAGCTCAGAACGCTGCTCACCAGTCTTCATGTTCTACGCAGCATACTCTATAAAGAGGTCACACCCACGCGGCCCCGCCTGTCTCAACGCTGCTGTTAGCTGTGACTGGACGTGTGCTCTGTACTCTCCCTTGTATTATTCTGTTGTTTCCTGGTTCCTGGAACCCCTTCTTCCAATCTACCTGCCCTCCTTCTTATCCAGCCCTTCCCGGAACCCCTGCACCGCCTCCGCATGCTCCATATACTTTTTCTGAATTTCCTGGAGTTTTCCCTTGATCCCGGACATCGAAGCTGAACGAACAGTGGAAGCCGAGGATGGCCGAGCGGGCTTGTATAAGACCCAAACCATACGAAAGAAGACTCCTCTTAAAGAAGTCATCAGACAACGAAAACAGGTGAAAAAGGGGGAATCCTGTGACACAGGGGGCATTTGACATAAATGATTAAATGGAGTCTCCATACTCAAGACCAATGTAACTCAAACAAATTTTCAAAAATCACGATATAAACCCCAAGAACTAAACCCACAGCACAAACAACCACTACCCACAAAAAATCCCCTTTTCCTTGCCCTTTTCTTAAAAGCAAAAATGTCCTGCATTCACTCTCCTTACTCGCCTTCACCACAATCGTCTTGGCAATCAGACACTCCTCAGGCATACACTAATGTGCATATTTATCAAAACACACGCTGGCCAAAAGTCCTCTTTGTGTCTCTGAGATTTCTCCTTTACTCGAGCATAAAAATGAGTGCAATGTTTTCCACTACAACACTGCTGTATCTCTCTTTTCTATGCTACAACACTCTCGACTACAGTGCTATCTTTTCCTGTCTATAGGCAGATACCCTTTACTACTTTGACTAACCAAGAAAAAGCGAGACGCAGGCTCCATCCGCGCAATCAATACAAAGTAAGGGGTTGCCAAGGGTACACTCCAGAAAGGTATCTACAGGTCGTCTTACCATAAAATACCACCTCAAGGCAAGGGCTCCTGACAGCCAGACAAGCAACCTGAAGGGTATCAAGACTATCCTTACAATGAACGTGCAGGTGCGGGAGACCACACCTCTAAAATAACAAACTAGGTAATATCTTACGACATTCACTCCTCCAAACTCCAAAAAAAAACACTCTTCCAACCTACTTGACCTCAGCTAACCTTGTACATTCATATCTTGCCCTATCCAAGAATAAAAAAGGACCCCTTATTTCTTCTCCTCTCTTACCCTCTTGCTTTACCCTGCAAAGATGCACTCTCATGAAAGTGAACCCTGAAGCACTCCAACATGGCGCTCCTTTAATCTGGCTTGCACAGTTAGACCACAGAACCACACCTCTGGGGTGGGGGGGCAGAGAGGCCTCTATTTAATATGGTACCTATAGCCCTCCTCCTTGTGGAGCACGTATACTAGTCCCTGCCAAGAAGCGCTGCATCCAAGCTGGGTGGACCAGAGACCCCATCATGTCTCGGAGAGCCTTGGACCCACCCATGGATGCCAAATGTAGGAGTGGGCCTTTCGATCACTGTAACCAAAAGCAGGCCCACCCTTAAAGAGTATGTGCACGCTTTGTCCGTAAAGCAAGTTTATTTACAAACGTCCGGGAGAGGTGAGATGAGTCAAAGAGTCAAACTAATCTATCCCCCTGAACCACACAAAGAACACACATTTTACACAATTAAACAATACCAAAGATTTTGTTACAGAGTCAACCCCCACACATGATTGGTTAAACGTATACAATGTAACCATATTCCCTTCAGTTCCGACACTTCTTATTGGATACATTCATCTAAGCACTATCCTCTTTAACTTATAATTGTATGTTTCAGAATTAAACTAAAACCGTCTCTGGGGCCTTTTCGTATCTGGTCATAGCCTCATCTCCGAGTTAAACAGTTTACACAATTTACAAACTATTTCAATTATCATAAGTTCCAGCTGGTTAGAAACCTTAACCCCTACCTGTGACGCAGACGGCTATTCTTTTGATCTATTGCTGCTGGTTTTATCGCCCAAACATGTTGGTGTCCACATTTCATTCTAAACTATGCAATTTACCATTCCAGGCCACATGGTCCCAACCCACACTTAGAAAACTCTATTGAAAAACAAATGATGTAAAATCAGCGGCCAAATTCTTATTTCGAGAGGTATTCCCGAGGTTGGGAATATGTGATGAATTGTGGTCTGACAACAGGCAATACTTTACCATTGACCTTTTTTTTCATGCGTGTATCCTTTCTTTTTTTTATATTATCTTGACTTTTTACACTTCCATTTTTATAAAATCTCAAGAAATAATTAAAATAGAATCATACGAAAGACAAATCACATACAATCAAAAAAAGTAGGATTTCGAGGAAAACATATGAAGGAAATGCAAGATAAATTCAATTAAAGAAAAATTAAAGAAAAAAGAAAAAATATCAATGAAAAGCAATACAAACAACATACAATTATACACAGTGCAAGTTCAAATGAAGCTAAAAACCATATTAAATCCACAAAAGGCATTGAAAAGGAAAAAAATGAAAAAGAACAAAAAAAGATATTAACCATGTAACTAATAAGATAATATGTTCAACTATTAATAACGTTCTATTAAAATCAACTCATTAAATTCTTATTACAACTAGTCTAGTTTCTAATTCAAATCTGACAACACAAGAAAGTGGTTACTTAAAGCATTAGTTAGTCTTAATTAACAGGACTGCAATAATAGCCTTCTCAAGATACTCCCCACTTTCCTATTTTACTTAGCGTACTTTCCAGTAAGGTTTAGTTCTTTCAAAATATTCACTACTTCATCCATAAGAAATAATTAATTTCCTAGGCTAGTTTCAACTAGAAGGTATTAGTATCTAGGGACCCAACATTGTGAACAAATCTTTGAACTCGTAGTTCCGAAGTCCCTGAGCATGTCAATAGCAGATGTCGAACAGGCTGTTCTTCAGCTTCATCACATTTTTGACAGACATCTGTGGGAAATACGACATTGTCTCTGATATGTTGGATTTCTCGTGTAGGCAAGATATTAAATCTAAATCTAAGAAAATTTGCACTGGTTGTAGGACCAGGTGATTTCTTTAAATAATATGGCAAGAAGGATCTAGGTTTATCAGTTGGAATAAATGAAGATGATATTGTTGCTGATCTCATCTTCTCTATCGTCCTTATCCAATCCATTTTCTTCACTGATTCTTTCATTTTATGAGGGTTTTGAATAAGAGTTTCTATTGACCTATTTAAGCAAGCTACAACCCTCCTCGGGATTAAGCACTGACAATGCTCTGTTTACCACCCCCGAGCCAACGTACTGATTGAACAATCAAGAATGACCTGCTTAAAGAACGCTTGGCCAGGTTGTCAGTGACACTGGGCAAAAATTAGCTTTATTGCTTGCCTATCGCTTTATTTGCCACACATAATTCATCTGGAGCCTATCACGACTTGACTCTGCACATAATTGCTACTGGCAGGAGTATGCATGTGCCTCTCACACCCACACACACAATTAAGATGCTAACAGCTGTGCTCAGATACTTGGAGAAGAATTCACTGCATACTTAAAGGAACTCACCAAGTCTCTCAAATACATATCTCGCCGGTGCACCCACATTCAAGCCAGCCGGCCAATGATACTTTACCAACCAACAGTACAGGAGAAGAGACATTTGCACCAGCTGCCCCACCGCTCTTCCTTGGGGACCGAGTTGAAGAGGGAGATCTAAATGTGGCCATTGTTACACCCATCCCACTCTCAGCCCGGCGATAGAAAACGAGAGGCGTTCATTGCTTCTGGGCCCTTCCTCCCCATCATTGAAGTATCACAGATGTGAGAAGCGCTACTCACTCAGACAACTATTCAGACCGTACCCGGATGATAGTATTGAAGAGATACGGTTGTCATCAATTGAACAATTTGAATGACTGCAACCTTTAAGAATGCTGATGATGTCATGACTGACATCACGACATAGATACATTAGACATGAAGCACATAGGCATCCCTGCACAAAGTCACAAAGACAATTTGTTTATTGCTTATAGACACAAAGCAAATGCTTATGACTCACATAGTTAGAGGTCTGACACACACACACACACCTTATGCTATGCAAAAACCACAAGATGCCTAAGAATACATATGAACAGCATGCTAACTCTTAACCGCAACTAACATGGGCGGCCATGCGAATAAAGATGGAAGTGATAGGTACATTGGAGTGAATGGGAAAAGCAAGAAAAACTTCAGAATACAGGGACAGGCTGACAGACTGATCCTGCTGAAGCATGCAGAAAAGGCATCCAGCGCAACACCGTGCACAGCCTCACCAGGGAAGGAACATTTCAAGTTTACAGAAAAGATAGGGCCCTTGCAAGGGACACAGTCAAAAAATCTGCTTAATTACAAGCAAGAGAGCTCCATTTTGTGGTCGCTTCATGCATGACCTGAATACACGAGACTGAGCCTATTGATTCGAGGCAGACGGAGAAAGCTGTATCCATCAAACCACAGGCAGGAAGATACAAAAGTAATACAGGTTCAAAGCTGAATGTTTTGTCTCAGGGTTTCGGAGATCAGAGATGGTAACTTATTGGGACCATGCAGCACATTTGGGTCGTTACCACTAACTTGAATAGTTGCACTTGTCCTGGTAACTGTCCAAAGCTCTAAGGCTGAAAAGACCCATTCCATCCAATCCCTAACTACCTTCCACCATAAGCATATATTATGTTGCACCACCGCCTTTACTCTAACCTGTAACTTTGTATTTGTGGCACATAGAGATGGTCTGAGGAGGAGCCACCAGATGTGGCTTACACAATGATCATACTAATCCCTATTGGAGTGCATATATAGTTTGTCTCACTAACCACTCCCTTTCCCTGTCAGGTTTTTTTGATGTATCTTTGCTTTTGTGACATCACTTGGTAATACAATGGAACAACAGGGTCTAGAGAACAAGAGCACTTGGAGAATTGTGCATTGTTCATGTTGCGATCCCTGTCATTTTCATTGTTAATAAAAACAGTGAGCTTTGTCTTATGGCTGGGTCTTCAGTTCCTGGGGCAGGGGATTTCCAGGGCCCAGTTCTTCTTGCACGTAAACGGGAGACTGATAATAGTTACCCTGTCACTCTATTATAGAGTGTTCATCTGAAATGTCACCAGATCGTGGAAGGAGCCTTGCTTTAGAGGCCTGCACACAGTGTTATACTCCACCCCAATGGCCATCAAAGTAGCTAATCGCCATGCATGGATCCATCATTCCGACATTCGCAGAGACAACAGTATCTGCCCCCTTGAAGGAGAGGAGAGGGGACCCACTTGATTGGGAGTTTTGCTCAGTTGTCTTTGACTTTTTACTCTACTATTAGGTTATACAGGAGGCCTGTGGGGTAGGAGAACAATAGGACTCACAGTTATATTAGCAGTGCTAGAAGACAGAAGCATAATGTATTTTGCTGCAGTGTAGCATGTTTGTGTGTTGCTTTCATTTTTGTTTGTTTTTATAGTTTATAGGGGACTAGGCAGCACTACTAGAAGTAATGATGAGTGAATTAGAAGCAAACAAAGTTTATTTAATGCAGATATGTTTCACAGTGGCATTAGGAGCAGGCAGGGCATCATAGCAGCATCATCGTACCACACCTATTAAGGTGTGGTACGATGATATGAGATGTTTGGGATGGGGCAAAGGACATGTGTTACGTGTTCTCTTGCATCCCAAACATCACAGAGATACCTAAGCTTTTCCTGCCCTGTCACTGTGCAAAATGAGGGAGCTTTTTCAGGGTCATTTAGTGAATGTTCATTGGGTTGATGAGGGGGAAGAGGTGTACGCAGATAAATATATGAAGCTGGGGAGAATGACGCAAACTAAAGCTACCAAACATATACTATTGGAATATGTCGCAGAGGTTGCAAGGACGGGGAAGCAGCTGTTCCCAGTGCATATTCCATGGTGCCACACAAGGCCATTGATGTGGATTGAAGGATCTGTTATTCATGACAGTCAATGCGAGGGGGTGTGTGGCAAGTCCCTTTTTTGTATTAATAAAAAGGAATCCAAAGAGTCAAAAAATGCGATGCACGAGATATGAGAAAAACAAAAATGTATTATAACTGCCACGGCAGGGAAATATCTAACAGACATTCAAATTCTAGTACATCGATTGCATGGTTTTATTGTGGTTACAGAAAGCAAAAAGCAACCATTTGTTACAACTTTCTTCACAATCATTGGTCGGTGTAAGTTACAGTATATGTGCTTTTATAAATTACACAACTTTATTGGCCTATTCTAAACATGTGGAAACAGTGACGCATATGCCGGTTAGCTCATGTCCAGTGAAGTCATCTTCCTTCTCACACTCCACAATTGGATGGTGAGTCTTAAAACCGTGTAAGAGTCTGATTCAGTTCTCGATTGGCTATTCCACAAAGAGTAGATATGCAGTGAGTAAGTACAGAATTCTCAATGAATCGTAATGTGAGTTGTGACAGTGTGACACAAAATGATGAGCTTCAAGTTCCTTCCTAAATGATCTAAGTGGTTGGCACCAGACTACAGTTCCCATAATCATGAATTATGTACTATCAGTTTATTTTTCAACTCTCTTGGTGGGAAGGCTACTTGCATGTACTTCCTGGTTCTCATGAGTTCATCTGTCTGGATTCTGACCTGATGTGCTGGGTCCTAACTGCTAATAAACTTTGCTCTTTCATAATGGCACAGGTGTCAATGCATATATGTTTGCGCAGTGTTCATGCTTTGTATGCCCTTATGCCCTCAGGCCACTGGTGTGTGGTAGAAATATATAAACTAAACTGAACTATGTTGCCATAAAATTGCCTTTATTTTACTAGTATATTCAAGCAGTGGGACTTAGATAAGAACTACTATACTGACCTCAGGTTCCTGATTAATACTACAATATGAGTAATATTGCTTGTGTGTGGTGTGACTTTACAAGTTGTCATTATCATTATTGCTTTCACATGATGTGAGCTATGTGTAATTTTCTGTGTTGTTCTCCTAATTGGGGATACAGTAAGAAATTGTGTTCTATATAACTGTTTCTTAAAAGAAGAGAGCTCTGCAGATAGCTTTCTACTATGGGGTGATGGGGAAATGTTCATGCTTTATGAACGGCTAACTAAATCTTGAGACCTATGTGTAATGTATTCAGCTAGTGTAAAATAATATCGATCATTTAGTCATCAATATAAACACGTCTTCTACATTTCTCTAATACATGTTAAATGATGTTGGGTTTGAATAAAGATACATGGCAATGTTAATCTACAAAGGGTATGTTATGGCCTGGTTGAAACATGGCTATTTGTGCTCTGTTGACCTAAGCATGAAGCCTTTTGCTAAAGGGTGCTTCTTGCTTTATCGCAGTTCAATTTTCTCACAGTGACTTCCTCAGCTAACATTTTCAGGCAGGTTTGGGACGTTGGATAAATGTGCCCATATTCTTGTACTCCCTTACAGGGGGAATGGTACAGTGCTGAGCAGAAGGGTTAGTGTGGTTTGAAGAGGGTGTAGTGACACAAATGAATGACAGCTGTATGGCAACGTGAAAGAAATATGTGCATGCTTTAACTTGGATAGATGAGAGAAACCAACCAGTATACATAAAGCATCTTACATGATTTTCCTTATGTTTCAGATCCACAGGGTCAACACATCTGGGGTCTAATGCCAGCTGCACCAAGGTGAGAGCATTCCAAGACTGAGGAGTGGGACAGCAGCAGCTATGGACCACTGGAGGGCATGTGGGAACCAGACATATGTTTATTTCCCCTCCCAAATGTGATGGGGGGCTATGTTCCTTTGTTACACTGCACTGCCTGGCCCTGGTAGAGCCTTGAGCGGAATTGATTTCCTTCAGTGACCATCCTGTGGTTCTCAAGGGGAAGATGTCAGGGCAAGAAAGAATGCAAGGGGATCAAGCACACACACTGCAAAGAAATAGGCGGAGCAAGAACTATTGGTCCAGCAAATCATCAGAAAGTTTGGCTGCAATCCCACCACAGTTTTGCTTGTTCTCGAAGGCGTTAACGTTTTTTGGGTCTCTCCTGCTTCCAGGGGTCCAAGCGGCAATTAATACTAAGTGGCTGCAGATGACCCATTATGAGGTGTTGCAACTAGCAAACTCGACTGAGAAAGGACTAAATGCAGTGAGGGAAGAGATTTGGGCAGTCAGACTCGTGGCACTACAGAACAGATACGTGTTGGATATGCTCACTGCAATGGAGGGGGGCATTGCCACAAGATATGGAGCAACTGTTGCACAATAATACCAGCCAATGACGCAGCTAATGCAACTTTGATGGAGGCCATAGAGGAAATTGGCATACAGTACATGAGACTATGACAAAAGAAACAAATGCAGTATTGTCTTACAGCTGGTATGACTCTCTTTTTGCCTGGGTACCGGCGTGGTTGGCGATCATTTTCAAATTAACTGTGCCAGTACTTGTTCCGGTGCTCATCACCTTCTGTGCAGGTCAGCTAGTACTACAGCAATGCAAGAGTAAAGGGGGGAGGAGGAGATATATGAGATCCCAGAATGTTGACCAGATGGGGAATATGGTACACAGAAAGAAACTGGGTCCAACACAGTCAGTAGCAAATTAACACAGTTTACAAGGGTTGGTTACAATGCCCCCTGCAAATGTGGAAGAGTGTGATGATTTTTGGGTTGCATGTTCAGATGAGGCTAAAGTCTGTGATAATAGAGTCTTCACTGGGGGAGTATGAAGACCAAGGGGGAGTATGGATAGGGTAACAAGATTGTGGGTCCCCAAGACTGTGAGAACTTGACCAGTAAGAAGGTGTTGATCGATGGATCAATCAAAGGGGGACTGCAGTGAAGGTGCAAATTCAGCGCTGCAAAGTATAGGCCTCAGATGAGTACAACCTTTTTCTTTTCACAGCTACAGGCCCCATGTCATGGGTGAACGTGGATTTTCAAGTGCTCAGTTTATGGCAGTGTTCTGGAGAAATGTTGCAAGTTGACAGTTCCCAAGACAACATAGCAGTAGGGTCATGGAACCAGTAGATACTTTCGAGGCCAGCGAGCTAGAAATTTGTAAGGCATTAGAAATTAAATACAGTCAAATAAAATTCAACCACCGTAGGGTACGAGGTTTCAATTCCCCCTGGACATATGGGCTTGAGAAGAGGGCTGAGGAACAAGGGGGCGAGCGTTGGGGAACCAAACAACAGGGAAGTTTTCAGTGTCCCTAAGGTGCAACAGTGTTTTGTGTCCTTGCTGATGTCCACGGCACCCTATTGGTCGGATTCCGTGTGAATGTCTCCCCTTTGCCAAGCTCAGGGTGTCTTGTGTTTTCGATGGGAACTGACCAATGGCAGATGAATAAAGTTCCAGTGGTCAGCTCAATCACGTAATACTTTGCAACGAAATTGTGGGTGGTGTGGGAAGATTTGTGAAATCACGAGGGGTGGGGTTGTACAATGGGGGTAAGTAAAGCATGAACCAATTGAAATCATTCAATTATGCCTGGATAAAGCAGACTGAGCTAGTCCCACCAATCAGCTTTTGTAAGGCGTTCTAAAATGTTTCAAAGGTGGTGTAGGCAAATTATGTTTTTATGTATAAATCTTTTGCGCATGCAGTTCAGTTCCACAAGGAAATTTGAATCGTGCTTTCCCAGCTCTGGACTGGGCCTATGTAAATTGCATTACTTCCTGCTTGGTTTATGCTCCTTTCTGGATTACTTTGGTGTACCAGTCATTACTTGTCTTGGAGGACCCTTTACACAAAAGAAAGGGGAAAGACCATGTGCAAATCAGGCTTTGTCCCACCCTCAAAGGGGCAGCCAAGCCTGAACTGCTAGGCCACATCCCTTCTGCACAAGCATCCCCAGACATGTTTCGGCCTCATTGGTCAGCATCAGTGATTAGTAGCTTCGAGCTCTAGGCCCAACCCAGTGTAGTAACAGTTCGTATGTCTAAACAGATTACACTTAAAATGTATCACTGCTATGGATGTTTTGGGGATTTAAAAGAAGAAGCTAATTATTGCACACCCGCTGGTCCATCTGTTCTTTAATTGTTATCTCTGATGTGACATTATATGTGATTGTCTGTTCTGTACTCTTGCAATTTATTTTCAGTTCAAATGTAAAGAAAATCGGTGACTTGGTGACAGATGTAGCTCACCCAAAAAAACGAAATTGAGATGTTACTGCTTATGCCGCAAGGGATCCACTATATTATTTAAAAATTGCTGAGTGTGTTAAGCACTTGCTTTGGACACCCGTGTTCTGCTTTGGGGTACAGGCATGACACACTCAGCCCTTCTTATTTTCTGGGGTTGATACATTGAGTAGCATGAGAAATTGGCTTATAATGACACCAAATAAGACAGCGCTCAGAAGTCACAGTAATCCGAAAATAAGCACTATATAAACTGAAGACCCTCCAACTGTACACATTTATCCAGCATACTACCAGCTTTTTAGGTAGTATACCGTGTATTTATTGCCAGCAAGCCGATACCAAGTTTACCACAGTAGTAAGGCTTCTTTTGGGCGATCTGCTGCTTGTGAACGACTACCTCCAGGACCCCTTAAAAATTACTTTATTCATTTATAGTCACGTGAAGTGAGATGTTTGTTGCAGCAAGGTTGGCTTTTTCTATGAAGGGGCTGCAGTAGTAGTCCCTTTTCCATTTCCATTCATACCTGAGCGCAGTGTGGGCTCGGCCAAGGCCCGTGATTGGCAAGTCAAGGAGGGTGGGAGAACGGAAATCTTACGAAGCCTTCCACTGGTTCCATGTAATAATGTCGCCACAAAAATCTCGCCATGCAAAAATATCGCCGAAAAATGGCCGTTTTTTGTGGCGACATTATTGCATGGAACATTCGGGGGACACCCCCGCAGCCCCCAAACCTTATTTTTTCTTTTTTTTTTTTACCCCTGTCCCCATATATATGGTCACCCATATAATATCGCCGTGACCTTTTCCCGGCGATATTATTTACGGCGACCATATATATAAGGGGATAATATTACCTGATACCCTTACACTTTCTGGCTTGCTACTAACTGGCTCAGCCCGTAAATGAGTGATGGTCCTGGGAGCTGTTCAACTTGCAGCCGAAGGGTGGTGAGCCCAGGGAGTGGGGCTTGTGTTTGCTGTAGAGCCCTCTCAGGTAGTTGGTGAGAGTTCCCCGGAAGAAAAGTGTTTCTATAAAAAACATGGCGTTACACTACACCGGGAGAAAAGCACCCCTGGGATAGCCTCTGTCGATGCTGCCTCTCTTGCATGGGGCGCTCACAGTCCCCAGTTTAAGTTGAATGGGAAATTAAGAGGGGGCCCTAAAGGAAGATGAAAAAATATGTAAGAGTTTATTGGCATATGAGTGTGCTAGACATGGCATAAGAAGCTTACTAAAGTGTAATATGTTAATGATTTCACTTTTTGGCAAGGACAGAGTACCCGTGGTCACAAAGGGTTCTGACAATATGTGAATGAAAAAACAATTCTGTTTGTACGGTGTGTTATCGGGAAGGCCAAGAAGTGTAGTAGGGTTTCTCAGTTTAATAGTAGAGTGCGGCAGAGATGCCTCTGGGGTCTATCAAATGTAACCTGTGGAAGTACAGAAGTGTGAGTCCCTTCTCCCTTTCCATGGTGTCCATTGCTGGGTTGGTGATGATAGAGCAGCAACATGTAAGCAGAGTTAGGGTGGAGAGATAGAGGACATAAGGACAAGGGTGGGTGTGGGGTGAATGAGAAGGGGATGCAGGGGAGCATGCACTTACCTGGTAGCTGGTGGGTAAGATGATGGTCTCCAGCTCTGACGAGGCTCAGAGCAGGGCTTTACGTGTGGTAAAACCCCTGCTCCTAGCCTCCTCATTGGCTGAGAGGTTGGAGCCACGCCCCCACTGGGTACTAATAGTAATTTTTTTTAATTCTTGGAGACCTTTGTTGGCCAGGAAACCCTGTGGATACATATGTAATGGTAGGTGAATTAGTTGTTTCCCTTTTGTTCATTTGTTTCAGGGTAGTCACATATGTGAGTTGTAGGTCACATATCGTATAATCCATGTTTTGGTGTATTTTCACATTTTAGTTGCGCATCAGAAGGGAAATAGGACATGTGTGAGCTGATGGTTGTTTACCTTATCACAATATTGTTGAAAATGGGAACCAGTGTGATACGTTAAATGTACCTGGAGCTGGAGAAAGGGCGTTAATGGTTCCATAAAAAAATATGACAATTCAAGTAATTTGTCCATCAAATACCTCTAGATACCAGGCGTTTGTGTAATGTCGCCTAATGCACGGGTCTCATTTCTACAGATCACATCAGATGTGCCAATGTGAGAAGCTGAACAGCCTGGAAGCAGTCTGCAACATTTATAGCACTGTGAGAAGCAGCACACCCTGGAGGCACGTAGACGGAGGAAAGGTTAGACAGAGGAAAGGTTACAATTACGTGAGTAAAATCAGATGGGTCCAGAACACATGAGAAAGCATTGCATTTGCAAGCAAAGGACGGACTGCCAATTACAAAACAAGGTCACGACAAACTTTTCGGAAGTTGTGCATCAGCAGATGGGGATTTCATAAAGCTTGTACCGAAAAGAAAATGAGCATGCCTTTTATGAGCATTGTGCTTGCAATATTTCTATTTCACATGATGTCCAAATGCATATATGGACAACCATGCATCATTCAAACACTGCATGCAAAATGTAGCTTAAGCTCATCAAAGGCACTAATGGATACCTGGGGTTACCCACACAGTAAAGTCAATGATGGAGCAACAAGTGCTGAACTTTTCGAGGCAATTCTATTGCAGCAAAACCTTCTATTTACTTTCAATGTTAGCCGAAGCAAACTGGATGCAAAAGCAAGTAACCTGCAGTGTATTGGGAAAGAGAGTATGGATCAAGTTATCAAAGAACTGCCAACAGACTCTGGAGAACGTAAGAATTGATATAACCAAATCACCAATGGAAGCACAGATAATGATGACAAATACTTCCACATAGTGCTCACATGTTGGCATCCAGGTGGCTTGATTGGAACTCAATTGCTAGACATGCCCACGTTCAACTTTACAGATGCCAAGAACATAGTGGAAACTTCGGAAAAATGTACCTCCGTTTCTGGTCGTAGTCTTATTAATTGTTCAGTTTTTGCTTCGGTCAACGAGTCTGTAATCATTTGCAACCATAGACGAGGTCTTAAACATCTGAAGACGGTGGTCCAAGTGTGCTCCTCATGACCCCCACCCGATTCACATCCCGAAGGCAGAGAAATGAGAGATGCACATCACTCCTGGGCACTTCATTCCCATCGTCGATGTATTGCAGATGTTAGAAACACTATTCACTCAGACAGCCATTCAAACTGTATCCTACTGGCAGTATGGCAGAGATGGAGTTGTCCTCAATCAAACAAGTTGACTGACTATAACCTCGAAAGCTGATGACATCACTACTGACATCACGACATTCGTGCATTTAGACATGAAGCACATAGGCAACCATGCACAGTAGTTTATTGCTGCTAGACACAAAGCAAATGCTTATGACTCACGCAGATAGAGGATGAGCACACACACGCATATCCTTTGCTAAGCAGAAACAGCAAGACACCAAGAATACGTTCAATCAGCTTGCACATGCTTAATTGTGACTAACTTGGATGGCCATATGAACCAAGATGAAAGCCATAGGTGCATTGAAGTGAATGGTGAAGGTAAGATTGACTTTGAATACATGGAGAGGCTGGCAGCCTGATTCAGCTAAAGGCTAACCGAAATTCAGTAAATATCATTGACTTTTGTTGCAAATCGGAAGGAAGTGATGGTTGTCGATCATTACTGAGCTTTTTTCAAGCTCTTTTTGAGTAAATACATACACGGAGATCTCCCAATTAAAAAATGGCCACAGTACATTCAACACATGAGTGATGCGACCTCTAGAAACAAATTCACATGTGATCGCACAGATCGGTCACGTACAAAGGCATAAAAAGTAAATGAGAGATGCGACCTTTAGAAACAAACACACACGTGATTGCATAGATCGGTCACATGCAAATACATAAATAGCACGTTTGCCTCTCTCCCTGTCTTGGTGTACATTGATGGCGATAGAGATGTAGAAAAGCTAACACACTGAGCGAACAAGTAAGTGCCTGTTGTGTTTCAAGTAATGTTCAAACATGGTTGGATACGCGTTGAATACGCGTCATTGTGCACAACAATCATCATACGATAAATGAAGAGAAAATGTTGCGTACTTTACAAGTCTTTCAAATTATTTTTGAGGAACAACTGATAACGTGGCACATGCCGGGTAAATGGTAGCAGTATTGGTCTGCCGCATGGATAAGATAAGTATTGTTAGCTGTTGTTCTGTTTCACCACCCTGCTCATTAAAATCAACTCTCTCGCCCTACCCTCCTTTTGGGTGGCTAGAGTGTTACAACTGTAAGTATAAGTAAAACAATGCTGTTATGTCAGAGAGATTTGGTCAAAAAAATAATAGACATGTGCAGAAAAAGACATTACTAACATTATTATATTACCACAAGAAAAGATATGCATATTTGAAATAACGAAATACAGCATGTAGAGTAATAACTGATATATGCGTGCACACAAACTATGCAGGCATAGATGCCTGTTATCCATTGTGGTTGAGATTTCATCTGAAAAGCATAAATTTATAGCCTTTAAAACCAAGTTGGTTAAAAACAAGTGATTGATAATATCTGATGGGGAAGAAGAAAATGTACATCTAGATGTGTTTTCACATTTATGTTTCCAATAGAGTAAGCTTTGAAGAAAATCAATTGAATAAATAGGAAACAACATCTAAACCAAATCAACCATGGAATGACTATGGAAGACCAAAAACGGCAGGTCTCTTTTTGTCGTTTTTTCACGACTTTTTAATTTCACGATGAGGAAGAGAGGAAAATCATATTTCTCTTTTGTGTTTCTCTATTTCACTATGTTATAGATTATGTAATTTAAAAAAACCTCCAATTTGTATAATTTGGAAAACAGAAGATTTGAGAAAATAAGAAACAAAAGTTATTTTTTGAAAAATAAATAATTGAAGTTCCAATCCGACCGCTCTATCCCGACACCACAGATGGGTAGACACACAATTAGTTTTTACTAATATGACATGGTACATGTCTGTAAGATTTTAACAGGGCATTTTTCTGTTTCTATTATAGCTTTTGTGAGATGACAGTTGAAAATCAAATATATTCCTGTCCTGATGATGGGCAAAAAATATCAAACTACAACACCAGAGATGCTTTCTAAAGTTGTTTTGATAAAGGGCGAAACATATGAACATATGTAGACGTATCTATAAAATGTATACTGAAATAATATATAAACTAAATAATACCTGTTGATTAAAAACAGTGATTCTGTCACATACTAACCTCACATTAAACATTTGCTTGTTATAAAATGATATTGAATTATTGAATATTACTGTGGGCTTTTTTTGATCTTCAGTTGTTTTAAAAAAAAATCTTTTTTAGACATTTTATTGAATAAAATTTGTATGATTTAATATCGGTTTTACCTTGTTGTGTCTGTCTCTTTCTGTGATTCACATGAAAGAGACAAAATACTACACCTAAAGGTCGGAAGAAGGCGGATTGAGAAAGGGGTAGTTTATTTATGTCTGTTATGTGTGCACATATGATCCTGTCCCTACAATAGATCAACCCCTCAGAAACAAAAAAGAGGGACCATCCCATATAGTGTTATTATTATGTATGATTACCTGTGTCTAGGTATTAGCAGAAGATGCTAACTTATGTTGCAGAAGGTGGTTTCTTAATGTATCTCATTGAGATGCAATCCTATAGGCAGCGGTATAGAAGAAGGACCACATGATTTTGTGGGAGAGACTCTGAGGCAGGTAGACGGCCGTGCACTATGTCATTTTTGTCATAGTGTTTATGTTGTCAAAAGCAGAGACACCTATTAAAGTATCAGGGGTTTCTCTCCGGACAGTTTGTGATGTCAAAATACAATGTGGAGTTGGTGGTCACACATGTGAGGTTTTTGAATAGGACTTACTTCGATTGCTAAATCTGCCACAGCAGCTAGTGATACAGGTAGCATGGATACACTATCCAGAAGACCAGCATATGTAACATGATGAGGCAGCTTCCTGGATAAAGGTTCTTACCACAGTACTTTCAGCATTTCCCTCTAGACTCAAGGGAATACAAATCATTGGCATGTCCGTTGTCATGTTGTGAGTCAAAGAGTTGCATTAAAAGTAAAGTGCAGAGAACTCTAGTACTTTAAAGCCCACTGTTAACGTTTAAAGAGGATGACGTACCTCGGTTAGAGGTGTTTTGTATTGCAGAAGACTGAAATCTTTTTTCTAGGAGAGAAACCTGTGCATCTTTGAGCTAAAATGTCACATTTTCCAAATGTTGGGGGTTTCTCACAAGTCCAAATGCAGCTGCATACAAACCCAGAATTTTAAAATGTTTACAAAAAGTTGTTGTGCCAAAAGAATTCCTTGGGTACAATGACATAGTAGTTTGCCAATTTGGTAACCGCAGTGATTGCATGTTAAGGGTTTGTTCAAATATTATATATTTTTTCCATAATTTGGATGCAAAAGTGATCCAACCTATGCTGATTTACAGAAACCGAGATTTGGCCTGCACCTGCTCAGGCCTAACTATCTGAAATTCCATCTTGTTGACATTTTCTTCCAAGCATTCAGCTGTATCCACAGAGGAAACATGTCAAGGTATAGTAGACAGAAAGTGAGAAGGATTCAACATAGTCAGTGCCTGAAAAGGAAACATAGAACTGATTCCAGTTCAGATAAGGGGCCTCATTACGACCCAGGCGGTAAGGAGTTAACGTGCTGTAAAAGATGGCGGCGCCATTAACCCCTTACCGCCTAATTACGAGGTCCCTTTGCGGGTCCCGACCTTAACGGCTGTTTTTTACCAGCCGTTAAGGATTGGATCCGCAAAGGGACCTTGGAGGTATTTACAGTACCGCAATTTGCGGTACCGTAACTACCACCTTCCCCATTTCCATTGAGACCTATGGGGATCAAAAATGGGAATGGGGAAGGGCCAATGGTGAATGGGGAATTACTGCCCCGCCAACCTTGGAATGGGGCGGTAATTCCACCATTCACCATGGCGCAATTGGTAACATACCGGCGGCAACCGGTTACCGCCTGGGTCGTAATAACTCCCAATGTCTTCCAATGAAACTGCCCAGTAGCCTAACGTATGCGGTAAAGTAGGAGTGATTGCAATTACGGTACTGAAGAGTAAAATTTTAACTTGCTGCTCTTTTTGCTCTCCTCAAACTGATTATTTAACTGCCATTATTGTGCTTTCACAATGGCCATGCTTTGCTGTGGATAAAACCATGGAAGTCACTGCCTATCATTTCACCACCAGGTGTCTCCCTGGTATTTAAAAGGTGTCATCATGTCTGTATACACATGCTCTGTTCATTACACACGTGGGCTCACTGAGCACCGCCACATAAATTGACAGAAAAGAGGGGTGCCTGCTACCTTTTTTGTATTTTTGCAAGGAACTTGGGGTTGGTCAGCCTAAATTACCTGGTTAACCCAGACTTGGACACTTTGCTCACGGTGCTCAGAGAGGCACAACTCCACCTCACTGATGAGGCCCGACTGGGCTGAAGCATGTGTCTGGGGTTGCTGTTGGCACTCGTGTTCAAAGGAGGTTTGCCACGCATTTCAGTGCTGGACTGCCTTTGTGGTAGGGACAAAGAGTGATATGCTAATGGGTTTTCCTCCTTTGTGAAAAGTACAGTGAGCAGAAAGCAATGGCTGTGGACTCTCAAATTGGGTAAAAACCACAGAACAGGTTATCATGCCATGTTCTTTCCAGAGAGGGGCGTCTGCTACCTTTCTTGTATTTTTGCCAGGAACTTGGGTTTGGTCACCCTAAGTTACCGTGGACTCCTTGCTCACTGTGCTCAGAGAGGCACAGCTCCACCTCACTGATGTGGCTCGACTAGGCCGAAACATGTGTCTGGGGTTGCTGTTGACACTCTTGTTCAAAGGAGGTTTTCCAGGCATTTCACTGCTGGGCTGCCCTTGTGGTTGGGACAAAGAGTGATATGCTAATGAATAGTCCTCCTTTGTGAAAAGTAGAGTGAGCAAAAAGCGATGGCTGCAGACTCTCAAAGAGGGTAAAAACCACAGAAACCAATATCATGCCATGTTCTTTCCAGAGAGGGGTGGCTGCTAGCTATTTTGTACATAAATGGACAGTTTCACATCATGGGCAGAGGCCTGCAGTTTCTAAAAGTTTCCCCATGAACCAGGAAAACATTAGTGCTAGTTTTGTAGCCGTAACACTCAATTACTTCTTCTTTTTAATTTTCTTTCCACTTCAGCCCTAATGCGATATAAAATGAGGGCTTTGTAACTGGGATGTGCTAAACACTTACTATACAATAGAAACTTTAAACTGAACATCAATAGTTGATGTTCCCTAGGGTAAATGATTTAGGTCATGGGATGTCATCAATAAGATAACTCATTTATTTGTACAGTTTTATTTTCTATTACTGTCTTTTGATCTGAATATGTGTATTTTGCCCAATTCAGTCACCTCTAGGTGACCAATGCTCCCTTCCTTTTTCCATGCAACTGTGTAATGGGCAAGTGGCTGGTGATATCTGCCTCTGGCAAGTGTATGCTTACAGAGGTCAGTTATCTATTGAAAAGATATCAAGGCCACTTTGCAGTGACGTGTAATTACGGGTCTGGAAGTCATGCATATCTGAGAGAGACAATGTATGAAACACATTTTGCAATGCACACCTGAATTAGTTGTTTTGAAATGCTTCTAAAAAAAAATTGCCCATGATGCAGCATAATCAGCAATGCCATTTGCTTATATTTATTTTATTTTTTGCTCTGTAAATGCCACCCCACCACATCATCTGTTTTTTATCGGTTTTCTTGTAGCTAGGTGTCCAGATGTTTCTCTGCTGCACCAGCTTCTTTACTCCTCATCCACCCATCCTGGCTCTGGTGGCTTGAGTGTGCCTAGCTACAACTCATCTGCCCCCTTTCCCCACACTGGGAACATTTATCACTGGGTATGTCCCAGTCCTAAGCATTCACTTGTCCTTTAATTTAATTACAGTAGATGAAGTTTTGGTTCCCATCAGTCAAATACATTGAACTAAAGTCAGGCTGGTGGCCATGTGCTGCAGAGAAGGGTCTGTCTTCATTAACCCAGTGATCTGGGACTTGGCGTTTGTGTTTTCTGCTGCTCCCTATTTATTAAAGTCTTCAATTTTCTGATCCTAGATGATAAGATAATATTGATACCGCAGATGTATTGGATATTCTCTCAGTTCAGGATATCTGTTTTCACATTCCAAATGAGATAATTTGGACCAGAATTTAATTTATCTCAAGATCGTCATTTTAAATTTGTTACCATAGATATTTTGTCTACTTATTTTAATATTATATTGCTGTGCACATTTTACACAAGACCAAAGATTACTGTACACTAGCTCAAACTGATAAGTGTGGATAGTTAATTGACCTGGTTAAGAATTGCAAAGTCTTCACCTCTGATCTTTTTTATTCTCTTAAAGAAGGTATTTTTGTGAGTTTATGATGATATTGCTCCATTGCAGGCAATTAAAGAAAGAAAGGTATGGGATCTTTGAATTACCCCAGACTTGGCCATACAAAAACAATACAATGAGCTTCATTCTAAGTCTGGCGGTCCGGAAATAAGGGTGCCAGTAGCAACTTACCAGCACCTTTTCCTGGGCAACCAGTACCATCTCCTGCAGGCATGTTTCTCATGGAAGCATCAGCAACGTTAGCAACAGTGCCGGTTCGTCTGTGTTCCCATTTCCCTGGAGTCCGACTGCAGGGGAATTGGGACTTACAGTTCCCACTGCCTAACATCCTGGACCCCCGTGACTTGGAATGTACCAGTGGCACCAGGATGTCAGGCGGCGAGAACAGTGTTGCGAGGTCGGCGTCAACCCGCCGGTAGCACCAACGGGTTACTGCTGACCTCGTAATGAGGACCAATGTTCATGTTTGGAAACAAGTTTATTGAAGTGTCCACAATTCACTAACCTCCTTGAATTAAGATCATCTGTAACCCAATACAAAATATTGATTTCAAATCTTAGAAGTCTGTACCTGTTTGTAAGTTAATAAAACACAGGGGTTTCAGTTTTGTCAACTTTTATTGGATTAGGTAATTTTTAAGTTGCAGTTTGAATTATGTGTTTTTCTAAAAGATTATTATAAAAAAGTTAAAGTATTCAAATCTTTGTACATTTCCTAACGTGTAAGAATTGCTTTCTGATGATGGGTCAAGTCCGTTTGAAATTATGTATGTTTCTGTTCATGTCATAACTGCAGGGTTTAAAAAGGCACAATAAACATGTTTTATAATGCATCCACTTCACAGGTAACATTCCATTGATGAAAACATCTGCACCAAAGGTGAACATTTTAAAAATACTCTTATTATTGGTAATTCTCTACACTTTGCTTGACTTGATACCATTGGTGTGACTTTGAATGTACCTGCCTTATTTCAAAGTCACACCAATGGAAAAAAGCAAAGTGAATCGAATGAACAAGATTGAGAGTTTTGAACTGGGGTGTCCGACCCAGCCCTTTAAGACGAGGTTGCAATACTTTGATGGAGATGCAGAGTAGACTCAAACATCAATAATCAAACTGACTCAGGAAGTTGGGAAAGTGCAACTGTTTTAATATCAATTATATAAAACAGGGAGTTACAACTGACATCTACGAAATCTTCACATTCAATGCATGTCATGAAAAAAACAACTTTTCTACTAAAAACTCATCATCATTGACAACCTACGTTGCAAACTATAAAAACGTATTTGTGAACGTGATAGGCTTACATGGAACATCTAGGTTTATGTTCCATGCTTGTTGGGAAAGTGATTTGGTCTCTAACAACAGGTGGGGCAACTAAGTCCTCCTCTAGTGCAAGTTTCTATGAACGTCTTCAAATACACGACGTCCCATTGGTTATACAAACTACAGGGCTCTCTATTCTGTGGCCCTTTATAATTGGTTGGCACCCTTGCACCCCCATGTAATGTTCCATCTACGCAAGCATCATGCAGGCTAACATCATGGTGCTGGTGGGCTGGTCATAACCATAGCTTCCCACCAATTATCCTGTTCATCTATCATCACTCTTTCAGTCTGCCAGTCAATTAAGCTTTGAATTTAGCCTTGGAAATGTTCTTTGAGCTCGAGCTCAAGCTCTGAGCTCGAGAATATGAGAATATGAGGGAGAATAGGCATACTCTATCTTCTCGTTTTCGATACAGCTCGTCCAAGTGTCTATTTTCATCCAACCACATGACTGCAGACCATGTTTTTGAGTCTTTCTTCATTTAAAATACTATTCAATAGTGAACCTCTGACGTCTTCAATGTTCCCCCTTCTCACCTAAGACATGAGTTTTGTTCTTTTCACATGTTCTGTAACCACTGTGCGAACATTCATGCCCAAGGTGGCCTTGACTTCTTGATTTTGAGCCAACCAAGCCCTTCTTTGATTCACCTCCATGGTTAAGTTTCCGATTTCTAAGTGCGACATACTGAAAACTTTCCTTTTCACTGGATCTAGCTCTGCTAAAGTGCGTGTTGGAATCATCTATAGTTAATAGGTTTCCTATGCATATACATTGGCGCATCACACAATCTATTCACTACATAGCCAGCCTTTAAGAATACTTTGTCCACTTGCACTACTGCGTCTGTACAATTGTAAAATGACTTGATATCTTCTTCATTATTTCTGTAGCATGAACATCTTCATCTCAAGCCCGAAATATTGTTCATCTTTGGCACATCCTCCTTAGAGTGCCTATAGGGTGTTTATGTTCTCTCGTCTCTTCATCTCTTCTGGGTGTGTCAGCTATGCTCTTCATGACATCACCAATATTCTCTTTTGCTCAGTTTTCACACTTCTTACATGATTTTATTTAAATGGCCATCATATTGTCATGAATGCATGTATGGCTTTCTCAATGGGAATCTTACTTCCAGGATTCTCTTCGATATAGGTATTCTCACTGGCATTGCATGTGTCTCACACTCTTGCTCCCAACATATAGGCAGCATGGGGCAGGAGCTTTGGGCAGGGGCCCTTGGCTCAACCTCTACACTCCCCCCTCTGAGTGATTCATCGGCCACTCTCTCATCAGTCATCAGTATCTAGACATCCTCGTCTGAAGAAATGCTTCTTCAGGACCCATTTCTTTATGACTCCTTTCATACATCCTGTTGATTTCACATGATCATCAGTACTCCAGGATATAAGCATGCATCATTCACTTGGACTGCAATAGACCTATTTCCCCAGGCACTTCTTGTGGTTCTTTGAGTACAGGAACTTTGTTCCCTCAGGTGCGTGAATGCTGGCCTTCAGGTAGTGTTGGGTGTCCACATTTGCGCCAGAATCCTGGAGAACCGTGCAGTTTTGCGCACAGCAAAATGGTCCCCTGACCTGCCACCCATCAGTGCTAAGGAATATGGTGCTGTTCAAAATCTGTTGTTATTAATGTCAAAAATGGATGCAATACTAGTGCTCACCACTACCAGAAAGCCAGCGTTTTAAAACCACCAGACACTTGTGTAAAACTGAACAAAGGAACCAAACCAGGCCAAAGGAAGACTTACTAAGGGTGGATACAATGTAAAACTATATTCTGAAATTACTTGAAGGAAGTAATTGTCTAATGTATGTATTGAAAATAGCTGGGGATGTCAGCAGCTTAAGTGAATTTGGGTTTAAAGCCACTAAAATCGAAATGTTTAGTATAAATGAGTGACCTACTTTTGAGTGTCACATAGGTTGAAATTGTTTAAATGTTAGAATCAGTGTTCTAGCTGCATGTGTAAAAATTGCAAGTTTGGTTTGAATGTAGAACACTGGGAACCAAAGTGACATTTGGCTGAAGCCTGGCTTGAAGAGAGTGAATTCTGCCCGGCAACTACCCCCGACATGAGTTGAAACTTGCTCAGCCACTCTTCCCGGGCCTGGCTGCATTCTGCTGCCCCCACCAAAAGGAGATGACACCTCCCTGATTGAATCAGGGGAGGAGCACCTGGGGACTGCAGGAAACTAAACAATGAGCCTTCCTTGACCCAGGCAAATGTTAAATTAGGGGGGTCGTAAATGGCTTCCTCTTGGAAGGAAACGGGGAGGGGCACTGCATCTGTAAGCAAGCTGAGTTGGGGGAAGTGGACAAACCAGAAATTCCACCATGTGCTTTGGGAAACCACACCCCTCTGGGCCAGAGCATAATTTTAAAAAGATGGATAATTCATAGTGCAGACTTGTAAAAATTATATAAATAATATCATCATTCTTGTGATTTTTCTGTGCACATTTTAAGAGGTGTCAGGACTCTGTGGTATGTTCTTGGGGATAGTAGCGGAATATAGGTTGTTACTCCAAATGTATGTATGTTAAAAATCTGACACATTATCATCTGATACCCATATTCCTTGTGCACATTTGTGTAAAATCTGGAAAAGTTTAGAGGTTGTGTTCTTGATGAAAAGGGCAGAATTCTGTCATAAGTGGACACACCATCTTACAAAGACAGGGATCGGATGGTTTGGTGCTACAGAAAATATGTTAACTGTACAGATAATATTAGAAAAATGGTATATAGATAAATGGGTTTTTGGATCAAAAATATATTTGTGTGCAATTTGACAAGGGGAGGATCCTCTGACCATAAACCTACCTCATCACTCTGACCCACTGTTCCCTTCTCAAATCAGGTCAAAGAGAAATCCTTGACTTATCAAATCGTGAGTGGGTTGGGCAAAGAAAGTTAGCATCCACACCCATTTTCAAAAGACATAAAAAGAGCCACTGGAACCCAGGTAGGGACATTCACTTTCCACTTTCTTGCGGGACGCTTTGCCGGGAGACTCCAGACTTTAAATCCATCAATCTCCAGAGACCAGAGATCCAGAGAGACCAGAGATCCAGAGAGACCAGAACTGTGCAGTACTGAAAGCTGACCCAGATCGCTGTGAGCAGAACCAGAGAACCAGTACCCACTGAAGAGAGAACCGCAGCCAATCCTGAACCGATCTGTGACGAAGTCGCATTCCTGTCCAAAATATAATGTGAGTGCTCAGCCGGAACTGTGCAAAACCCAATCTCTTAGTTTAAAATAATCTAATTCAACTATTTTAACCTATTGAGAACTGCACCATAGGAATCGTGTCATTCTGTCATTCTAAAGCTGCAAACTGTCATCTGTCATTCTGAACTTTAAAATTTAATTTCGAGAATCTACCTTCACAAAATCGTCGGTATCTCCGGAACTGAAATTTAACTTTTATTCTACAGCTGAGATTCTAAGCTTTCCAACGAGCCCTAAACCGACCTGCTACTCCTTATAGTCCCTCCGTAATTGCGCTCGACGCACGCGACTAAATTGCCAGGATTTGACATTTTGCTTCATTCCAGCCACATGTGAAAATATTTGTCTTTTGCTTCCATTATGGAATTCCGTTTTCAACCTGGTAACCATCCCTGAATCATTGATAGGGTTGGCCTGAACTGATTTAAAGTATCTCTCACTCAACCTGAACCTCTAGAGGGAATTAAAATCATTTTAGCATATTTTTCCCTTCTTTGCATACCACCTTTAAAGTACTTTGCCTGTGTTTAAAATCATCCCTGTTTCTCTAAGCTTGCTAGGGGGGAACTGAATTGGTATTGTACTGTGATTGTATTCCTGAAGACTGTGTGTGTTACTTCCATCTCCTTACATTGCATGGGGGGGAGTGAATTGTCAGAGAAAAAGTGATTCTATTATCTTTTGCTGAAATCATATGAAGTTTATTTCTGTACTGCATTGTATTCATCTTTGCATCTCCTTGAGCCATATAAAGCATTTTCAGCTACCTCATACTCTTTACTACTCCTAAGTAATTAAATCAGTGTGCTAGTATAACATCATCCATTGTTGATCACTCACTGTCATATGTCTAAGTGTGATATCAAATATTAATTTATTATAAAAGTGCGATATATATCTATTGTTTAATTTTTCAAATAAACCTTTTCAATTTGCAAAACAAACCTACTTCTTGGCTCAGTGGGGTAAGGGGGATTCTAAGAGAGGGGCGTTATATAAGGGTTTATCATCCAGAGTATAACGTGTCATAAAAATATATAAATAAGGGCTTCCCTGGAGCAATCCCAGACAAGGCACTGACCTAGTGGGAATGCTTGATTGGAGTCATTAACAGTAGTCTCTGATTTCTTCATCTGCCAGCTCCTTGGTTTTCCATCCTGATTCAACATCAATCATGATCTTCATTCCTACAGCTTTCTTTGCAGTCTTCTTGCATTGTGAGATTATTATCCTGATCACACAAAATCCAAGCAATATCATCACTGTCAGGGCTCCAAGGAACTTGAACATATCTGCCATCCAGTGTGGAATGCACAAGAATATTGATCCAAACCAATTTTCATCAGCAATGTCTTCCACTTCATCTATCATCTGGACGTGTAACTTCGTCAGCATCGATACAGTCTCTGTCAAGGTGCCATTTTTGTCATCATGAGAAGGTATGAATGTGCAACGTGATTCTCCAATTTTGGAACAAACACCTCCATCCATAGCTTTAATCATGTCCATGACATATCTATTCTGAAGAGTCATTAGTCGTATGGCACTCAACTCTTTCTTGATAGCATTGAATCCCTTTATGGTAATGTTGATCGTCTGCAACAATTCCCTACTGGTTATTGGTAACCACTTAGTATTTGCATGTGTCTGGATCCAGGGCATGAAGATTATCACAAATATCGATGAAGTCTTAGGGCCTCATTACACGGATGGCGGTAAGGATTTACTGGTACCGGTAAAATACTGATACCGGTAAATCCTTACCGCCTTACTACGAGGTCCCTTTGCGGGTTGGGGGATTTAACGCCTGCTTTTTGCAGGCGTTAAAATCCAACCCGCTAAGGGACCTCGGAGCTAATTACGGCACCGCAAAATTGCGGTGCCGTAATTAGCGCCTTCCCCATTCCCATAGAGCCCTATGGGTCAGAAATGGGAATGGGGAAGGGCAATGGCGGAAAGGGGATTTACTGCCCCTCCAACCTTGGAATGGGGTGGTAAATCCTCTTTCCGCCAAGGCGGTGCCGGTATTTTACCGGTATGAGCCATGGCGCTAATAGCGCCATGGCTCACCGCCTACCGTGTAATGAGGCCCTTACTAAACAATCTGTGTTCATATGAGATGGAATCAAAGGCTTATATTGACTTAGCTGAGAAATTGTCTTCTCTCTTCATTCGATTCAGGAATACAGCAGATGTCTTTTTCCTCAGGTGAGCATCTGCTTTAGGAAACTCGCCAATGTCCAGGTCACTTTTAGGAATCGCCAATGCTGGAACATGGACATTCACTATCGAACATAGTCCTCCCCAATCCTTGGGCAGCTTCATGTAAGCTGTGGATCCACAAGCCCAGTAATGATACATGATCAGTGCTGTTCCAATGCTCATTCCTGGTACATCAAAGATTCGGCCATAATTATGGCTTTCTCCAAGTTTTCTTGTGGCATTATTTCTGAAACATAGCTTTGCTCTATCCAGAGTCACTATCTGCAAGGGCCCTCCTTTGTCTTTGTACCATGTCAGTAGTTTACCAAGTCTCGGCCATAGAGGTTTGCATCCATTCCCTACAATGTCAATAGTCAGTTTGTAGCATCTAATCACTACCCACACTCTGCAGATGACCACTCCTTCTTCCCATCCATCAGGAGAAAGTACTGATCCACAAATCTGCATTTTTTTTATTTTTTTATTATTGTATTTATCCAGTTTTCTGGATTTTAACAAATGCTCGATTTTGTTTTGATCAGACGATAACTTAGGCTGACACCCCTTGTGAGCACTGCGCTAAGGCGTCCTGTAGGATTTTTGCTGCTGCAATAGACCAGTTTGTCTTCTGGCCGCTGATTAGACGGTCCCACCATGTTTCCTCTTCGCTCACGACATGAGTTTCCAGGAGTGGGTGTAGGTAGGATTGTCGAGCCTGTTCAGTCCCAGGACACTGGAGTAGCAGATGTCTGACTGTTTCTGTGTCGGCTTTGCAGAGGCGGCAAATTTTGGAGGGCGACTGACCTCTCATGAACAGGATCTCGTTGGCATGTAGCAAGTTTAAACGTGCTCTTAGGAGGAATTGCCGCAATGGTTTGCTTGGGAATCTTCTGAATAGTTGTGTTGTTTGGTTTAACTTCTTTGGGGTTTGGGGAAAAAGAGCCAGTGTTTTGTTTCCTTTGGCGCTCTCTTGGGTATCAATCCAGTCCGCCTCTTCCAGTTTTTTTTTTTATTTTGTTTGGATTCTTGATGAGATCCTCGTTGGAGCATCCAATTTCGGCCAACTTCGATTGTATCTGCTCAGCCCATTTGACGATCATCCTGCAAGTGCCTGCTTTGATCTCCAGGTCTATTAGGTTGTAGAGGCGAGGTGCATCGGGAAGAATTGTTTTCCTGTACAAGGATATGCTCGCTAGGTTCACTTTGGTGCTCAGTGAAGAGAGGCCCAGTTCTCGCCTGATTGCTTCGATCTGGGTGGAATTCGGCAGGTTCAGGACTGCTTTCCAGAAGGAGCCCTCGAGTTTTTTCCATATTGTAGTTGGAATAGCTGGCATCGCCTCTGCTCCATACGTCAAGGCAGGTATCACCTTAGCTTTGTAGAACCTTATTGTAGGTATCAGTGAGAAGCGCCCAAATTTCTTATCCAGAAATCTGCATTTGGCATCTGTTCTTCCATCTTCAAATGTCTTCTGCTGATTTTCCTGGTCTCTCAAGTCTTCTGTTCACTTCCCATCTGATTTCAGCACCTTTCACTCCAGGCTGTTCATACCTCATGATGTGATTTTTAGTGTGGGCTCTTGCTCTCGTCTTTGTGTCTTGCACATAATCATCTTCATCTGGATCTGTCCATTCTGTTGCCCATGCTAAAAAGGATGTTCAGCCCATAAACTGACCTCTTGTTTGGCAGAGTGCAATGTGAGATAGGCAGTGTGCTGTCTGAACATCTGTTTCAATGCCCATGAATGTCTTAGACTTCCCCATACTATAAGACAGGATTGCACATACATAGCATTCCTCCTCTGTGGTTCTCCTTCCTACCACTTTCATGTGCTGATACCACATGTTGTTTCCCAATGTGCTGTGCTGTCTAGATAATCATTCAAGTCATGATCATCTTCCCTTGTACTTGTCTAAGGTGTCTTTCTTGCCTCATGAGCTCTTATAATCATCTCATAAAGTATGTCTGCCAAGTTTGTTCTCACTGGAGAAATCATAGGGACACTTGTCAGTGAGATCGGTTTCTGTATATGTGCTACCGGTGTAGAAACAGTCACATAAGGTGTCTTCCTATTGGCATAATATGAAGGTAACCAAGAATCATGAATAAATTGCAAAGCTTACTTTCCACCAAAGGGAAGTTTAGACCTATCTTGTTTAGATCATGCAGACCGTGTGGCCGGAGGTTCAAATGTTGATCTCATGGGTTTCCCAGGCTGTTGCCAGACGTTCGCCACAAGTGCTGCAAATAAGTGCTCCATGATACAAACTTCACTCCATACTCCACTCTCTACATAACTTACTGCCTTGAGAAGGAACCTTCGGGTTCAAAACACATGTCGGCTGACCATTCTTTAGAGCATGTGTCTACTTTATGAATATTAAAGAAACACACCTCCACACACTGCATTCAGTGTGTAAATCATTGTAGTCACAAGATCAAATGAAACTAACTTGCAGCGAGATAATCAGGAATTTCGACTACTTCTTATGTCATAATTGTCCTCTAGATCTGCTCCAAACGGCCCTGGCATTGGTTCATGTGTTGGGAAGAATTCTTCTATGTCTTCCCATGCTACTTCTGGATTAGGTTCCATTAACTCTTATATGCGATCTATGTCGCGTGCCCTTTGCCTTCTCTTGAGTTCCAGTTCCTCATCAAACTCTCTTAGTTTCCTTGCTTCCTCCCTTACCCTTTCCTCTACCATTCTTTTCACCTCTCTTCTCTCATTTGCTCTACGCACTTCATAGTCTCTGCATTTTTGCATTCCATTGTCTCTTAATATCTGTTCTTCCTCTTCCTCTCTTTTCATTTCTGGCCTATCTCGTTCTTCGATAGCTCTTTGCCTGTTATCATACTTCCTTTGCTCCTCTGCTCTTTCCTGTTTTCTCAACCGTTCATCTTGATACAGCTGTTCCCGTCTTTGTCTACTCTTTATTATATCCTTGTCTTCTTTCAATCGTTTCTCTCTTTCTTTGTCTTTTTTATCTTGTTCGTCCTGATCTTCTTTTTGTCTTACTTCCTCAATGATCTTTCCATCATGTTTGAGCAATATCTGACCACTCATCCATTTGTTCTGTACGAGCGCAACCTCGTCAGCTTTATTGTTCTCTCCTTTCCATCTTTTTATTTCTCTCCCTCTATTTCTAGAGACATACCTCATTGATCACTTCTCTCTTTGTCCCATGGGACTTTAGGAATCACATCTCTTTCTGGAGTCTTTCCGCGACTCTCGTTGCTGCTACAAGCAGGCGATTTATACGTTGGGTTGCTATACCCTGTCACTGTTTTAAGCTCTCTTAAAGGATATAATCCTTCATCTTTCATACTATCACTATTTACTTCAGGCAAGGTAGGGGGAGCAGAAGGCTCTTCGCCCCCCTCTTTACACTGGTTAAGCATCCAGTCCTCAGGAGGCTGGTCTTCCCTCTCCTCCTGGTACATTTTCCAAAGCTCTATGCTGGCTAACCTCTTTTCTAGCTTCTTTCCCACATATGCTGCGTGCAAATATGTAATCATATGTTGCAAAACTGCTTCAGATAGTGATCCCCTTTCTGGCCATGGCATGAACATTTTATCTGCCACACCCTTAACCCATTCTGCACTGTACTGCTTAAGCTTGGGTGCGTGTTGTGGCAGCTGTTTGCACAGGTGCATGAGCGGAGTAACATCCCCCATCACGACTGACTGTCACAACTTTATTTATTTTACACAAATAAATGCTTTCCAGAAAAATAATACAATATGAGTGTGCACCAATCGGTGTAGCTCCAAGACTCTGTGTCACGTTTACTTCAATCCACTTATTCACTGAACATAATCAGTCGACTATATAAATAAATAATTACATTTAAAATCTCAATGTTTCGACCACAATCTATTTCTTCCTCGTTTTTTCAATATTTTATTTCTTTGCCACATACACCATATACAATACACAGACAAACTGACAGACTGGTTGGCCCACATATATCGACGTCAACGCTCCTCGTGACTCTTTTGGGAAGGTGATAGGATTACAGGGACAATCTAGGTTTACGTTCCATAGTTGTTGGGAAGGTGATTGGGTCTTTAACTTCAGTTGGGGCAACTAAGCCCTCCTCTAATGCTAATTTCTACGAATGTCATCAAATACACAGTGACCCATTGGTTATATAAACTATAGGGCTCTCTATTGCGTGGCCCTTTATAATTGGTTAACACCCTTGAACCCCTCTGTAATATCCCACCTACGCAAGCAGCACGCAGGCTAGAGCTGGTCATAACGATAGCTTCCAAACGATTAACCTGTTCATCTATCATCACCTTTGCAGTCTGCCAGTCAATTAAGCTTTGAATTTAGCCTTGGAAATGTTCTCTGAGTTCGAGAATGTGAGGGAGTATAGGCATATTCTGTCTTCTCGGTTTCGATACAGCTCGTCCCAGTGTCTATTTTCATCCAACCACATGACTCCAGACCATTTTTTGAGCCTTTCTGTATTTAAAATACTATTAAATGATGAACCTCTGAAGTCTTCAATGTTCTCACTCCTCACCTAAGACAGGGGTTTTGTTCTTTTCATACGTTCTGTAACCACTGTGCGAACATTCAGGCCCAAGCTGGCCTTGACTTCTTGGTGTTGAGCATATCAAGCCCTTCCATGATTCACCTCCATGGTTGTTAAGTTTCGATTTCTAACTGAAACATACTGAAAACCTTCCTTTTCACAGGATCTAGCTCTGCTAAAGTGCGTTGTGGAATCATCCATAGTTCATAAGTTTTCTATGCATATACGTTGGTGCATCACTGCAATCATAGCCAGCCTTTAAGGATACTTTGTTTACTTGCGTTACTGCGTCTGTACAATTGTAAAACGACTTGATATCTTCTTCATTATTTCTGTAGCATGAACATCTTCATCTCAAGCCCAAAATGTTGATCACCTTTGGCACCTCCTCCTTAGAGTGCATATAGTGTGTTTATGCCCTCTCCTCTCTGCATCTCTTCTGGGTGTGTCGGCTCTGCTCTTCATGACATCACCAATCTTCTCTTTTGCTCAGTTTTCACACTTCTTCTGGGATTTCATTTAAATGGCCATCATATTGTCATGAATGCATGTATGGCTTTCTCAATGGGAATCTTACATCCAGGATTCTCTTCAGTATAGGTATTCTCACTGGCATTGCACGTGTCTCACACTCTTGCTCCCAACATATAGGCAGCATGGGGGAGGAGCTTTGGCTGGGGGTACTTGGCTCCACCTCTACAGTTTTACAACCAAATCTGACATGCAAGAATGCAGAGCTTTGATTGTTATATTTGACACGTAATAAATACATCACTGGTCTGGAGACAGAGCAGTTTGAAATGTTGCACTGTTTAATAAATGCTCACATTTAGAAAAATAATATTCATGTTACAGTTTTAATGGTGTGTTTTTCTAAAGGTGTATTATAAAATGTTGACGTATTCAAATCTTTGTACATGTAAGATATGCTTTCTGAAGCTTGGTCAAGTCAGTTTGAAAATATGCATGTTTCTATTCATGTCATAACTGCAGGGTTTAAACAGGCCGAGGAAACATGTGTTATAATGCATCCATTTCACAGGTAACATTGCATTGCTGAAAACATTTTTTAAAATATTACTGTTTATCCTTAGAGCCCAATACTGTCTGTCAACAGTGGTTCGAATACATAATTATACTTTACAAAAGGCACTTTGCACTGTTATGCATAAATCATTGTCTGTCATTTTATGCACGGGTAAGAGCTTTGTGGACGTCATATCTTATCACAGAATTTTATTTAATAGCAACTTTATGAATCTGAGTGTTGCTATTGTAAGCTGCTTGATGGGTTAGGCTTCAGAGAACCCCATGGTTAGACATGAAAACCACCTCTCTGATCAAGTACCTGTGTCTAAGATCAAGCGTCAACTTATGAAAAAAGATACATCTTCTAATATAAGGTTTTACTTATGTATGATTACATCTACTGACACTTTCCCATTTCTTATTACACTCGGTCCCACATGCTATTCCAAGGATGATCTTCATGCATTGACAAGAAAAATAATACCATTAGAGGAGCACCTTTGCTCACTCATTTTAACAGTCTCTCCCTTACCAAGGAATACATCCCTGCCATATTGAAATCTTCACTTCTGGCCCCATTGATACAAATATAAAGTATGTATCCCACAGTGTTATATAACTTAAGGGCCATAGCAGACTTGACTTGTCCCTCATATGTGATACTGAAGAAGGTGTTTACATCCCAGCTCCAGTCTTCAATTGAATTGGAGGGGATTTGGGATCTTTGTCATTCAGTGTTTTGACCCAGGTGTGTGATGACAAATGTATGGTGATCAGTGTTTGGCAAGGTTATGAGTACTTTACATGAAGACCAACTATCAACACAGGAAGTGTTGCCATTTCAGTGGCCATTGACACTGTCAATCATGATCTCTTACTATATCTTCTCACCACTGTTGTCCGTGTTTCAGATCCACCACTGCTTTGGCTCTGATTCATTCTCACAAATAGAGAACATAGGGTAAGGATGAAAAATGTAATGTTATCCCCTGTTATAGATGATTGTGAGGTCATCAAGGGTGCCCCATTACTGCCTGTCCTGTTCAATATCTGGGTTAGATACATTTTACTCTTTAAGACTCAGGGTTTTTCTTTCAATTATATGCAGATGATTCACAGGAGCATATCTGAGTGAGTGGCTCAGAGTTACATTTTACCCAGCCTGATTCCTGTTCACACAGGATTGGAGAATGGATGAAATATAGTGGCCTGAAATACAATCAGTTTCATTATAAATTGGGTGGTAATACCAGTGAAATTCCCCATGGATTCCCATGGACTTCAATTAATGGTGACTACCAGCATGTACCACCACTTGTAATTCAGCGGTAATACTGCTGGATCATGGTAATAAAGTTTGGTGGATTTACCACTGAGATGCCACCCAACTCGTAATGAGACCCACTGGCTCAGAAATTGAGGTAATCCTCTTAAAACCAGGATATCTATCTGGTCCACAGACAGAATGTTCCCAATGCCTCCTTATTCTTTGGATACCTTATATTAGGCAAAGTTACACATCTGAGAGTCGTTTGGGAAATTGATTTGGGGCTGGAAGGCCAGATAAACCTTGTGACCCAAAGTGCTTTCTTCAGAATCCACCGATTTTGGCATATGTTGGCTTTCATTCTGAAGGAGACCCATCAAGATGTGTTTGGAGGTCTAATTAATTATAAACTAAACTACAACAATGTCTTGCTTGCTGGGCTACCATACTATCAAGTGAAAGAATTGCTATCTGTTCCGAATGCAGCAGTCCAATTGCTTTTGGGCTATGACTCATTGATCATGTCTCAGATTTGCTCCATTCTCTACACTGGATACACACAAAGGATGAAATAACTTTTAACATTCTACGCCTGACATTTAGGTGCACTCAAATATCCAGCATCTGGATGTTTGAAGTAAAAGGTGATTCCTCATGCACCTTTTCAGACACTCTGTTCTTCTCACCAAGTACTTTTAGTTGTTTTTAAGTTAAGGTGTGTTAGTTGCTTGGCAGAAGGTTTTCAGCTCATGGCTCCTAGTTGTTGTATGGTACCATCTAACATTACGACTTTAGTTGATTTGCTGACATTCTGTAGAGCACTGAAAATGTTGCTATACCGTTAGTATGAGTGCATCTTTTTGATCTCCTATATGGGTTTCCTGATGGTTCTTTAGCAGTAATTGAGTTTACAGGGTTTGTATTATAAATTGAAGTAGAATTAGAAACTGTAGTAAAGACGAGCCGAATGCATCCAACAGGTAAGTGTTTATTCAAGTGTACATGTATAAAAGGACCCCACAAAGCATCAGTCCCTCCTTGCTCTTTTGCCCTCCTCCAACTGCCCTCAAATCCATCCCACCCTCCATTCCACAATCCAATTCCCTCAAACTAGTACAATGCCACCCGCTCCTCCCCTTAAACAATATAAACACAAAACCAACAGTTAACATAGAATGGAGATAACACATAATTTCAACACATATTTCCCTTCTGCTTCCTTCCCTCCATTATCCCCCTTTTATTAATATATATACACATGTGCCATTCACTTCCCCATATAAGAGGGTTCTATTAATTATTCGACACAATTAGATCAATAGTCAACACTCATTCCTTGACATAATCTATGAACCTACAGTGGCTTGTCCTAATCAATCTTGGCATCACAATCTCTCTCTTTCTCTCTCTCTCTTTCTCTCTCTCTCTCTCTCTCTCTCTCTCTCTCTCTCTCTCTTTCCACCTGTGTGTGACACCATAATATTGTTCATTCGTGCTGGTATCCACCCTTTCTTGTGTTCTCATACCTGTAATGCTTATCCAAAATACAAGCTGAAACAGCATGGCGTCGTTGCACAGCCATTTTGGACACTCATCTTCCAACACTGCAATAAAAGCCTGCATCTCCATGAACCTGGTAAAATGAACAAGGATTTCAGCAGCGAAAGCAGAGCAAGGTCACTTAACTACATAAATATTATTGCTGAGTGGACGAACTGTGGAGAATAGTTATTGTATTGTCCACTGAAGGACAAATACAGGAAGGGAGTCGAAGCGTTCTGCAGCTGCATGATAAGGAGTTCTGGGAATGAATGCAAGGAGAGGGGTGCTGGGTTTTTCCACTCCTGACAGTTTTTTTCACTTGTGATCTGCTCTTCAGCCGAGGGTAGTTACAACTGAGAAGGGTGGGGACATGCCCCATAAAGAGAAGAGGGTATTCTGTGGAAGGCAGTTAGAACTTGGACCCCCGGGTGATGCAGTCTGAGAGGGAGGCCGCTCCGCTTCAGACCCCATTAGTATGAGTGATCTCTTCGCCTACCTGCTCTGGGACTAAGCAGTGTCGCGGGGGCTAAGATGAAGGGGTCTTCTGCTCCCTTGCTAATGGTGGCCATTTTTCTATATGTTTTTATATATCCGAGTATATGTTTGTTTTAGCATGCTGAGTTCATATATATATATATATATATATATATATATATATATATATATATATATATATATATATATATATTGAGTGAATAAAGGGCCTATAACAAGCCATTTTCATTTCTATTATAACGATTAGTCTAAGAGTGATTTTTTGCCTGTCCGAGTCCAATAACTTGTTTTGCCAGGGGCTGGGGAAAACGTAAATATGAGGGCTCTCCCCACGTGGCCAAGCAAAAGCAGAACAATACAGTAGTCCTCCTTGCCTATGAATACCCATCTGCAAACATCTTTAAGACCACCTTTATCTTGCACAAGGCCATCATTAGCATCTCTTCCTGTTGTGCTCTCTCCCATCAAGACTACCTTGTCAAGATTACATTTAAATCCATATACTAGCCTCACAACATTAGACAATATCTCTATAACCTTTTTAGGATCTGAAAATGTCGTCCTCCCTTTTATCACATTTGTCCCTTTTTGATCCTCACCCATGACCGTAGAGACAATTTCACATCCCCTTTCACTTTTACCTTCCCTATCCTCTCAGCGTAATATCCTTTGTACTTCTTTTGAGTCTGAATCAGTTTTCTTTCAATTTGCCTACTCATATTTTCATTTTGTTCTGTATGCTTTCCCTCTTTCTGCCGTAGTTCATTAACCCAACTTGGGTTAAGGCTGGTGTTAACTTCCCTCCCATACATTAGTTGAAAGAGAGAAACTCTTGTAACTGTAATAGGCGCCACTCGCATATTCCCTATGAAATTCATTAACCTCTCTCTTATAGTCATAGAGTTCCTTATAGATTGTTCAACCGCACCAACTATCATTCTGTTAAAGCATTCCACCAGCCCATTGCTCTGTGGATGGCATTATGCACTAAACTTCCACATTATTGCCTTCTCCTGGCATTTTACGCATTTTCAGCACTCATGAACTTATTGAAAAACCAGATCCATAAAACGTATAACTTCTTCTCTGGTTATTAATTTTACCAACTTAATTTCAGCCATTTACAAAAAAATCCCTCATCAGAATCATAAACCTGCCCCCTCCTTCAGTGTTGTAATAGGGATCCAATCAAAAGGTGTAACATCTTGCTTCTGCAACTTCCCACTGTTATCAGAGTGCAAACATGGCCAATAATCTCTCACCTTTCTTTCTGCCATTACAACAATGCCTGCCCACCCATATTTCTCTCTTAGATTCCTTTTATTATCAGTAAAAACTGAGAGTCCATAATGAGCTTCATTAACTAACCTTTCTCTGATACTGGTGGGAGCTACCAATACTTGCCCTCTCAGAAGCAACTGCTTTTCTGTAGACAATTGTTCTTTACCCTCACAAAATGCATAATGTTCAGCTTTAATGTCTTTCTTTGAAGGCCACTATTCTTGTGTCCACCTCATAACTTCCACCAATATACAGCCAGCATTCAAATCCTTCTCCCATTAATCCTTAGTAATTACTGTATGTTGGTTAACAAATATGCTACCCACACTCGCTACCACTTCTTCTGTTTTTTCTCATCTACTTCGGACTGACTTGACTGTTGGGGTAACCTTGACAGAAATTCTGAAAGCTTTTATTATGTATTCCTTGAACATATTGTACATGAATTTCATATTCTTGCATTGTCATACTCAACCTAGTGGTCCTAGGTGTTGCTCTCATCATTGCCTTCAGCACCAATACTTACAGAAGTGGTTTATGGTCTGTTTGTATTACAAAATGCTGGCCCCACACATAGTTCCCAAAATATTCCCCACCCCACAGACATGCTCCAAATTTACATTCAATTACTGAATACCTACTCTCACAATCCACTGCTGCTCTCGATGCATGGCAAATAGTTATTTCCTTTCTTCCTTGCTTCCTTTCCCTTGAGACAACACAGCTCCCAAACCTTTCATATTAGCATCAACTGTGACCACACCAAACCCTCCTAGGCTCCTCACCTCACATATTTCCTTTTATTTCTTCTACAGTTCCTTGTCATTGTACATCCCACGTATCTTTCTTCTGCAAATTTCTGATTGTATGACTCTTCTATGCATAGTCCTTTGTAAAGTTACTGTAAAACTCTGCTATCCCTAGAAAAGCATGCACCTCATCCTTATTAGCTGGAATAGGCACCTCTGTGACAGTCTTCATTGTGTCCTCCTTCAGTTTATACCCCTCCCCACTTCTCAGATGACCAAGATACTCCACCTGCTTTGCCCTAAACCTGCACCTGCAGGCTTCTATAGTCAAAGTGTTACTTCTCAGTCTGTTTAGTCCTTCATATATGCATGTTTATGCTGTTCCATTGTGCTACTTCCATACAGCAGTAAATCATCTTGATAAACCAACGTGCCTGGAATTCCTTTGAATATATGACTCAAAACCCTTGGAAAAACCTGTGTCACAGACGCTAATCCGAATGACATCCTGTGGTCATGGAATAATCTAAAAGGCGTAATGAAGAATGTAAGCACCTCTTCTGTTAGTGGTATATGGTGGTATGCCACGTACAAGTCCAATGATGAAAACAATCTGGCATCATTGATACAGTTCAACATTTCTATTATCACAGGCATGGGGTACTTATCTACCAAAATGTTCTTATTAAGGTCTCTCAGGTCCATGCATACTCTGATCTTCCCATTTTTCGTGTTAGTCATCACTATAGGACTTACCCATTCAGCCGATTATTTTTGCCTTCTTCTATCAACCATTCCAATTCCTTTTGAACATCCTCCTTCACCGATATGGTAATCTGTCTCAGCTTATGATTACAAGGTGCAGCCCAAACGTTGAGCGCAATTTTATGTGCATATCCTCTTAAACATCCAACCTTTTTTAGAAAATAACATCCAACCTTTTTTAGAAAATACTTCAGGAAAGTCCTCTTCTTCATTTCTTGTCCCTTCTATGAACATGACCGGTTCCTCTAGATTGGGGTCTAGGTGACTCCCTAGAGCAGCTAGATCTCACCATCCTAGTACTTCTACTCCCTTCTTAGCCACACATATGTTTGCCACAGACATTCTGCTTTTGAATTCAACATTCCGATTATGTTAATCCTTTACCCTTCAAAATCTCTGGGGTCTCTGATTTCTGACCTTTTAAGAGTTCCTTTCAACTCTCCTTCTCGTAATTTCCCCCATCTGCTCTGCATTATAATATGGAGAGCAACTATCCACCATCACCTTTGTTGGAAAACAACCACTTTAGACTGTACAGCTGGGACACTTCATGCTTGAGCAATCATGTGTGGCTTTGGTCATTATTACTAATCTTTCCTCATCAGAACTGTCTACTTCTTCTTCTTGTATATAGGATATTCTCTTCTTCCTCTGGCACATAGCAGCAAAATGTCCCCTTATGCCACAGTTGGAATACGTTTGGCTTATTGCAGGGCCGAATTTAGGATTTGCAAAATGTCCCTATTTTCCACAGTGAAAGCATGTATTCTTCTCACACTTGCTGGAATTCATGTACTTTTTCATTTCCCCTTTTTCTCATTCTCCTTTGAGGGTATTTTCTTCTTGAATCCCACTTTGTTCTTTTTTACCACACTTACTTGACCTATTTCGTTAGCATTCGTAGTTTCTGTAACATCAGCCTTCTTTTTCTCCTTAATGGTTTTGGAACATAGCTGTGTGTTCAACTTTTTTGGCTATAGCTGTAAGGTCCCCTAAAGCAGGACTACCACACATCCAGCATCTTTCACGGGTTACTGGACTCTTAATGTGAATTATGATCTGGTCTTTAATAAGTATTCAGTTCCTATCCTAACATTGAAATTTCATAAAAAAGCCACATTTCGTAAGTAGCTAACATATTCTTCCACTGTTTCGTTTTGTTCTAGCTTCCTAGTATAAAAGTTGAATCTATTGATAACAATGTTTGTTTTGGGTATGCAATGACTATCTATTTGCTTGAGAGCTTTCAGTATATATTCATATCTCCTCCACCTAGTTCCTCTTTTATAGGGGGAATATCCCTATATTATTTCTTCCCTACTGGACCTGAGGCATGCATTAATAACATCATTTTAGGATTGAAGTCATGTTCAACAGCACTCAAATAATGTAAACAATATTGTTTCCATTCATTCCATGGCAGTGTAGGTATGCATGGGATGGGCAGGAAGTCTACTGGTGGATGTACTGTAAGAGGAATTTTGAATACATATTAAATAGATAGTGTGCAAATAATCATAATCTCTTTTTATACTCTGGTGTTGCACTCTAGGTGCATCTTCTATTCACACTTTTGTACTGTGTCCTTTCTTACCTGCTACAATCCTCCTTGTTCATTTGCCCACCAGCCCGCCCTTCACATACCACGAGGACCGTACCCAACTGATGGCAACCAGCCACAATCCTCACGGGTCACGGCAATAGACCAGGCACCCTGACCCAGCAGCCACCATGAGCTAACCAATCCCTCCTCTCTTCAAAGATACTAGCCCATCAGGGCCCCTGTAAATCCTTACAGGACCTATTTGTACGAGATTGCAACTTGGCACACAACTCAGCTCGCCTAGGTAAGGCTTACTGTTTCTCACCACCTCAGTGAGCCATTTTACATTACGTACAAATACAGCAATCTATAGAAATACTCAGGCCATACTTACGTTCTCACCATCTTCTATTCTCTCCCTCTCCTTCCTTTGCCATGTATTAATTATTACCTTATTCATTTCCAATGTTGTAAAATGAAAAGCAAACACCTAAAAATGAATATGAATATCCTAGGTAATGTGTTAAATCATGTTCACAATTATCACTTTGACTATGTATCACAATACCCACCAATGCACCAAAATGTATGTAATCCAACCTTAATAAAGACCAAGGGGGGGTTGAAACACTTGTCGGATGACCACCAAGGAACACAATAAAATAGACCTCACTGTACTAATCAACTGTGTAGACTTCAAATCTATTTAGGAACGTGCAAGGTATCCAGGTAGAAACAAACCTCCTTTTTAAGATGGCTGCTGTTCTTACATGAAAATCAACCTGGTGCTTTCCTCTGAAATCTGCATTGCACTGATTTTACTTCTTTTGTTACAATATCACCACCAGGCAGCATCACGTTGCAATGTGCTTTCCTCCTAGCCCCACTTTGTGCCGATCACACTCATGCGTGTGATTGGCCCCTTCGTACTGGTCTGTTTTGTGGTCTGTGCACCTGTCTGCGCTTCTTGAGTGTGCCTGCTCACCACATTGGGCCTCGCCTCACCTTCTCATGAGGCACTTCCCTGAGAAATGGACACACTCGACTCTCGGGGAGTTCAAGCTGCTTCTCATTGGGTTGATTTCACACGAACTGCGAGAATCAATCGCAGGGTCCTTCATGCATGACTTCAGTCCCTCATCACCAAATCTAGTAAGGACTAGCTGCTGGATGCATCCAAGGTAAGTCTATATTCAATTGTATATGTACAAAAGCACCCCCACAACATCCATTCCCTCCTTGCTCCTTCGCCCTCCTCCAATCAGCCTCAAATCTCTCCCACCAGCCATTCCACATTCCAGTTCCCTCAAGTTAGTACAATGCCACAGAAACATTTCTTGAGTGAGTGAGTGTGTGTGTGTGTGTTTGTGTGTGTGTGTGTGTGTGTGTGGGGGGGGGGGTTATTATTTTGGAACCTATGGACAAAAGTGCATGCAACTTTACACATGAAAGGTTTGATGCATTCGGATTTTTATGGCAAATCACATGAAGTTACATCCAGTGGAGCAATGTTATATAGGTACGGGGCCTCATTACGAATCAGGCATTAAGGGGTTAACGGCGCTGTAAACGGCGCCGACCCTTAACGCCTGATTCCGAGGTCCCTTTGCGCCATGGTGAGTTTAACGCCTGCTTTTTGCAGGCGTTAAAATCCATGGCGTTAAGGGACCATGGTGCTAATTATGCCACCGTAATTTACGGTGGCGTAATTAGCGCCTTCCCCACTCCCTTTATGCCCTATGGGGCAAAAATGGGAATGGGGAAGGGTAAAATGGGAAATGGGGATTTACCGCCCCACTCACCTTGGAATGGGGCGGTAAATCCGCCATCCACCATGGTGTAAACGTAGTTTACACCATTATGGTAAGGGTACGACCCAGTCGCTGTGACCGGGGGCATGGCCAAAGGCCATTTGCATTAGGCAGAGCAATTTTTGCCACTGTGCCTAGCTCATAAGTAAAGTCCATATAGCAGGTACGGAGAATAAAAGGCATGGTCAAAGGTTTTTAATACATGTAAATTCATACGCCTTGGATATGGTTATGATGTTTTTTCCCCTGCTCACTAGTGAGGGTTGTGAGTGAATCAATCCTAAGGGTAAGACAGGATAACCACAAAAGATACTCCAACCACTCTCTGTCGGTAGACCGTAGACCTAGCAGACCAGTCTTGGATTCACTCAGGGTAAGGCTTGTAATAAGGTACAGCTAGTTTGAATAGGCAATCCAAGAAATTCTATCAGACGAGTTTACTGTAAAATATACACGTTATTGCATAGTTACACAAAAGTCACAAGATGTTCAAATGAGTACTATACATTTAGGACTTAACACACTTAACGCCTATTGATAAAATTAGGAAATGGCCTTAGGTCAGGCCCTTCCTACTCCTATTGATATTACCTTACCTACACCTGAAGGAAAACTCAGGGTATTATAATGCTAAGGGATTGGGAGAAAAAAGAGATCCTTAGACATGGACAATACACATCAGGTAGTCATGTTCAGAATCCACAATGCCATCGTGTTCCTCACAATGTCTAGTATATCGTAAAATAAGTAACTCACAGGCCAAACATATACTTGAGTGCAGCACTTAAAGGTAGTGAATAGTTAAACAATTAAAACAATTTCTAGTTGGCCACCAAAAAGTACAATGTAATCACATGCATAATACCAAATCCAAATGGTCTCAATGCACCTTCAGAAAAATATGGGAGACTGATGAATTTCTATGGACAGGAGTGCAGTATTTTATTAGTTTTAACTCATTAATAAATCACAGGTACGAGCTAAAATCCAGCCTATAATGAGAACCACAGGACCTCATTACAACCCAGGCGTTAAGGGGTTATCAGCGCCGTAAAAGGTGGCGGCGCCGTTAAACCCTTAACGCCTGATTACGAGGTCCCTTTGCGGGTGGCACTTTAACGCCTGCTTTTAGCAGGCGTTAAAAAACCAACCTGCAAAGGGACCTAGGAGCTAATTACGGCACCGTAATTTACGGTGCCGTAATTAGCGACTTCCCCAGTCCCATTGAGCCCTATGGGGCAAAAATGGGAATGGGGAAGGGCCATGGCGGCATGGGGAATTACCACCCCGCCAACCTCGGAATGGGGCGGTAATTCCCCATTCCGCCATGGCGGAGTCGGTAAGTTACCGGCATGGACTATGGTGCTATTAGCACCATGGTCCAACGCCTGGGTCGTAATGAGGGCCACAGACTGTTGTGGGGACCGATGAAAAATGCCTAAGGTCAGTCACTTTGCAGGAGGTCAAATGTTTGTAGAAGTTTCCCCCTAGGGAATAATGGGACAAACTTATATGGGTTAAAGCCGGGTAAGTAGCAGCTCTACCCAAAATGTGTAGCTAAGGAACTACCCAACACTCTGCAAAACCATAGGAGCCCCCATGAAGTATACTGATAAACTGAAGTCAATTGTGTTAAATGATAGAGGGTGGCCAGCAACACCTGCTGCTCCTCAACCTAAGGGACCCTTGATGATGATTCCAAAGAATATATGAGGGCCCAGGGACAAATGCTTATGGCACAAGTTACTGATTTATCTCATGAACAATGGGAGAAACCAGTAAGTATAGGGCTTCTTTAACAAGCCTGTGAAGAGGATACCATACCCAGGGGCTTAAACCCTGGACCTGACATAAGCTGTCCAGAAAAGAAAAATTATCTATGTACTCAGGAGGACTTCCAACCAGCCAGAAGCAGAGACAGTGATGGAGAAAGTTGCAGGAAGACAGAGGAAGACGACCAAGGGGATCCAGGAAGCACTAGGGGCAAGAAGTGGTAGCCAGTCAGGATGCAGGCAATGAAACGCGATCTGAAACATGTACAGGACTGGTGAGATGATGTAGTAAGAGTTTGTGATTCACACTGTCAATGGCCACTGGAATGCCAACATTTTCTGTGTTGATAGTTGGCCTTCGTCAGAAGCACTCATCACCTTGTCACACACTGCTCACAATAAATTCTCCATCCCATGCCTGGGTCAAAATATTGAATGACAAAGATCCAGAATGCACTCCTATTCAATAAAAGACTGAAGCTGTGATGTTCCAATATTGCATGTGAGGGCCAAGGAAAACCTACTATGGTCCTGAAGTTATTTACAATGGTGGGATCCATAATTGATGATTTTATCAGTGGCGCCAGAACTGAAGATTTCAATGAAGTGGGGATTTCTCCCTTCCTAAGGGAGAGATTGATAAAATGAATGATCAAAGGTGTTTGTTTAATGGTGTTTTATTTCTTGTTAATGCATTAAGATCATACTTGGAATAGCATGTGGGACCGAGTGTTAAAAGAAATGGATAAGTGTCAGTAGATTTATTCATACACAAGTCAAACCTTATATAAACAGAGGTATCTTCTTTCATATGTATAAGCTTGATCTTAAACACAGACACTTGAGTAGAGATGTCTGATTTCTCAGCATGGTGTAGTTTGAAGCCTAACCAACCAGGAAGCTTACGATGTGATAGAGGTGCTATTATATATAATTCTGTAACAAGATATGGGGCCTCATTACACGGAAGGCGGTAATGGTTAACGGCCACCGTTAATGGTAACGGTGACCGTTAACCATTACCGCTTTACTACGAGGTCCCTTAGCGGGTTGGTGCTTTAACGCCTGCTTTTTGCAGGCGTTAAAAACCAACCCGCTAAGGGACCTTGGTGCTAATTACGGCACCGCAAAATTGCGGTGCCGTAACTAGCTCCTTCCCCATTCCCATTATGCCCTATGGGGCAAAAATGGGAATGGGGAAGGGCAATGGTGGAAGGGGGAATTACCGCCCCACCAACCTTGGAATAGGGCGGTAATTCCCCTTTCCACCAAGGCGGTGCCGGTAATTTACCGGCATGGTTCAGGGTGCTAATAGCACCAAGAGCCTCATTACACCGCCTTCTGTGTAATGAGGCTCTTGGTGTCCACACAACTCTGACCCATGTAGAAAATAACAGACAATGGGCCTCATCAGGAGTTGGGTGGTATCCCGGGTGTAAATCCACCAGAATACCGCCCAACACAATTACCATTACCGCCACTTGGTACGCCTCTTGGTCAGGCGGTATTACCACTGGATTACAAGTGACGGTGTAAATCCCCATTTTTTTTAAAGTCCATAGGACTCAATGGGCATTTTCTGGAATTGTGCCATGGTAATAGTGCTGAAAATGGATGTAAAGTCAGCGGTTTTACCTCAAGCCCAGAGCTGGAGGTGAATCCTCCATGTTTCTGCCCAACTCATAGTTGGCCAGTGCAGTAATGAGGTGGTAATGCTATTACCGCCTCATTTTTACTGCCCCGCCAAACTCGTGATGAGGCCCATGTATTATGCATACCAACACCAAGTGCCTTTTGTGAACTATAATTATATATTGGAAGCCCTCTTGACAGACAGTATTGGGCCTTAGGGATAAACACTAATATTTTTTAAATGTTCACCTTTGGTGTAGATGTTCTCAGCAATGCAATGCTACCTGTGAATTCGATGCATTATACCACGTTTCCTGTGACTTTCTAAACCCTGTATTCTAAAACAGTTATGACATGAACATAAACATACTTATTTTCAAACTGACATGACCCTGCTTTAGAAAGAATGTCTTGCATGTTAGGAAATGTAGAAAGAGTTGAACACTTTAACATTTTACAATACACTTTCATAAAAACACATAATTCAAACTTTGTTTTTCTAAATGTATTTATTAAGCAGTACAACATTTCCAACTGCTCTGTCTCCGGAGATGTATAGCTCTTAGATAGAATACTCAAAGCACTATTGGGTGTAAAACTCATTACTTTTCAGTCCCCTCACTTTGCCTTCTACCATATGTGCGACTTTGAAATCTCAGGCATTATTGCATCACAGCATAAAATATTTAGCCATTGTACAATAAAAGTTATCAAAACTGAAATGTCTATATTTTTTATATATTTTATATATGTTATTGGGCCTCATTCCGAGTATGGCGGTAAGGGATAGCGGCCACCGGTAACAAGACCGGTGGCGGTAATCCCTTACTGCCAAACTCCGAGTTCCCTCTGCGCCCTCGCCCTTAACGCCTGCTTTGAGCAGGTGTTTAAGTCGAGGGCGCAAAGGGGCCTCCAAGCCAATAACGGTGACCGTAATGAACGGTCACCGTTATTTGCATCTTCCCCATTCCCATTGAGCCCTATGGGGGCTCATTTGGGAATGGGGAAGAGCCTTGGTGAATGGGGAATTACCGCCCCGCCAACCTTGGAATGGGGCGGTGATTCCGCCATCCACCAAGGCGCTGCCGGTCCAGGTACGGCGTCAACCAAGGCGTTAATAGCGCCATTGGTTAGCGCCGTACTCGGAATGAGGCCCATTATCTTTTTTGTATTTTTATTTTATTGGTTGCTTTGTTAGGCGCTTATACCGCAAGTAAAATACCGTTTCAAAGTGACCACAGGGCGAGGGGAGGGAACTAGGGAGTGAAAAACATTATAAAACATGATATTTAATGAGAGCAATGGCGGAAAAAGGAAGGAAGGACAAACCTACTATGCCTTGTGAGTTTTCAGAACGTGCAATTGCAGCAAGGATGATAAAAGATGGCATACGTACTGGGTATTCCAGGCTCTTGGGTGACACACAGATGAAGTGTTTGGGTTGTTGAGTGCTACACAGCCAGGGGCCATATTAGGGATACGTGCGAAACTTGCAGGGTGTAGAGTGTGCTAAGGCAAGTGCTGTTGGAAGACAGGAGTTTGGAATATTGGGTGCAGGAGGTCAGGTGCCCAGAGGATGTATAAGGGTGCCGGGCACCAATCACAGCAACTGTGGGATTAGCAGAGAAGAGAAGAAGGGAAGGAGGAGGTAAAAAGGAGTAGCTTATGGACTTTAAGAAAGTCCTGTTCAAGCCGCAGAGGCAGGGTGAGGCTGTTCCATACAAGGGAGCCAGCCGAGGAGAGTGATCAACCACCTACCCTCTGCTTAGCAAAAGGCTCTACACACAAAGGGTTGGTGTCAGAAGAATGTAGTGGATGAGGCAGATGTATTTGAATTTAATCCATGAAGCAACCGGGAGCCAGTGAAGACTTTTTAGGGCAGGAGAGATGCGGTCCCTGGGTTTAAGGCACAGGATAAATCTTGCTGCCTTATTCTGGATTAGCTGATGAGGTTGCAGAGTGGAAAAAGTTAGATTCAGGAAGAGGCTAATGCAATAGTCAAGTCTAGAGAGATCCAGGGCTCGGGTAACGTTGAGCCTCTGGGGGAAAGTGAGAAACGGGAGAATTCCTTTGAGAAGGAAGAGCTGTAAGTGGGACTTCCTGGCAATGTCCTGAGTGTGAGGGAGGAAGGAGAGAGAAGAATTGAAGATGACTCCAAGGTTTCCGGCTTCAGAAGAAGGAGCGGGGGGAGCCCAATGAGGAAGGCCAGAGTGAATGAAGGGAACGATGGGAAGGATCTCCGTTTTAGAGGCATTGAGGTAGAGATCATTGGAGGTGCACCAGGACTGGATGGCAGATAGGCATTCAGGCAAAGATGGAGTGTGCAGGAGGGTCAGCAGAGGTTTGAAAAAGAGCTCTGCACCATCTGCATAACACTGGAAGTTGGAGGATAAGGAGGGGATGAGGCGTGTGAGCAGAGCAAGTCAGATTTTAAAGAGTGAAGGGGAGAGGATAGAACCCTGGGGGAAACCACAAGTGGAGAAGGAAGTAGGAGAGGAGAAGGTGCCCAGGATGACTTGGGAAGAGCGGTCAGTAAAAAAAGATGTCAGCCAGTCCAGTGCCCGTTCAGAGATACCAAGAGTATTGTGGAGCCTTTTTATGAGGATGGAATGCTTGAGTGTGTCAAAAGCAGAGGAGAGATTGAGAAGGATGGGTACAGCATGGGAGTTGAAGTCCAGAGATGCGAGCAGTTCTACACGGGTGTTCAGAAGAGCAGTTTCCATGCCTCTGGATGTTCAGAATCCAGATTGATGGTCGGGGAGAGAATCAACAAGTTCAGTGTGATAGTTGAGTTGGGTCAATGCCAACTTCTCCAGCAGCTTCCCCAGGAAAGGGGTTGATGGAAATAGGGCGGTAATTGGCAGGGCAGTTAGGGTCTGCTGAAAGTTTTTTCAGGAGTGGGCACACAAGGGAGTGCTTGAGGGAGGAGGGGAAAGATCCAGTGTCAAAATAGTGATTGCAGAAATCAGCAAGTGCGGGACAAGAGAGCCAATGTTATCCTTAATGGTCCTGGACGAGCAGGGGAAAACTGTTTGGAAGAGAATTTCATGGAGCGGACAACTCTGGTAACTTCTTCAGGTGTGAAATGGGAGAAGGAGGTGAAGGAGGAAGCAGGAGGGTGAGGGTCCAACTGAGGCAACGGGGTGTGGAATGGGTTGGGAGGGAGTGTAGCAAGGGTGTTCCGGATATCCTGAGTTTAAGTGGCAAAGTGTGTGGCCAGTGCGTTGCAGAAGGTCTGGGAGGAAGAGAATGCAGAAGGGTTGGCTAGTTCCCTGCAGATCTTGAAAAGATCAGCCGTGTCGTTGGATGCACTGGAAACTCAGGCCTGTATTTGGGCCCTTTTCTTGGCACAGATTCAGAGTCTGTATTGCCTCTGGTGCAGGCGGCAGGCCAGTTCGTCAGAGGATGAGCCTGTGGTTTGCCACTTCCATTCCGCCGTCTGGCACTTTCATTTCAGGGCCGCAAGTTCATAGTCGTACCAGGTGTTACGCTTAGAGGCAGGTTTCAGGCGGACCCTCATGACTGGAGCAAAAATGTCAAGAGTATTGGTGATGGAAAGGTAGAGGATGCTGAGAGTAGAGTCAGAGGTACTATCAGGGGTAGGCCTGTGAGGGGGATGAAGTTGGAAGCAAAGGCAGCAGATCACACTTGTTTCATTGGACGGATGTTAGTGAACGAGGTTGGCAGGGCTTTGGGGGGTGGTCAGAGGTTCAAAGGGATCAACTGGGAGGAGAGGAGAGAGTGGTCTGACCACCAGTGAGGGGTGATTAGTAGGGTGGAGAGAGAGAGGTCAGAGTGTATGAGCATGTCCAGAGTGTGTCCAACTGAGTGGGTTGGCCCGGACAGGAGAATGGAGAGGGAAAGCGAGGTGCAGAGGTCAGTGAAAAGATTGGATGCAGTGCCTGTGGCGTCCAGTTGGATGTTGAAATCACCCGGGAGGAGGAGGTTGGAGGTGGATGAAATAAAGGAAATCAGCCCATTCCGAGAGGAACAGGGTGGTGGCACCTGGAGGCCAGTAAATCATAGCAATGGTCATGGTTGGGATGGCACAGATGACCAACTTGCAAACCAGCCTTTAAATGGAAGAGTAGAGCTGGGTGGGTAGGTTGGAAGCAGGAACCCACTCAGGGAACCTAAAGGCAACCCCTCCCCCCGCCAGTGCGGTGGGGTCGAGGCTTGGAGATGATTAGCAGTGACTTAGCTGGCATTGAACCATGTCCTGGTAAGATTGAGAATGCTGAGGTCAATGTCTTCAAGAAGGAGGCATATGTCAGCAGAGTGTTTTTGTGTCTGAGCAGGTGTTAAGAGTCACCAGGTGGAGTAGGTCTCTGCCTTTAAAGGTTTTCTGAGGTGGGGTGCAGGGGCGTGGTACACCAACCAGAGGAGGGAGAGAGAGAGTAGAAGGTGGCGATGCAGGAGAAGGAAGGAAATTAATGAGAGAAGGCAAGAACCGGTCAAAGAGAAAGAGGTTGGGGTTTGGGCCCTCAACCAAGATAGTGCCTGTGTGATAGACATTAATGAAGCAACGTGAAGATGAGAAGCCGGCCAAGAGGGCTTCCGACTTGGTGCCGGCATTAATGGTAGAATATGTGGCAGGAGAGAGGGTGGAGATGAGGTGATGTGTCCATAGATCTACAGAGGGGACAGACAAGAGGATATCCATGAAAACCTCTCTAGCCGTAGCACTGACATAGGTTTCTACGATGGGAAGTTCAGGATTTGCACTCAAGATGTCTTTTTTGCCTTTTTTCCTACTGGACTTCGTGAAAGAGGGGTGAGATGAAGAGAGCCATAGGGTGGCAGAGGTTAGTCGAACAATTAAAGAAGAGAAAAGAGGCAGCACAGCACAGATCTAGCTAACTCACCAGGTGGAATAGCCACTGGCTGGGGGAATGCTGCCGGTAGGGGGGCAGGCTCTGAGCACTGCTCAATGACACTGTTATCTTTAGACCTGTATCCTCTCCTGCCCCAGGTTTGCAGCGACTTACAGAGAAGACAGCCCGTCGGCAGAATTGCGTTGTGTGGGCCTCCCCCAACTTTCCTTGTGTCCAGTCCTTCCCTGGAGCAAGAAACAGGCTGCAAAGTCACTGGTGGTCAAGTAGACCAGGGGTCTTCTGTACTACCTGTGGCTCAATCAATGCGTCCATTGCTTCCACCAAGTGTCCCTGCTCTTCCTCACGTCGCTTCGCCTTAACCAGGATTAACCATGCGTCACTCTTAGATAGAATACCACTTAGCAACAGAGGTGAAGAGCTGCAACTTTTGAAAAGGTAACCTCCCATACAAAAGCAGAGCTCTCATATGTTCCCATGGAAATTAGAAACAGGTATAGTCTTCTAAGATTTGAAATTAAAGTTTTGTATTGGGTTACAGTTGATTTTAATTGAAAGAAGTCAGTGGATAGTACAGATGTCTGTCAACATGTTTCCAAACATCAACATTGCATTTTGTTGTATAGTCAAGTCTGGGGTAAATCAGGGGGCGCCTATATTTCTTTGTCTAATTTCCTGCAATGGTGCAATATCATCATACACTTACAAAAAGGCCTTTACGGAATTTTAAAAAAGATCAGAGGAGGAGACTTTACAATTCTTATCCAGATTGGAGTTAACCAAGTCCAATAATTCCCCCCCACTTATCAGCTTAGATCTATTGTGTAAGGTGATATTTGGTTGTGCATAACATTAGCACAGCTATATAATATTACATAAACAAAACAAATTATCTGACCTTATTACAGGGAGAGTTGAACTCAATGTACTTGAAATGAATATGTTGAGATAAAATGTGGTCCAAATGATGTTATTTGGATTGTGACGGCGTGTTGGTCAGAAAAGAGAAATAATCTGAGAGAGTATTCAATTCATACAAGGTATCAATATTTTCTGCATGAGCTACACACATATTTAAATAATCTAGGATCAGCAAATTGAAGTCTTTACCTACAAATGATCAGGATAAAACACAAACTAACAACAACCATGAATATATGGTCTGACTTTAAACTTACTTTTAAAAAACAAATGGGCACTACAATTTGGTTGACTTAAAAGCAAAGACTTTGATGACAAAAAGATCAGGCATTCATCACTTAAAAAGATGTTATGATATACTGCTGTGCAAGAAAAAAGTCATCCTCCATGACAGTATATAGCTCAGACCAACAACCCACTAGCTGAACTTTCCAAGATCTGTAATGAGCTATGATCACCACTCCAATGTACATCGTATACTGCTGCATTACAGACCTTTGCTGAGCAACTGTCCAACCTTTTCTCTGACAAGATTAAAGGTATTCACTAAACCATTCCTAAAATGACCAGATCTGCAGCTCTTCATGGATTGACATGCGCATTCATGCCACCCTTTGCCCCTTAAATCAGCATCTAAAACCAATATCATCCAGAAGGTGCAAACATGAAACCCTTACTGTAACATGTCCTTCTCTTCCCAGCCAAAACAATCAAAGAAATACCTCTTCTTTAGCACATGTTCTTACATTGCAGGACATTAGCTCCTTCTCTTCATGTGTTTTCCTGGCTATTATCAAGGAGACTCATACTTCCCAACTTCAACAAAAAAGCTAACTTGGACTCACATCTCGCTACTGTGCATTCACCAAAAAACCTTTCATCAGCAAAATATGGGAACAGGTGACAACTGTATAGCTGATGGAGTTCACCAAATCCAATAACCTTCCTGATGACCACCAGTCCAGCTTAAAATCTTCAGGTGCCACAGAGACAGCCCTGCTACACTTGAGAGATGGAATCCTGAAGTCCCTCAATACAAATATGTTAACCATCCTGGTCCTTCCTGGTTCTTTTGGCCTTCTTCGATAAGGGCCTTCTCTAGCACTCATTTGGCATTGATCGCTCATCCATTTAAGTGGATCTCCTCTTTTCTGTCAGAGTGTTACAAGTTTGCACTAGTCCTATCTTCTCCAAATCCACCAATCTTAACTTTGGGCTGCCCCAGGCCTCTACTTTCTCCCCATTTTTCTTTAATGATTATCTCAAGTTCCTAGCTCATATCCTCTTCCCCGTCTCTGTTACTTTCCAATCTTACCATGATGACTGTTGGATTTCCTTCAATAATTTCTCTGTCCCTCAGGGCTACAGTTCTATTTCTAGCTGTCGACAAAAATTCAAGACTGGATGATTAATAACACAGAATGAGTGAATGCACCAAAAACAAAGATCCTATATTTTGGACCCTCCATCCTGCTTCTGAGCCCTCTCTTCTGTCCTTCATACCTAAATTTTTCTCCACCTCTGTCCTGTTCAGCACAAATCATAGAAGTGGTGAACAGGACAGAGAACTAGAGATGAAATATGGAGCCTTTTGCTTACTAGTTCTAGAATTGTGATACACAGAGAGACACATTTAATTTAGTTCATTCACATACATGTTGATCATGGATTAAGTCTGGTTTGATTATATATTTTGGAAATATTGTTTTATGGTATAAGGTACAGATTGTCCTTTTATTAAACAAGTCAAAATGCCTACTTTGCATTTTAGTATATTTTTGTACTCGCAATCTTACACAATGTATATTGAAATTATGTATGTAAAATGAATAGAAATTTGAAAGGTTGAATTATTCAGCCAAACAAATAAAAAAAAATTAAAAAATGTAAGTGGTTTTTGACAGGTTCGGTCCTTCTCCCAGCAATCCACAAGGTCACCAAGAAATCCACTATTTACCTCCATTTTCTAAGACACATTTTCCCTCTTCTGAACATAAGGCAGACACTGCAAGTAACCTCTTTTATGATAATCGCACGCCTAGACTGTTGCAAGATCATTTTACGGCTTTCCAAAGACGTCTAATCCATCAACATCACATAATCCAAATTAAGATAACTAGATTGGTCGTAGTCCAGAAATCCTGTGCCAACACCACCCAGGCATTGCTCACCTTGCATTGGCACCTAGTTGTTGTCCTCATTGAATTCAGAACAATGTGCATGCTTCTCAAAGCCTTAATGGATGGTAGTCCAGGCTACCTGTTTCAGAAAGCCATGAAGTACTGCCAAGCAGGTTGGCACTGATCCTACCCAAGCCAGACACTTGTGGTATCCTTCTGGGAAAAACACTTGGGATAATCTCTAGTGGGTCTCATCACGAGTTGGGCCCTTAAATGCGGTGGTAACGGTATTACAGCTGCATTTAAGGGCTGGCCCTATCACGAGTTGGGCGCTAAATGGGCTGTTTTACCTCCAGCCTTTCTCTGGAGGTGAAAATCCCCTGTTTTCGGCTGTATTACCGCCGGCTGTATTAGCCCGCATAATTAGCGCTGAAAATGCCCCATTGAATCCAATGGACCCAATGGGGAATGGGGATTTACCGTTAACACTCAACTCGTGATCCGGCGGTAATACAGCCGGAACGGTCGGTGCTAGGGCTATTACAGTCGGTGGTATTACAGCCAGGAATACAGCCCAACTCGTGATGAGGCCCACTGATTGGGCCACTGCTTGGAAAGATTAATCCTTATGATGTGCTGGCAAACTGTGGACTTCACTTCTTCCTCGGTCCCCTGGTAATGTTATGTTTGCATGCATCCCCCTTTGTCATTATATCCTGGTCATATACTGCATTTCTCCGTATCATGGATAATCAGCTGCACTTCGCTCATTCTGGATTTCTAGTTCAGCACTTATTGGCAGGTCCTTGTTCTCCCAGTACTTTCTTACCAATATTGCACTTTGCTGATCTGAATCTGTTCCAAAGCTGTGAAAGATTAGATGTCCTATACCCTTCCCCTTTTGCATTGGAGGCACCATGAATTGATTTGTTTTGCAGTTAGTGTATCGCAATCCAAATACAAATAAATATATACATGATTAATTGGAGAAATAAAGGACTGTAAAGCCATTGCCAGAGCCTAGGGGGCGATAGAACAATACTATTTCAGGGTAATTCATAGAATCCAGCGCACAAGTAGCGCACGCGGCTGGCGCACAGCGTGCGCCTGCGATAGTCTGCGCCAGATTTCATGCTCCCAAACCAGCCGTGGCGCAGAGAATCGCAGCGAGCCTGCAGCAGCGCCAGTAACGCCCCCAAGAACGCCCTCGCGCAAGGAAAAGCCATCAAAATCGCTAAATCATCGCTAAGGGCTGCGCTAACCCTGGACCACTTCACAGGGCAGGCAAACAAGGAAAGCAAAGCGGGCAATCTTCAAATCAGGAGTACGCGGGAAGTTCTACACGCGACTAGGCAGGGAACGTGAATTACAGGGGTACGCGGGAATTATCACACGCGAACAGCCAGGGAACGCGTATTACAGGGGTACGCGTGAAGTAGAACACGCGATAGGCCAGGGAACGTGTATTACAGGGGTACGCGTGAAGTAGAACACGCGATAGGCCAGGGAACGTTTATTACAGGGGTACGCGGGAATTATCACACGCGAACAGCCAGGGTGCATGTATTACAGGGGTAGCGGGAAGTTCAACACGCGATTGGCCAGGGTACGTGTATTACAGGGGTATGCGTGAAGTAGAACACGCGATAGGCCAGGGAACGTGTATTACAGGGGTACGCGGGAATTATCACACGCGAACAGCCAGGGTGCGTGTATTACAGGGGTAGCGGGAAGTTCAACACGCGATTGGCCAGGGAACGTGTATTACAGGGGTACGCGTGAAGTAGAACACGCGATAGGCCAGGGAACGTGTATCACAGGGGTACGCGGGAATTATCACACGCGAACAGCCAGGGTGCGTGTATTACAGGGGTAGCGGGAAGTTCAACACGCGATTGGTCAGGGTACGTGTATTACAGGGGTGCGTGGGAATTATCACACGCGAATAGGCTGGGTGGGCCCTCACAGGTGTACCCTGTACACCCTCCACGGCCCCTGCAGGCAGCCCACAAAACAGGGGACTACCCTGCACACCTGATCATGTCCCCCTGCACCCCCATCCACCAGGGGCACCCTCCACCAGGCCCCCACCCATGTCTCCCACCACCCCCACCCCCCAGCAGTGCAGGGGCACCTGCCAGCAGGCCCCCACCCATGTCTCCCACCACCCCCACCCCCCATCCACCAGGGGCACCCTCCACCAGGCCCCCACCCATGTCTCCCACCACCCCCACCCACCAGCACTGTGGGGCACGTGGCCAGCAGGCAGTCAGGCAGCAGCAGATGGCAGGTGGGAGCGTGCTCAGGGCTCTGGGGGACTGTAATTTGGCCTCCTGGCCAGGAGCGTGGTCTTTCGTGTTTGAACGCGTGGACAGCCTGATAGGGAGTGATTTTGCACGTGAAAACCCCACACTCAGCGAATCGCGCGAAAACCCGTCACCAGCATATGTGCGTCTATAGTTACCTGCACGGGCAGTGTCAAAGCGTGTCATTGGTGAAAATGGATCTACACGCAGGAGTGACAAAGCGTGTGATTGGTGAAAAGTGAGCTACACGCAGGAGTGTCAAAGCGTGTGATTGGTGAAAAAGGATCCACACGCAGAAGTGACAAAGCGTGTGATTGGTGAACATGGGCCAAGCACGTACACGCCGTAAGTGACGCTGTACGTGTGGGCCTGTATATAAGGTAGTGTAGAACACCATTTCCCTGTACGTGCTTTTCGTGGAGAGCGAGTGGGTGAATTCTGTACTTCTTGTCGTTTCACACGCGATTTACTTCACGGCGTTTCCAGTTCGTACTCCCTGTTACCTCTGACAGCTTTTTCTCTTTTTCCTCTTGTACTGGTTTACCTGGGCCTGTTCCCTCAAACAGTGTCCCCTTCTACTGTTGTCCTGTCTCCTCAGACAGCGTACACATCTTCTTTTGGCGGGGGTGTTGCCAACCAAATGCGCTCATTTTTCACGCTCTTTTACCTGGCAGACGGTGAGTCACGCACGTATCTAACTTCTGTGCTTGCCCCGTGTGTAGCCTACCCCTTCAGAGGTCATTCTAGGCTGCGTGTGACACGCATACGTTCATTGTGTTACTGGATGCCAGAGCGTAATGCAGGGTTTTCCATCAGCACACGTGGTCTAGGAGGGGTATTGTGCACGTTCCTTAACTTTTCTGGGGTGCCTGTGCGTTGCGTGACCCGTCATCTTTCCCCAGGGGTGTCATATAGCCTTGCCACTGCACTAGGGTACGAATACCATCTGGTACCCAACCCCTTTGACACCCAATTGCCCAGGACAATTGTGCACACCGACTCCCATACGCACAATAACATTAGTGCCATGGTTGGGAGGCGTGCAAGCCGTAAGGGTGGCAAAGGTGGCCGAGCCACACGTGGTGGCCGTGGAGGATCCACTAGGGGACGTGGTTGTGACTTGCAGGGTGCCCCTGTCCCCCCCAGTCTGGAGGACCAGTCAGGGACACCCATGCCCCCCCCCCCAGTTGAGGGTCATGTGGCTGATACCAACCCTGATCAGCCCTTGTCGGACCAGCCCATTGTGGCACCAGACCTGTCCGAGGGTGATCCCATCGCTGACATCCAGGTCAGCAGGTCCACTGCACTTGCACCGGTGCACATTGGTGTCATCAGGGCACGCGCATCTATGCCAGATAGGTCATCTGCTGGCCCCCGTAGCCAGGGTGTGGCTCCATCCACCCCACCTCTCATACACCCTGGCAAGACTGTGTCGGTCCTAGTTCATGCACCTCAGATCAGGCCTGACCCCATCCCACTACCCCCAATGCCTGCACCTACTCCCATGCTGAGTGTGCAATCCCACACACCCAGTACTGAGTCCACCACGGCTCCTGCCCCTAGTGTCCACAGCGGCGTAGGACACTCTGGATCCCCACCCCCTTCCAAGCGCAAGAGGAAGAGTGCACGTCCGGCACAGGCTGATGCCCCAGGCACGGCTGCACAGTCCGGCCCATCAAGGAAGCCAAGCTTCACAGACGCCGAACTGAATGCACTTGTTCAGTATGTGTCAGATCATGATAGGGAAATGGTCATCGTTGCAGGGTCCAAGACCACACATGCCAGACGCCAGGCACACTGGCAGACCATTGCTGACAGAATAAGTGCCCTTGGAGTAGTGAGGCGCACAGCTAGTGATTGCCAGAAGCGCTGGAATGACCTTAAGCGCAGGGCAAAGGATAAGCTGGCCTCAAGTCATGCCGCAACCTTGGTGACTGGAGGTGGGTCCCCAGCACAGGAAATAGAACTCACACCACACGAGTCCGTAGCTGGATCCTACGTCACCGAGGGACAACTCCAAGGTGTGGGAGATCTCCCTGATTACGAGGCATCATCCGGTGAGTGCACATGCATGTGTGTATTATCCATGTGCATGGTGTGTGTGTGAAGCATTCATGTTGGGTGCCTGTCAAGGGGGTGTGTGGCAGAGTTGATAGTGGCACCCATGTGCCTCATCCAGTATGTTCAGTGCAACACCATCTGCCCACAGCACTATCCCAACTGGCAACAGTGCACATATGGCCCTACACCATGGAAGTTGCCCTTGAATTGTCATTTTGTCACTACATTGTTGCTCATACTCCCCTGTCTATTCATCTGATGTCTTACATACCATTCCTATACTTTCCCCCAGCCAATCAAGTTTCATCTTCACATGCCTGACATGCAATGATACCACATGCTAATGCGTCCTCTGTATATAAATGCCAACCAACATGCTGTCATACTGTGGATGTTGCCTTGACATCCACCTCCTACCTGTGTGCTTTGGTACCGTCTGGTTTCGAGCCCCATTCCCTCACACTCCATGCTGCTCTTCATGGTCTATCTTCCCTGACTTCTACAGTTCAGACCATCGTGCCCTACTCACGACACCTGCTTGCTAACAGTCAAATGAGGGCACCCTGCCCTCCAATGCGACCCACCCTATTGCTGACAAGTGCATCTGAGCCTACTCAAAGCTAACTCTCACTGACATCTGCTCATACATGCCTTTGCCTGTCCCATAGACCCTTCACATGGTCCCTGTCCTCTCTCCTTGCTCCTCTTCCACCATCAATGGTGGGACCCGTTGGGGTGTACTCCTGGCCTCCTTCCAATCCTCAGAGGCCACAATTGATGTGCATGGTAATGGGAGCATCTCAGTCCAAGGCCCTTAGGCCAACCTCATTCTCCTTGAGAAATGCTACCCACATCTCATCAACTTCCTTTCCTCTCCTGCTGTCCCCCCTCCTCTCTCCTCATCAATCCTGCACTGCCTCCCTGCACCCTCCCATGATCCTTCTCCGCCTCCCACTCCAACTCCTACACATGCTGCACCTCTGATCTCTAGCACTCCCCGTAAGTCCTCCAAGGCTGTCAACCTCCTCCACAATTACACTCCTTTCACTGCGGCTGCATCAGGCATTCCTCCGATATCTGTCACTTACATGAGGTTATGCACCTTGACATCCTTGGTCTCATGGAAACATGTCTGACGGCCAGCTCTGTCTGCATCCTTCACACACTCCTACCTGATGTTCAGGAGACCCTCTCCCTGGCCCGCCACTACTGTGCAGGGGGGGTGTGCCCTTGGCTTCCCTGAGGGTATTCCTGCCACTGTCACTCCTACTTAGACCTACTCCACTCTGGAATGGCTTGTGTGACGTCTCTCTCTACCACACCTTGACATTCACAAACTGTGCGTACTGTGTCTGGGAAAACTGGTCAAATGTACTACTTCCTTTCTGAGTGTCCTCACCTCTCCTCCTCACTCATGTCCCCAGACACAGAAATCCTCTTCCTTGGTGCTGTACGCATCCACCTGCATGCTTGTTGACCCCCCCACGTGACCTTTCTGTGACCTCAGCAACTCCCTCTCACCCTCTAGACTCCCGTCTGTCCCTACTCATTCTGCAGGGCACACCCTTGATGCTCTGATCTCATCTGACTTTCCCGTCTCCGTCCATCTCTGCACTCCTCTCTCCTGGAGTGATCACATTCTCCTCTCCTCCCAGCTCACCCTCACCACCCCACAGGCAAAGCCACCCTCACCACTGTCACACACCTTCTTGGTATTCCAACCCATGAAGTGTGTGTCAGTCGAGGCTCATGCTGCCAAGATCTCCCCCCCATCCAGCTCCCCCTTAGGCTCACTCCCATCCTGACAGGGCCCACTCCATGCTCCACTCTATGTCAGGTACACTGGATGTCTTTGCCACGGTCATGACCACCTGTCTGAAGCCCCATGCCAATGCAGAGTCCTGGCATGACTCGGATCTTGTGAACCCAGACCACAGGTGCCGGGTGGCAGAGAGGGAATGTCCTGCATCATGCTCATCCTCTGGCAAACTGGCCTGCCACATGCTCCAAAGGCAATAGCGCCTCACCCTTTTCACCAAGATGAGATCCCCAATCCAAGGGCACATATCTGCGGCATGTGACAACTCTGCAGGACACATAGAAATCTGCAAGGACCTTGCCGAGCCAGATGCAGTGTGTACCTCCCCTGTCCCCTCCGAGCCCACAGCACTGCATGATTGTCTCTGTACCCCTATAGGCCACCCCCCCAGCACTTGTCTGCGCCTAACACCATCTGCCCTTGACGTTAAGTCCTACTTACCTTGTACAGCACTTCCAGCCGCCACTTCCCCTTGCACTTCATTGTGCCACCCACCCCTGCACTTGCGTGACATGAATGACACCAGCACCAGTAGGATTGTTGACTGGCATCCCCTTCTGCCCCACCACCCCTCAGTGCTCCGCTGTACCTTCATACATTTCTGGACCGGTGCTTCACGAATGCTATATGATTCCTTTACAGGTGATGGGGAGGTGGAATCTCATTGTTTACTGCATTTTGTTGATGTAGACAAGGCACTGTGCATCATGGCCAATTTGGACTAGCAGATCCATGTACAACATGTTAACTTATTGATGTGATGATGCAATGTCAGGACCAGAGTGGTTGAAATCCAAAAAAGTTGCCCTCCTCTCCCTCTTCACTTGGTGGCTATGTCACATGCCATGTGTGTGATGGCATGTGCCTTTGACATGGCAATCACCGGCCAATGTGTGATGGCAGTGCTAGGCAGCATGGTGAGCAGGCGTTGCTCTCCAATCTGTACATTGTATGCCCTGAGCCTCCCCTACAGACCCAGTGATGGCGAATGCATAGGAGGTCTCCCAGTCATGTGGGACATGTGTCGTAGAACTACTGCCTCTGTTGTTCATCAGCCCTTGTTGCATGCCATGGTGCTAATGCCTGTTTCCATTTTTCTCTTTCATGTCTTTGCAGGGGACGAAGCACTTGTTGATGCTGGGGATGTGGTGGTTGAGCCGTCCCAGGAGGGCAACCCGGGCCGACCTTCCACAAGTGAGGGATGTGGTGTGTTTGTGGGTGAAAACCCACAAGTGCTGCAGGTCGTGCTGTCGAGGGGTGTCTCTGGGGGTTCCTCCCCCGAGCAGTATTCAGGTGTAGACTCGGAGGATGACACCTATGTGCAGTCGCAGGTGAGTGTTCTTGGGAGAGAATCTCCTCTGTCCGACCCACCTGCAGCCGGGCCATTGCCCTCAATGGGGATGTCAGTGTCGGCAGCTCAGCCTCCGGTGGTTACGGATGCAGGGCCACACCACACAATCTCTGATCCTGTTCCTGGGGCTGCAGATCAGAGAGGGAATGCAGTCCTGCAGCCTGAGGCCTTGCCGGCACAGCAAGGCGCAGTCCGCCTTGCCCCAGGCAGGTGTGGTGCCCGTCAACGTGGTGGCCGTATGCCACCTGGCAATACCGCTTGGGAGCAATCCATCTACGGTATGGCCAACCAACAGGCAGCATCATCCAAGATGATTGCACAGGCCATGGATAGGGTGGCCACTTCCATTGTCCCCCCAGAAAGGCTGATGGAGCGACTGGAGCAGGCTACAGAGTCCATCTGCCAGGCACACAGGGAGGATATGTTGGCGTCCAACATGGACAGGCGGGCGGCACTGGCGACTCTGCGGGAATCACTTTCCATGGAGTCCCAGCGCCACAGGGAAGGCCTGAGGGAAGAATTCCATCACCTCAGGTCGACCCTGTTAGAGCTTGAGGCTTCATCCCATAGAAGGACAGAGGAGCAGCTGGAGCGTCTGACACGGACGCTCTCGGCCGAGATGCAGGCAACTCGTGCGGAGGTCAGGTCATCCCGGAAGTTACTGCATGGGGACCTCCGCATGATTACAACCCAGAACCAGAACTACCAGACCCGCCTGCTTGCAGCCATGGAGGAGCAAACTCGTGCTTTGCGTGGGCTGCCTCCCATTGTCACACCATCTTCTGAGGCAGCTCCCCCACCTCCTGAGTCAGCTGCAGGGTCTGGCCAGTGCGATAGCGACTCATCTCCCACAACAGAGTAGCCGTGTGGGCCACGAGCCTATGGGGTGTTTTAGTTTCCCATGATCCACACAGGTGGATTGTGGCGTGCATCCTGTCCTCGGACCTCATAGGTGGCCCCCCCCCCCGCCGGCCCTTTCATGGCCATTTTTTCTCAATATTTTTTTTTCTTTTCCAAGAGTGTTGCCTTGTGTGGGTACCTGGGCATACACTGTATTGTGGCTGGGCACATGCAGGCTTGTCCTGAGTTTGGTTTCGATGCTTGGGTAGCAGACATCCACACCCCTCCTGCTTCCGTTTCCATGGGCTTGCAAAGGGTGTGCCCAAGTGACAGCAAATTACACGGTGACATTGGACTCCCATGAGCTGTTGGCCAGTCCATAGTCAATACTGTGTAGACATTCATAGTGTACATTGTTGTTGCACCTAACTATGCATGATGGTTTGATATGTGCCTCTACTTACATATGTTGCTCATGTTTTGCAGGTATTTCACACAGTTCTTCACACGGGCATACTCTCTGGAGTCAGACTACATGTCGGTAGATGTGCACTGACACTTTTGCGTGGCGCCATCACTGTACATCTGGACGGTGAGGACATACCAGCAGAATCAGGTAATGAGACTACCATTGATTACATGCATTGTGTCTTGTTTGGGTGGGCTTCAGGGTGGGTTGGTGTGTAATTTGATTGAAATTACTCTTACACAGGTGTGTAGTAGTGGCTCCAGCGTGGTTAGCTGTTCAAGTGCGGCTATGTACCATTTGGGGCACTGCTATTTGTGACACCGGTGTCATGTTGTGATGGCCAGTTTGTTTGCTCTCACATACCATGACATGGTGTCCTCAGTGGCGGGACTGTGAAGGGAATGGGTGACATGGCAATGTTGACATGTAGTGAATCGCCTGTGGCAATGCATATTTGATTGATGGAGTTGTGTCTTTTCGTTGTGATGCATTGCTGGTGTATGTGTAGGTAGGGGTGCACACATAGTGACACTTCCATGTTAACAATCTCAGGCTGATGTGTATCTGACAGTTTATTGTCAAGTAATTTTGTGACATTGTCAGGTAGTGTCATCATTGATTGTCAGATGGTATGTGCCAGAGCAGTGTGCACTAGCCAGCACTGTGATTCCTAGGTGAAGAAGTTGGCCACCAGTTGCGTACGGGCTGCCTCCGCCCGTGCCCTTTCACCTCCCATGCGCAGCGGGCGTGCATGTGGTTGTGGATGTGGGGGCACCACCATGTCCACGGGCAGGCCCCGGCGTGTTGCAACGTTGTGCAGGACACATGCTGCCACTATGATCCTGCACACTATTCGGGGAGCATATAACAGCTGCCCGCCAGAACGGTCAAGGGAGCGAAAGCGTGACTTCAGCACTCCGAATGTGCGCTCCACTATGCCCCGTGTTGCAATGTGGGCTGTGTTGTACCTTACCTCGGGTGGCGTGGTGGGGTTCCGGATTGGGGTCATCATGTGGGGGCTGATAGGGTAGGCACTGTCCCCTGCGGAGGTGGTGATGGGTATCATTAGTGGTGTTGTGTCATGACCCAGTATCTGACATGCATGCATGTGCAGTGGAATTCATGCTCACCAAGCAGCCATGTATCTCCATGCTGGCCAGCCTCTAGGTCCCGGCATAGGGTAGACATTCTGTAGATGAAGCTGTCGTGGGTGGACCCGGGATAGTTGGCATATACTGATGTGATTATTCCCTTGGCATTGCATACAACTTGCACGTTGATGGAATGCCAGTGCTTGCGGTTTCTATAGATGTGCTCTGTTGCCCTGGATGGACGTAGAGCCACATGTGTGCAGTCAATTGCACCAAGCACTTTGGGGAATTGAGCCACACCATAGAATTCCTGGATGCACGTCCGCCTTTCTGCATGAGTCCTGGGGAGATATATGTGCCTGCGGACTGATGGCCGTGCAGTGATGATGTTCAAGACCTGGTGTAGGCAGCGTGACTGCGTGGCCTGTGACACACCACCCACTATGGCACTTGTCCGCTGAAAGGATCCAGTGGCCAAGAAGTGCAGTACATTCAGGACCTTCTGCAGGGGGCTGAGTGCTTGGGAGCACAGGGTGGGTGATGTGAGGTCATCCTCCCACTCACTGACCAGGTCCAGTATGATGTGTGCTGGAAACCTGTACCTCCCATACACCTGGTCATCAGGCATCCCGAATAGGCTGGTTCTGGGTGTGAATATTCTGGCCCTGACTCTCCTCCTCCTCCTCCTTTGGTAGCCCACTGCCACTGCTGCTAGGAACGGTATGTTCATCCTGGCATCTGGCTTGTTTATTGATAAGTGCGCAAATTAATGCCTTGCGCGTGTTCTAGGCGAGCGTGTGACCCTCGCACCCCTGGAATCTAGTTCCCACTCCAATGGCGTGTGGAAATTCCCACGCAGCAGGCATACAGGTGCGCTGACGTACTTGCGTGTGTAAGTGCCCGCGCACCCCTGAAATACACGTACATAGGCCAATGGCGTGTACGCGCACTTTCGGCCAATTACACGCGATGAAATACACGTACATAGGCCAATCGCGTGTACGCGCACTTTTGGCCAATTACACGCGATGTAATACACGTACATAGGCCAATCGCGTGTACGCGCACTTTTGGCCAATTACACGCGATGTAATACACGTACATAGGCCAATCGCGTGTACGCGCACTTTTGGCCAATTACACGCGATGACACTCTGACGTGCAGTATTTCCACGTGTGCTCCGTCATCACGTGCTGAGTGGGGAACGCCCGTGCGGATCACGTCAGACGCGGTTACGCGGTGAGGGACTCTGGTCCAATAGAATCGCGTATGCGTGCTGACGCACTTACGCGCTAAGGGCCTTTCCTCGGATTTCACGCTGACGTGCAGGAATTTCACGTGCCAAATCACTCCGTATCAAGCTGGCCACCCGAAAACACACGGAACACCACGCTCCTGCCCAGAAGGCCGAGTTACTGCCCCCCCAGTGCCCTGAGCAGCCTCCCACGTGCTATCTGCTGCTGCCTGCCTGCCTGCCTGCCTGCTGCCACCGTGCCCTGCCATTTGGTGCCTGCACATCAGCCATCTGCAGGGGTCCAGTTGCTGTGTCCACCCCTGCTGGAACTGAAGACTCCCAACTGGGATTACATCGCTCCACAGCCCAGCCCCAGGACCCAGTTGCCCACCCACACCTGCCTCTGGGGTTGCCATGTCGGGCACTTCCACATCTGGCACCAGTGGCAACCCCAGGCCAGAGGGGCAGAGGGGCACCAGCTTCACTGCCACCGAAGTTGGTGTCCTGGTGGAGCATGTCCTGGGGCAGTATGATGCCCTCTTTGGATCGTCCCGCGCCAGCAAGGAAGGACGGGAGAGGATCTGGGCCGACTGTGTGGTTGCCATCAACGCGGAGGGGGTGGCAACCCGCAACGTCCAGAAGATCAAGAAGCGCTGGGAGGACTTGAGGTCCAGGACCCTTGTGAAGGCCCGGCGCCTCGTGGAGGGGGCCCGGGGCCGCATGAGTTCCATCCAGAAGAGGGTCCTGGAACGCGTACGCCCAGCGCTCCACGCCCAGGTCCTTGAGAGGGAGGCCCGTCTGGAGTTGAGCGGTAAGTGTGCAAGCATTACTGTGTGAGACAGGGCATGTTGCGGTGTGCTGGTTCTATGATACTTGCCTGTATGTGTGCCATGGGCCATGTATGCATGTATGTGTGCAGGGACATCATGGTAATGCATGTGCGACCAGTGATGTGTGACCCACATGGTTGTTGCATGTGTTGAAATGCGGCATGGGGAGCCCTATGCAGATTTAGGACATGAGAGCATGCCAGTCTCTGTACCTGGACATGGATGGGGGTGAAGGATGGGTGCTGATGCCAGGTACATATATGGTAGCCATGTCTGTGTGCCTGACCTGCGTGTCTGTGACTTGTGTATGCCATGGATGCATGACACATGTGTGTGACAATGCACAGATTCAGTGACGCACCCAACTTACCCTTGTTTCGCCTGTGTTCGTAGTGTTTGGGGCCAGATGGATGTAACTGAGGTGAAGTGTGTGCATGTGATATGCATGAGCCATGATGCATGTGAGTTACATATCATTGAATGTTTCAAGAGTCAATTGGACATGCATGGAAATGTGCATGGCATGCACCATGCCTGTTACTGTGTGTGTTTTGCCTGGACTGACCCATGTGTTGTGGAGGGACATGATGGAAGTGTACTTTGACAGGGGTGCTCATCTGCTATTGCTTCCTGTCTAGGGGACCATTTTACAGTAGCCTGATGCTTGTGTCCTTTGTCTCCCTCTACGCAGCGGCTAGTGAAGAAGAGGGCGGAGACGGCGCTGTGGAGCAAGGCGGCGGGGATGCCCCCACGGCTGCAGCGGAAGGGGTGGGTGAGCCCCCACAGGGGCCTGCTACGGCGGAAGACGGTGAGGAGCCATCCAGGTTGGTGGTTTGCACAGAGGAGGAGGAGGCCGACACTGGTGCACACATGGGGCCTGGTGGGAGCATCCCTGCTGGTGCAAGTGGTGCAGTCCAGGGCCAGGGGCAGGAGGCAGCACAGGTCACCGTGGAGGTGCCTGTGCATGTCGCTGTCCCTGACCCTGTGAGTGCACCACCATGCACCAGCAGGGATGCCCCGTCCCAGGCCCGTCCGCAGGTAGAGGGGATGTCCATGTCAACTGACTCCCCTCCACCTGCGGCCGTGGGAACCCCTGGCCGCGTGGAGCAGGTCCTGATTGGGGTCGCGATGCGCACGGCTGTGATTCGTGATGCCGTGCGTGCTTCCCGGGAGGAGCACGCACGTCATCACGAAGTGCACCGTGCCGACGTGGCCCAATTGGGATCGGCCATGTTCGGGGGGTTCCTGCATGTGTTGGCCAATCTGACGGCCCTCTCCTCCTCTGTGCAGGCTATCCACCGGTCGTTCTCCTTGCCGTCTTCCGGCCCAGATGCCACCATGGCCCCCTGTGGACCTGCCCCGACCAATGCAGCCAGCTCGGTGGGGATCCCATCCCTGCCACAGTTGGGAGTCGGAGGTCCAGCAGGGGTGGACAACACAGCAAGTGGACCCCAGCAGATGGAAGATGTGCCGGCATCATCGGGCAGGGCACGTGCACGACGGCGTCGGTGGTTACCATCAGCCTGGATGCCGTCGTGCTGGCAGAGGCAGTGGCGTCGGAGGCAGCAGCGGGCTCGACGTGGGAGGCATCATGGCTCAGGGCCATCAAGATCAGAGGGGCAGGCATCGGCCGGAGGGCAGGGCAACCCTGGCATGGCGGTGTGTTCCGTGTGGGAGGAGTTTGGCCAGCGGATAGGTGCGGAGCGGCAGCGGGCGGAAGAGGAGCGGCTCGCCATGGCCAGGGCGGAGATCTCCATGCGTCGGGCATTGAGGCGGGCTGAGTGCCTCGAGGAGGCTCGCAGGGATTTTGGTGAGCACATGGGGTTGTCCCTGCGAGACCTCGGGGCCAGGACAGAGTCCCGCCTCCAGGACATTGACATGGAGTTCGAGGATGCCCTGGCCAGCATCACCAAGTGAGCCGCAGGACTAGCCCGCTGCCTTTGTATATAGTTTTTTAGTTAGTTAGTGCTAGGTTTCCTTTATTAATTTTTATTATTTTGGACCGCTCGGACAATGGCCACTTTTTTGTACATATTTTTTTTATTAGTTAGTATTAGGTTTCATTTGTGGTGTTGGGCTCATGGACCCTTGAACATTCCTGTATATATTGTTATTTTTTGGGAGATACATTTTTTTATTTTCTTATTGTTTACACCATGACGTAATGGTTTTTCTTTGATTTCCTACTACATGGTTTTGCTTTGGACAAATTCTATTGATTTTTTAATCCTTTGTTTTTTGGTTTATCATTTTTGTTCTCGGACATGGACCTTTTATTTACTTTGCCACATAGTTGTATGTTTTATTGGTTTACTTAATTTTTGTTTTTAATACATTTTTATATTATCTTACACTTGTGTTATTTTCTCTTTGGTTTCTTACATGTCATGATATGGGTTTTGACATTCACTTGCACCCATTGTGTATGTGTGTGTGACGGACATGTGTTCTTTTGCATACTTGCCTTTGGGGTTGTGTCATGTGATTGCATTCACTATGTGGGTGCATGCAATCCTTGCCTGGGTGTTTGTGCTGGGTATGCTGGCCATTACTGCCATTATTGTGTATCGTCAGGACCTGGGGCCAGGGGGACATGGGTGGGGGCCTGCTGGCAGGTTCCCCACAGTGCTGGGGGTGGTGGGAGACATGGGTGGGGGCCTGGTGGAGGGTGTCCCTGGTGGATGGGGGGTGGGGGTGGTGGGAGACATGGGTGGGGGCCTGGTGGAGGGTGTCCCTGGGGGGTGGGGGGTGGGGGTGGTGGGAGACATGGGTGGGGGCCTGGTGGAGGGTGTCCCTGGTGGATGGGGGGTGGGGGTGGTGGGAGACATGGGTGGGGGCCTGGTGGAGGGTGTCCCTGGTGGATGGGGGGTGGGGGTGGTGGGAGACATGGGTTGGACATGGGTGGGGGCCTGCTGGCAGGTTCCCCACAGTGCTGGGGGTGGGGGTGGTGGGAGACATGGGTGGGGGCCTGGTGGAGGGTGTCCCTGGTGGATGGGGGGTGGGGGTGGTGGGAGACATGGGTGGGGGCCTGGTGGAGGGTGTCCCTGGTGGATGGGGGGTGGGGGTGGTGGGAGACATGGGTTGGACATGGGTGGGGGCCTGCTGGCAGGTTCCCCACAGTGCTGTGGGTGGGGGTGGTGGGAGACATGGGTGGGGGCCTGGTGGAGGGTGTCCCTGGGGGGTTGGGGGTGGGGGTGGTGGGAGACATGGGTGGGGGCCTGGTGGAGGGTGTCCCTGATGGATGGGGGGTGGGGGTGGTGGGAGACATGGGTGGGGGCCTGGTGGAGGGTGTCCCTGGTGGATGGGGGGTGGGGGTGGTGGGAGACATGGGTTGGACATGGGTGGGGGCCTGCTGGCAGGTTCCCCACAGTGCTGGGGGTGGGGGTGGTGGGAGACATGGGTGGGGGCCTGGTGGAGGGTGTCCCTGGTGGATGGGGGGTGGGGGTGGTGGGAGACATGGGTGGGGGCCTGGTGGAGGGTGTCCCTGGTGGATGGGGGGTGGGGGTGGTGGGAGACATGGGTTGGACATGGGTGGGGGCCTGCTGGCAGGTTCCCCACAGTGCTGGGGGTGGGGGTGGTGGGAGACATGGGTGGGGGCCTGGTGGAGGGTGTCCCTGGTGGATGGGGGGTGGGGGTGGTGGGAGACATGGGTGGGGGCCTGGTGGAGGGTGTCCCTGGGGGGTGGGGGGTGGGGGTGGTGGGAGACATGGGTGGGGGCCTGGTGGAGGGTGTCCCTGGTGGATGGGGGGTGGGGGTGGTGGGAGACATGGGTGGGGGCCTGGTGGAGGGTGTCCCTGGGGGGTGGGGGGTGGGGGTGATGGGAGACATGAGCAGGTGTGCAGGGTAGTTCCCTGTGGTGTGTGCTGCCTGCAGGGGCCGTGGAGGGTGTACAGGTAATGCCTGGGAGCACACAGCCAATTCGCGTGTGGAACTTCCCGCGCACCCCTGAAATCCACGTACCCGGCCATATCGCGTGTGGAACTTCCCGCGCACCCCTGAAATCCACGTACCCGGCCATATCGCGTGTGCAACTTCCCGCGCACCCCTGCAATCCACGTACCCTGACTAATCGCGTGTGGAACTTCCCGCGCACCCCTGAAATCCACGTAGCCGGCCATATCGCGTGTGGAACTTCCCGCGCACCCCTGAAATCCACGTACCCTGCCATATCGCGTGTGGAACTTCCCGCGCACCCCTGAAATCCACGTAGCCGGCCATATCGCGTGTGGAACTTCCCGCGCACCCCTGAAATCCACGTAGCCGCCCATATCGCGTGTGGAACTTCCCGCGCACCCCTGAAATCCACGTACCCTGCCATATCGCGTGTGGAACTTCCCGCGCACCCCTGAAATCCACGTAGCCGGCCATATCGTGTGTGGAACTTCCCGCGCACCCCTGAAATCCACGTACCCGGCCATATCGCGTGTGCAACTTCCCGCGCACCCCTGCAATCCACGTACCCTGACTAATCGCGTGTGGAACTTCCCGCGCACCCCTGAAATCCACGTACCCGGCCATATCGCGTGTGCAACTTCCCGCGCACCCCTGCAATCCACGTACCCTGCCATATCGCGTGTGGAACTTCCCGCGCACCCCTGAAATCCACGTAGCCGGCCATATCGCGTGTGGAACTTCCCGCGGACCCCTGAAATCCACGTAGCCGGCCATATCGCGTGTGGAACTTCCCGCGCACCCCTGAAATCCACGTACCCTGCCATATCGCGTGTGGAACTTCCCGCGCACCCCTGAAATCCACGTAGCCGGCCATATCGCGTGTGGAACTTCCCGCGCACCCCTGAAATCCACGTACCCGGCCATATCGCGTGTGCAACTTCCCGCGCACCCCTGCAATCCACGTACCCTGACTAATCGCGTGTGGAACTTCCCGCGCACCCCTGAAATCCACGTACCCGGCCATATCGCGTGTGGAACTTCCCGCGCACCCCTGCAATCCACGTACCCTGACTAATCGCGTGTGGAACTTCCCGCGCACCCCTGAAATCCACGTACCCGGACATATCGCGTGTGGAACTTCCCGCGCACCCCTGCAATCCACGTACCCTGACTAATCGCGTGTGGAACTTCCCGCGCACCCCTGAAATCCACGTACCCGGCCATATCGCGTGTGGAACTTCCCGCGCACCCCTGCAATCCACGTACCCTGACTAATCGCGTGTGGAACTTCCCGCGCACCCCTGAAATCCACGTACCCGGCCATATCGCGTGTGGAACTTCCCGCGCACCCCTGCAATCCACGTACCCTGACTAATCGCGTGTGGAACTTCCCGCGCACCCCTGAAATCCACGTACCCGGACATATCGCGTGTGCTACTTCCCGCGCACCCCTGCAATCCACGTACCCTGACTAATCGCGTGTGGAACTTCCCGCGCACCCCTGAAATCCACGTACCCGGCCATATCGCGTGTGCAACTTCCCGCGCACCCCGGTATACACGCACACGTTTATTTTTTCTCTCAGCGCGTGTCTGTGTTTGTGGGTACCCCTTTGTACGTCATTTGTCCTGGAGGGCCACAGTATTGGACATTGATCATGTCTGTATATAGGTGCTATTTGTTGGCGCACCTTTTAGCGCACATTTCTTGCAGGCGCAGAGACGCTACCGCCTGCTTTCTTGTGGCGGTCGTGTTTGTGCCTGTTTGTGCCTGTGCGCTGCTTTGAGCGTGCGCTTTTTTGCCCTATTCTATTCCATGAATACGTGTTGTATGCGAGCGTGTGGGCGTTCCGCGCACTTGCCTCCTAAACTTTCCCCGTGCCGCCCACATTCTTCCCCATTCCGAGTGTTGTGCCCCATTTTATTCCCCATTCCGAGTGTCCCGCCCTGTGTTCCGCCTACTTTAGAGCTGTGCGCTGCGCTCGGAGTGATAGCGCAGTGGCCGTGGCGCACGACGTTGGTTGACCTGTGCGCCGGCCTGCGCCGCGCGCTTTTTCAGCGCACGTCCTCTGCTTTTCTTGCGCACGGACTTCCATGAATCGACGTGCGCTGGTTTCACTGCGCTTTTCGCTAATTTTCGGCGCAGCGCACGTATTGGCCCCTCTGCGCCGGGATTTTCGGCGCACATTTATTCCATGAATCGGCCTGTGAGTGTTGTAAATATGCACATTTGAAACTTTATTTTGAATTAGTAAATCAATCCAATTAACAACTATACAGTTAAAGCATTTAAAACACTTCAAATCACAAATATTTTATTTACATAGCAACACTTGTACCATCCATTTGGTTAGCACTTATATCTTAGGCTTTAATTCATCTATATAAAATGAATTATTTTCAAGTGCTCACTACACAAGTTGGCTACTTTAATCAGAAGCAAACACCCCATGGCGTGACAGATATAATGTCCTTGTGCATCAGCATATACAATGTTGCAAGTCGATATTTATTAAGACCCTTTCTACTTGTCAGAAGTCAAATATAGCAAGACCTTTGGCCTCATTACGAGTGTGCTGGTCCGGTAACAACGGTTGATACCAGCGCCCTTAATTCCGGACTGCCACTAGTAATGAGGCCCATTGATCTAAGGTCAGCACAAATTAAATCCATGGCTAATCTTCTTGCGATAATTCTCAACCCACAAAATCAACCTTTCAATTTGGCATTTGGGAGTCTCGTCACTCCCTACTGGGCCTTGTTATACTCGACTAAATCATGGGTATTGCAAATGTGTATCCAATAAAACAGGAGTTTCAAAGGGGCTTCTTGCACAATACAAATCAGGCCCAACTCAAGGACTAAGGAAAAAAGTGGGGATTCATTTTGGGAGGTCTGTAAAATGCTTAAAAATAGCATTCTCAACAATGTCCATTTTGAACAAATGTTGGTTCCCTAACAATTCTGCATCACAAAATGCTACCCCTATAACTGGACCTAACATATCCCTTGGGTCGCGTAGCAAACCCACAAAAACTCCTATCAAAATAGACAGCAATTAATCCCTAACTGGTCAACTCTGTGCTGCTTTTCTCTGTCTGAGCTTCCAATGAAACCATCCTAACTTATTCTAACCCCTAAATAATCAAAGATGCTAACCCTTTCCACAGGTGTGCCCTGTAGGAAAAGGTGAAATATATGGGTGCCCTTCAAATTCACTGATGTGTATTTGCATTTTCTTACATGGGTTATTAAATGTTTATCCACACCTATTTCATTAAATATTTTTTTAAGTGTTTGCAGACACAAAGGTGTCTGGAAATCTAAGAGTGGGTCATCAACAAACAAGAAAAGGTTGTACTGTATGTTGTTTAATGAAGGTCTTCTCCACCAGGTTTGAACAAGGTGTAGACAAAATAATTTCCAAATAATAGCTAAATCCACAGGGCTAGACTAAATCCTTGTCTGACTCCTCTATCATTGTGGTAGGTCCTGGCTCTCTCGCCTCTCAGTCCTGATGTGTAAATAAGATGCAGATATCAGTTTTGCATCCAATCAGCTCGAGTGCTGCAGGAGACAAACTCAAAACAGTCACAGAAAACACTTTCGGCCACATTACGAGTTTGGTGGTAAGTAGTAACGTTGGCAGTAACTCTATTACTGCCAACCTTACCATTACGCCAAATGATGTGTTTGAGCCTGGAGTGGATGCTTTGCCCCCAGGAACATCCTGGAGGTAAATCCTCCAACTAAACCCCTAACAATCAGCAGAATCGGCAGAATTGCGCCTCGGTAATACCACCAAAAAAGCCCCATTGTGTCCAATGGACTCAAAATAAATGGGGAATTACACCGCCAACGCCACTTGTAATCTGGTGGAAATTCCGCTGGACCATGTGGTGGTAATGATAATTTGTTTGACCAATATTCCGGCAAATTTACTGCTTGGATAAAGCCCAATTAGTAATGAGGTATGTAACAGCTAAGAGTGAATGATGGTTCAACAAGCTTTTACATCTTTAGTAGCCATACAGATTTCAAAGCATGGACTGCAAATTTCGATGATCTCATCAAAGTGAAACTCATCATTCATAACAAGTTGCCTTTTGTTGCATTCAGACACTACTACTTGAGGCAAAACACCCAGGTGATGGCTAGTGTGGTGAGGTGGAGTGAGGAGTGGGACACAGGAGTGGCATGTTTAAACAAAGCTTTATTAAGATTTGAAGAAAATAACCTACCTCTATCTATCTCTGATGGGTTATCCCTACCTAAACCAATAATAACTTGGGAACTCATCATCAGGGTGTCTATTCAAATGAAATGTGTCCAGCCTCTGTCCAAAACCTACTCTTACCCTATCACTAGTCTACAAGAAAGGTTCAGCATACGAGTGAAGAACAATACCAGGAGAAGGACTTCCTTCTCCTGGTGAACAGGCTCATTCTTCATCTCCTTTCCAGCAATCCTTTGCTTTCGCGTCTAATGCAACAAAGAAGTTGTGGTCAGTTAATGGGGGTCATTACGACCCAGGCGGTAAGTACGCCAACTTTACCACCATGGTGTAAACTATGTTTACACCATGGTGGATGGCGGATTTACCGCCCCATTCCAAGGTGAGTGGGGCGGTAAATCCCCATTTCCCATTTTACCCTTCCCCATTCCCATTTTTGCCCCATAGGGCATAATGGGAGTGGCGAAGGCGCTAATTACGCCACTGTAAATTACGGTGGCGTAATTAGCACCAAGGCGGTTTAGCGCCATGGATTTTAACAGCTGCTAAAAGCAGCCATTAAAATCGGAATCAGGCGTTAAGGGTTAACGACGGCATTAACCCTTAACGCCTGAGTTGTAATGAGGCCCAATGACTTCCTTCTCCTAACCACACCTTTCACAGCCTTGAGGGCTGCCTTGGGATATTCTTATCAATAGTCCCCAAAAGTCTCTTTACTTCCTCCCACGGGTTTCTGGAAGCTTACTTTGCAGTTCCAATAATTCTTCCCAGTTTTTTGATGTTCTGAAGATTACCTCCAGATAGCTCTTATTGTTTAATCACCTCTTTAATCATATTTGGATTAACACTGTAGCAAGGGAAAATCTTCGAGAAGCCCTCCTGATTCCTGAATCCTGAAATATCATTGCTATGACAAGGGAGGTTACTCCAGAGTTTCTCTAAGCTTTTTGATTTCTGATTATCACCACTGTGACCAGGGAGATTACTCCTGAGGTTCTCTTGACTCTGACTATCACTACTGTGATAAGGGAGATTACCCCTGAGTTTCTCTAGACTCTGAGTATCAATGCTGTGGCGAGGGAGATGACTCCTGAGCTTCTCTGGAGTCTTAGTTCGCTGGGTATCACTACTGTGATGAGGGAGATGATTCGCAAGCTTCTCTTGACTCTTGATTCTCTGGGTATCACTACTGTGATGAGTGAGATTACCCCCAAGCCTCTCTTGACTCCAGTTCTCTGGGTTTCACTACTGTGATGAGGGAGATCACTTCTGAGCTTCTCTGGGCTCTCGATATGCCCCAAGCCCCTACTGGTTCTCCCGCTGTTCCTGTTACCTGGAGTATGACAGGATGGTGTTGCCGGTTCTTCCTGGGGAATTGGGCTGACTTGAATGGCTTTGGCATTTCCTGGTCTCTTCACTCTGCTCCCTGTTTCATCCTTGCAGCTCTGTGGAAACTTAGACCACAAGGCTACAGCGCAGTTGTTGGACCACACGGTCTACCTTCTCGAGGGCATGCAACTGCTGGTTTCCCTCTGTCTCTTCGGTTGGTCAGGAGTTCGACTTCCGACGACATGCTCCGCTGATGGTTCCTCAGCATCACCACCAGTGGGACCAGCTCCCTTGCAGCTTTACATTCCAAGGTTCGAAATGACCGGGCTTGGCTGGCTTCACGCAGGCTGCTCTCTTTTCTGCCTAGTCCATTCTCACTCTTTATTCCCTGGTTGCTGGATTTTCCCCAGTGTAGACTTTAAGTCCATCTTTGTTGTTTTCGTAGTGACCATTCAGACTCATTGAGGCCACCTCTTGTCAGTACTGTGAAACATGGTGGAGATTATCTTTCTGTCTCCTTGGGGAAAACTCTTCCCAAAATGATGGCCAATTGTTGAAGTGATCTTTATGCTTCCTTGGGGCCAACTCTTCTCAGTACTATATCTAAACAGTCTTTTTTTTACTTTGCAGATATCTTTGGTTTTTCTTTGTCTGGGTCATATTGATTCACAGATCAAAGACATAAGAAGCCTTAACATAACAGAAAGTAGTGTTTTCAGGGATTTCTGACAAGGACTTGGTCCCAAGGTAAAGGGGGCCAGGGAGTTCCTTCACAGAACAGGAGTCCTTATCCCCATTAGGTGAGCAGTCTCTCCCTGTGATGTCCTGCTTTCCACAACCCCTAGGGGGAGTATTGGGCAGTGACACACCTCTCTAGCCTCACAGGGAAGGGCTTGCCCCTGGGTTGAAGTGATGTGATCCCATGAATTGTCACACTAGATAACAAAGATGTTGCTAGGGAAATAAATCAAGAAATGAAGGATCCACCCTTGTAACTAGCAAAAGACGGGTGGGGCCTTATCAGTAATGCCTCCTCCCTAGGTTCAAGGTGTGTCAGAGTCTACATTACAATTGTGCAACACATGGTGGAATATAAAAACATGAAGTGATGGAGTCCAGCTTTGCGGGGCATTCACATTTTTCCAAGACCCTAATATAGGGGTCTGCAATATGAAGCTTTTCAGATGTTTTGTATGACTAACCCTATGATCCCTCATCATTGACTGTCTTAGGGGGCAGTGAGAGTTGTATTCCAAAACATCTGGAGAGCCAAAGTTTGCAGACATGTGCCCTAGTACATTTTACATTGTACTTCACATTGTGTTTTCCTCTCACCGGACCCACCTTATACAAGTACAATTTTTATCAAAAAGACACATTTTACAGGTGGAATGTCTATATCGCTAGGGTGGTCCATAACTTGTAATTACTAACCATGTCAATAGCAGTTTGGAGGTTTGTAACCACTATATACCATGTCTGACCTCTAAGCTGGGCAAATAATATTGTGTCTAACTTCCAGATAGGATTCTGAAAGAGGATTAGAACTTTTGATCAGGCTTTTTAGGCTGACATTTCTTATATACAAAAAATTGCTAGATGAAGCAAATAAACTATTCCAAATGAGTTTAGCAAATAGCTTTGCTTGCCATAGTGTTAATCAGGGAAATAGGACGGTGATTCACAGATTGATCACACCAAGAATAAGGAAAAGTCCAAATCGTGCGGATTTCATGGTAACGAGTGAACCTAAAAAAGTCAAAGCATCTTTGATTAAATTGATTTCATCAGGATATTGAGCCTGCCCTGATTTTTGCAATTCAAGCACATGTTGTATATCACTTCAAGAAAATACAAGGGGGTGATATCTGGGAAAATCACGACGGGTAAGTGATGAAGAAATCAATATTTGGGAAGTGGCATGGCATCCTTCGTCTGCGATAACATCCCCATATGTAATATGTAAGAAACAGTGCAGCACTGAATCATGGCCTCAGCTGTTGCTCTCAGTCATCCAAAAAGCAGAGTTTAATGGTATCTGATAATCTAAAAATCAAGTTAGCCCGCTTCCCCTTTTTTTGCATACATATTTAATTGGGAAGCCAACTTAATCTGAATGTTAAAAATGAGTAGTCTCTCATCTCTAAACCACGTTTCAGTGATAAAAATGTCCTTGTCCACTGGGATCCGATATAAAACAAGCACTGGACACAGCTGAACAAGTATTATCTGGTGCACTTCTCACTTTGCAGACCCCTAGGTGATTAGAAAAGGGTGTTAAAGGTCACCTTTTATTACAATAAAGCTAGGGGTTACGTATTATGTTAGCTGTGATTCGAAACACTACTTGGTCAAGAACACAACCCATGTCATTATCCTGCTGACCTTGGCCCTCATCACAAGTCAGGCGGTGGACCATGGTGCTTTTAGCACCATGGTCCAGCCGGATTCCGCCATGGTGGATGGCGGAATTACCGCCCCATTCCAAGGTGAGTGGGGCGGTAATTCCCCATTCACCATGTGCCCTTCCCCATTCCCATTTTTGCCCCATAGGGCATAATGGGGATGGGGAAGGCGCTAATTACGGCACCGTAAATTACGGTGCCGTAATTAGCACCAAGGTCGCTTAGCTCCTTGGACTTTAACCCCTGCAAAAAGCAGGCGTCAAAGTGTGAATCAGGCGTTAAGGGTTAACGGTGCCGACGGCGCCGTTAAACCCTTAACGCCTGACTTGTAATGACTCTCAAAAATAATGGGCCTCATTACGGCCAAGGCGCTAATGGGTTAACGGCGCCGTAAAAGGCTGCGGTGCCGTTAACCTATTAGCGCCTAATTACGAGGTCCCTTTGCGGGACCCGACCTTAACGGCTGGTTTTACCAGCCGTTAAAGTAGGGACCCGCAAAGCGGCCTTGGTGCTAAGTACGGTGCCGCAATTAGCGGCACCGTACTTAGCGCCTTCCCCATTCCCATTGAGCCCTATGGGGCAAAAATAGGAATGGGGAAGGGCCATGGAGGAAGGGGGAATTACCGCCCTGCCAACCTTGTAATGGGGTGGTAATTCCCCCTTTCTCCATGGCGGAGTCGGTAACTTACCGGCATGGACCATGGTGCTAATAGCACCATGGTCTTCCGCCAGGGTCGTAATGAGGCCCAATGTGTTTCATAGCTGTGTAGCACCAAACAGAAAACATGAAGTGAGCCACCCCCACACACAAGGCACTGATCTTTGCTTAGGTCTCCTATGTCACCTCCTCAAGCAGTCTCTCGCCCTCTTCAGAAAGGTGCACAGATACAACCTGGTGGCGTCCGGTGCCAACCGTTGCTGTGCTAGAATTGTCCTAATTCACAAGATGGAAGGAAAAGGAGAAATAACAAATCAAGTGGCAGAATGCAACATTCTTGCCTTGTGTAATGTTGGTCTATCCTTCGATTGATGAGCTGCATGGAGAGACACCCCCACCCCACAATAATAACAGTAACAATGGGCTTCATTCCGACTCAGGCGTTAAGGGGTTTACGGCGCCGTAAACGGCGCCGACCCTTAACGCCTGATTACAAGGTTCCCTTTGCGGGATGGCTGTTTAACGCCTGCTTTTTGCAGGCGTTAAAAGCCATGTCGCAAAGGGACCTTGGCGATAATTACGGCACCGTAATTTACGGTGCCGTAATTATCGCCTTTCCCCATTCCCATTATGCCCTATGGGGCAAAAATGGGAATGGGGAAGGGGCCATTGGTGAATGGGTAATTACCGCCCCAATCACCTTGGAATGGGGCGGTAATTCCGCCATCCACCATGGCGGAATTGCAACCTTAGCGGCATGGACCATGGTGCTAATAGCACCATGGTCCTCCGCCAAGGTTGTAATGAGGCCCAATGTGTTTTGCCCATCCAGGTTTCCTCAAAGATACATAATGGGCCTCATTACACGGTAGGCGGTAAGGGTTTACCGGTACCGGTAAGGGCACCGGTACCGGTAAACCCTTACCGCCTTACTACGAGTTCCCTTTGCGGGACCCGACCTTAACGGCTGGTTTTACCAGCCATTAAAGTAGGGTGCCGCAAAGGGACCTTGGAGCTAATTACGGTACCGCAATTTGCGGTACTGTAATTAGCGCCTTCCCCATTCCCATTATGCCCTTTGGGGGCAAAAATGGGAATGGGAAAGTGCCTTGGTGAATGGGGAATTTCCGCCCCCGCTCACCTTGGGGTAGGCCGGTAATTCCGCCACCCACCAAGGCGGACACGGTAAGATACCGGCGGCAACCATGGGGCTAATAGCACCATGGTTACCGCCTACCGTGTAATAAGGCCCAATATCCATGTTGTGATTGGTGTACAATGTTCCATAAATTAAATCACAGTGTTTTTGTGAATAATTACTTTTTTGGTTTGGCAAGCTGCTTCAGAGAGTGCATGCTGCAAATATGTCAGCCCTGAATATGTTGCACCATAATAAAAAAAGTGCCAACTGAATGCACCAATTGCTACAATTAAAAGGGTGTTGCAATAACTATTACTGTCAGGCACTATGTTCTAGCTCATCTTCATAAAGCACAAACGTGTTGTGTCATAAGTTCTCATTTAAAACAATCCATTTTATAAACTAGATTCAGTCCCCTTGTGTATTGTCCCTGACCTGGCTCATCAGTACCGACCCCCCACCACATATGCCTCTCCTAACTCATAATTGCACCATTGTTAATTAACTCTGACTTGTGAGTGGAACCAGTGGTGGAGTTAGTTGGAAAACTGCAAGCAAATGCAAGTACCTGCCTTTTGGTCTTTGTACAGACATGGGTACACCTATCTATTTGTTTCAGGCTGCATAGCAGGCCGGGAGCTGAAGGAGGAGGGGGACTCGTGAGTCACTGTAGGAGTATGGGCTCTGAATTTAAACATTACACGGTAGGCAGTAGCCATGGCGCTATTAGTGCCATGGCTACCCCTTTTAACCGCATTCCAGGTCCGTGTTCACGGAATGGGGACTTACCAGGTCATCCCGCCTTGGCGGGACCGGTAAGTCCCCATTCCGGGAACCATTCCCCATTCCCCTTTGAGCACCCATAGGGCTCAATGGGAATGGGGAAGGAGCTAATAACAGTACCGCAATTTGCGGTACCGTTACTAGCTCTGAAGTCCCTTAGCGGGTCCCTTACATAACGCCTGGATAAACCAGGCATTAGGGGAGGGACCCGCTAAGAGATCTCGTAGTAGGGCGGTAGGGATTACCGGCACCGGTGCCCTTACCGGTGCTGGTAATCCCTTACCTCCTACCATGTAATGAGGCCCTTAGTATCAACATTGTAGCATTCACATTTTAGCGTGGGTTTGAATTTCAACTGGGGCCAAGAGTGTGAAACTCATTACTGGGTTCAAGATTGTGAGTCTCAGGCAGAATTAAATGGATACCAATGCACAGAGATTGATCGCTTTGCTCCATGATGCTGTTTCAATGAACTGAGCTACACTAAATATAATGCTAACATAATCTAACCTCCCAATTAACCCAACCCCAGGGAACATGTACCTGAATCCATTAATTAACATTTAGTGCAAATTAGTCCATGATGAAATAAGATGGGTGCAGATTGGGAAAATGCAAGATGCTCTGAAAATGGGAATTTAAACATGGAGGCTGAATCTGCGCTGGTTGGTAAACCAAAAGAAATGTGAAGATCTGTTTAATGAAAACATGGCATTGTATTAGAGCAGGAACCGCAAGAAAGATGTATCTCTTTGCTCTTCAGTAATGAAATCACATGCCATTTCAGTGGAGTGATCTACTCAAGGGTAGGTGTTTTCCTTGACTGAAAGAGGGTTTGATAAAAAGGGTTTTGAGACAGAGTAGGATTGATTCCTCTTCAGCGCTGGCAGACGAAGGAGCAGAGGGCTGGCTTGGCAGATGGAGTTGGGTGCTGGCAAAGTGACTGATGCTGAAGCTGTCTTTATCTGAGTTGACACCGTGCGAGGCAGGCAGAAAGACTGGGGAAGATTTCCCTGCCAAACTGAGTCAGGAATTTTGCCAACAAATCTAGGTAATTATGAGGTTAAGTGACAGGCTGGTGATCTGAATGATACCAGGTAGCCTAGGTTTAGTAGTTCACTTCATTTTAGGTGGTGTATTAGAGATTATAAGTCCAATGTGCATGTACTACTGTGTTTGTATTTCTTATCTTTCTTGCCAAGTTTCATGAGGCCAAGCACAGATAAAGCGCTGAAAGCTATTGCAAGAAGAAATGTACTTGCACTGTGAAGTACAATGTGGATATAAGTGTCATTCTGTGTAACTTGCATATTTCTATTTTTATGATAAATAAAAAACAGATTGAAAAGGTAATTTAGTCTCATTATATTTATTCTGCATTCAGTACCTTTTATTTGACATGCTTAGGGAGACGGAGATATGTGGTAATGAATATCTCCAAGTAAAGTAGCCACCATGAGCTGTTTATCTAGAGAGATTGAATGAATGTGCAGCATTTCAATTGCATGCTTTACAATTGTTTAACTGGTGAAATAATTATTAGATAGTATTCTGAAATCAGTCTCACCACTATAAAAAATACCACCATAATCAAAATAAATATCACAAAGAAATAGCTATAACACATATCCAACAGCACCCATACCGCTGAGTTGATTGAGGTAGCGCTGGTGTTTTTCAGAGGCTGCAGAACAGAGCTGACTCCATCCCCTGTTAAATCCTTTGATTCATCTTCCCAAGTCCACTCATGCCACAAGTGTTTTCTTTGCTTTGGTGCCTGACTTCATTCCTGGCCCCAAATGGGAGCCCCAGATCAGAGGGAAAGTGAATAGCATCACTATGTTGAAATATTGGTTGAAAAAGCAAAAATATGTTTGAGGTTTGTGTGTATGCCTGTTGAGCATGCAGTGTGTGTGTGTGTATGTGTAGGAGTGGGAGTGGTACATGTGCCTTTTTTGTGTTTGGTGATGTGGGAGTTGCACCAGCAACATGAACATGCTTTATAGCAGTGTGCAAGTATTGTTTGCACAATCCGAAAAAAATGTTTTACAGTGGCAATATGGGTATATTATTAGCAGGCAGCAGTAGCATTGTTTTGCAGGACCGCGCTGGTAGAGTTTGTGGAAATTGGCTTCATGAACATGTAGAGTACCATAGCAGTGCTGACATTCATTATGAGTCCCAGCTAAAATAGTTTTATAGTGTCAATACTGGCATATATTTTACTAACAGGATAGAAGAGTGGTTTACAGTGCTGAGTAAGCATATATAGTGAAAATGGTCTCATAGAAAGTTTTTTACAGAGATAATGTTGGCATATATTTGGGCCATGGCAGCATGCAAATGTGTTTTACAGGGATATGATGCTACATATTGTGGACACCATCTTGAAAGTATTTTACGGTGGCAGTGGTAGCCAGACCAAACACACTGTCATACACATATCATGACCCTGCCTCCCCTCAAGCACCACTAGCTGATTCACATCACTCATATATGTAATGCCACAGGATTGATGAATGACTACACCAGGCATATATGTAAAACAGGCAAATCACAAAAATAGTAGTAGGAGCACAGTGGTGTGATAGAACCAATGACACCACCACCGCAATCGTACAGATTGGGATGCACTGCAGGGAATTCATGGGTAGTCGGGTTGCCATGGCCATATCCCGAACCAGCAGCCCATGTGGGGTCCCCTATGCAACACCACTGGGGGGCAATCAAGACCCAGCTCAGCATTGCTCCAGTAGGAATGGGAGGGATGGGCAGGTATTGCACAAATATGAACCATAGGATGGACAGCCTTTGGTGAAGGTGCCTCCTTAAAATGATCAGTAAGTCTTTGATATCTGGGTAGACTCGCCACCCAACCTGGCTAGAAGAATCTGTAGGCACAACCTGTGCACGAATAGTTGCCGCATTGACTGTCATTGCTGCTAACCATTTATCGCAGCAGCAAGAACCAACAGAAGAAGCCAAGTACCTGAGCAGGAGCCCTAACAATAAAGCAGCATCAGTGGCACCAAGGTACGTATAATACACCACTCCAATGGCCAAAGGCACGGCTATGCATACACATCAGGATACAGCAAGGACTACGACAAAATGTGGTCATCCTGTTCACATGAATTCTCTGCCTACTTACACCAGACTATGCCTCAACACCTCTGACAACAGAATGCAGTGCAGACCTATGAGAACTTTGGGTCAGATGAAGACACAGCGAGTCTCTAGCACTGACGTCACCCCACTCCTCTCAGCACCCATCCACATGCCTGATCACATGGGTTGCTTCACTACCTGGAGCCTGGCCAGTCCTGCTAAGCCTTTGCAGGCCAAATGCACACACATCATAATCGTACTCAATGACCTCCAACACTCTGGACATCGGTCCTCCGAGGAGGTTCCCACTAACAGCACAGACTAGTAATGGTAAAATGGCGCTATATAAATGACAAGTACAATACAATACAATATTCTGTGGGCACAGGCATCATACAAATGTGGTTATGTATTGTTAGTTACCTGGCATCCATCCACTTGCCTTTTTTCATGTGCTACCCCATAGAATCAATTGGTATTTTTCTAAACAATTGTGCTGTAAAATTGCATATTTGTATCAGACATATCTCAACAGAACATCACATTTCATCTATATCAATTTGGAAAGCTGAAACATACACGCAAAATGAAATTCCAATGGTTAGGAGAAGAAACGTTGTTATGGCTCAAGGTCAAAGATTTCATTTTGTCTAATACTGCTTTTCAAAACTTCAAATATGTGAGTATTTGTTAATAAAAATAGACTGATACATGTTCCAAAAATCTACCAAGCTGTGTTCAATTCATATGAATTGTTTGTATGTAGTGGTAAAACATTAGTCAGTCTACTTAAAAATAATTAAACTCGGGTAACCCTCTCTGTACGTTCTTAGAATTGTTATACCTACCGGAAAATGAATAAAATCTTTGTACCGGACAACACCTATGGCTCAGTGTAACAGATCAGGGCGGTGGACAGACCACTGGACACACTTAAGAGGTTTTAACAGATTTTATTCACCAGCTAATCCCAGAATAAGACAAATCAAAAAAAGGATACATGGCAGTCTGGAACTCTCTCTCGTGTCGACTGCCGCCTTCTCTCTCATTTGAGCAGGTAACTGGAGACCTTGAAAAGTCTTATTGGGCACGTGATAGCAAGTGGCCCTATGAATTGTCTCTTAGTCCGTTTCAATATCTTGTATTAACTGTGTTATTTAACATGTTTTATTCACACGTACTTCCCCTTTTATCTCTCTTCTATAGGTTAGGGGAATTTTCCAAAGTTCTGCTCGGAAAATGTCATTCAGGGTTTGTAGGGATATGAAAGGTGGGGGCTAGGAGCAGAGTCACAGGCAGAGCCGCATAGATGGCTGGAGACAGCTGGCAGTGGATTTTAACTTCTCGGCTCTTAATAACACTGTTACGCTATTTACTTCTTTGAAATTAACATGACCCACCGGTCCATTCACTTCGCACAATGGGTGCAACTTCGTATTTTCCTCTCACTGAACCTCCATCATTTCAATAAGCCCATTCATAGACTGGATCGTCTTCATGTACTGTCAACTCCCTTATTTTCAAAATCAAGCAACAACGGAGACAAAAACGACGTCACCAGTATTAGAATAAAGCATCGCTCGTCTCAAAGCTGGCTTCTGATTGGAGCAAAGAAGTGTTTGTTACATATCAGCAGATCCACCTTTCATGACATCATCCATTAACTCTCTCCTTGGCTTGTTGCTTATAAGGAAGGGATTTAACTTGACTCTGATTACCTTTCTCTTCCTCTGCCTTATTACAGATCCCCTCTCCTAAGCCCTTACATTTGGGAAGGGCATGCATTCATGATAAAAAATCAGCTTGTGCCATTATCCGTCCTGGGTGATGGAGTGTTTGAAAGGAGTAGGGTTGTAAAGACAGGAACCACCTTAGTACTCTGGGATTTGTATCCTTGTTCCTGGATAACCATATTAGGGGTGCATGATCGGTAACCAAGATGAATTTCCTTCCCAGCAAATAGCATCTTAATAACTCTATTGTCCATTTCACTGCTAGACATTCTTTCTCAATTGTTGTGTATCCCACTTCGTGAGGTAACAGCTTTCTACTAATAAACAGAATAGGTCTTTCCTCTTTTCCTTTGTTTTGGAAGAATACTGCTCCCAGTCCCGATCCTGAAGCATCTGTGTGTAAATAAAAAGGCATCTCAAAATTAGGACATTGGAGGACGGCTTGGTCCAAAAGAGCATTCCTGAGGGCATTAAAAGCTTCTTCTGTCTTAGAGTTTTTCCATTTGTTTCTACGAGGAGCAGTTGATTTCAAAAGATCTGTTAAGGGGGCCGCGATTGTTGAAAAGTGTGGAATAAATCGCCGATAATACCCCACAAAGCCAAGGAATGCTCTTACTTGTCAAGATATAGCCGGGAATTGTAGACGTTGTATGGCCTCCATCTTTTCTTGCTGAGGTCTGATTGTTCCTTGTCCCACAAAATACCCAAGATATTTGGTATAGGAATTCGCCAGATGCGTCTTTTTCGGGTTTATATGTAAACCTGCTTTTTTTAAGGTTTGAAGGATTTCACCTAGATGTTTCAAATGATCCTGCCAATTTTGACTCTATACAACAATGTCATCCAAGTAGGTGCCTACATAATCTTCATGACCTTTTATTAAGAAGTTTATCAATCTCTGGAAAGTTGCTGGTGAACCATGTAGGCCAAATGGTAAAACCGTAAACTGATATAACCCAGTGGGGGAAGCAAGAGCGTTTTTTTCCTTGTCAGGGGGAAACAAAGGAATTTGCCAATACCCTTTTGTTAGATCTATAGTCGATAAGAACCTCGCTTTGCCAAGTTTTTCCAAGAGATCTTCAATCCTGGGCATCAGATAAGCATCAAATTTGGACACCTTGTTGAGTTTACGAAAGTCCATGCAAAATCGAGAACTCCCATCTGGCTTGGGAACCAACATTAAGGTGAACACCAGTCGCAATACGACGGCTCAATCACCCCTAAACGAAGCATTTCTTGTACTTCCTGGTTGACAGCTTGGAGTCTTGCTTCAGGAATGCGGTAAGGCCGTACTCTCACCTTCGTTCCTGGTGAAGTATGCACATGGTGGCAAGTCAACAACGTTCTTCCTGGTATTGAAGAAAAAATCTCATCATATTGGTCCACTAATTTGGAAAGCTCTAATTTCTGTATCGAATCCAATTTAGGATTAATTTTCAGAGCTTCCTTCCCTATCCGTTCCCCCAAAATTGGAAGATACTCCTTTGGCATTTCATCCACATTTATCATAGCAATAGTAGACGCAGGTTCTCTCAATCTTTTTTGTAGATTGATGTGGTAAGTTGAATAGGAAACTTACTTCCAGGTTGTTGAACTCTATACGTAATGGGTCCAGAACTTCCTCTATTGCATAGGGACCTCTACAAGACGACAACATTTTATTCTCCGTAGTTGGTACAAGGACAAGAACCTGATCTCCTACTTGGAAGGTATTTTTTTTTTGTGTTCTGGTTGTAATACTGTTCTTGTCTACTTTTAGCTTGAAGGAGATGAGTTTGGCCCACTGACTGAAGCTTCTCCACCCTTTCCTTCAGCTGCGCAGCAAATTCCGTAAGTATATTTTCAGGATTCGGCTGTTCCTCCCAACTCTCTTTTAGTATATCCAACAGGGTCCTTACAGGTCTGCCGAAAAGCAATTCAAATGGGGCAAACTCCATTGAGGATTGCAGAGTGTTCCTTAGCATCATCATGATCCATGGCAGTAACCTATTCCAATTCCTCTCCCCTGAGCAGATGGTTTTTCTCAACATCCGCTTTTTCGTTTGGTTGTACCTCTCAACCAATCCATCAGTTTGTGTGTGATATACAGCAGTTTTCATTTGATTAATATGAAGTGTTTCACATACTTGTTTTAATACGGCTGACATGAAGTTAGTGCCGCTATCTGTGACTATTTCCTTAGGAATACCCACTCTCACCATAAAGGGAACCAAAACATCACAGATTTGCTGTGCATTTGTAGAAAGTAGAGGAAAAGCTTCCGGATATCTAGTTGTGTAGTCCACAATTACTAATAAATATTTATGCCCCCTACTTGTAGGATCCATAGTACCGACTATATCCATCCCAATGCGCTGGAAGGGTTCTAGAATCAAGGGCATTCGTTGTAGGGCGCCTTTGAGACATTAGGCCTATTTTTCTTTTGGCCTTCTAGACATTGCTGACAGAACCGGGCCACCTGTGCATATACCCCATGCCAGTAGAACCTTGCAAGAATCTGTTGAGTGGTTTTTTCAACCCCCAGATGTGTCATGAACTTCAGATCACGCCCCTTTTGGACCTCCTCATCCTTGTCTCAACAGGGCTTACATTCAGTACTACTTCCAACATGGCCGTTCTGAGCCGTAGCCCTTGCTCGCTCCATGCGCTGAGCGTGGCATGAACTAGTTATAGACCACGCCTTCCGCGGCTCTGCGCCTCTCAATGCTATTGCAGAGTAGCCCAGACGTGTGTTCGTAGCTCACGGTATTGTTTCCTTTATCCCAGTGCTATTACCCATTCTTGTCTCTTTCCCCCTTCCTGGTCCCGGGCATTTCTAGCCTTTTCAGTCTCCCGGATTCCTGGACTCCGTGATCCCAGAACTAAACGCAACCTGGAACCAGACGAGACTCGAGCAGCGCTGTTCAAGACCAGGAGCGTTCGCAAGAAGGCAGCGATCGAAGACACCGGCAAACACCGGACCCAGGTGAGAAGGGGGGAACTCCTTGAAAGTTTGAGACGCCACCCGATCGAACCTAAAAACGAGATGGAAGCCGCCGTGCAGGACTTAATGCGACGCATGCAAGAATTATCAACCGAGGTTCAAAACTTTAAGGCGGAAAACGCCGCGCTCAAACAATTGGTCTTGTCCCGGGATTCTGCTACAAAGGAGGGTGCCCTGTTGGGCGGTATTGTTGACAAGTATGATGGTTCGGCAAAAACACTTCGCGCATTCCTGGATTCATGCCTGGTCCATTTTACCTTTAAGCCCTATTATTTCTCGACTCCTAGGGCTAAGGTGGGTTTCATCATATCCCACCTTTCCGGCAACGCCTTAACTTGGGCAACACCCCTTGTTAACTCCGGCGATGCCCACCTAGACGACTACGATGGGTTCATTCAGGCCCTTAAAGGCATGTTTTACCGTCCAGAGCAGGTCTATACTGCCCAAGAACGCTTGCTGGATTTTCAACAGGGCTCCCAAGATATGCTCACTTATGTGACCAGATTTAAACAATTGGCTAAGGAAGCAGATTGGTCCTCTGAGGCTAGTTTTACCCTGTTCAGGAGAGGCCTAAACGATGAGATCAAGGATAAACTGGCCAGGGTGGCCAGACCAAATTCATTCCAAGCACTAATGGACCTGGCCTTGCAAATAGTCTTTCACATCCAGGAAAGGAAGGCTGAAAGGAAGAAATCCAAGGGAAACCCACCCAAGACGTCCTTTGAGAGCACAGCCAGAATGGACGCAAACCCAAGTCCAGCCCCAGAACCTGAACCCATGCAAATTGGAGCCTTTTGTGGACCCATATCACCTCAAAAAAGATTGAGAAGGATCAATACGGGTTTGTGTATGTATTGTGCTTCAGACAAACATTTGGTCAGGGAATGTCCTCTGGCACCTCCTCGGCGTTCGGGAAACGCCAGCTCCTGATCTTAAATGGAGCAGAGATTCGGGAGAGAGATGTTTGCTCCACATCAATTCCATCCTTGAACTCTCCTGGACAAAACAGTTTGGTGATACTACAGGCCTTCCTGTCGCCCTCCAAAGACAAGACCTATCCCATTCTGGCCTTGGTGGACTGCGGAGCTATGGGAATTTTTATTGATCAAGACTGGGTTGTTAGTCATCATATTCCGTACGAGACACGAAACACCATGCAGCCGGAGGAAGCAATTGACGGAAAACCCCTCTCTTCAGGACGCATAAACGTGCAGACTAAAGAGATCCAACTTTCCATAAACCATCATCAAGAGCGGATTACATTCGACATCATTAAGTCAGCCCATTACCCCATGGTTTTGGGTATGCCCTGGTTACAAAAGCACAATCTCTATATCAATTGGACAGCAGGATCATTATTCCTGGGCTCAGAGTTCTGTATGTCTCACTGTCTATCCCTGGATCCCTCCTCGGTAACTCCTAAAGAACTACCAAGAGACCAAGAAAAACCACTCATGGTTTCCAATGTCATACAAGTTCCAGAGGCCTATCAGGGATATGCTGATGTATTTTCTACTGTCATTGTCCAGGCCTTACCCCCTCACAGACCCGAAGACTGTGCCATAGATACGGATCCCTCAGCTGTAATTCCTTTCGGCAGAATGTTCATTCTTTCTGAACCCGAGAAAAAGGCCATTCGGGAATAGCTAGACACTAATCTTGAAAACGGCACCATAAGACCCTCGAAATCTCCAGTGGGTGCTTCATTGTTCTTCATTCCCAAGAAGGATACCAAGGAACTCAGACCTTGCCTCGACTATAGAGGCTTAAATCAATGCAACCTCAAAGATCGGTACCCACTGCCCCTGATCTCGGATATCCTGGAAGCTGTGAGAGGAGCCGTAATATTCACCAAATTGGATCTCAGGGGTGCCTACCATCTGATCCGTATCCGGGAAGGAGACGAGTGGAAGACCGCCTTTAGAACACCCTTTGGTCACTACGAGTACCTTGTCATGCCCTTTGGACTAGCCAATGCCCCAGCAGTATTCCAACGTTTTATGGATAGGGTGTTCTCTGATATGTTGTTTCTCTTCATCATTGTCTATCTGGACGACATATTGATTTTTTCCAAAGAACCTCTGAAGCATGAAGGACATGTCAAGGCAGTTCTACAAAGTCTCCGGGAACATCACCTCTTAGCCAAGCCTGAAAAATATTTGTTTCACGTTACCTCTGTGCACTATCTGGGATTTATCCTTAGTCCAGAGGGGATTGGCATGGACCCTTCAAAAGTAAAGGCCATTCTTGCCTGGCCTATTCCCACGTCCGTGAAACAAATCCAATCCTTCCTAGGACTAGCCAATTTCTACCGGATGTTCATAGCCACCTTTTCCGAGATTGTACAACCCATAGTGGCTCTGCTAAAGAAGGACACCCCATTTGTCTGGTCAACATTACAAGAAACTGCATTTCAGCGTTTAAAGACTGAGTTCACACAAGCTCCCATTTTGGCTCAACCTGATACAAGTCGACCCTTTTTAGTGGAAACGGATGCCTCTAATTACGCTATAGGAGCAGTGTTGAATCAGAAGATGGAGGACGATTTGGAACACCCCGTTGCTTATCTGTCAAGAACCTTAACTCCTAGTGAAACACACTACTCCGTCCTAGGAAAGGAACTCTTAGCCATTTGCCAAGCCTTCACTGAATGGCGACACCTACTTCTGGGAGCCAGACATCCTGTCCAAGTCCGTACTGATCATCGAAACCTTCAGATTCTACAGTCACTGGAGTGCAGGAACAGTCGTCAGGCACGTTGGGTCTACTTTTTTGCCCAGTATCAGTTCCACATTACCCATGTCCCTGGATCACAGAACCTGATCGCTGACGCCTTGTCTCACCGTCCTGACTACATGACCACTGAAGATAAGGCATTTCCTAAAATGTTCTCTCCCACGATCTTCGTAGCCCAAGCAGTTGATCTCCTGGAAGAAGTCCGATCGCAAACTCAATCCTCGGAATTATGGAAGGACATTTCAACACGAAATCTCTGCAAATTAAGAGCCAAGGAAGGCTACTTATTCAAGGACAATGCACTACTCATTCCTACATGGAAGTTACAGCAAAAAATAATAAACCTTTGTCATGAAACACTCCATTCCGGGCACCGAGGTATCACCAACACACTCCGTCTTATACAGAGACAGTTCTGGTGGCCTAAAATGAAGTCTGACGTACAGAAATACATCCAGGCTTGTATAACCTGTGCCCAAATTAAACATGAAAACAAAAGACAGGTGGGTCTTCTTCTGCAGCCCACTCTACCCTCTAAACCATGGGAAATCATCGATACAGACTTCATAGTGGAGTTACCACCTTCCCGAGGATATACTACCATCATGGTCACCATAGATTTGTTTACCCATATGGCCCATTTTACGCCACTGATGAAACTACCCTCCTCTTCAGAACTAGCTGGAATATTTCTGGAACACATATTCCGACTACATGGGCTTCCTTCCAAGATCATATCTGACCGGGGTCCCCAATACATTTCACAATTCTGGAAACACCTCTGTCGAGTACTAGGAATCCAACGTGCCCTCTCTTCAGGATATCACCCCCAAACCAACGGAGCCACAGAACGTGCAAATCAGACCCTCGAACAATATCTCTGATGTTTCGCCACCAAGGTCCAGGATGACTGGGTTCTCCTGATACCCGTTGCGGAATTCGCTTACAATAACTCCGAACACTCAGCGCTATAGACCAGCCCCTTTTATTGCAGCCAGGGGTTCCATCCATCGGTCTTACCCTCGGTTCTTCCTTACCCTACACCAGTACCTACTGTTGACTCCTGGATCGAAACTCTTATCAACATTCACAGGGAGGCTAAAGAACACTTAGAGAAAGCCAGATCACAAACCAAGAGGTATGCGGATTCCAAGAGGAGACCAGGTCCTTCCTATACGCACTGGCATAACAGGGGCCCCAGCAGCACCCGCGGTGTGGGGGACCCTGCTAGCACATGCCTGGGAGGGAGCCCCACTTGGAGAAAAAAATTAAAAAAAATATTTTTTTCAAAATATTTTTTTTACATTTATTTTTGAAATCACTTTGCCTTCATAAAGACATTATTTCTGTAACAGAAATAATGTCTTTATGAAGACAGAGTGACAACAAAAAGAAACTTTTTTTTTTAAGTCCAAAGGCCCCCCTACCCCATGACATGGAAGACCCCAAGCTGAAGGCCTCCATGTCATGGTGTGGGGGAGCTCTATGACTTCAAAAAGAAATAGTTTATTTTTGAAGTCACTCTGCCTTCATAAAGAAATGATTTACGTTATGGTTCGGTCCTTAATAGAAATAATTTCTTTATGAAGTCCGAATGATTTTGAAAAGAAACAATCAGCCTCATTACAAGTTTGGCGGTAGCCTTAGGCTGCCGCCAAACTTGCAGTTTTTTCTGGCACCCACGAATGGGCAATTACCGGGTCATTACGGCCCGCCAGACCCGGTAATTGGCCATTCATGGGCACCGGAAAAAAATGCTCCCCATTCCCATTTGATCCCCATAGGGTTCAATGGGAATGGGGAGCTCAGATGCACCGGCACAATTCAGAATGGTGCCGGTGCATCTGACATGCTCTGCTTGCGGGTGCCGGTATGCCCGCCAGGTCAGACCTGGCAGGCGGGAAGGCACCCGGGAGCAGAACTCTTAGTTTGCTGGTCTGGTAACAACGGTACCGGCAAGCTTACCGGGACTGTTGTTACCAGACAAGCAAACTTATGCTGAGGCCCAATTAGGGCTAATAGGGCTCCCCTCAACCCAATGACGTGTGTGAGCGCGTTGTGAAAGTGTGTACACTTAAATGTGGAGGTGGCTGCCTGTGTGAGTGTATGATGAAATGGTGCACACAAATGTATGGGTGACTGGGTGTGCGTGTGTGCGTGTACGGTAAAAGGGTGCACACTTAAATATATGAATGGCTGCCTGGGTTTTGCCTGTATGGTAAAAGAGTGCACACTTAAATGTAAGGGTGGCTGGGCATGCATGCATGTATATGGTGAATGGTGTTTGTGCTTGTGTTCAGGGGAACAACAAAGCCTACATTTCGGGGGGCTGATCCTTCAAATGTTGGAAGAGGTGCTGCCTTCATGGGTGATGGGGAGGCAAACTTATTTGTGTGGGGGCATCTAACTTCTTTGCGCATTTTAATTAGACTATTCTAGTGCAGCTTCAATGTTACAAGCAGTTAACTCTCTCCTTTAAGTGTGAAAGCTGTTGAGAATGAATGATCTCCTGTTCCCTTTCTACCCTTCCAGTCACTTCACTGGCATGAAAGTACTAAACCTACATCACAATTTCAATTGCCTAAAAAATGTGGCATTTGGATGCAGGTACTAACAGTGAAATGCTTTATGTTAGTAAGTACTGGGCCCTTGTTAACAGCGAAAACCCAGGTGCCATTTAACATCTGTTTCCTGTTCTGTCCGGTAACTACTCTGAAGGTCAGCCAGGTTGAGTCAACATAGTCCAATGTTTCTGGGGGTGAGTGCTGCAGCTCAGTCAACTGAATATTGTTAAGTCCCTACTTGTGTTAAATGCCTTAATTACTTATTGGTAATAGTCATTACTCCTAGCCCTATTCTTCCTTGTCCCTGTACTTGTGTATGAGGCAGGACTTGTGTAGGAAGGAATATGCCTCATACACAAGCACTGGGATGAGGTAAAGGTACATGGAGGTAATGCCTGGCTTAGCTACCTCTATATTCATTACTCCTAATCTCACTCTTCCTCATCCCAGTACTTACCTATGAGGCAAGGAGCCTCAAACTTAAGCTCTGGGACAAGGAAGAGGGAAGTGAAGGTATTTCTGGGCCAAGGAGCTGATTTTGGAGGTTGGGGTAGGGCATGGGAGTGAGAGGGGATGTGTGGGCGGTGGGATTGTGTGATAAATCATAATGGTTGTCCATGTTCAGGCTAAGCAGGCATGATCTGTGGTAATAGTGTCTAGAGAGGCATTTTGGTGCACCCAGTCTAGTTATTCCTGTTTGGTATGACTTTTTTTTAACTGCGCATTTCTGATAAAGCAGTCCTGCTTAGTGTAATTACCTGGCTAGATTGGCGTTTGGGTGCTGCCAGTCTAGCCATTTCTTACTGCAGCATTGTATATTTTTTTGAGTATCTGTGATAAAATGATATGATATAAGTCTATTATAAAACGCCTATAAACAAGTGTTTCTTGGCGCGACAAGCAATGGAGTGAAGATAGAGGGTGGACAAGACAAATGATCTTACTAGGCCTTGTGTCATTCAAATCGTGCAAGTGCGAGAACGAGAAATGCAAGGGGAATTGGAGGGGGGAAGTGCAAGGAAGAAGGGAGGGCAAAACAGGGCTGTAATGCTCTGAGTAAGTGCAGCCAGGATATTGAGGCTCTCGGTAGTGCAAGGAGAACAAGGGACTGTTGGGTTACAGTTACAGTCCCTAAATGCGTGGTAGGCCGGAGGCAGTGCAAGGGTGACTGATCAAGAAAGAGCCTGGACTCAGTGAGACTCTTAGGGAAAGCAGAGGAGAAGAGGAAAGTTTTGAGCTGCTCCCGGAACATCAGGTGGTCCGCTAAAGTTTGAGAGGGGCAGGGAGGCCATTCCAGAGGGAGCAATCTGCAGAGGAGAGAGATCTACCCCCACTCTCTGCCTGAAGAAGCGTCTATCCCTTAGAGAGTTGGAGGTAGCCAGGGGAAGGGCTCAAGAAAAAAGGTATTTTGGAAGAGAACGTAGGATGTAGTGTGGGCCAGACCCCAGAAAGCCTTGTGGACAATGCAAAGGTCTTGAACTTGATTCTTTGCAACCACCGGGAACCAGTGGAGAGATTTCAGGGCTGTAGAGATATGATCCCTGGGCTTGTGGCCAAGGATAAGTCTCACTGTCCTGTTCTGGATTAGGACGGAGAGTAGAGGAAGGCAGCTTGAGAAAGAGGCAGTTGCAGTAGTTCAGCCTAGAGAGAAACAGGGCTCTGTAGACAGTGAGCTTCTGGGGGAAAGTGAGAAAGGGAAGAGTTCCTTTGAGGAGAAGCAGCTGGTAGGTAGTGGGACTTCTTGGCAAAGTCCGAAATGCGAGGAGAGAAAGAGAGAGTGGAGTCGAAGATGACACAAAAGGTTTTTTGCCTCCAGGAAGGAGAAAGAAGAGGGCCTAAGGTGGGCTGCCAGAGTGAGAGAGGGAAAGCAGGGGCCCCAATGAGAAGGATCTCCATCTTAATGGCACTGAGGTAGATATCGTTGGAGGTGCACCAATCCTGAATCACGGTTAGACAGTCAGGAATGAGCAAGAGATGAGAGAAGCCTGAAGGAAAGCTGAGTGCCATCCCCATTACACTGAAAGTTAGAGAAGGTAGAGATCAGGTGGGCCAAAGGGGCCAAGTAGAGGTTGAAAAACCAAGGGGAGAGGATGGAGCCTTGGGAAATTCCACAGGTAGAGAGAGAGGCGGCAGAGAGAAAGGGACCAAGTTGGACCTGGGAGGGGCAGTCCAAGAGGAAGGAGGTCAGCCACTCCAGGGCCTGATCCGTGATGCTCAGGTTCTCACGTAGTCGATTGATCAGGATGGCATGGTTGACTGTGTCGAAAGTAGAGGAAAGATCAAGGAGGATTAGGACAGAAGGAATGCTGGAATCACGGTTAGAGAGCAGATATTCACGGATGTTCAGGAGAGAGGTTTCGGTGCCTCTGGCAGCCCTGAAGCCAGACTAATGATCATGGTGACAACCAACAGATTCAATGTGGAGAGTAAGCTGGGAGATGGGCTGCTTTTTTCCAAGAGTTTGCCCGGGAATGGGGTGATGGAGATTGGGTGATAGTGTGCCGGACAGGTAGGATCGGCAGATGGCTTCTTGAGGAGTGGGTGCACAAGGGAGTGCTTAAGGGGAGAGGGGAAGGTTCCAGTGGTGAAAGAGTGATTACAGAAATCGGCCAAGGTGCAGCAAGGGTGTCAATATGGTCCTTGATGGTTCTGGAGGAGCAGGGGAGCACCTGTTTGGATGGTACTTTCATGGATCAGACTTGTCTAGAAACCTTGTCAGGTGTTGTCAGAGAGAAAGAGGAGAAAGGAGGAGGAGAGGTAGAGATGGCCAAAGGGGGGGCCGAGAGAGGAAGAGGGAGAGGAAGAGGAGATAGTGGATAGGATGTTCTGAGTTTTAACGGAGAACTGAGAGGCCAGAGCCATACAGAGGGCCTTGGAGGGAACAGGAGAGGTGAAGACTGCAACAGGATTGACCAGTTCCATGCAGATTCTAAAGAGTTTGGCTGTGTTGTTAGAGGCAGCAGAGACCCGGGCTTCAATGTGTGCTCTCTTCTTGATGAGTTTTATTGCTTCGACTGGCTTTTTTGCGCAACAGTCTAGGTATGTCTAAATGTGGCCTGGCATGCTTTACTGTAATGTTATAAGGTCTACACTGGTCTACATTGTGCAGCCAGTGGGACATGTTTTCAATGTGGCATGGCATTTTTAATAGCAACACATTAATGTTCTTGTGCACTGTTGGTGACTTGCATGTATTGGATTGGTGTTACCCTACAAAAAAATCGCAAACACTCTGGCTTTTTAGCCAATTTTTCTCAGAAAGTGTGCTTTTTATTGCATTACAACACATATTTATATGTTTCTCCTAGTACAGTGTGCGGTATACCCCTTCAGCAGCACGTTCATGCGTATTGTGCAAGCGTGATAATCTAGGCCGACCCAGAGTGTGGCACGACCCGTGATTTGTTGCCGAGTTGGGGGGGCCCCCTCAGCATGGCTCGCAGGGGGGCCCCCACATTTTGTGTTATGGCACTGCCTATACGGTCAGTGACCGAGTGTGGTTGTCATCAAAACTACTTCCCCGACACTTACGACCAAACAAGCTGGCTCCCCGCTACTATGGTCCATTTCCCATCAAGGAGATTATCAATCCTGTCTCATATCGAATCAAGCTACCTGACTCCTGGAAAATAATTCATCCAGTTTTTCACACATCCCTATTGAAACCCTACATCCAATCCTCTCGAAAATCCAGTAGACCACCTCCTCTATTGGTTGACAACCAACTGGAATATGACGTGTCCCGGATTTGTGACTCCAGATATAAGCGGGGCCATCTTCAATACCTAGTGGAGTGGAAAGGATATCCTCCTAGTGAAAGGACCTGGGAACCTATTTCAAATATCAAGGCTCCTCGGTTGCTCAGAAGATTTCACCTAATACACCCGGGCAAACCTGGAGGGAAAGGCCTTTGGAGGAGGCATGCTGAAATGAACTTCAGATCACGCCCCTTTTGGACCTCCTGGTCCTTGTCTCAACGGGGCTTACATTCAGTACTACTTCCAACATGGCCGTTCAGAGCCGTAGCCCTTGCTCGCTCCATGCGCTGAGCGCGGCGTGATCTATTTATAGACCACGTCTTCCGCGGCTCCGTACGTCTCAATGCTATTGCAGAGTAGCCCAGACGTGTGTTCGTAGCTCCTGGTATTGTTTCCTTTATCCCAGTACTATTACCCACTCCTGTCCCTTTCCCCCTTCCTGGTCCCGGGCATTTCTAGCTTTTTCAGTCTCCCGGATTCCTGGACTCCGCGATCCCGGAACTAAACGCAACCTGGAACCAGACGAGACTCGAGCAGCGCTGTTCAAGACCAGGAGCGTTCACAAGAAGGCAGCGATCGAAGACACTGGCAAACACCGGACCCAGGTGAGAAGGGGGGAACTCCTTGACAAGATGTCCCTCATCAACTTGAAGGTGAGCAACTTCCAAAACTGGACAATAATATTTACTAGGAACTAACAATTGACGGATTAACTCTTTATCGTGGCCGTCTTTTATGCGGTAATATAATCCATTTTCTTTAAGGAAGTAAGGAGTCTTATTCCCTGGCCTTTCTTCGACGGAGGCTCTTGCGTGCCTCAGTAGTGGGTCTAGTTCTTGTGCCATGCGCAAACTATCCCGTTGATCATCTATCTTCCAATCCACAGTGACTGGGCACATGTGTCGCTCAATCCATTCACGTTTTTCTAGTTTCTTATTCGTTTTACTTTTCTTTATCCTACCGGCCTCCGCTATAATCTCTTGATCATGGAAAGGAGCTTCTTCCAACCATTTTCTTTCAACTTTCTGAATAAGGCGAGGAAGATCAGGCACATCAGAGCCAACTAACAGGGGTTCAGGCAACACCGGCATCACTGCCGCCCTCACTTCCATTTGTTCCCGAGCTACTCTTATCTTGATATCTTTGACTGGATATACTTTAATGTCACCATGCACACATCGAATGGGAATTCTTTCACTCAAGTCTGGCACACAACCTACCAGATCAGGGTTAACGGCTGTCTGAAGACTTCCTGAGTCCAACATTGCCCTGGTAGGTTGTCCTTCCACTTCGGCATCACACACGTATGGGTACGGGGACTTGATGTTCGGGGAGGTATCGGATAGGTTTACATCTTTGACTACCTGGAGAGACCCCCCAAAATCCATAGGTTCCGTCTTGCTCTTCTTCGGACACAACCTTGCGAGATGCCCCCATTCTACACACTCAAAACATTGCGGACCACGGGCACTGAGGCTAGGTGATCTGGCTACATAAGTAGATCCTGTTCCTTCACTGTTAGGCCGGAACCTTACACCTTCCCATTCTGGCTTTCTAATAATCGAGTTTGGCCATCTTGGTCCACTGGAGGATCTGGGCCCCGTAGTGGAAGGACTTCCCCCGACTCTGCTTAAGGACGTATATGATAACATCTTTCCTAGTCCAGATTTCTGATAAGCAGAAGCGATATTCACCCCTTCTACTAACGACGGTCTATGATGTCGCCGAACCCACCGTTGCATCGGTATAGGTTAGGCCTCCACAAATTGTTCCGATACCACTTTCTCTGCCATCTCATGTGTAGTCAAAGTACTTGTCTGCAGCCTCTTATCTCCTAACTCTTTTACCCGGTAGTATAGTTGCCGGGGAGTTTCTTCCGCCAGTAACTTGGTATCTCGGAATTTAATTCTATATCCCTTTTCGTGTCTGAGTCTTTCGAGGACAACACGCTTCATGTCCCCATAACTAGTGTCTCCAGATGGGTTAGCCACTTGGTAGGAGCTTTGCATTTCCCCTATCATTAGAGGGGCAATGTAGTGACACCACCTCTCTGGGGGCCACTGGGCATTCCTGGCGACTCTCTCAAAGTTGACGAAGAAGTGGGCTGAGTCTTCCCCTGTTGTGAACTTTTGTAGGACAGAAGTCGGTACTTGAGGATGGTTTCTCATATTGGTGGCTTCCAGCAGCTGTGCCTGTTGCACTTGTAAGGCCTCTTGAAATGCTTGCCGATCCACCTGTGCCTGCTGACTTTGAAGTTGAAGGACCTGCTGGAGCAATTGATGACCTTGACTCAATGTTTTTATTAGCTCATCCATCGTGTTCCAGTCTATCCCACCGCTGCCACAAAATGTAACAGATCAGGGTGGTGGACAGACCACTGGACAAATTTAAGAGGTTTTAACAGATTGTATTCACCAGCTAATCTCTGCATAAGACAGACCAAAAAAAGGATACATGGCAGTCTGGAACTCTCCCTCGTGTCGACTGCCACCTTCTCTCTCATTTGAGCAGGTAACTGAAGAGCTTGAAAAGTCTTATTGGGCACATGGTAGCAAGTGGCCCTATAAATTGTCTTTTAGTCCGTTTCAATATCTTGTATTAACTGTGTTATTTAACATGTTTTATTCACACGTACTTCCCCTTTTATCTCTCTTATATAGGTTAGGGGAATTTTCCAAGGTTCTGCCGGCAAAATGTCATTCAGGGTTCATAGGGATATTAGTTCCTTATATGGAGGAATATTCAGGCTCCTTTTCCTCTTTCTATCAATTTACACAAAATTCTGGGCCCAGTTCTACGTATTCGTAGCATATCATAATACGCTTTCTCATACCTTGATCACTGTCTTCGTTTGTAGCTTTCGGCACTCCTCCAACTCGCGTTGAACCGCGGTTGAGTCGCGATTAGCCAGGCCCCTCTTTCTCTTCCACGTAGAGGGTAAACAGCTGGCAACTCAAGTTGAGCCGCGGTGAACCAGGACCCTCCTTCTCTTCCACGTAGACGACAATCAGCTGTTAGTTCGTCTCATATGGTGGCCTCGATCCCCATTGGTCATGCAGGCCCGGCCTCTTCCAAATGCAACGACGGCTGGTGGAGACGTTTTGCTGCGGCTTCTCCTCCCGAAAGGTGGGGGCTAGGAGCAGAGTTACAGGCAGAGCCGCGTAGATGGCTGGAGACAGCTAGCAGTGGATTCTCGGCTCTTAATAACAGGATTAGCTCTCTTACGCTATTTACTTCTTTGAAATTAACATGACCCACAGGTCCATTCACTTCGCACAACGGGTGCAACTTCGTATTTTCCTCTCACTGAACCTTGATCATTTCAATAAACCCATTCATAGGCCGGATTGTCTTCATGTACTGCCAACTCCTTCATTTTCAAAATCAAGCAACAACGGAGACAAAAACAATGTCACCAGTATTAGACTAAAGCATCGCTCGTCTCAAAGCTGGCTTCTGATTGGAGCAAAGAAGTGTTTGTTACATATCAGAAGATCCACCTTTCATGACATCATCCATTAACTCTATCCCAGGCTTGTTGCTTATAAGGAAGGGATTCAACTTGACTCTGATTACCTTTCTCTTCCTCTGCCTTATTACACTTTTTAGGCGTTTTGAATTTTGAACAATCTTTTGCTAAGTATAGCCAGACACACACTCCTGACTATGCATTAGATTAATACTTAACGCACTAAATGCTGAAATGTTTTGAAATGCAGTAATTAACCCTTGTTTTCATGGACAGCCGATAAGTACATATTGCACCTGTTTGTACAAGTGCAATAAGCATGCACGATATGCTCCATCAACTTAGGCACCTGACTGATTGTCCCCTGAAGGTTAACCTAGTCTTGTCCTTGAACCCGAAAATCAAATTTTCCCACCTCTCTAGCAAGGACAACAAACTGCAAGGACAGCAATCTGCATGTGGATGTACAAATCTTTACCACTCAAATCATTTAAACATTATGTTTAATACAAAATAAAACAAAAAGCAATTCGATTAAAGCCCTTCAAAAATCCATTTCACCTTCATTGCTTCAGTAAACATTTCATCTATTTTTTAGTTGGTCTCTCTACTTCTCTCAAAACATGCAGCTTTCGCTTTACTACATTGCTAAGAGGAAGCTAGCTCATGATATGGGATATATCACATGCGTATCATCTGTTTGATGTTGCAGCTATTTTACTTGTAAATGGACCACAAATAACAAGATAGTCTTATACTGCAGTGCTTTGCAGACCAGCCTTTGAATTTATCTGAATGCCTCACTAATGGAATCTTATCTCTGTGGTGACAGACCATCAGATAGCGGGAGGCTGCATGAAAATAATTGCATATTTCACCATGTCTGAGGAACAGAATCTTTTGAAACCCTGCGGTGAGACTGCGTTTTTTTTTTCATTTCCAGTTTTTGTAATAATTCCTCTTCACTCAGATGCCTGCCTTATGCTACAGAATTGCTTTGGACATCTCCTGCAACAGAGACTTCTGCCATTCTCGTAGGCTGCACTATCTTCTTGTGAATGCATTTTAGCAAGAAAAATATAAGTTTCCTGTTTCCATTGGTGATAACATTTAGATTTTCTAGCTGGGGGTAGCCATCTTAAGCCACACACTTTTCTTCGATTTGGGGTCGGAGAAAGGTACAACACAAGAAAGCACTACTAAAAAAACACACTTGGTCTATAAGATTCGGATAACTACTGCCCCATTGTGCAACTACCCTTCATTGGATAAATGATCGAGAAACAGTCATTGAGAAATGTGTCCTCTTGCGGCTACACAAAAATAATCTCTCAACATGGCTTACAGCAAGATGACTAGTCTGGCTTCCATCTAGACACCGCACAGAGACAACCACCATCAAGGTCATCAATATTGCTCTCCAGATCACTGACAAAGAAGATATGTGCTTTGTTGTCGTTTTTGACCTCTCTTCAGCCTTCAGCAAGGTTGACCACAAGCGACTCATCAGGCTAATAACCCCACAATGGAATTCATTTACACTGTCCTGCACTAGTTAGACCTCCGTCCTTCTCACTAACATAACCACGCTCAACCAGCTGGGCCCAAAAGATATAGCCCTCACCCTTTTTAACCTGTGGAGTTTCCCGGGGATCTACCCTCTCAGAAACAAATCAGACATGTATTTTTGGACATTAAAGGTTGAACTGGTATGAATTCATGATTTGTGGGCTGCAATAACAATGACAAAACTTCAACCTGCATTACTTCACCCTCCACATTGAGATTCTGATGGAACTCCGAGCCAATTACAAATTCAAGATACGCCAATACGTATTTATTGGTGATTTATATTGCACCCATGGTAGCAAAGCTGCTTCATGCAACCAATTGAATCAAGGGGGAAAGGAGGGGTGGTGGGCAAAAGGCAAACAAAGAGAGAAAGAAAGACCAAGGGAGATAGACATTAAGACAAGGAGGAATAGGCTATACAATTCAGAGGAAATGCTTTACTGTAGAAAGTAAGCGAAGTGTACACTCTAGAGATAATATTCCAGTGTGCTTTCCCACACCGGTCATCATTAAACAATTTCTAATGAAGTTGCATTACATGGTATCAGAGTGCATGTGATACTTGTTAAGTGGGTCCAGACGTTCCGAGTACTTGGATTATTCCAAGCCAAACTCAATGTAGACATAATGCAAGACAAAGTTCAGCTTTATTATCATCCAAATAAAGATGGGACAGCACACAAGCATCACAATCTTGAGTCTCTCTCCAAATTCATGTGAAACAACACCTTAAGTACCTGTGATGCATCATCTCTTGCATCATACATCCTCACAACTTCACAAAACCTAGGGGGAATGGGAATTGGTTAAGAGATGTGGCTACATATATATATATATCATATGAAAAACGAATTGGCTGGCATACTACATGGTGGGTGGCATGAAACTAAGGGATTCCATTGGTTGGATTCTTGATAACCAACCTTGGACATTTTGACAGGTCATCAAGATATGCACCAGATGGGTAGTAGGGGGAGAGAGGCCCATGAACTGTCTTCCATTCATTAATGAAATTACCATTCCTCATTCCTTAGACTGTGAGCTCCACAATCTCTATGTTCTTGACTTTGGGTCTGTGTGTGCTTTTAGGGATTATCACAGGTGTCCTATTTTCTTCTGGCACCTAATGAATAGCTAGTGTCTTCTAATTACAAGTCATGATCTAGAGGACCGTGAATGAAGTGGAATTACCTCCTATATATTGGGATTTTATCTATTATTAATCCGTGTGCCGTGTTTTCTGCCGCCTCTGGGGACTATCTTGAGTTATTCTCCATGGGGTCCTTTTGGCTCACTGTGCCATGGCCTTTCGGCTAACAAGGGTTGGTTGTGCTCTTGTACACTTGAATTAACTGGGGAGTAGCCCGCCTATGTCCTAGGAAGCAGTCTCTCATGTCTTTGATTCGCTGCTTCCATACAACATATCTCCTTCTGGTCTTAGCACTAACTGCTAACTACTTCCTGAGATCAGCTCTGTATTTTTGCAGATTCAGCCTTTTTGAGTTTTCTGAAGGCCTCAACGCAATATCTATTTAAAAGCATTCTGCAGCATCCATGTTAAAGCAGATCGCTGCCCTATAATACTCCTATTTCTATATTAAAGAGCCATACTCGCATGCTGTTCGTGTTGCATTCAGCTTATACATTGGTTATGTTAGTGTTCATTAAGTCTTGTGGTTGCTATGTTAATGTTTTAAATGTCTAAATTCACATTTGACCTAGTGTATGGGTTCTTCATGTGGCGTGCATATGTAGTTTGTGTATAGTGCATGTGTCTATTGATGTTCCAACATCAGCTTGACTGCTTTTGCCATCTACAGCCTAGATTGTCTCTATTTCTTGTTGCACCTGCCTGGGATAGTGTGGTTGCCTAAGTAACTAATGATTCTCACCTGTGCAGTATTGGATTGGGGGCGGAGCACAAACTATGGATGATGTATTCATCTGCCTCACAACATATTGTTTTATGGAAAGTAAAACGAATTTATTTATTCTTTAATGTGATATAGATTGAAAGAAAATTCAAACTTTACACATAATAAACAATTATTCATTAATATCAGTAAAAAACAATAAACGAATAGTATTCAAGAAAAAGGAAAAAATATTTAAATGAACAAATAGTAATGTGTCATATATCAAATTAAAAATGAGCAATATTATTATTATCTTTTCCCAAAGTGCTGTACGGACTTGTACACTTGGAATAATAATATGCAAATTTCCAGAGCTACTCAAATCGAGATCATATATTAAATAAGATTTGCAGTGTGCCTACAACAAGTCCCACAATGGCATATATTTTCTTCGCATTGCGGTTCTCAATTTACTCAAATCAATGGGCCTAACTTTAATTCAATTTTTAGCCATATATATAGAGGGCTATAAACAGATGCATGTTACAGGTGTTTGTGCAATATAGCCAAAATGACATTTCACAGATGGTTTGGGGGTTATGCACAAATTCTCCAAGGTGTAGTGCTATTGTACTAGTTAATGTCTGGCATTCCGTTAGAAGATGTTTGGCTGTCTCCAAGCATTCGGATGACTTACAAAGGCGACAGACTCGCTCTAGGACAGGAATATTTTCCCTGGCTCCCAAGTTCCTCAGAGTAGGTAGTTGTTCCAATTTGAACAGAGTGATGAAACGTCTGAGTCTTTTCGTAGGACAAAGATTCAAATACGCTTGGGGCTTCATGTAGGTATACAATCTGTATTTGATAAATTGATAGGTCTTTAAAGTACTCAGGTGTGCAAAGTTCTCAAGCCAATCCCAGAGGTCCACCCTTTTCCCAAGTGCATTTTGAACTTCCTTAGTATAAGCTACCCCTCTGTGTATCCAACCTATGTCAGCAAGAAATGTTGTCATAGATGTAAATAGGGGTGAAGTGGTATGTTTTTTAACCACTTCCTGATGTATCACAGCCAGTAAGGGATTTGAACAGCAACTGGTCCTCTTGAGATAGAACCCGGCTCTCCTTTTGAGTACTGTTGCTTTTAGTGATGGAAGACCCAGTTCTAGTGTTATCAAGGCCATTGCTACTCCTGGGGACAACCCCAAAATCCGACGCCAAAATGTACCTTCCATCACTAGGAGCCAAGATCAATGAAAAGAGAGGAAGGCCTCAAGTCCGTAGGTGATCATGGGTGTAAACACTTGTATATATAGGTGCCGTGTCCCCCATATGGTGAAACCGCCCTGCTTGTTTGAGAATGCAGAAATCATTGCAGTAACTTGTGCCGCCCTGAATTTGTGTCCTTGTCTGCAGTAACGGTAATCGCCGTTAGGCTCAATTTCAACTCCAAGATAACGATAGGAGGGTGCGTAAGGTATATTTGTTTTACCCACCATCAAGTTAACTTGGGATGCTCTTTTCCCAGTGAATCGGAGCACTTTGGTCTTGTCTAGGTTGATAGTCAGACCATTAGAACTAGCATATTCCCATAAAGTGGTAGCGGAGCGCTGAAGCTCACTAATGGTGTTATCAAATACTAGGAAGTCATCGGCATATGCTAGTACTGTGCAAGGCGCCTCGCCAATTTTCGGCAGGCAATTGTCAATTTCAGCTAGTACTGCCGGAATGTCATATACATAAAGGTTGTAAATCAGGGGTGCGGTGACACATCCCTGCTTTACCCACCTATTTTGAGTCAGTGTTTTGGTGCAGGAGTCTCAGATAATACAAGAGACCTCCCGGGCATCCCATTGATTCAAGTTTCAACCACAGCCTATCTCTGGGGATGGAATCGAAAGCAACCTTGAAGTCAATGTATAAGGCATACAGAGGAGGCTGCCCCTTAGTGAGCGCCAGTGTGCGAAATATGTCCATCACCACGAGATTGTGTGAGGTAGAGTAATCCCGCCGAAATCCACACTGAAATTTGCTGAGTATGTTGGCCTCATCTACCCATTTCTGCACTTCACTTAACAGCAATGAAGCAAAAAAGTTTACCTGTTATATCCAGCATACAGAGAAGCCTATAGTTATTGGGATCAGCATGGTTAACCTTTTTAAAAATAGGAATGAGGATTGCTGTTTGCCAAGATTGGGGGATTCTTCCCTGTGCTAAGATCTTTTCAAAAAGTACGGAGAATAACTCCAGGGTAATTCATAATAACTACATTAGCCAGCCCATTGGGGCCAGGGGCTCTTGAGGATTTAAGAGCTTTTATTTTATTCAGAATGACCGCAGGGGATACTTCAAAAGGTGGGGATGTATTAAGAGACTCAGTCTCCCCTGAATTACGTCCTTCAAGAAATTTTACCCAGACCTCCTCGCTAATAGGATTGGCTAATTGGCCTTTACCATTCTCCCTAGTCTCATTCAGGAGTGACCAGATACTGCGAGAGTAGATAGTCTGCACTAGCCTTTGATAGGCACTATATCTATCTGCCTTTTTTATATTCTTGATGCTTGTTCTATAACTGTTTTTAGCTTTTCTAACTCTCTCGCAGTAAAGGACTGCTGGTAAGTTCAAGGTCTTAATACTACGAATTTCAGCTCTCAGCCCTCTTTTAGCATCTCGAATTCCTTTATTGTAGGGGCAACTGACGCCCTCTCTTCTTAGCATGTAGCCCATTTTAGCCGCGCCATGTTTTCCCGAAAATGCCAGAATCCATTCTTCGATGGCATTAACGGTCATGGTGTTAAAATCCAAAGAGCTAGCAGAGGAAATGGGTTTTAGGGCTTCCGTAGCTGATCTAATATTCTTTTCTGACCAGACGATTCTTGACCCTGCACTATTGGTGTTAATTCTGCCAATATTCAGTGTGGGAGTGGCACAATTTGGTAATCGGAGAACACATTGGAGCATCACATGGTCACTCCAGTTGTTATTGATCACTTTCATATCAGCAACTTTCGACTGCATCTCGGGGCACATGAATATGTAGCCCAAAGTGCTGGAAACTGTCCCATTTGTCCAGGTACGTTTCCCCGGCCTATCACCAGGCATGCAGCCGTTAATCATCTCAAGGTCCCAAAAGGCGAACATTTGTAACCAACCTTTCCCCTCAGCCTCCCTTTTCTTGTGGATCATTAGGCATGTTGTACTAAGATTAGGGTTAGACGATATATGACCCTCGCCTGTCATGTGGCAGTTGAAGAACCCCATAACCACTACTGCTGCATTACCAGGTTTCATTGTCCAAGATGACATTAGATCCTGGAGTGCTTCTTGCAAGGATTCTCTAATGACTGCTCCAGGTGGATTGCAAAGGTTAACAAGGAGGAACCTAAAAGAACAGCGTTCCTTTCGATACTCAACCTCTACTGTCATGAGATAATCCTCAGAGTTACAATGAATCCTTCAAGAAACCACCGTGTTAACCACCCCAATGAGTAAACCCCCAAAGGGGCCCATTTTGCAAAAGATTGATACACAACAAATCCATCCCATAACAGAGGATCCATTTCCCAAGTCTCTTGGAGACAAATATGGCTGTGTTTAGACTAAAGGTCAATGGAACCTTCCGATCTCAATAAGTGGGCAAAGCCTCTGCAGTTCCAAGTAATAAAAGAAAAGGCTCAATGATTGTGTAAAACTCCCGGGAGGCATTCCATCAGCCATTTTAGAACTTGCTATACTTCAGCGAGTTCAAGATTTTTCACTTCAGCTGGCTTGGGACAATTAGGTACGGGGACTGGAGCTGCAATGTCATCAGGGCCAATGCTAGGATCAATCTCATTCAGGTCCACATCGATGTCAACGTCAACAGCCCTAAGTTCCTCTTTGTATTTCCTTATCAGCCGTGCTGTCTACAGAAAAGTATGATGTAGGGCAGAGACGTTGGGGTTGGGACCTATCAAAGGTTCTACAAACAGGAAGTCATCAGATTTCAATACTCGGAGTTGGGGAATGCAATAAAGCCTGACTAATAACTCAGATCGCGCGAGCCAAGTGTTTTTACCGCTCTGATATAAGTTCTTAATAAGACAGATGCGATTCTCGTTTATGACTTTAGAATCGTTCCCAGGTTCAGGAAGTGCAGGCACCGGTATGTTTCCCTCGTATGCGAATGCTGATGGTTGCTCAGTGCGTACTGGCAAGCTAGGTTCAAGTTCCAGGTCCAAGTCTTTCAAAAGGTCCTCATCTACGACCGGACTGATGGATTTCTCTTCAGGCACTAGCCAACTAGAAAGGAGTCCTTTGGTTGTTGGCGCCCGTGCATCTGCTCTAGCTAGTCTCTTCTTAGCTTTTTTTGAACGTGTGTCCAACCCTATCCGTGGCACAGCAATAGAGGGTGAGGCACTTGTTTTAGATTTTTTATTTTTGAGCGCCTTCTTCGCCAGTCTACGTTGCTTCCGTGAGAAGAAAACGTAGAGGCTTTGTACCATCTCAAGGTCACCAACATTCTCCTGGGGTGTGACGTAGGCTCCAGCGCTGATGATGGATTCTGATGGCTTAACTTCAGCTTCGTCCATATTATCCTGGCCTTCACTTCCTCCCACAATGTGTAAGGCGTCGGATAAGTTAGCTTCCGCCTCTTCATGTAGATCCTTCTGATCTAGTGCCATAGTGACGGTGTTAGTGTTAGTCACGATACACCTGACATTTGCAGTAAGATCTTAAGCGCAAATTGTACAGCAGCAACTGATGATTGAAGCTCAGCAATCTCGGTTGAGCCAGGGTATTGACAATCCAAATCATCGTCCTCTTTGTCTGGAACATCCTCCATAGATGCCATTGCTAAATTAGAGGAAGCAGACAATCGTCTACTGATTCCAATGGAGTTTTGTAGACCAGGAGGAGTGCTTGTGTTGCTTACATTATGGGGTAATGAGCCACTTGCTATCGTCAGTGGTGTTTGTGATGACATCCATCTCTGAATATTTAAGCACAAGTCTAAAATAGAGTTGTTGTCAATATCATCAAAATTGGTAGTATTCATTGAGATGCTGCCACTGGGGCCTGTGACTACGGTTTCCTCAATTGTAGTTGAGTTTATTTCCGGAGGTGGATTCACTGGAAAGAACTCAGTGATAGCACCTTGGTCCACCGGCTTGGAATACTTCGCATTCTTCTTGGGTTTGGTGCCCTTCATATGAGTCTCCATGTTCTCCTTTATGGGTAGGGTCTTGATTTTCCGCAGATTATAGTTCGAGTGGGAGGACCTTTTCCCCTGCTGCATGTCAGCAGAAGAAAAAAAAATCAAAGTCCACCAAAGTTCTCTAGTCAGAGGAAAGGAAACTCTCCAATGCTGAATTAGGTGATAAGTACAGGGGTTATTGAGAGAAAGTTGTAGTTCCCTTAGACCCCGAGGAGATAGAGGGGGATAAGCCACAATCCTCAGGGGCTATCCAGGCAATTCCTCTCACCCAGGGATCTTAACGTTGATCGAAAATCAAAATGTCAGGGCACCCAGGATCAAAGGCCTAAGCCCACAGTCTACTGGGCGTGTGACCTTGACACCAGATTAAATATAACAGGTGACAGTATCCCGCCTGCTCTAGTGCAGCAGGATGGTACAGTAATGCAAGTACAGGGCCCTACACTCCTCCCACACAAGCCAGAGCTAAAGGAGGTTACAAACAGCAAAGGGTCAATAGGAAGCTGGGACTCTCGACAAATATATAGTGTTATCTGACTTAACACTGTAATTGTGCTGCGCTGATGAATTGATGCACGAAACCAATGGGCCTCAATGGGCTCAGAGTTAAAAGCAGCCCAGAAGATTTCACTCCCAGCTCTCCACTCACCTCCAAAACTGCGGCAAGCGGACCCTGTGCAGAAAGAGCCGGCTAGAAAAAGCACAGGGCCACGCTTCGATGTTCAGCCTTCGCACCGGGGCCGTGCTTGGAGCCGCACAGATCGGGTCCTCGGTCGCGGTCGCAGTCCTCAGTCACCCCCACGCTTGGCACCGCTCCACTTCAGCAATAGCTCCTGGGGGCGCAGGGGGACGCAGAGTGACATGCCGGTTCTGGGCTGATGTGTTCTCCAACCTCCGATGGGACGGAGCCACGTTCAATCAGCCATTTGGTCTGTTAGAGGAGAGGACCCTGCGGCGTGAATACGCAAGCGGAACGAACCGTCTCAAGCCGCACCTCAATACAGCGTGTGCAAAACTATGTTGTGAGAGGCCGCCTCTGACACAGTTCACCTAACTATTAGTAAAACTAATAGCTAGAGGGTTTACTCAGGAATCATTATGCATAAATACTCTCTTGAAGGGTTCAGTCTTTATGAATTTCACATTTTCTTAATGAGTTCATAGGGGTAATGGAAAAGTGTTCGCTCCATAGGGTTGGGCCACTGCTGATGATACAAATATCTACCTACAGGTCAACTGTATGGACAACATCCACCAAGTGAATGCCTTCCTCACACTTGTAGGCTCAGCTGCCTAATTGAAGCTGAACCCCATGAAAAAGGAATTCCTCCTCTCCGAAGGTCCCACAGACCACATGCAAGTTCAGGACTGACTCAATGACATGAAGATAACTACATTCTCCCCACAGCACACTCCCAGCATGACATCACCTGGATTCACCACTGACAGTGATCTCTCCTTCAAGGCCCATATTTTGGGAAAGCAAAAACTGGTGCCAGCTCACTTTTTATGTATGACATCCCAATCTCAGACTTTCAAAGTTTTACAGGCCCTGGTCCACTCGCACCCAGGTGGTGGCAATGACCTCATCACAGGCATAGCAGTGTTTTGCCTGGCCCTGCTGGAAGCTGTTCAACATGCTGCAGTCTGTCTCATCAAATATCTAAAGACATTTTACCACATCCTGCCACTTTTGTAAGGAGCTCTACTGTTGCCCACTACAATCCCACATCAGCTGTGAATTTGCCTGCATCACAAATAAGGCAGTAACAACCATGAAAGTATCAAGCCTGGTCAATAAACTCTACATCTCTGGAGTCCAACACAATGCAAGAAACCACAATAGTTTCAGGCTGAACAACAAGAAATGCAATGAATAATATATGAAGCAATCCTTCTCATGCTTCGTATGCAGCAGTACAGCTGACCAGCATACACCTGCACATCAGAATGGCACGCTCCCCCCCGCATTTCATCATTTCAGGATGAAACAGAAGCATCTGCTCTTCAAAAAACTTACAGGCCGCCACTGAAAGTAGGATCCTAGTTGCAAGCCTCCTGGGTTACTCCCCCATCCTCCTCTAATCCTGCTATTGCATCCACCCATTCCAGGGGCCTGAACTCTGTTATCTGTTAAGAACTGTACAAAGAGCACGTTGTCCAGTAAAGGTAGCTGTTTGCATTTCATCCTGAAGCCCCCTGTTAACTTAGCTATGCAACTGCAGCTCTGGTTGTAGAGGGGTAGTGAATATGCAGATGTATCCCATAGGAGCTCAGCAATCCCCTTGAAGGGTGCCCTGGCTCCACAAGCCCCAGGGATCCTCAAAGATGTGCTGGCTGGGCCCAATAAATGCTGGATCAGGGCTATATCATCTGCTGAAAACCTGCATACTGATAGCCACCCTAATCTCGACATGTCTTCAGGGTCACCAACATATCCCTACTGGAGACCTGTCCATTCATGGCCATTCATGTCTGTGAGGTCCTTCAGTGCTGCTCTCTTAATGCACAGGTGCTTAGCTAAGAGATGCATTGCAATGGCATGGAAACAGCCTAGGTGCCCGCCATATGCACGCTGGCACAGGGAATTTGAGCAATGGGCGGAAATCGAAACGAGGGTGTGGAGTGGTGTAATTGTCAGTTTGGGGACGGATGCTAGTGCTACATTTGTGTCCTAGAAGGCTTTGTTCTTAGACATGTTCCACCTCTCTGATGACAAGACCCCGTGAACGTTGGAGTGTCATGTGAGTGATAGTTGTATTGGGAACATGTGCGGGCCACTACATTATATGGACACAATGATGCATGTACCAGCCCTACATTGAGGTACGTGATTCCGAAATACTCCAGGGTGTTGGCACTATTGGGGAAATGTTGTGAAAAGCACTACAATGCCGGATGAAGACAGGTTGTGTTTACAGTTTTGTTTAATTATAACAGACATGCGATTATCATATCAACATGGGCACTTTACCGTTGTAAAAGTAATATCTGTAATACGACTGTTTGTTTTTCTCTATGCGGAAATACCAATAAAATACTTAAAAAAATTAAAAAAATAGTTGGCTGAAAGAGTTACTCCCTGCTCTCTAGTGCTGGGAGGGCAGCTTTCCATGGCATAAAGTGGCTAGCCAAGCGATACGCACGCCACGCCTTACTTTGTAAATTCTTGTAACACATGCAGCTCCCAGCACAAGAGCCCTGAGCTGTGCCGTGCACTCTCCGAATATCACACTGATAAACCCTCTTTCCGATAGCCAGTCTTGCAGCATAAACTATAATGTGTCCACACATCAATAACAGCCTGCGGTACCTTTTATTTCTCAAAAGGGCCACATCTGCCCTCCCCTTTTGGCAGTCCTGAATTACTATTGCAGAGTTTGCTCCATGGAAACATGTAAAAGGTAATCCCAGGTCAAAAAGCCACCATGATTTAACTAGGCAGCTGGAGCACATCTCAAGGCCATCACACAGTCACATCCCAGCTATTGTTCCAGGAAGTACTTCACATACGCTGCCCGTTTGATGGAAAGCAAGTTTAGAATATACCATCCTTCATGCAATATCAATCTACTGTCCACCTTAATGGATCCACAAGTGCGGAAGCGATCAGAAAACATTCCTTTCCCCTTCTCCATCACCCCATCTCTATATCTGTGGCATTTCACCCACTATCCCATTCTCTTATCTTCTCCCTACTCCTTTTCCTCTACAGGCCCAGGACAGGGACACATTACGGCAATTTCCAGACACACTACGTACTCTGAGACAGCTACTGTTTTGTTGTGATATAAAAGTATTAGAGCATAACTCACATGATACAAACCCCCACTCCCTGTGTACATTCATGATCAAAACGACTAGTTGCATTCACAGAAAATAGACATCTTGTGATTAGGTTGGACTCCTAACGTTCCTATTGTAAAGAGATCATGCCCTTCGTAGTAATCTGGCTTACAGAGTTGCGGTCTGTAGCAGTATGTGTGAGGTCATCTGCTTGTGAAATGTTTGGTTGAAAGTGTTCTGCTGGGTGACGGTTGGTCAGAGAGAGAGAAAGCTGTGAGCAGAGAAGATGGATGTGGGGGTGAGCCCAGTGTTTCCCTTGTGATCTTGTGTCCCCTACCATCCCCGTGTCTTGTTGAGGAGTACAGGACAAGGACAATAAAGAGACTAAGAACCTACCTGAAGTACCGGAGGTCATCATTGTTACACCCTTTGCAGGTCTTTTGGTGCTGAGAGAATGAAAGAGATACATGAAATGATAAACATAGATGCTAGGAAAAGAAGGTGGACAGCATGAGTACTATAGTAGGATGAGGATCTCAACAACTGCGCTGCACACTGCTTTAGTAACTCTGGTGATGGCGACAATCTGAGCCAGTGTAGTCAGAGGTTCTCTGGTTGTGATAACTCCACCAACAACAGACAGCTGCAAAGGCCCCCTTGACCAGCCCCCCCCCTCCAGCATTCATAACCAGCGCTTGCCTTTGGGCCCCCTTCCTGGACCAACCGGATTCTAGTCCACCCTGTCCTTGCACTTCTCCCTTCTCTTGTTCGCCTGCACTTTCCCTCTGTGGCTCGCACTAGCACTTGCTCAGCCCCCTTTGCCCCCCTACTCCTGCACTTCTGCCTCTCACTCAAACCCGTTCCCCTGCCCCCTATTTCCACCCACCCTTGCACTTTTTGTCTCTGCGCTTACACGGCAAGAATGCCACAAGGCCTGGAACGACCGTTACTTTTTTTTGTTTTATCCTATGCCCCCTCTCCATTTTGTCTTGTGACGCCTGGAAACACTTGTGTAAAGGGGCCATACGAATGGGCAATAAATAAATAAAAGCTTCCTGATCATTAGTCCGTGGACCTGGCACACAGCTGGGCCACTGCTGTAAAAGAATATGCCACTCAAAAATGATCAAGAAAGGCACAGTGAAGGGAAAGAAGGCCCACCTTTGCTCAGGTGGGAAGCTATGTCTGCTTTGGGTGTTTGTCCCATAATGTCACGTCTCAACAGCAGACCAGTAGCCATAGAAGAGAGATGGAGTAGCACATAAAAATCAGCATATGAAGGTGGGAAATATCCTTACTGTGCAGAGCCACCAAATATCATAGCACTCGGTTGCAAAAGCGTGGATCCAGCACAACTCCTGGCCCATCTGCCTGGGTCCAGTCCACTGCAGATATCCTCAGCAGAGCACAGCACATAAGCACACCACCTGTGTGGCATGTGTCGCATAGTCCAGGAGTATTTGGATTGTATGGACAATGCAGGAGCACATGCAAAATTCGTGTTGGGTAGCCCAGAAGTAGCACATAACAAAAACTGGGAGTGGGATTGGATTTACATCCAACCCAATGCTCTTCATTTTAGCTCTTTGAACATTTTCGAGAAGAGACAAACGCTTTAAATCAAATACCGAATTATCCCCAATGCGATTTTAGACAATAGATTTTAAGAATGTGTTTTATTTAATCTGTTCCCAACGAAACACGTGTCAGGGAGGTGGGGGAATCTCGACGTGCATGAGATAGAGAAATTATGGCATGTGTTGCTGGAGTGTGAAATATTTGGAAGAAGGAAAAAGGACCTGTTTGATACATTTGCAGAACATTATAAAGCACTTAATAGAGATGATTGGTGGAAGTTGTTGTTTAGTGGTAAATACGTGAGTTTATCTCTGGCAGCACATTTTTAAGCACAATGTTTATAGTGTTAGAGAAGGGAAAGATACCGTTGGGTCCAAAAGTGTATACGGGTTGATAATAGATATATCACTCAAGGCATGAGAGTCAGAGGGAATTTTTAGAATTGTTTTACAATTTCTTTTTCCTTCTTGTGTTTTGTTCTTTTCTGTTTAAATTGTATAATGGATAATGATGGTGATGAATGTAAAGTTTTGTGTGAAAAGTTTTGTTTTAAACTATGACACACTAATAAAACAAAAAGTAAAAAAAAATACTCGCAGCATCTTGGATCAACTCTACCTACAAGCATATGCTTTCAGCATATAATCCTAAAAACGGCCCTCCCCCCACAGGTGGACAGCCCACCCAATTGAAGTCAGAATGGCTCTGGTATTGTCCTGTATGGATTACTGTAACATTGGTGCTGTGGTAAAGAAGAAAGTGCTACAAAAGATGACGGGGCGACAGAGCCGAGCAGCTACCCATTGTCTGAACCTAACGATATCAGACCAAAGAAACACACTTAATAAACACTTCCATGGTCTCACTCTAGAGCTAAAAATCACATGTTTAAATAATATTCAGAACTAACTCTAATATCTGGTCAGGCAACTAAAAAGAAATAAAACAAAAAAACAGGCCATGACCCAAAACTAAAGAAAACAAAAACACAGAGAAACCAAGTATTTTCTGGGAGATATTGGATTGTTGCTCTGGGTTTCTACACATCCTGCCAAGTAAGCCCTGCAAACAAACTTTTTAAGGAGGCCATTGAAACTCATCCTGATGGCATTAGGATTACCCCCTCTAAAAGATGCTTGTGGTCTCATGCAGAAGTGATGTGACCTAGAAGTTTGGGCTGGCCTGCCCCTTTTGGGGCAAGACCAAGCCTGATTTGCATATGGTCTTTACCCTTTTGTAATGTCTTGGCAGGTGAAGGATCATGGTCTTGATGGTTGTTCAGAGTAATGCCAGAGGTTAGGATTAATTCCAAACTTTCCAGCCATCACCTCTTTTGTTTTGCCCAAATCACCCTAAGTAAGACGGGTATGTCCAGACGTGGGTCCGGTGCCTGCTGGGCCTAGAGGCCCACACTACTCCTCGATGATAAGGCTCAACAAAACCGAAACATGTTTATGGATGCTTGTGGTAAATCTTTGAGAGTGGGATGGGTATTCCCAGACATGGGTCCCATGCCTGCTGGGCCTAGAGACCCAAGCTACTCCTCAATGATGAGGCCCAACAAGGCCCAAACCTGCTTGGGGATGCTAATGGTCTCGTGCAGAATGGATGTGACCTAGTAGTTTGGACTGTACTGCCCCATTTAGGGTGGGACCAAGCCTGATTTGCATATGATCTTTCCCTTTTATAATGGCTTGGCAGGTGAGGAACGGTGGTCTGGAGGGTTGGCCAGAGCATTGCCTGATGTTAGTATTAATTCCAAACCTTCCAGTCATCACCTCTTTTGTGTTGCATAATTCCCCCTGAGTGGGATGGGTGTGGCCAGACATGGGTCCTGTGCCTGCTGAGCATAGTGACCCAGACTACTCCTCACTGATGAGGCCCAACAAAAGCAAAACATGTTTGGGGATGTTTGTGGCCTCGTGCAGAAGGGATGTGACCTAGTAGTTTGGGCTGGCCTGCCCCTTTTGTGGTTGGACCAAGCCTGATTTGCATATGGTCCTTCCCCTTTTGAAAGGGCTTGGCAGGTGAAGAACGATGGTCTGGAGGGGTACCCAGAGCAATGCCAGAGGTTAGGATTAATTCCAAACCTCTTTTGTTTTGTGTAAGTCACCCTGAGTGGGACGAGTATGCCCAGGCATGGGCCCCATGCATGCTGAGCCTAGAGACCCAGGCAACTCCCCACTGATGAGGCCCAACAAGGCTTCAGCATGATTGGGGATGCTTGTGGTCTTATGCAGAAGAGAGGTGAGCTAGTAGTTCAGGTTGGCCTCCCCTTTTGGGGTAGGACCAAGCTTAATTTGCATATGGTGCTTACCCTTTTGTAATGGCTTGGCAGGCAAATAAAAATGATCTGGAGGGTTGCCCAGAGCAATGCCAGAGGTTAGGATTAATTGCAAACCTTCCAGCCATCACCTCTTTTGTTTTGCGTAAGTCACCCCGAGTGGGAAGGGTATGCCCTGACATGGGTTTCTGTGCCTGCTGGGCCAGGAGACCCAAGTTTATTTATTTTTATTTATTTATTTGGATTTGTACAGCGCATATCTGCCCAGGGGCATCGTGGCACTGAAGCAATCTTAACTTGTTACTGGCATACATGGTATACTTTTAAGAAACAATGCAGAACATGTTAGCATATATACATACAATTGTGCTTATATACATACATTTGTGAAATACAGTAGGATAGGTAAGTTACTCCTGACTGATTAGCCCACCAAGGACAAAACATATCTGGGGTTGCTTGTGGTCTCGTGCAGAAGGGATGTGACCTAGTAGTTCAGGCTGGCCTGTCTCGTTTGGGGTGAGACCAGGCATGATTTGCATATGATCTTTCCCTTTTCGTAATGGCTTGGCAGGCAAAGAACTATATGATATCACATTTATAACGCGCCTGTACACAAGTGTTTCTAGGCGCGACAATGCATGGAGGGGAACAAAGGGAGGACAAAAACAATGATCTTACTCGACCTTATGTCATTCAGATAATGGAAGTGCAGGGAAGAGGGAGGGGAGAAGTGCCAGGGGGGAAGGAGAGAGGTTTAGTTAACTCAATAAGTGCCGCCAGTGGGTGGCTCATAAGCACAGTGAGAAGGGACTGTAGGGTTGCAGATACAGACCCTTAAGTGCAGGGGGAGCCCGGAAGCAGTGCAAAGGCAACTGGACAGGCAGGAGCCTGAGCCCGAGTTCAGAGGGTAGCCAGGTGACCAGTGCATGGAGCAGTCAGGGACACCAGCAGGGGAGAGGAACAAAGAAAGCGGAAGCAAAACAGATGGTCTTGAGTTGCTTCCGGAACCGGAGGTGGTTCTGCTCAAGTTTGAGAGAGGCAGGAGGCTGTTCCAGATGGAGGCCTCAGCCGAGGAGAGAGATCTACCCCCCACTCTCTGCTTGGGGAAGCGTCTGACCCTCAGAGAGTTGGAGGTGAATGAGCGGAGAGGTCGAGAAGGAAGACGCTTAGGAAGACAAAGTTGGAGGTAGTGCAGACCAAGGCCCCAGCAAGCCTTGTGGATGATGCAAAGGGTCTTGAACTTGACCCTTGCAGCCACAAGGAGCCAGTGGAGGGATTTCAGAGCTGGAGGGATTACGATCCTTGGGTTTGAAGCCAAGGACAAATGGTCTGTAGGGTTGCCCAGAGCAATGCTACAGGTTAGGATTAATTCCAAACCTTCCAGCCAACACCTCTTTTGTTTTACGTTCCCCCCTCTAAAAGACACCAGAGCCTAACAACTGTCTGCAGGAGTTAAGAAGACTTTTGCATGTGAAAAAATTGAAAACTCCAGATCACTAATTAAACAAACTACCACTGAGATCTGCATGGGAATTGGCATTTTCTAAAAGTCAGTCAAATATTCAGGTATCATAATAACTATTGGTTCTTTTCAATATAATGAGAGCAAACCTAAATCCTCTGATGCTGATGCCACAAACACATAATATTAAATAGACTTTGCCAAACAGTGGCTTGTGGGGCACAATACATACATGTTACCCAGAACGTTATGGTTAAGTTGCACTATTAAAAACCTATGAAATTCGGTGAATAAAACGTTGTTAAGTGAACGTTATAATTACAAGTAAAACTGAAACCCCCCAGAAATTCGCAAGTTATGGCAAGCTAAACAACCATATCTTGTGCCAACACTGTGCACTGCTAAAACTAAAAACCAGGACTTCAAAGATGACATCACAAATATCATTGATGACATAGCCGGCCCGATAGCACAGTGAGTAGAGCGCTCGCTTTGACATCTGCGCAGAGCCTGCTGACGCAGGTTTGAATCCCGGCAGGGCCAAATTCAAGCCTTTCATCCTTCCGAGATCGATAAAGGAGCACCACACATTGTGGGTAATAATAAGCATAACAAGCAGCGCTCAGATGCCTGAGGGTTCGTAGGACTATATAAATGCAAAATTATTATTATAACGTATCTAGGCCACTTGTTATTTGTTCACTGACATATCTAGGCATGGGTTTTTTGTTAAATGTCAGTCGGAATATGACAATTCAAAAGGTGCATTATATCTAGGGCCAGATTCATGGAATTCTTTGCACAGTTCAAAGCGACTTTGCACTGCTGAAATGTGACTTTGCACTGCAGACACAAACCCTGTTTCATAGAACTGTGCAAAGTGTATTTTTGCAGTACAAACTCAGTGCAAAGTCATTTTGTACTGCACAAATTACTTTGTACTGACTTTGCACTGACTTTGCACTGCAAAAATACACTTTGCACAGTTCTGTGAATCAGGGTTTGTGTCTGCAGTGCAAATTCACTTTGAACTCTGCAAATGATTCCATGAACGGGACCCTAGTTGTTAATCTTGTCGTATGTTCTTAAAGTACTTTGCTTGACGTTTGTCCTCAGCTGATTGTGTATATACACGGGGCAATAAGAAGGCTCCAAACACACAATTCATTTGTATACATAAAGATTAACTTTATTGTTATTGACATTTTTTTGCTTATGTTGTTACTTTCCTCCTTATTTTAGTTTGCCTGTATGTGCCTCTGATTTATATACATTGTGGGTCTTCATATGTATTGTTTGTGCTAACACAAGTGTGTAATAAGTCTTGCATTGTTAGCTATTTATTGCATGTTTAACATTACTCAAAACTTTGATAAAGTAACATTCATTATTTTACTCTCCAAAATTAACCATATTCATATTATTGTACTTCTATGGTGCATGCTGCAGCTATTGCTTATGTGTATGTGTGATAGCATTTGTGTATTAACAACAACACTCCAATATAATGTTCTGTTTAGATGAGTACATTGTTTAATACATTAAGTAGTTCATTATAGGCCTTCCAATCACCCCTGACATCTTGTTGCCAATATTACAAACGCAAACCCTAATAGCTACTTTTTATCAACATTAGTTTTATATGTGATGTCATCAGTGATGATGTTTGTGGTGTCATCTTTGATATCCTGGGTGTTAGTCTTCACTGAATTTATGGGTTTTTATCAGTACAGAGTAATTAGCTACAACTTCCTTATATTATACTTACCACAATATAGCAGCATTTTTGGCTGATGTACAAGGTTTGAAGTTAAAACTATGCCATTACCCACCTCCTAGCAACATTTTTAACACGCTCACAAACATTTAACAACTTTTTCCACTGTTTTTGTGTTCACCGATGTTCGCGAACATCTGACATCATCGCAGATGTTTAGAACAGTGTCACGTGACCACGTATGCGCGGCATGATGACGTGTTCGCGGACGGGTCAGTGATTCTTGAATGGGTCCGTGCTTCGCGAACAGTTTGAAAATGTATTTTTAGCTGATCTAGGAATTTAGTTAAAAATGTACCTTTGCATAGCTCCTACACCTATTCTTACTTATTATCCAATCTAGAACAGAGCACATACTTGCAAGAATATTAGCAAAACTGCTATTTATCTTCAAAAATGGCATCAGCTATTACCATTGCTCCTCCCCAGTAGCCACCACCACCACCTCCAGGACCAGCTGGATGGCCTAGACAATGGAAAAAGCACAATAATGCAGAAAACAATCAAAAGGACCAGGAACATGAGGTAGAGTAAATACCTACCTCTAGCACCCAGCGAGAATCATGGGTGTGGTAGTTTTCTGCACCATTAGGGGTGTACCAAAGGCTAAGGTTACCAAGGTGAAATATACTGAGTGCACAGTCACAAAGAACCGGCACAGTACTCCTATGGGGCCACCAACATGCCCCGCCACACCAAATCTAACCACAAGAATGTGCTCTGAATGGCTGTTCCTTTTTCAGTAAGTAGTACTCTAACTTCTTCTACCTCATCTTCCTCCACAAATACTGCCACCACACAGACTACTACTGTGGAGCAGAAAATCCCACCAGCAACCTTGCAAGCCTTAAAAGAGGCTGTTCATCCATATATTTCCAAGACAACAATACTCTGTATATACTGCAACACACCACTCTGCTGAGGCGAGCAGTTTTGAAGTGCTTTCAAGGCCGTAATCAAGGAGCATGAGAAACACTGGCCCCTAACTTAGATTTAATGTGCACGCAATATTTTCCCCTGTCCACCTACCTCTCCATATCTGTGGTTGGTGTCCCTTCTCTTACTTCCCTCCCTAACCTTAATTCCTAATCTTTCCTGCAAAAAATAAAAATAAAATGCAACATCAAAAAACACAAAAAAAGGTTTCTTTAGGAGCCACCTTTCGCAGTTGAAAAATAGAAGTAAAAAGAATAAGCTCAAAGACTCCATCTACTTTACATTTTTCAGTAAAGTAGTTAGACCCAATAAGATTCTCCAACATTCCCATTAGCATTGTATACTTTGCTAATGCAAATCATGAACAAATGTATACTAGAGAAAAAGAAAAAAAGCACTGAAACAATTTTCTGTCCCAAACATTTTTTTCTAGTATACAATAATGACCATTATCCATGGACTTTCATGACTCTGCACTCCCCACTCCACTCCATGCATCATTAAAAAAAACTCTATTGCATGTGCACACCATCACAAAAGACCCTTTTTACTGTTATATTTGTAACACACCCTTATTGCCTGCTTACAAAGACTCACACATCTTTCCACATCTCAGTTAAAAAACTCCACATGTAATCCTATCAACATATGAAATGTCCACACACCAACTGCCACTTAAAAATATTCTACATATCTTTTGCATATGCATTTTCCTTGCGTATCCAAACACGTTGTACACACTGCTGCTATAAATGCACAGATGCATTGTGCAGTAAACGAAGTTCATGAATGGAAAAGGAGTAGGGATTACTAAGTGCTGATAGGAGCCCAGTGGGAAAAAGTGCCTAGACATGCCAATGTGGGACACCTCTAGCTACCTGCTGGGCCAGAGTAGTCCCAAGGGTCTGGTACACAGCTGCCAGGAGTTCAACCTGTAAGGGCAGTGCTGAAGGGAAGGGGTATACTGGTGTCGACTAGATATATAGCCTGGAACACGTGAGGTTCATGAGGGACCAGGCCGCCAGTATTAGTGGCAGTGGTATCAGTTAGCAGAGAAGGGGTTAACTAAAACAGGAAAACAAAAGAAGAGTTTTCAGAAGTTTCTTGAAGTCCAGCTGAAATATAGAGGAGCAGGAAGACTGTTCCGAACATAGGCACCGGTCAAAGAGACACACATGCCTCCAGCTCTCTGTTTCAAAAAGTAATTGACAAGCAGAGTATTGGAGTTACAGCAGCGGAGGTCTCTAGCAGGGTAGCATTTAGGGAAACAAAGTTTGACATATTGTAGTACCAGGCCCCAGGAAGCCATGGCCAATCAGAGAAAGGATGTTGAATTTCATCCTTGCAATTAGCAAAAGCCAATGTATATATTTTACGGCTGCAGCGGTACAATCCCTGGGCTTGGGGATAATGCTAGATTACCTGAAAGGAGCATGAACAACAAAGAGGGAGGTTAAGGAAGAGGATGTTGCAGTAGTCCAGCCTACACAAGACCAGGGCTCTACAGACCTTTAACTTCTGGTGGAAGGTGAGGAACCGTACAATACCTGTAAGGAGGTCAAATTGAAAGTATGGTCTTTTTTTACATGCTCGAAATTTTAAAGAGTAAAACTTAAAGATGAACGCAAGGTTTTTGCAATCACAGGATGGTGAGAGTAGAGGGCCCAAAGACAGGGAAACAAAGTTTGACATATTGTAGTACCAGGCCCCAGGAAGCCATGGCCAATCAGAGAAAGGATGTTGAATTTCATCCTTGCAATTAGCAAAAGCCAATGTATATATTTTACGGCTGCAGCGGTACAATCCCTGGGCTTGGGGATAATGCTAGATTACCTGAAAGGAGCATGAACAACAAAGAGGGAGGTTAAGGAAGAGGATGTTGCAGTAGTCCAGCCTACACAAGACCAGGGCTCTACAGACCTTTAACTTCTGGTGGAAGGTGAGGAACCGTACAATACCTGTAAGGAGGTCAAATTGAAAGTATGGTCTTTTTTTACATGCTCGAAATTTTAAAGAGTAAAACTTAAAGATGAACGCAAGGTTTTTGGAATCACAGGATGGTGAGAGTAGAGGGCCCAAAGACAGGTAAAATGCAGATGGTACCAAAAATAACTGTAAACTCAATAGCTTTACCCAAGCCAAGTATCTCTGTAGTAGGCATAATATACCACATTGGCATCACAACCAATTCAGGACATTATACCTCATAAATCAAAAAAAGAAGTGGTTGGTTTCAATGTAACTGCACCTCTGTTACTCCAAAACATAGGTTACCAGCAAATCTAACAAATGCCTAATTAATATTCCTTCAACCCAAAATATACTCACTAAACTGTAGCACAATAAACGTTTAGAATAGGTCTACAGTTATCTAACTACATCCATAATACTACAATAGTACTTTTAAAAGTCAAGTAAGTTAGAATACGCCAACAGGTATCTAAATACTTCAAAAATACCCATCATTGCAATACACTTCAAATAAAACATCACAGATCTGGTTACTGCAAACCTTCTTGTAAAGCATGACGCAGTTAGAATACTCCAATAGGTATCTAACTACTTTAAGCATTGCCTTCATTACAACACATTTCAAACAAACATACTATCACACTTAGGAAATATTAAGATTTGCGATTCGATATGTGTTACTGTGTGCTCATGACCACTCTTGAGTTTGACTGTCATAGAGAGAGAAACAATATTGATGTGAACTGGCAGCGACCACTCTTAACCCTCCAACTCATCCACCAGAGCTGGAAAGAATTGGTATCAGAAATGTCATCACATTTCTGATACTATCACATTCAGACTCACATAATTGTAATAGGGTTTCCCTATGACCCAATGATTATTTGATGTCAAAACAACAAGAGTGTAGCACACACTAATTGTACCAAACCAGTACTTAGAACATACTGTTTATGAGGGTCACACAAAGTAAATGTATATGTAAAATTGTATGCAATTAAAGCTTTTACACTATCCTGCTTAACAAATTAAACTATTTTTTTTTCACTGAAAAAAACCCAGAGATTCCAGATTTGTTACTGTATGCAACGAAGTAACCATATCAAGTATAAACAAAATACATATTCCATAAGCACTAGCCTCAATTGTACTACCATCATACATGCCATGTACACTTCGATGACATCATTCAACCATATTACAAATACTGTATACGCCTACCACGTTACCTATAATTTTAATACACACATTACTATAGTGTGTGTGGCCAGTGGCCAGATTCTTGGGGGCGTGATCACAACAGAAGTGAACCATATAACAGGTACGTACAATACACCTTTACACAACAAAAATCGCACTGAACCCCCTACCATTCAAATGATGTCTGCGGAGACCAACATTGACTGTGGACTTGGCGCCACATGTATGCTCTTTTGTCACCTATAAAAACAGCTCCATATCATCTTTATGCCACTTCCGAACCCTTTCTGGGCCCTCTTTCGGCCACCAAATAACCCCAAATGTGTTTTCCACACTTTTTCCCAACCACCCTATGCAAATCCAACATAGCGACCGTTTCAAAAATATGATGCACTGCGCGCTTTTGAGCTTCCAACTATGCGGCACCTGCACACCCATTTTCACCTATAAAAACAGCTCCATATCATCTTTGTTCCACTCGCCCATCCCTTGCAGGTCCCCTTTCAGCCCCAAATAACCTCACATGTGTTTTCCACACTTTTTCCCCACCACCCTATGCAAATCCAACATAGCGACCGTTTCAAAAAATATGATTCACTGTGCGCTTTTGAGCATCCAATCAGTGGGCACGTACGATGTCCGCGGACATCACACGTCCCTTGATTCGTCCAGACATGTCTACGGACCCCAAATAGGGAAGTGAGTTTGCGGACTGGACCCAGATATCACACATTTTATTTACCTACTTTTTGCCCATTATTAAAAAAAGATTGGACGGATTTACATCAAAATTGCAAAAGCACACATTCGGGACCAAGCCGCTGCTCCTGGCGCACATTTGGTGAAAATATGCCCAACCATTTGAGCTGCAGACTCAAGCACATTTTTTTTCCATTGAGTCTATGAGGATTTCCACACATTTTGGCACCCCTCCTATAACTTTGCTCACCCGTATGAAACCGCACCAAGCTTTGCACAATTTACTGCATGTACTTTTTTTTGGAAAGTTTGGTGAGGATTCATCTAGGGGGGATGAAATTATAAAACGCCCTAAATGTGCTCTTTCTATGAGTTGAGGAACTTAGCCATAACTACATGGCCGCTATAGGGGCCATAACTACAGGGCCGCTATAGGGGCTGCAGTAGCAGCCCTGTAGATAAGGTTAAGTTGCTCGACCAATAGTAAGAGCAGTTTTTGAGAGTCCTTATAACTGTGGCGCTGTTTGACGAATGCTCACCAAACCTTGCAAAATAAGTATATGGCCTCCTCCGAATGATTTTGCGAAGTTTGGTGTGCTTTTGTCTAGGGGCAAAGTTATAGGGGGGGTCCCAAAACCTTTGAAATCCTCATAGACATAATAGAAAAAACAATTTGCTCATGCATATGTGCCCAAACCGCTGGATGGATTTGCACCAAACTTGTGTGAGAAGCAGTGGCTTGGTTCCGAAAGAGTGCTTTTGCAAATTTGGTGTAAATCCATCCAGAAAAATTAGTAATATATGTGTCCAGTCCGCAGACTCATTTCCTGTCATGGTGTTCGCGGATTTCAGATGCACACATTGGTTGGTTGGTTATCTAAAAACATGACCTGCATCAAATTTTTGGAAATGATGCCATATTGGATCCACCGGCCACAGGCCTTCTCCACGGACAGTGTAACGTAAAGTTGTGGAAAATCCATTTGGGGTTATTTTATGGATGAAAGAGGGTATGGGAAGGTTGGGCGATTGGAAAAGAAGTTGAGATGAAAACATTTTATTGGTGCCACTGAGTCCAAAGTCAATTTTATTGTCTGTGGTCATATTCCATTCTACGGACATGGACATGTGTCCGCAGACATCATTGGGACTGGGAAAGGTTCTGTGTTTTCGTAGTTTTCAACATATTTTATGAAAGTAGCAAATGTGAGTAATATGTTTGTGTTTGGTATAAAAATATATTTTTAGTTGTAAGTGTGAAAAGTCATTATACAATAGCTAAAGTGTATAGTTGTGTGTGTGTGTGGCGGGGTTATAACATGTTTGAAGAGTATAGTTGTGACAATGGTTAATGTGTACATTTTTGGGGACATGCTTGTATAGTGGTGGCAATAGCTAGCATGGAAGTATACGGCAAGAACAGATGAACTTTTGAATCATGCAGCATGAGTTTTTCATAACTGCTGAATTTGACTTCATATTAATGAGAGCAGTACAGGAATGTGTTCAAAATTAAGAGATTCGTTGGTGTGAACGTTGGTGTGATAAGGATCTTTTGAAATCCAGAACTAAGTAATTTCAAGCCTTTCAACGCAGCCTTTAAAATGGTTGCAATTTGGAATGGACGAAGATTGCAATGCACCCATTGATTGAATTTGATGATGGCTGGTCTAGCTAATTCAGGCAGACCATGAAGCCAAAACTCGAGTGGATAACACAGAAATATTGCACCGAATGTCATTATCTGACAGCATTTTCAAATCAAAAAGTCTAAACTGTATTTAAATTACATATGATGCAGGCCATTGAAAAAGGAATGGTGCAATGTTCTTTCTCATTATTGTATTTTTGCACTTGAGGTGGATATATAGACCCTCTATTGTCATTTTAATGGTATTTTGTATTTATGCCTGTAGTAGGAATGGGTGATATGGGTTGATTGGTTTGTAAAAGGTTAACAGGGTATTTCATTTGCATTTTAGTATTTGTATTACTAGCAAAACAAATAATATTGATGAATTATATATCGTAGAGATGAATTAAAAATGTCTGCGTAATATTTGGTAAAATGTTTATGAAATAAATTGGTAAGAATGGCCTTGGTAAACAGTTGGTTGTCCACTGAAATATGTTTTTGAAGTGAAGAAGGTTTGTTTCTCTGTGTGTTTGGTTTTATAGTTGTGGCAGACAAAAGTAAAAGCAAATGGGGGGAGTGTAATGTGCATATTTAGTAAGTGTTTGAATTATATTGTTGTAATATGTGTATAGTAATTATGGCTACTGGTAGGGGGAGTATACACTAATTGTAATATGGTGAAAGGATGTTATTGACTATTATTGACTATGGCTACAATACTTTGTCCTTAGTGATTATGGTTACAGTGATATGCTGATTAAAATCAATGGATGCTTAGTTGAATATTGTAAGAAAGCTGTAATGTAGAATTGTAGACACTGGAAAAACATATAATTATTGCTCCTCAGTAATTATGGTTCCATAATATGCAAAGAGTAAACAATATGATAGGTTATTTATTAAAGCGCTTAATACCCAGAGGTTTCTAAGCATAGACCCGGGGATCGAACCTGTGTTGCTCTCTGTCATCTTGCTTCCAAGGCGAGCACGTTGCCCCTGAGCTATCCTCCCGAGACACACTGGGGGCGATACTGGTTGTGGATAATTACTTGAATATGGTAACAAGGCTGCAATATGTATGTCTTGTTTCTCTGTAAAGAAAGAAAAGTATAATGTGTTAAACAACATACTTTGAAACATTTAATTACTTACAGTTGTGCATATACATTTACTTTTTTGACCCTCATAAATAGTACTTTGTATATACTATGTTTGGTACAACATTTGGTCGTGGTATACTGGTGTTGTATTAACATGTAGTAATTATTCGGTCAGTGGGGAAAAAATACATGGTGGATTGAAAAAACAACATTGAATACAGCTACAGTTTTTGGCATTTACATGGTTTGAAAGTTTACTTGTTACAGAATATATGTGCGTTTTTCAAGAAGTTAGATAACCGTTGGCATATTCTAACTGTGTTGGATTTTAAAGTACTAATGTAGTACTATGGATGTATTATGTAAGTATAAGTGTGATGGCATGTTTGAAGTGCATTGTAATGAAGGGTATGTTTAAAGTAGTTAAATACCCATTGGCATATTCTAGCTGTGCATTGTACCATTTGGGTTGCAAGAATATTAAGTTGGCATTTGTTCGATTTGCTAGTAACCTATGTTTTTGAGTAATGGAAGTGTTGTTACATTCAAACCAGCCACTTCTTCTTTTGACATATGCAGTGTAGTGGCCTGCAGTAGTTGTGTCACCAGTGTAGTATAGTATGCCTACTGTTGTGAAGGTTTTCTTGCCAAATGATACTTGGCCGTGTGTAATGCTAGTGAGCTTGCAGTTATTTTTGGTACCATCTGCATTGTAGCTTAAAAGCATCAGTATCACACATTGGCCATGTGAATTTAGTTGTATGCTGGAGATATTGTCCGAATTGAAAAATGAGAATAATTGTCATGATGTCTACCCCCAGGCATCCGGACCAAACCCATCAACCCTGGGAGCAGGCATCTAGGCATTTATTAAAACCTCAGCAGCCCTGTCTAGGGGCTATCTGGGTTCAGTCCTGGCGCCTTAGGTGCCAGGCTCAGAGTAGGAATCAGTCCTGGCGCCTAAGGCGCCAGGCTCATAGTCATTACTTACCTCAGGCAGACCATGCTGCAAATGACTCCAATCCAACATGAAGCCTGAAAGGGACTATTTTTCTACAGGGACTATTTTTTACTCGGGTGTGGATCTAGGGACTTCTTACCTGGGACTACATTTAAGGCTATTTAAACTGCACCCGAGCAGCAACACACGCTTTGCGTTATTCTGCATCCAGCAGCGTAACACTCGCCGTGCCTGCAGCCTGCATCCAGTCTTCTGCCACGCCCGCCTCGAATCCGGAGGAACAAAACAAAGAGGAAAGAAAGGGACAAGGTTAGAAAACAAACTTATTTCTATTCCACACCTGATTGTGGATCCATCTTGTCTCTGGACCAGTAAAGAACATCATTTCTGCATGCGCCGCACCTCCAGCAGCAGCGCCGCGCCATACTCACCAGTCTTCACAGCATCCGTCGGGTCGGTGCTGCCTCCATCATTTCTTCGCCGAACTTCGGCACCTAGGAGACAAAAGAAAACCACAAGGCGAGCCGAGGGAACCAACAAATATAATTCTTACCACCATAGACTTACCTGATTTACCACCGGAGGCATCCTTTTGTGACTCTCCATATTTTCACATGCCGCATCTGTAAAGAGAGACAAAACAACACGTTTTCCTCGTGCAACATTTACCGGACAGCGCCGGGTAATACAGACTCTTACCTGAGCGCCAGCAGCTGTCACAAGAGCATCTTTTCACAAGCCAGCTGCAAGACAAGAAAGGAAGGGGGAAACAAGAGTGAACATCGGACATATTGAACTCTATGAACTTAATACTTACTGGTCCTCACCAGGAACCTCAGAGTCAATACGCTCCGGAACTCTCCCGAGCCTTCAAACCAGTGAAGTCACTGGAATCGACGCGCCCCTGCAAATCCACGCAGGATGGAGAGCTCATCTTTCAAGAATATAAGGTGAGATTGCTGTGAGGGCATTTCGGAGGTGATTAGTTGGGGAGGACTGTGGGAGTGCCATCACTTGAATCCACAAGTGGCTAAATCCATCTCTTCACTTGCAGGAGAATATTTCTACTGGTTAAGCAGACAAGATTAGGAGGGCAGATCCAGTCAGTCATCGCTACACTACGCATCACGTGGGTGGAGACCGCAGCTGTCCGGGTCCAACCGACGCCCCTGTGGGAGCCAGGTGAGCGTAACAGAACGCAAAGACTATCTACAAATCCCCACCCAGGCATTATGTAAACCTCAGAAACCGACCAACTAGCCCTATTGTTAGGGGAACTTAGGGCAGAAGTGCACTCTGCGCGCCAAGAGACTAATGCCCTCAGGAGAGAACTGATTGTGCCAAAGGAGCGCACTGATGATCTTGCTAGACAATTAATGCAATACCAAGCTGGGCAAACACCATTACCTGGACTCGGGGGAATCCAACTCCTGTTTCATCGAGCAATCCTGTGCAAGTGGTTCTACCAGGGAGCATTCCTTTAGCTCCACCGAACGTTTTGCTGGGGACCCAAAAAGGTTTGCCGCGTTTATGAACCAATGTCGCTTGCAAGTTTTATGCAGACCTGGAGCTTTTCCAAATGACCAAACCAAAGTAGCCTTTGTACTATCATATCTTAGTGGCAGCGCAGCGGATTGGTCAATTCCATTAGTTAACCAGGATGATCCTCTTCTTCGGGATTTTCAAGGTTTTCAATTGCGCATGGAAAGACTATTTGCCAGACATTCACAGGGACAGGCCCTGGATAACGAACTTTTATCATTACGACAAGGTAACCAGGATCTACTAACCTATATCGCCACTTTCAATAGGTTAGTGGTGGAAACCGGATGGCCAGAGGTAAAACGAATTACATTATTTCATCGTGGACTTCGGGGTGAACTCAACAACGTTTTGGCCCAGGTTGTGAACCCACCTCAGGATTGTGCAGAATATATAGACTTAGTGGTCCAGTTAGACCACCGACTTCAGAATAGAAAGGCTGATCGAGCTAAATTCGAGAATCGGGTATTGGTTAAACCCAGTGTTACCCTCAAAGGAACAGATGTATTAGAACCGATGCAGATTGGGGGGGTCAAGGGACCCTTAACTCAAAAGGAAAGAGAAAGAAGACAGCAGATGCAATTGTGTCTGTACTGTGGGGCCTCAGGACATTTTCTACAGGATTGCCCTATAAAAACATCTAAAAAAGTAGTCGGAGTTGCTGATAAAAATCAAACAGAGCCTGATTCGGGAAACGACCATGCCCGACAAGCGTAGAGGTCCGCTTGCCGAGCTTGAAGAATTATACTCAGACCTCGCACTTCATCATACCAATGGTCCTTATAGATCCAAGGCAGCCATCACGTATGCACGCAGTGAGGGCATACATTGATAGCGGGGCCATAGGAAACTATGTGGACCACGAGTTGGCTTCTAGGATGAATCTATCTCTCTGCAAAAAGACCACTTCGGATTCGGATGTCATCACCACAGTCGATGGAACTGAAATTGCCTCTGGGCCCGTAACTCATTCCACCGCAGAGATGACACTATTGGGTCAGGATGGGCATCGAGAGACTATTGTGTTTGATTTAATCAAAGCCCTGCAGTTCCAAATAATACTGGGGATACATTGGTTGGAAACACATAATCCTTGTATTGATTGGCGAAAGAAGAGAATAATCTTCCCGGATTGTGCACATACTTGTTACCCAAAAAAAGCCTTGAACCAAGGCCTGGCCACAGTCGCTACTCCAGTCGTGCAGTTACATCAGGAATATCAAGAATTCCAGGATGTTTTCCAAAAGGAACAGGCAAACACCCTACCACCTCACAGATCATAAGATTGTCAAATTGATCTCATACCCGGTGCACAACCTCCATGTAGTAGGATCTATGCCCTTACGGAACCCGAAAACCTTCACCTACGACAGCACTTGGACCAATACCTTGCTAATGGCTTCATTCGTCCATCCAAGTCCCCTGCATCTTCAGCTTTGTTCTTCGTGCCTAAAAGGGAAGGTGACCTCAGAACGTGCATAGACTACCGCGCATTAAATCAGATCATGGTTAAGAACCGAAACCCATTGCCTCTGATCCCCGAATTACTAGACCAAGTAAAGGACGCTTGCATCCACAATAAATTAGATCTCCGAGGGGCATATCATCTGGTATGTGTAAAGAAAGGCGACGAATGGAAGGCTGCTTTTTGCACTAAGTACGGGATATTCGAATACCAGGTGATGCCCTTCGGGTTGTGCAATGCACCAGCATCCTTTCAGTATTTTATGAACGATGTCCTTCGTGAACTCATTGACGTCTGTGTTGTTGTATACATAGACGATATTCTAGTGTACTCCTCTTCAGAATCAGACCATGTGAAGCACGTTCGTGCAGTCCTTGAGAAACTACGCCAGCACAAGTTATATGCAAAATTGGAAAAATGCGTTTTTCATGCTACGGAAGTTGAATTCCTTTGATTTATCCTGACTCCAAAAGGAGTGTGAATGGACTCTCGAAAGGTGGATGCAATCCTCAAGTGGCCATCACCCAGTTCAGTTAAAGGGGTACAAAGCATGCTCAGATTTGCTCATTTCTACCGCAGATTCATTCCTGATTTCTCACATGTTGTACACCCTATCACAGCACTTTTGCAAAAAAACAAATGCTTCTTGTGGACCGAAGAAGCTGAAAAGGCCTTCCAAGAGCTGAAAGTGAAATTCATGTCTGCACCTGTTTTAAAGCATCTACACCCTGAACTTCCATACATAGTTGAAACTGATGCATCCAGTTTAGCCATGGGAGCTGTCCTGTCCCAGAAGGATCCTGAAACCGGTCAACTTCACCCAGTAGCATTTTGGTCCAGAAAGTTCTTGGCACCCGAGTTAAACTATGCGGTTACCGATAAAGAATTATTAGCCATCAAATCCGCCTTCAAGGCTTGGCGGCATTATCTTCTCGGTGCCAGGCATACCATTACGGTAATCACCGATCACCGGAACTTGCAGTATTCAAAAACAGCCAAGGCCCAATCGTCGCGTCAACTTCGATGGGCATTGTTCTTTGCCGAGTTCGATTTCGTGATCACTTATCGACCAGGTTGTAAAAATGGCAAGGCAGATGCCTTATCCGGAATAGGGATGGGAGAAGCATATGCAAACCCGGAACCGGTGCCTATAATTTCAGAACAAAGAATTCTTGGCATAACCACTCTACAGACACTAGAGGATATTCAAGTAAAGATCCAACAACTCTTCGATCCAACAGCCCTGCAGGACTGGGTGAAGAAAGGCCCGGACTACTCAGTCATCAATGACCTACCTTATTATCAAGGGCGACTATTTCTACCACACAAGGAACTACAAGAACTAGTCATCTCCAATTATCATGACACCCTGATGGAAGGACACCCAGGTAAAATTAAGAGACAATTCTGGTGGCCCACCTGGCAAAAAGACGTAAAGTCATTTGTAATGTCTTGTGGCATTTGCGCCCAAAACAAAAGTCAGAAGAAAAAAACAGCTGGCCTCTTACAACCTTTGGATATTCCGCCTACACCATGGCACACCTTATCGTTAGACTTAATTACAGATCTACCTCCATGTAATGGATTTAACACCATTCTAGTTATTGTGGATCTTTTTTCCAAGATGGCCCACTTTATTCCTCTAAAGGGATTACCTTCTGCTTCAATTCTGGCCAAGGAGTTCCTCGAAAACATTGTTCGAATACACGGATTTCCTTCCGTATTGGTCTCTGACCGAGGTAGTCAATTCATTTCACATTTTTGGAAGAAATGTTGTCAACTGGTGCAAATCGAGGTGAGGTTATCACCCAGTCACCATCCCAAGACCCATGGTCAGACGGAGAGGACCAACCAGACCCTTGAACAGTACCTACGTTGCATGCTACACCAGACCGAAAGTAATTGGAAAGATATTTTATGGATTTCCGAGTATGCATACAATAACTCTGTACATTCAGGAACCGGACAAAGCCCCTTTTATACCATATATGGACATCACCCTCAAACCTCAGAACTAGATTCGCCTCAGCATTTAGGAATGCCTGCAGTTAGTCATTTGCATTCTACTATTACACAAGCCTTTAAAGAGGCAACAGAACATTTGAAACAAGCAAAAGAGAAATATAAGAAAAATGCTGATCAACATAGAAGTGAAACTCCACAATACCAGATTGGGGATCAAGTTTGGCTGGCTACAAAATACATACCTCTGAAGGGAACTCGGACGTTTAACCCTAGATATTTGGGACCTTACACTATTAAGGCCATTATCAACCCGGTAGCCGTCAAATTGGAATTACCCTCTAATATGTGCATTCATCCTGTCTTTCATGTTTCACTTTTAAAACCAGTTCAACCAGGAACAAGATTAACCAAACCACCCGACCCCATCTTGATAGATGGAGAACCTGAATTCGAGGTAAAAAATATCCTGGACTCCAAGATGGTTAAATCAAAACTTTTTTATTTAATCGATTGGAAGGGCTACGGACCACAAGAAAGGTCATGGGAACCTAGTGACCACGTCCATGCACCTCGGTTGGTGAAAATATTCCATCGGAACTTCCCAGACAAACCAGGGCCCAGGGGAAGAACAACTTTAGGAGGGGCCTTGGGGGGGAGTGCTGTCATGATGTCTACCCCCAGGCATCCGGACCAAGCCCATCAGCCCCGGGAGCAGGCATCTAGACATTTAGTAAAACCTCAGCAGCCCCGGCTAGGGGCTATCTGGTTTCAGTCCTGGCGCCTTAGGTGCCAGGCTCATAGTAGGAATCAGTCCTGGCGCCTAAGGCGCCAGGCTCATAGTCATTACTTACCTCAGGCAGACCATGCTGCAAATGACTCCAATCCAACATGCAGCCTGAAAGGGACTATTTTTCTACAGGGACTATTTTTTACTCGGTTGTGGTTCTAGGGGCTTCTTACCTGGGACTACTTTTAAGGCTATTTAAACCACACCCGACCAGCAACACATGCTTTGCGTTATTCTGCATCCAGCAGCGTAACGCTCACCGTGCCTGCAGCCTGCATCGAGTCTTCTACGACGCCTGCCTCGAATCCAGAGCTCCTAAAACAAAGAGGAAAGAAAGGGACAAGGTTAGAAAACAAACTTAGTTCTATTCCACACCTGATTCTGGATCCATCTTGTCTCCGGACCTGTAAAGAACATCATTTCTGCATGCGTCACACCTCCAGCTGCAGCGCCGCGCCATACTCACCAGTCTTCACAGCATCCTTCGGGTCGACGCTGCCTCCATCATTTCTTCGCTGAACTTCGGCACCTAGGAGACAAAAGAAAATCACAAGGTGAGTCGAGGGAACCAACAAATATAATTCTTACCACCATAGACTTACCTGATTTACCACCGGAGGCATCCTTTTGTGACTCTCCATATTTTCACGTGCCGCATCTGTAAAGAGAGACAAAGCAACACGTTTTCCTGGTGCAACTTTTACCGGACATTGCCGGGTAATACAGACTCTTACCTGAGCGCCAGCAGCTGTCACAAGAGCATCTTTTCACAAGCCAGCTGCAAGACAAGAAAGGAAGGGGGGAACAAGAGTGAACATCGGACATATTGAACTCTATGAACTTAATACTTACTGGTCCTCACCAGGAACCTCAGAGTCAATACGCTCCGGAACTCTCCCGAGCCTTCAAACCAGTGAAGTCACTGGAATCGACGCGCCCCTGCAAATCCACGCAGGATGGAGAGCTCATCTTTCAAGAATACAAGGTGAGATTGCTGTGAGGGCATTTCGGAGGTGATTAGTTGGGGAGGACTGTGGGGGTGCCATCACTTGAATCCACAAGTGGCTAAATCCATCTCTCCACTTGCAGGAGAATATTTCTACGAGTTAAGCAGACAAGATTAGGAGGGCAGATCCAGTCAGTCATCGCTGCACTACGCATCACGTGGGTGAGACCGCAGCTGTCCGGGTCCGACCAATGCCCCTATGGGAGCCAGGTGAGCGTAACAATAATATGCCATGATTTGCATTCTGTAGAAGCTGGTGAAATGGAATGAATTCACAATTTGGTATGAATACATACACAAATCGTTCATTAGGGATGTGCTCTTGTGAAACATGTGAAACAGAGTGCATGTATGTTTCCATGTGTATGACATTTGGAAGCTATCATTTATAGAGATGTGTGCAGTGTCTAGTACTTGTAGATCTTCTTGTGTGTTTATGTTGAATTGTACCATTGCTGCGCAGTAGTCCAATTATTGACTCATACCTGTGACACTGTAGGTTTTGTGAGGATTATTTGTGGCATTTGCATGAAGGAGTAGCATTTGCAAACAAAACTGGTCGGAGCCATTTAAGTAAATGCTGTGAGCAATTGCTGGCAATTGGAAGAGAAGATTGATTGCTGCATTGGCATAGCAATTTATACCAATTGTGTTGCTGAATTTAAATGGACCATAGAGTTTTGCCTCTGTATCTTTTGATGAGTCTGCAGTTGTTTTTGGAGGAGAGCCATTTTTCTCTATGTCTTTTGATGGACCTGCAGTTGTTTTTGGACCAGAGAGATTTCTGCCTGTATAACTTGAAGGACCTGTAGTTTGTTCAGTGTTCCTTTGGTGGGATTGCAGGGAGATCTGGTATAGCTTCTGTAGTTATTAGTTCTCTTTTTAAAAGTTTTGTTTTTTGAGGTACTGGATACATGCCTAGATGGGGTTTGTGTACAGTGCACATAGCCTGTTGTTTTCTAGGATGCAAAGAATGTCAGCATTGACTTTGTTTGCATCAAAGTTAACGAGGAATAGACCATTGAGCATATGGACGTGAAAGTGCTATGAAACTCATACCTTCTTTGAAGACCGTGCTGCCAATGTCGATTAGTGCATGGTCTAGATTTAGACCATGTGACTTGTGAATAGTGACCGCATATGCAAGAGACAGAGAAAATTGTTCATGTGTACATGCATGTCTTTGAAAGGAAGGAAACATTCACTAGTGCAGCTGATTCTTTTAACATCTGCAAGTTTGTCAAAGTCGATGTCGACAAACTGAATGTTGTCATGTGGGTATGTTTGGAAGCCAACAACTGTACCAATTGCTCCATTGACTAAACCTTGCTCTACATTAAGGTTATATTTTAAAATTACTCTGCAGTTTAGACACAAAGTTAATAGTTTTTCTAATCCATCTGTGCTGGAGATACTTTTTTCTAAGCCATTTAGTTGTGATGTTGCTTGTTGGCACATAGGGGGGAGTGTCATGCCATGCACTTCTAGTTTGTCTGTGGAGATGATATGTTTCAACATTGTATCATTGATTTGGCTGCAGCTTGTGAGTGTTGGCATTAAGCACATGCATTTTAGATTGTAATGGTTAATTGTTCCATCCATGACTTCAGGGGAAGATGTTTTTTGTTTATACAGCTCTTGGATTACTATAGGTCACCTGGCCTAAGCCCCACCCACCTGGTGCCTTCCTGCTTGCTGCTCTTTTTCACCACTTAGCAAGCCCCTCCCACCTGGTGCCTTCCTGCTTGCCGCTCTTTTCCTTACTTAATGAGCCCACCTTCTCAGCCCTGCCTCTTCTTCCTGCTCTTAACTCTTAGATCAAGGGCGTCTCTTGCCCGGGTTTCCAAAGCGAATGGCAGTCAAAGAAAAGGGCAATTCCTGTTTGGACCTGTTTGGACCAGGAGGATCCAGGATCCGAATCCCTGCTAAGACAGCAGGTAAGCATGCATTAACATGTGTTTACACCCTTTGTCCCCACAGGTCATCCCCACCCTCTGGTCCCCCCATGTTGTTCCCTTGTGCTCCCCTTCCCGCACACAAGAGTCTGTCCTGCTACATTTCGGTTTCACCATCACCGTCTTGTGGCCAATGCTGGATTTTACTTTTATGGACTTCATTGATTCACGTTGCGTTACCCTTTCACAACTCTCATGCTGGACTTCTTTTGCACCTTGTACTCATGGTGACCCTGAATCATGCTGTTCCCATCTTCACCTTGTATCCTGTCTTGCAACATTATGTGTTACTACTGATTTGTGCAGTTGTATTTGCTCTCCCCTCTTACTTCTCCACTCTTTTTGACTGCTAACTCTCTGTTCTCTCCTCCCCTAACCCTTTTCCTATCTCCTCCCCTCCTTCCCTTACTTTCTTCTGTGCACTTACTCTATCAGAATTGTCCCTGGACCTAGTATGATAGCAACCTCGTCTGTCGCTCCCTCATCCCCTTACTGTCCTCCCCTCCCTCCAGCACTATCTGAAATGTTGTCAGGCCTAGTACGATAGTCGCTTGTTTTGTTCCTCCCCTCCCTTTCTGCACCCCTCTCCCTCACCTTTTTGTTTTAATCTGGCTCTACCAGAAATGTCGTCAGGCTTAGCATGGTAATCGCCTGTCTGTTTCCATTTCCTTCCCACTCTCCCCCTCCCTTCCTTATCTATGTCTTAGCTCTCGCACTATCTGAAATGTCGTCAGGTCGAGTACGATAGTTAATTTCACATCCTTACTGTTCATGGCCTGTAAGAATGTAATTGTATTTTCCCTTGTTCGGCGCCTTGCATTGAAGCGCTTTGAAACACATTGGGTATAGGTGCTATATAAATAAACGATCATATCATATCATATTTAGGTCTAACCATTGAAAATAGATATTATGAAATTAGGGCCCAATGGGTGAAACCTAATTGAATTCAGTGAAAAATCTTTGTTAAAGGGACATTATGGTTAAGTTGCAGTAATAAAAACCTATGAAATTCAGTGACAGGCATTGTTAAAGGGAGATTAAGGTTAAGTTGCACTAAATAAAAGATCACATTCAGTGAAAAACGTTGTTAAAGGGACGTTATGGTGACAAGTAAAATCGAAAAACCCAAACAATTTGCCAGTTATGGTAAGCTAGGCAACCACAACTCGCCACCACCATGCACTGCTAACACTAACACCCAGTACATCAACACTAACACCCAGGTAGCTGCCCTATAGTTATGGTTAAATTGCTTAACTGATAAAAAGAGCACTTTTGGGCATCTTATACTTTTCATGCTGTTCGACAAACCCTCACCAAACTTGGCAAAAAAGGTATATGGCCACCTCAGAATGATTTTGCGACGTTTGGTACAGTTTCGTCCAAGGAGGGCACAGTTATAGGGGGGGTTCCAAATATTTTTGAAATCCTCATAGACACAATGGAAAATAAAATTTGCTTGTGCCTACAGCCCAATACGCTGGATGGACTTGCACAAAACTTGCGTGAGGAGTGGCGGCTTGGGCCCGGAATCGTGGTTTTGCAAATTTGGTGTATATCCATCCAGTATTTTTTTTAAATGGCCATAAAGTAGGTAAAAACAATTTAGTGATATCTGCATCCGATCCACAGACTCCTTTCCTGATTCGGAGTTCGCAGACGCCTCTGGACCAATCAGAGAGCAGTGTGATGTTTGCAGACATCATACGCAGCCCTGATTGGTCAATTAAAAATATGAGGTGCTTCAAAACTTTTGAAATGGACATCATGTTGGATTTGTGAACTGCACTTGTAGTTCACGCACATCGCAGTTAAAACATATATGAAAAAACAAAACATTGCACTTGTCAAACTAACAAAACAATCTCTGGGGAGGTGAGGGGTGATGAGGATGGGATGGGATATGGCCATAAAACTCCAAATTCTGGTGTTTTTCCTCTATAAAGTCCACAAACAAACATGTTTGGGGACATTCAGAGACATTCATGTGATGTTCGTGAACATCTCAAATGTTCGGGGACATCCATGCATGCATATTTCTGCATTACAGGGTTGGTGAAAAGCAGTTTTTGCATGGCTCATAACTTTGACGCCACTCGATTAAACTGCAAAGTTTGGTGCTGTTTCACCGAGTGGGGTCAAAATATATTTGAAAGGCTTATAAATGTGGTGCCAATTGACTAATCTGCAAAAAAGTTGGCAAAAGGATTTTAGAATCAAATGTGAATGTTTTTGCAGGTTTGGTGGGATTTTGCCAAGAGGGGGCAAAATTAGAGGGGGATCTAACATTTTTTAGATCGCTTATAACTTTGTTGGTGTTTGAAAAATCTGCACAAATGTTTTCAGAAAGATTATTGACCCAACTCTGAATGTTTGTGCAAAGTCTGAAGTGGGGGCTAAGTTATATAACTTTTTTTTGTACGTACATTTTGACACTTTTCAAATAACAAAACATGAACAGATTTTCAGCAAACTCATGCAAGGAGCACTGGCAAGGACCCAAAATCATGGTTTCGAAAATGTGTCCTTGTTTTTTTTTTACTACAAAATATAGTGATATACCTTTGTTGACTGAGGTATAGCCTGTGGCCATGGGCAGTGGCCATATTATCCGGGTCATGACCAAAGGCCATGAACCAGACAATCTGGCTACTGGCCATGACGATGAGCGACAGGCAGCAGGGTTAAAGTGGGCATGGCCACCAGGGACCAGGTAGGTGGTAAAGATTTTCAAAATCGGGATAGGATTGAATGGGGAAAGAAATTCTGCTCGTGGCTACAGCCCGAAGTGCTAGACAGGATTGCAGCAAACATTTGCGAGGGGCATCAGCAAGGACCTCAAAGCATGGTTTTGAAAATGTGTCTTGTGGCTTATTTTTTCTAAAGTATCAAAATGTAAGTACAAAAAATTGATACAACTTCGGTGCCTGGGCAATGGGCCTGGCCCTGAGCAAGGAAAAATGTGTACTCTGATTTGCATATTGAGGCTTGCAGCATGGCCGAAGCCTTAGGTTTGAACTTGGAAAAAATATTCTGCTTGCGGCTACAGCCTGAAGTGCTGGACTGGATTACAACAAACCTGCACAAGGAGCATCACCAAGGACCTGAAAGCATGCTTTTGCAAATCTGTCTTGTGTTTTATTTTTCCAAGGTGTCAAAATGTAATACAAAAAAATAGTGATATACCTTTGGTACATGGGCAGTGGGCCTGGCCCTCGGCAAAGACAAATGCCTACTCTGATTTACTTATTGGGGAAAGTGGCATGGCAAAGACATAGGTTTAAATGGGAAAAAAAATTCTGCTTGTGGCTGCAGCCTGAAGTGCTGAACGGGATTGGAGCAAACATGCGTGAGGAGCTTCAGCAAGGACCTGAAAGCATGCTTTTACAAATGTGTCCTATATTTTACTTTTTTGAAAGTGTCAAAAAGTAAGTACAAAAAATAGTGATATAACTTTGCGCCCGGGCAGTATGTCTGCCACTCGGCAAGGAAAAGTATCTACTCTGATTTGCCAATTGGGGAATGCGGCATGGCCAAAGCCCATGCCCCATGGATTGTGAAGACTGGTGAGATAATAGGGGTATTCTTCGATGTGGACCCCGAGAATTCTCTATTCAAGTAGCCAGGGGAGAGCCATCGCTTTTGGATCCCAACCCTGAGGGTGGACAAGCAAGAGAGGATCACCTGGTAGGGGAGACCAGGGTTGCACTCAGAGGAATACCCCAGGCGAGGCGCGGTATCCCAAAGAGACGGTAGGTAAAGTAAAAGTCCCAGAAGCCTTCGTGGAATATGGAGGTGCCATGCTCCCTAACTCAAGAGAGAGACAAACATGTCACCCTGGAAAAAAAAATGGCACGGGGGAGGACAAGATAAGGCAAAGACATAACTTCAATCCCAACATTCCTTTGTCTTCCGCTAGTTTAGATCAGAGGGAGTACTATGAAGCCCAGTACCCTCATGCCAGGGTGTTTAGGGTAGAGTGAAATCTGACAAAAAGGGAATCACATGTATTATATAAAAACAAGGCCAGGGGATTCCCCTCTCTCTTATAATAATGTCATCTATAGACATAAAACTCCATCTTGTCTTAGATCCCCTCCCCATTGCCAACATGTTCTGGGATGAGGAACAGACAATCGAGAGGAGAAAGATTTCCGTTAAGCGTAAACATTGGAACGAAGGGAGAAGCCTACTACTATAGTTCACGAGTAGACTGTCCCACTGATAGAGGCAAAACAGAAAGGTGATGGCTGGAAGGTTTTGAATTAATCATAATCACAGGCAAAGCTCTGGGCAACCCTCCAGACCATCGTTTTTCAGCCTGCCTAGCCATTACAGAAGGGGAAAGACCATATGCAAATCAGGCTTGGTCCTACCCAAAAGGTGCAGTCCAGCCCGAAATGCTAGATCACATCCCTTCTGCACGAGACCACAAGCATCCCCAGACATGGTTCAGCCTTGTTGGGCATCATCAGTGAGGATTAGCTTGGGTCTCTAGGCCCGGCAGACTCGGGACCCACATCTGGGCATACCCGTCCCACTCAGGGTGACTTTAGCAAAACAGAAAGGTGATGGCTGGAAGGCTTTGAATTAATCATAATCACAGACAAAGCTCTGGGCAACCCTCCAGACCATCTTTTTTCAGCCTGCCAAGCCATTGCAGAAGGGGAAAAACCATATGCAAATCTGGCTTGGTCCTACCCCAAAAGGTGCAGTCCTGCCCGAACTCCTAGCTCACATCCCTTCTGCACGAGACCACAAGCATCCCCATACATGTTTCAGCCTTGTTGGGCGTCATCAGTGAGGAGTAGCTTGGGTCTCTAGGCCCAGCAGACTCAAAATCCACGTCTGGGCATACCCATCCCACCGGGTGACTTTAGCAAAACAGAAAGGTGATGGCTGGAAGGTTTTGAATTAATCATAAGAGAAGGGATGTGACTTAGCAGTGTGTGCTGGACTGCCCCTTTTGGGGTGGGACCAAGCCTGATTTGCATATAGTCTTTCCCCTTCTGTAATGGCTTGGCAGGCGAAGAACGATGGTCTGGAGGGTTGCCCAGAGCAATGGCAGTGGTTAAGATTCCTTCTAAACCTTCCAGCCATCACCTCTTTGTTTTTGCTTTGTCACCCTGAGTGGGACGGGTATGCCCAGACGTGGGTCCCGTGCCTGCTGGGCCAAGAGACCCAAGCTACTCCTCACTGATGAGGCCTAACAAGGCCGAAACATGTTTGGGGATGCTTGTGGTCTCATGCAGAAGGGATGTGACTTAGCAGTTCAGGCTGGACTGCCCCTTTTGGGGTGGGACCAAGCCTGATTTGCATATGGTCTTTCCCCTTCTGTAATGGCTTGGCAGGCGAAGAATGATGGTCTGGAGGTTTGCCCAGAGCAATGCCAGTGGTTAAGATTCATTCTAAACCTTCCAGCCATCACCTCTTTGTTTTTGCTTTGTCACCCCGAGTGGGACGGGTGTTCACAGACGTGGGTCCCCTGCCTACTGGGCCAAGAGACCCAAGCTACTACTCACTGATGAGGCCCAACAAGGCCGAAACATGTTTGGGGATGCTTGTGGTCTCATGCAGAAGGAATGTGACTTAGCCGTTCGGGCTGGACTGCCCCTTTTGGGCTGGACCAAGCCTGTGCCGTAAATCTCCCCCGTCTCACCTGTGATCGGGATCTCCTTTGTTCGGCCGCAGGACTCTTCCTGTGAATCGTTCGGTTCTTGAATAGGCTCGCCCGAGCCTCGTCAGGTTGCAGGACGCGTTCAGAGTTCCGGGAAGTTCGTGGTTCCAGGGTATCCAGGATTAGCGATGAACGAGTAAGTAGGGGGGGAAATCCAGGAACAGGATAAAAGACAAGGAAGGAAGTAAGAGGATCAAAGGAAACTAAAGTAGAGAGTAAGCACACGTCGGGTAACTACCGAAGATAGCGTTGAGACGCGCGGACCCGCAGGGGCATGACCAATTTATAGTACGTGCCACCACGTGAAAGCTAGTACGTAGCAGGTAGCTTGGTACGGCCATGTTGGGAGGAACAAGGAGTACAAGCCCTTCGTGACAATGGCCATGAGGTCCAGAAGGGGCAATTCCGCTGGGTCATGACAGCATGCCCCCTCCGAAGACTGGTTCCTCCAGGCTTGCCTGGGTGAATAAGATGGAATCTTCTGAGCAAACGAGGGGTCTTTAAATTAGAAACTGGTTCCCATGTTCTCTCGCTAGGGGGGTAGCCTTTCCACTCGACCAGATATTGTAGTCGACCCCTCCTATACCTGGAATCACATATCCTGGACACCTCATATTCCAACTGGTCGTCCACAACAACAGGTGTGGGTTTGAAGGGTTTTCGAGTAGAACAACCTAGGGTTTCAACAGGGAAGTATGGAAGACTGGATGTATCTTCTTCCAGGAATCCGGGAGCTTAAGTCGAAAGGAGACAGGATAGATGATCTCCTTTATAGAAAATGGACCATTATAGCGAGGAGCTAATTTGTTTGGTCGTAGATGTCGAGGTAACATTTCCGAGGCTAACCAGACTTGATCGCCAACTGAATAGGAAGGTGATGGTCTTCTCTTAGAGTCCACATATCTTTTGGTTCAAGTCTGGGCCTGTTCTAACTGATCCTTTGCCTCTCTTTGTAAGTCAATCAGCGTCTGAATCCAAGAGTCAAGGGTAGGTACCGGAGTGGATTCTGGAAGAACTGATGGTAAAACAGACGGGTGATAACCTTGACTGCAATAGAAAGGGCTGATCTTGAGAGCTGAATGATCTGAGTTATTGTAGGAGAATTCGGCTAAAGGTATGAGGAGAGACCAATCGTATTGAACCTTGGTGGCAAAACAACGAAGATATTGTTCCAGGGTTTGATTCACTCGTTCCATTGCCCCATTGGTTTGTGGATGATAGCCTGAAGAAAGGGCACGTTGGATTGCTAGAACACGACAGAGATGTTTCCAGAATTGTGAAATATACTGAGGCCCCCGATTCGAAATAATCTTGGAAGGAAGACCATGAAGACGAAAGATATGTTCCAGGAAAATTCCAGCAAGTTCTGAGGAAGATGGTAGTTTATACAATGGTGTAAAATGAGCTAGATGAGTGAACAAGTCAATGGTTACCATGATGGTTGTATATCCTTGGGAATGTGGTAATTCAGCAATGAAGTCAGTGGCAATAACTTCCCTGGGTCTGGTTGGCAACGTAGGTTGTAGAAGCAGACCCGCCGGCCTCTGATTATCGTATTTGTTCTGACTACAAATAGCACAGGTCTTGATGTATTGAACTACACTGGACTTCATCCCTGGCCACCAGAATTGTCTTTGTATAAGACGGAAGGTGTTGGTTACTCCTCGATGGCCGGAGTGAAGAGTATCATGGCATAGATTCATTACCTTCTGTTGAAGTTCTTTTGTCGGAATGACCACTGAATTGTTCTTGAATAAATATCCTTCCTTGATTGTCAGACGCCAGGGATTCTTCTTTGATATGTCCTTCCAGAGTTCAGATAATTGAGTCTGTGCTCTGATTTCTTCCAGGAGATTGATCGCTTGAGCTACAAAGATTGTGGGTGGAAACATTTTAGGATAGATCTTATCCTCCAAGGGAACATAGTCGGGACGCCGAGAAAGGGCATCGGCAATCAAGTTTTGCGATCCAGGAACATGTGAAATTTGAAATTGATATTGAGCAAAGAAGTAGGCACATCGAGTTTATCTACTGTTCCTGCACTCCATGGATTGTAGGACCTGAAGGTTTCGATGATCAGTACGGACTTGAACTAGATATTTAGCACCCAGGAGTAAATGTCTCCATTCAGTGAAGGCATGACGAATAGCCAATAACTCCTTCTCCAGAGCTGAGTAATGAGTCTCGCTGGTGGTCAGGGTCCGTGAGAGATAAGCAATGGGATGTTCCAACTTATCATCGGATTCTTGTTTTAAAACTGCTCCAATGGCGTAATTGGAGGCATCAGTTTCCACTAGAAAAGGACGATTTTTGTCAGGTTGGGCCAGGATGGGGGCCTGAGTGAATTCTTCTTTCAAGCGTTGGAATGCCTTGTCTTGTGGTATAGACCAGTTAAATGGAACGTCTTTCTTCAGGAGGTTAACAATGGGTTGAACAATCTCGGAGAAGGTGGGAATGAATTTCCGGTAGAAGTTGGCAAGCCCCAGGAAGGATTGTATTTGCTTAACAGATGTTGGGGCGGGCCAAGCCAGTATGGCCTTCACCTTTGAAGGGTCCATACTAATTCCTTCTGAACTAAGGACAAATCCCAGATAGTGAACTGATGTAACATGAAACAAACATTTTTCTGGTTTGGCTAAGAGTTGATTTTCACTGAGACTTTGAAGTACTGCTTTTACATGTTCTAAATGTTTCAAGGAGTCCTTGGAGAAGATCAATATGTCATCCAAGTAGACAATAACATTGAGAAATAACATGTCAGAGAACACCCTATCCATAAAACGCTGGAAGGCTGCGGGAGCATTAGTCAGACCAAAGGGCATGACTAGGTATTCAAAGTGACCAAAGGGTGTTCTAAAGGCTGTTTTCCATTCGTCTCCTTCCCGGATACGGATCAAATGGTAAGCACCTCGGAGATCCAGTTTCGTAAATATCACTGCACCTCTCACAGCTTCAAGGATATCCGAGATCAGGGGTAGTGGGCATCTGTCTTTCAGGGTTTAGGCCCCGATAGTCCAGGCAAGGTCTGAGCTCTTTGGTATCCTTTTTTGGAACGAAGAACAATGAAGCACCAGCTGGTGATTTTGAAGGTCTTATAGTGCCGTTCTCAAGATTAGTGTCTAGGTATTCCCAGAGGGCTCTCTTTTCGGGTCCTGAAAGGATAAACATCCTGCCAAAGGGAATCACTGCTGAAGGTTCAGTATCTATGGCGCAGTCTTCGGGTCTATGTGGAGGTAAGGCTTGAACAATGGCAGTAGAGAATACATCAGCATACCCTTGATAGATCTCTGGAACTTGTACAATATTGGAAACCATGAGTGGTGTCTCTGGACACCTAGGTAGACCTATAGGAGCTGTGACTGAGGTATCCAGGTTTAAACAATGGTTCATACAGAACTCCGTGCCCAGGAATAAGGATCCGGCCGTCCAGTTAATATATGGATTGTGCCTTTATAACCAGGGCATGCCCAGAACCAAGGGGTAATGGGCTGATTTTATAATGTCAAACACAATCCTTTCTTGATGATGATTTATGGAAAGATGGATCTCCTTTGTTTGCAGACTTATGGGTCCTGAGGAAAGAGGTCTTCCTTCAATTGCTTCCACTGGCTGTGAAAAACTTCTTGCTTCATATGGAATGTTATGCCTTCTGACCCAATCTTGATCAATGAAGACTCCCATTGCTCCGCAATCCACCAAGGCCAGTATGGGGAACACCTTGTCCTTGGATGGCGATAAAAAGGCCTGTAATATCACCAATTTGTTTTGTCCAGGAGAGTTCAAGGATAGAATTGATGTGGAGCAAACATCGCTCTCCCGAAACCTTGCTCCATTTAGGATCGGGAGCTGGCGTTTCCCGAGCGTCGGGGAGGAGCCAGAGGACACTCTTTAACTAGATGTTTATCTGAGGCACAATACATGCATAAGCCAGTGTGTATCCTTCTTAACCTTTCCTGTGGAGAAATTGGTCCACGAAAGGCTCCACATTGCATGGGTTCAGAATCAGTACTCTCTGGGGAGTTTCTTTGAATTGAGACTTTATTCTTTTTCTTTTCGGCCTTTCTTTCTTGGATTCTGAAGTCTATTTGCATAGACAAGTCCAGGAGGGCCTGGAATGAACTAGGACGTGCCACCCTGGCTAATTCGTCCTTAATCTCTTCATTTAGACCTCTGCGAAACAAGGTAGAACTGGCTTCCAGGGGCCAGTCCGCCTCTTTGGCTAGCTGTTTGAATCTGGTAACATAGGTCAACATGTCTTGGGATCCTTGTTGGAAGTCAAGTAACTTCTCTTGAGCACCGTGGACCAGCTCTGGACGTTTGAACATGGTCTTGAGTTCTGCGATGAACCCTTCATAATCATCCAGGAGAGCATCTCCTGAATTGAGTAAAGGAATGGCCCATGTAAGGGCATTACCGGAAAGATGCGATATTATGAAGCCCACCTTAGCCCTAGGAGTTGAGAAATAGTAGGGTTTGAAGGTAAAATGTACCAAACAAGAATCCAGGAATCCACCTAAGGTCTTTCTTGAACCATTGTATTTATCAACCACTCCTCCCAATAATACGCTGTCCTTGTTCGCGGAGTCACGTGACAAGACAAGCTGTGTTAGCGCCGCATTCTCGGATTTTAAATTCTGCATCTCTGTGGAAAGTTCTTGCATTCCGCGCATCAGGTCCTGAATAGCATTCTCCATGGTAGAATCCGTATTGATCTTTTGGCATCTGAAACTGTCATAAATCTCCCCCCGTCTCACCTGTGATCGGGATCTCCCTTGTTCGGCCGCAGGACTCTTCCTGTGGATCGTTCGGTTCTTGAATAGGCTCGCCCGAGCCTCGTCAGGTTGCAGGACGCGTTCAGAGTTCCGGGAAGTTCGTGGTTCCAGGGTATCCAGGATTAGCGATGAACGAGTAAGTAGGGGGGGAAATCCAGTAACAGGATAAAAGGCAAGGAAGGAAGTAAGAGGATCAAAGGAAACTAAAGTAGAGAGTAAGCACACGTCGGGTCACTACCGAAGATAGCGTTGAGATGCGCGGGCCCGCAGGGGCGTGACCAATTTATAGTACGTGCCACGACGTGAAAGCTAGTGCGTAGCACGTAGCTTGGTACGGCCATGTTGGGAGGAACAAGGAGTACAAGCCCTTCGTGACAATGACCATGAGGTCCAGAAGGGGCAATTTCACCGGGTCATGACAGCCTGATTTGCATATGGTCTTTCCCCTTCTGTAATGGCTTGACAGGCGAAGAACGATGGTCTGGAGGGTTGCCCATAGCAATGCCAGTGGTTAAGATTCATTCTAAACCTTCCAGCCATCACCTCTTTGTTTTTGCTTTGTCACCCTGAGTGGGACGGGTATGCCCAGACGTGGGTCCCGTGCTTTCTGGGCCAAGAGACCCAAGCTACTCCTCACTGATGAGGCCCAACAAGGCCGAAACATGTTTGGGGATGCTTGTGGTCTCATACAGGAGGTATGTGACTTAGCAGTTCGGGCTGGACTGCCCCTTTTTGGGTGGGACCAAGCCTGATTTGCATATGGTCTTTCCCCTTCTGTAATGGCTTGGCAGGCAAAGACCGATGGTCTGGGGGGTTGCCCAGAGCAATGCCAGTGGTTATGATTCATTCTAAACCTTCCAGCCATCACCTCTTTGTTTTTGCTTTGTCACCCCGAGTGGGACCGGTATGCCCAGACGTGGTTCCCGTGCCTGCTGGGCCAAGAGACCCAAACTACTCCTTCCTGATGAGGCCCAACAAGGTCAAAAGATGTTTGGGGATGCTTGTGGTCTCATGCAGAAGGGATGTGACTTAGCAGTTCGCGCTGGACTGCCCCTTTTGGGGTGGGACCAAGCCTGATTTGCATATGATCTTACCCCTTCTGTAAGGGTTTGGCAGTCGAAGAACGATGGTCTGGAGGGTTGCTCAGAGCAATGCCAGTTGTTAAGATTCATTCTAAACCTTCCAGCCATCACCTCTTTGTTTTTCCACTGATAGAGTCAGGCATGATCAGGCAATCAACCTCAACCATTGACACCTCACTCCACTTGACAATTACTTTCGAGTATAAAATCAGTAATTCTGCCAAGAAGTATGAGCAGGCTGGGATTGCTGGTTGGAACATGAAGGCAGCAACACAAAATGTCTGGGTGGACCAGAGGAGAACGGGATGCTGAGACACTGGGCTGGTGTACCAGAGGATTTCCAGCATGGCAGACGAGCAGTGTCTTTGTGAAGCCGAAGGAAGGTGAGTGGTTGCTGATTGGCAGTGTCCAGGCCAGTTCTCGTTCACCAGGGACGTGTGCTGGTCCTAGGGGTGCCTGAGGCGCAGGTGGTGAGACCCTGACCTCACACCCGGTATCGTGGGGGATCGGATCATTGGTGCCGTGCTGCCTGGGTGTGTCTCTGTGTGAATGAGAGGAACTCAGTGGTGTAAGGATAGCTGGAGCGGGAGCGGCGGCTTGAAGGAGAAAGCAGAAAGTAAAGTGGTAAGCGGAAAGAAAGAGAAAGAAAGAAAAATGCAGAGTGTGCAAGGTGTGCAAGGGGTGCAAAGCGAAATACAGTAAAGTAAGGGTGCAAGCGACCCGTCAGATTGAAAAGCAGAGTGACAGAAAGCAAAGAGAAGGTGTGAGTGGCCCAAACAGGAGAGAAGGGTGCAAGCAACCCGACAGAGTGAAAACGGGTGAAAGAAAGCAGAGAGGGTGTGAGTGACCCGAAACAAGAAAGTAGGGAGCGACCGACCCGACATATGAGAAATGTTCACTATAAAGGGTAAAGAAAGTAAAGAAAGGGTGAGAGCGACCCGAAAGCTGGAAAGGAGGGTACAGAAGACTCACAGGGTGAAAAAAGAGAAAGTGCAAGAGCCACGATACAAGGAAAGGAAGGTGAAAGGGTGCACAAGCAAAGGACAGAGAGTGCCAGGGGCAAGATAAAGTCATGAATAGTGTGCAAGAAGCACTTTGAAGTATAGAGATGGGATCAGGTGTGCACAATAGAAGGAAAGAAAGGTGAAAGAGACAAAGCTGAGTGGAAAAGAGCACAAAAGGGAAAGGTGTCCAAAAAGGAAGAAACAGAGTATAAAGAGAGGAGTCAGGAGTCTGACTGGTCACGCAGGGGATGAATCAAAGCCCGGAATTTTCCAAAGTCTCTGACATGGAAGGAACTGTGTGTTAAAACTGTGCATTTTGTGTGAAACCAGAGAGGCCTAGGCTTGGGGAAGGGAACCCTGAGAGGCCACACAAAAGACATTGAGTTTGAAGAAGAAGGGCCTAGGCTTGAGGAAGGGAACCCTGACAAGCTCACAAAAGTCATTGTTGAGTATGATGAAGAAGGGCGTAGGCTTGGGGAATAGAACCCTGACAGTCCCACAAAAGACATTGTTGAACATTGTGAAGAGAGTCCTAAACCTCAGGAAGGGAACTCTGAGAGGCCTAACAGGAACTGTGTCTTTTTGTTTGGAACTGGAAGGATTGACGTTTGTGGAATGGATCCCCAAGAGACTCAGGGACATTGTGAACTCTATTGACTTACGGCAAGAGTCCTATGTGGAAGGTTCCAAGGGAAATCCTTTTGATTCAAACTGTTTTGAACTGGCAGAACTATACCTACTGGTAAGACTACCTGAAACCAGATGTGGTTTACATTTCCTATTTAGCAACCATTTTTTCTTTAAGGAGATCCCTGAACATATTTTGTCTAAGAGTGAGGGCAAGCATAGGTTTAGACAGATGGACTTTGGTTTTGGACTTACAGACATGAAAGGCCCTTAATAGCATCAGTTGAGAGAACCGCCCCTTTAGAGTTACGGTCAGTTAGACATTCCACCAACCCAACAAAGTTAACTAAAGGTTTTCGAAATGTTACTTTTGAGTCTGTGTCTTTCTTGGTATCCAGTGATTTTAACAAATACAAAACAGAGAATCACTTTAATAATGAAACAATAATAACGAAAAAATATCGAATTAAAAAAGAAAAAAATGGGGATGGAGTAAGAGGTTCAAATGGGTGGCGAGGGGTTTGGGTGGGTTTAAAAGCAAAGGGAAATGGGGGGCTTGCAGGCAGAAACAAGGTTATCCAGACGTAAACCCCTTGCTCACTGTGCCTTGGAGACGCTCAGCTCCACCTCACTGAGAAGGCCCAACAAGGCTGCAACATGAGTCTCTTGTTCAGAGAAGAATTGCTTAGCATTTTGGTGCTGAACTGCCCTTGTGGGTGGGACAAAGCTGATCTGCAAGTGGATATTTCTCTGCTGTGAAGGGTGCAGTCAGCTAAAACATGGTTTTAGACCCTCCTGGGTGGAAGTGATTCCATAGAATATGGTATTTGACCCATGTTTGTTCTCAGTAGAGGGGCTCCCAACACTCCTTTTCAATTTATAACATGATTTATTTAGCTGCGCTGTTCAAAATTAATTCTCATCTAACCTAGTCACTAAATAATCATAAAGCTTGACCTGTTCAAGTCTACATTTGTCTACCCTGATACTAATGTTTTTTGTTTCATAAACCTAGCGTTAAATATCATTGTTTTAGTTTTATCCGTGTTCAAAATTAGTTTTAACTCTCCACATTTCCTTGTGAACAGTGGCAGGGTAGCTCTGAGCCCCTGTGGAGGAGTGGACAACAATGCATCATCATCTGCCAAAAAGAGCACAGGGAATTTCTCAATCCCCATCCTCAGAGGGTCCAGATATTATTGAAAGGGGGCCACGTTGAGCTCTTTGATAAAAATGCTAAATATGAGCGGGGCAAGCACACACCCCTACCTGACACCCTTGATGACATTAAATCGGGTGTGACCTCGCCTGCCAGCCCACAATGAACAACTGCCGTGTTGTTTTTATATAATAATTGAATGGGCACCATGACACAGTGCGGGATGTTTGTTATGGCTAAAGCCTGCCAAACAGGTCCCGAGGTACACTGCCAAAGGCTGTCTTAAGGTCGAGTTTAATTTAACATTACATAAGATAGTGGGCCTCATTCCGAGTTGGGCGCAAAGGGATTAACGGCACCGGTAAGGACACCTGTGCCAGTAAACCCTTTGCACCCTATTCCAAGGTCCCTTAGCGGGTCCCTCCTTTAACGCCTGGTCTGTCCAGGCGTTATGGACGGGACCCGTTAAGGGACTTCAGAGCTAATAGCGGTACCGCAAATTGCGGTACCGTTATTAGCTACTTCCCCATTCCCATTGAGCCCTATGGGTCCTCAAATGGGAATGGGGAATGGATTTTTTAATGGGGACTTCCGGTCCCGCAAAGGTCGGACTACACCGGTAAGTCCCCATTGAACCAAGTCGGAGTTGGTACCGGTATGGGAGGTAATCATGGTGCTACCTCCATACTTGGAATGAGGGTCAGTGTACTTCTGGATAATCATAAAAAGGCAAAAGGTTTGATCGGCCATGACTTTCCCCTTTTGAAAACCCGCTTCTAGTGTGACAATGATTTTATCATCTTCAACCCATGCCTGCACATGTTTAAAAATAACTTTTGCGAAGATTTTGTCATGACTATCTAGAAGTGAAATTGTCCTATAATTTGACGGCTCTTCGCTCCCTCGATTTTTGTATACAGGCACAATTTCAGCATGCCTCCATGACTCTGTCACAGTATTCAAGTCTATGCATGCCGAGGATAACTTCCACAATACTGCTCCCCAGATGGATGGTTCACTGATCAGGGCCTGAAGTTTTCCCAACCTTCTGGGATCCAATGGCAGAAATATGAGCCCTGGGTTCTGGATGGCTATACGATAATACATAGATGGGCTGATCACCCGACCTCGGGAAGGCCAAAAGGGGGCTATGTATAGGAGCCAAAACTTGGCTCAACTTGGCAGAATATCTAGAAGGACCACAAAACTCGAACTTTTTATCAGCTCCCCTCCTATCCTGGTAGCTACCTTATACGATCCTCATGAAGGGGCTAAGAACTCAGAGATGAAAGGCACTCTGGTTGAAACCGTGCGAGCATGGCTAACCACTAACAAGGATGGATAAGTGGTAATTGCCGGGGATTTTAATGTTGATTGTGGATACGTGGAAAAGGGAACCTTAGCGGGAAAGAAGGTGGGCATTCCAAGCTACAGGCTGAAGGGCTCCCAGAGAGCTAAAGCATGGATGAGAACAATGGTTGAATTCGATCTATCTCCTATCTCCCCGGAGAATGGTGCAAAAGATAGCACATGGACAGAAGCCACAATTTCTACCAGGATAGATTTCATATTCATAAATAAACACGAGAGCCTGAACCCCGTAAAATTGGAATTGATAGACACTAAGACACTAAGGCCAGCGACCAAGTACGGCTAAGTGTTAAATTACATGAGTACACCTGCAGACCCAAAACACACATGAGGCTAGCGTTGCTATTAATTCAGGGGGAAACCATGTACGCTGGTCGCCAAAGACTATGCTCATATATAATGCACTACTGAGGCATGACTTGAAGACCAGAGAAGGGGAGACAGCCCAAGACATTATCACTGAAATATACTCTTGGGTTGAAGCTGAGGCCGCTGCATCCAAGAAAGAGGCACATAAGAAAGTATGGCGAACAGGTCAGTACTTTGATCCTGCAATAGCTAGTAAAAAGAAAGAAAAGAACTTGGTTATCAGAAAGCTGGACAAAAAGTTCAGAGTCTGCCCTACGATCCTAAAAGAGCAGGTAAAAATCATAAGGACCAACTATAAATCCTGGCTCCGAAATCACAGAGATTCTAATGAGGATGAAGGGTGGAAGTATCTGAATAAACTAATAAGAACTAATGATTCAAAGAAATTCTGGTACTGGATAGGGAAAGCCCAGCGAATTTCAGGGGCGCAGAAAGAGATAGTAACTGTAACAGAGGCCAGCTGGACAGAGTTCATTAAAGAATCCTTCCATGGCCCTAAAGGGCCAGACCTGGTCCCCTTGAAACAACAAAACTCTAAAGTATGTGAGCAGGTGAAAATAACAGACCTAGTGACAAGAATCAAGAAATTAAAATCTTCAAGTGCCACGGCCCTGATGGCCTAAATAATATGATCTTGAAAAGAGATCCTGAGCTCTGGGCCAGTGTGCTAAGACAACTGTGCACATAGATCTGCCAATCCGGGGTGATTCTGGAGACATGGAAAGAGGCCATCCTGATCCCAGTGTTTAAAAAAGGCCATAGGGAAAGGCCCGAAAACTACCATCTTCTAGCTATTCTAGACTGTAGTAGCAAGGTATTTGCCAACATCCTTATGGAACTACTTACAGAGTGGTCAACAAAAAAGGGCATCCTAACTTACCATCAAACGGGGTTCAGAAAGGGGTGTTCAACAACTCACCCCATGTGGACCCTGTTAACACTGATTTCCGACCTGGACGTTAAACATGGGATGGCATTGTATGCTTGCTTTGTGGACTACACGTCGGCATTCAGCAGTGTAGATAGGGCCAAATTATGGTCCATGCTTGAAGAGTGGGAGATAGATCCCTCCCTCCTATACTTCATAAAAGCTCCCTACGGTGACAGGACGGTGAGAATGAGGCTGTCACAGGAAGGGGCCCTTTCAGATAGTATTCCTACCCGGAGGGGGTTGAAACAGGGATGTGCACTTGCCCTCTTGTTTATTAACTTATACCTCTCCATGTTGGTGAAAAGACTGGGGGCAGTCCATAACACCGCCCTGCAATACGGAAACAAGGGACTGATATGCATTGCATATGCAGACGACGTAGTAATCCTCGACAGAACCAAAGTCGGGTTGCAACATTCTCTGATGGCACTATATTCCTTTTCACGAAAGTTGTCGCTCAAGCCTAATATCAAGAAAACTAATTGATATTTGCGGACTCTACCGCCGTATATGGTGTCCTCTATCTACAACAAAGTATATGATGTCCTCTATATTAGAGGAAGTAACCAAAAAATCTTGGGGGAAATGGTTAGCCCGGAAGAAAATTATCGATAGACAAAGGGGCAGAAGCACAGAAGCAAAACTCCTAGCCTACAAAATCTCAACTGTCCCAACAATCATCTACGCCCTAGAAGTCTTTCCTTGGAAATGGGTTGCGCCAATTGAGAAACTGGAAGGAAAGATCTTGCACTCAATGCTGAGCCTCCCACCTTGCACCCCCGCGCAGGTCATCAGTTTAGAGCTGGGCCTTGCATCCATAGGTATGCGCTGGTCATAAGCCTCATGTGATTTATGGGCTAAAATAAAGTTTGATTTAGCAGGCCCAGATAGTCTATTGGCCCTCACCATCCAACATGCGAGGAGATACGATTTCAGCAAATGGTTCAGCGAGTTAGAGGCTAGAGCAACAAACTACATGCACAAAATTGGCCTAAAGCAAATACCAAAGACATGGTTAGATTATAACCTGGCTAAAATTCCTGAAAAGGCAAGGACCAATGACATAGACTTCGCATTGATCTATCTTGGCACCTTGAAGAAATATAGAGAATATGCCAAACAGGACTTTGATAGAAGTAGCCCTTGCCTCTACCTAACAAGGAAGCGATATCCGAGAAGGACCAGGTTTATTCTGTCACTCAGATTACAAACTATTAAGGTGCTGGAAAACATGGGCGCATGTACGGGCATCCCTCGAGAACATAGGACATGCAGACTATGTGGGAGACACATTGAGACGACTAGACATCTTCTAACTCAATGTGAGGAACTAGAGGCAGTATACAAACGAGCGTATGAAAAACACTGCAATCCTAATTTGGATTTGTTCTGGAGTGAGCTGTATGCTGCCAAGTCGTCGGTCTTAAACCACAAGCGTTTTATGTATGGGAGGTAATTGTTAAAAAGATAGCCAAAATAGGGAGGTAATTGTTAAAAAGATAGCCAAAATAGAGGAAGGAAGTTCTTAGTGATTTTAAGACTGTTGTACACGGGAAATTGTTGTTTATGTAATAATATGCATATTAATATGATTGTACTTGTAAATGTGACTATAAAATTGGTATATGATTTTATTTAAGTGCGAAACCGATGCTAGTCATCTAATAACGCACTATAAAGAAATAAAAAGAAATGGCAGCAATAACTTAGACTCATGGGTCTGTCTACCCCCCTCTGGATTTATACTAACCTCATTTTGAAGACTCAATTCTTCTTCCCTACCGTGTAGTCCAGAGAAATGATTCTGCCATGCATCAGAAGTTATGCTGCATTGTTGGACCCTGTCTCCTCTAACGTCCCCGTGGAACTATCCCCCTTTTCAAATGCATCTGTAAGGCTTTCCCATTTTAACTTTACGAAGGTGTCTTTTTTAATTTTAATTAGACTTTTACACTGCACTCTATTAGTTTGCAGCAATGTTTTATCTAACAGTGGACCGGCAATAAGTGTATCAAGGAGGGCTTGCCTAGCTGACTTACATTCCGTGTCTTACCATTCAACCCTAACAATAGCACGTTGCTTTACAATACGACTAGGAAATGTAACATACGGTTGAATTGCAGCAACTGCTTTCCTAATCTCATCTAAAATGGCTTGACCTTGGTCTACTGCACAACAAATCACTTCACTTTGTGGCAAAACAACCTCATAGATGCCGGGTCTGGCTTCCCTCTCCAATATTGTAGCCTACCTCACTGCTTTATGCACATGTCCAGCAACCTTTAATGCCTGATTTGTTGTGCTTAGTAGGCTGGGTAATACCCCTCCATTACTCCGGAGAAATGTAGTGGACAAAGGCCTATGATCACTGACATGCTTATGCTAGACCATCAAACTGGTTGCATTCTTCCGATCACTAACAGTGAATAAAACATAATTAATTAGGGAAGAGCCGCAAGGCCCATGAAAGGTCCTAGAAGCTGGCTGAGTATTACCGAAACACCCATTAGAGGCTTTTAGATCAAGTAACTATAAGATATGGGCAGTCTCAATGGTGAGGCTATGAGCCCTTCTTGGAGAGTCAGCAATCAAAAGTGAAATATCCAGGCTGCATCCTACTCCTCCCAGATACCCTCTATGTCCGGCGAGAGGCTCTATTTGGAAATTGGAGTCACCCACAACAATGATATGGGCCCTATTTGAGTACTGTCCATTGCAACAATTTACCAAATAACAGATCTAATTAATGGTGGATATAAATTTGGCCTATTATATATGTTGAACATCAGATGGCATTGTCAATCAGGGGTATATGCAACCCCATGTTGGAGATTATCTAAGTCATTTGCCCGAGGCTCCATAAACCAATTCAAAAGTGGATCAACCCAAATCAGTAACCGACCACTTGGGTGACCCCAATTTCCCATAGAGGCTGGGATATGGAATGATTGGAAGCCCTGCATGTCAATCCTACCTTCCCTCTAATCCTTACCTACCCTCTAATAAAATCTCTCAATTCTGGAATTGACAGATGTTTAGAGATTCCTGCAATGTTCCATTTTGCAAGGTGCAACCTGAGTGACCGCCTGGCCACCCAGAACATGTCAGTTCACTTCATCAAGCTTTCTCACAGAGTAGCATCGGGACCGGTTCCGGTTAATGTTCGGGTTTACAGAAAGTTAAATAGACAAAAAGCTTCTCATCACACTGCACCCTCTCTGTCCCTCCTGTAGTGGTGATAGGCTCTAAGGTTAATAGATGAACCCTGAGAGGGTTATGTTCAATAATCAAAAGCCAACAAACCATCCGTCAGCTTCTTGTTGACCAGAAAAATGTGAATGCAATCAGTCAGCTCATCAAATATCCTTAGATGGGTGCAACTAACAATGTATTCTCTAATGATTGATACACATCCCTTAAGATGCCTTAACCAATGAATACTTTTGTTTGTCAGGGATGCCTGGGTCTCAAATGTGCCTGTGTGGAGCCTAGGAATGACACACTGTGTCACAGATGAAAAGGTGTCCCTCATTGGCCACTTCCTCCACAAATTATTGCCTGTTAAACCAACTCTTCCTGCCCTGCCCTTAGTGGGGGGTATTTCTCCATCTACTGGGTGGCTACAGACCATCTGTTTGTTGATAACATCGACTACATGGTATAAACTTTTCAGAGGGGCCTACTCTTTCCTTAGACCAATATAACCAGCCAAGAGCAGAGGCTGTATTATTTTTGATATTCAGCCCGCCCTCCCCCTGATTGTAGTAACCCGCATTTTTAATTTGACACTCATCCCTTGCTAAGACAAACTTATCCTGACCAGATTCCCTTGGTGCTATAATTGTCTACCAAGGTATATGCAACATCTTTCAACGGCTTGATCACATTCATCAGTTCTTGGATAGCTGTAACAATTTGCTCCGCTTTTAGTGTATCAGGTAGCTCTTTGAGCTCCCTGGCAATACTCTCAAGTAAGTCAATTACCATAGTAGATTTGCCAGCAGGCACTGCAATTCCACCAGTGTACATTTTACTCTTACTGGATTTGGGGCCACCCCTCTTAGACTGTATGCCTTCTGTGTGGCCCTTAATAGTAGCCCCCCTCTTTTTCTGCATCTTGTGATCCACCTTCTGTGGTTCATACCCTTGCCCACACAGGGCAAAAACCTATTCAATAATGGAATTTGAGAATCAATCACAACTCGGTTAGGCTCCGCCACGCTTTTTGCCTGAGGTGTTGTCAAATGAATTAATGAATCAGCTCCTAGTTCCTCCAGTTCTTTAAGTTCTTCATAAGTTAGAGCAACATCTTGTTCATCAACTGGGGCCTTAGGCACTTCAGGCCATGCATGATCTACAAAATCCCCTACCACCTGTTTGAGGTAGATCTCTATAATGTCTCCCACATGGTTTGTGGTCTTTCCAACGAAAACATTTAGTCGAAAAGGAAATCCATCGAAGGAAATGCATCTAATTTAAACGCATTGAATTGCTGTCTTTTACATGTAAAAACACATATCCATTGAAACTTGTCCATCGAATATAGGAATGGCCAAGTTTCGATAGATATGTACTTTTACATGTAAAAGATACCATTTCCATGCATTTATTTTACACGTTAAAACGTTACATGGAGCTGTCCAGTGCTGAAAACGTCAAAGTATTTTGGCACTGCCCAGCTTCATGTAATGTTTTAGTGTTTATTTTTTAATGGGGGGTTCCCCCCCACACTCCCAACCCCTAAGGGCACCGCCCCAACCCTAACCCAAACCCTAAACCTAACCATAACCGAAACCCAAACCCTAACGCTAACCTAACCCTAACCCTAATCCTAACTCTAACCCTTGCCCTAAACCTAATTCTAACCCTTGCCCTAACTTTAAACCTATTTCTAACCATTGCCCTAACCTTAACCCTAAAATCCATCGAAATCCACCGAATTTAATTCAATGAAAATGCATTTCGATGGAAAGTATTTTCAATGACTAAAATTCGATGGAAATGATCATATTGGCAACCACCGCATAAACCTCGAGTACAAAATGTCTCCCCCTTCCTGTCCCACTCTCTTCCCTACTTCAAAAGATACCAAGGGATCCTCATTTTGCTTATGGATTTTATTGGAACTGACCACATGAAATGAGCTGTAAGAGGCTAAGGGCACCTGCTCATCCTGTAGGAGTGCTATCATTTCCTTAGCCAAAACCAGACAAAGGAAAGAGGTTTGGAAGTAAGGGAGGGCAAAACGGGATTGGAAAAAGGAAGTTTGCAAGTTTCAAGTTTGAAATGTTCTTGGAGGATTACACAGATGGGTCAGGAAACAAGGTCCAAAAAGCAATGAGAAAAAGTAAAGTGGCTGCCTGAATATGTTGAGGGTATCCACGGCTGTGCACACAAACCAATCACTGTTCGCTTTTCGTAGCCAAGGTTATGATGACATTCGCACTTGCAGCTTTGACCAATAGGAGAGTGTGCTGCGGCTCGGTGGGTTCACATGACCTATAGCTGCATCAGCATCCTCAACCAATGATAGTGTGAGCTGCGTAGACGTGTCTAGGCCCACACCATATGATGAAATCCACACATGTAGCATTGACCAAGCGGAACGTGTGCTATGGTTGCACGGGAACACATGACCTATATCCGCATCAAGGTCTTCAACCAATGACATCGCAAGCTGTCTTGACGTGGCTATGATCACGCCATATTCCGAAATCCGAGCATGTGGCATTGACCAATCGGGACACGTGCTGTGGCTGCATGGGTACATATATCTGTGTCGACATCCTTATACAATGACAGCACAAGTTGCGTAGACGTGGCTATGCCCATTCTGTATGAGGAAATCCATATGTGCGGCATTAACAAATTGGAATGCACACTGTGGCTGTGCGGGTACATATGACATATATCCGCATCAACATCCTCAACCAATGACAGTGCAACCTGCGTAGCCATGGATATTCACTACACCCTTAGCAAATCACATAATATTTATCATTGCTCTCAGTCCTTGCTAGTGAACAGGTGTTCTGAGTTACTTCATGAATGTTTGGCTCCTTATATCTTATTTTTACATCCTTTTTACCCACTTTGAACCTAATCCTCTTTTCCCGTGTCTTGTTGTTTGCTCTGTTTGACTGTTCTTTGTTATAGTTTTCTTTTAAACTTTTTTTGTGGCATTGTCTTTTTGTGTTGTCATTGTTGTTTTATATTTTCCTCCCCTGTCAGATTTCAAACATCATGTCTGACAGAAGTAGCAGCAGCAAGGACAATGTGGTTTGGGTTCTGAATTTGTCACCATCGCCGAAGAGGCCTATTGGAATGAAGAATTGTTCAGACAGTTGGAGGTACTTCTGTGTCAAGGCGCACTGTTTCCAGAAAGGAGGCTGATGAGGTGCAATGCACTTTGTGCCAGTAGCTGCTACGACATAGCCCTTCGATTGTTCCATCAAAGAGCTTGGGCACATCTGTGCTTATCAATCATCTAGTTTGTGTTGAGTGAAATGATGTTGATGATGCATACAGAAAGGCCCATGAGCACCATAAGGTGAGGATGCATGAGCCCCATTCGTCACATCAGTTAGTATCTGCAGCTCCTCCATTAGCAGCTTCATCCAACATTGCAACTCCTCCAACCACTGTTGAAGCCACATCTTCTCCTACTGGTTCCTCAAATCCACCTGCTGCCATTCTACCAGCACCCAATTATTCAGTGATGAAAATCCTATGCACTATACGCCATGATTGGGTTGTGGCGGGAGGTGCCACACTAGAGGTTTAGCAAAAGGTATCTGTAAACATCAGGTTCATTGCCATCCTTAATTTATTTTTTCTTAAAGAAGCAATTCACCCATTAAAAAGTAAATAATATTAAGAAGAAAAAAAAAACAAATACCCCCCTAAAAATTATTTTTTTTAAAATGCCTTTGTTATATTTTTGATCCTAATGTTTTTCCCTTCCCTGTTCCACCCCCTCTTTCCATCCCCCAAAACGGTAGTTTTAAGGCCACTCTCTAAGTTACATAAATAGATTAAATGAATCCCAGACTGCAAAAATAGATTACAACATTTTATGTAATCTATTCTATGCAGTTTGAGTTACTGAAATGTCTTTTTTTATAATTTTATAGAAGAAGGCTATAGTCTTCATTGACTTTTTATAGCTGCGGGTTTGTGATGATGGTCAGAAAAATAATTTTTTATATGTTTTTATACACACATATTTATGTAATAGGTAGTTCTTAAAAGAACTGTGTTGAGGTGCACTGAGTGGAGTATTTCAGCACTTTCTTTCAAGCACTGATTTGATGTTATGTTCTTTTTATTCTGACTATGTGTCACACTCTTCAATTCCCTTATGAGGTAAATTTCGACGTTTCAAAAACAAATTCAATTTGTCTCTGTGCATTTTCCTTAGATGCTGTATTAAATGCATTTCCCAAAAATAAAATATCTTCTACTCCTTATGAAAAATTGTTCTCCACAAGTAATACATGCAGCTAATCTTCCCACATCACCATCCTCAAAACCAAATAATTAACTTAGCCAATGCTTTTCAAAATATTCCACAATTTCTTCCACATCACTGTTTCATGTTAAATCTAAATAATGTTTTCCTCTGCAATCTTCTGAAAAAGTTTCAGGACCTACAAATCAGTGGAAGAGTTGTCAGCATCTTTTTCAGTATATCCATCCATTTTCCAACCTATACAAATGTTCCACAAAAATCCACTAAAATATTAAATGTGCATTCTTCAACCTCAGAACTGCTAATAACACAGGTCACTCTCAGCACAATACAAAGTACACACCACCCTCCAATACAACAACATGTTCCATAATATATCTTCATTTAACCAATTACACATGGGTTTACATCACCAAATTATAGTTGTGGCTACAAAAGAACCGTTATAGCTGCTGTTAAAATACACATAGGGCCTCATTACGACCCTGCCAGTCCGGAAAGAATGGTGGTGGTAAATCCACCACCACTGTCCTTTCTGGACCGGCTCATTAAGAGTCCTGCAGGCGGGGGGTGTCACTCCCGCCAGGTCTGACCTGGCGGGTTTAACACCAACCGCCGGCAGGCGGACATGGAAACACCGGCACCATTACAGCATGGTGCCGGTGTTTCCACTTCCCCATTCCCATGGAGTCCTGTAGGACTCCATGGGAATGGGGATTTACCGAATTCCGCCTCCGGAATTACCGGGTCACTGGGGTTGTAATGCTGGGAATCACGGAGACGGAATGGTAATACGAGTCTGGCAATAACCTGCCATTTTTTCCGCCTCAGTTACCGGCCCATAGTCACATTGGTCTGAAGACAGACACACCTAGACGTGCACCGTGAAGATAGCTGCAACTGGGTGTGTCACACTGTGATTGGCGCTTTCGTAGCCACAGAAACGACCTCCGGTCACTGCTATGCTTAACCGCACATCCTATAATTGCCATCTTGTTGGCTGCTGCGGTAGCCGCAGTTATGAATTTGTGTTTACAAAAATATATATGTTCATACTTATATATGTGTGTATTCAGCAGCCCTTGTAAATTGTATTTTGAAATATATACAGGGTAAGAGAATGTGGCAATAGGGTACAGAAGCACAAACAGATTCTGTAGCGGTAGTATGAGTGGTTAGGTGTCAAGCGTGTAATTTGACCCAATTGGTATAGGGTAGAACATTGTGCGCCGATGCAGGACACACATTCTATTTATTCTTTGGTGTGTTGGGAGAGAGTGATATGTGCTCACTCATAGTATTCAATAGATCGTTGTATTCGGGGTTGCTGTATTCAGGTGGCTGCTTATAGCTGAGACATTTATCTGTAAAGGATGCTCCATGTACTGGGGAAGATAGCCAGTGACCTTCTGAAATTCTCCATGTTAAAACTTAATAACGAATACTTAAGCAGGTTCTGCGGGGCTTCACAGTGCCTATGAAAATGACACACACATCGTGGCCACGTCATTTTCTTGTAATAGCATGCATTCTTTCTTTTGTATTTTAAAGTGAAAAGCGGGATGCTTCTACTTTGCAAGATGTACTGCAAGGACCTACTGGCTTCACAATCATTTGGATCTTCCAGGTTGGTGTGTAGTTGTGTATGTGTGAAATGGCAGCATGCACAGCAGAAACATGAATTGCCATTCATAAATACACCTTCTGTTTACTTTTATTTGCTTTATCTTATAACTTTTTTGTTTAACAGACTTAAAAAAGTTACAACTGCTCTATATCACAATGATGGGCGAGGGAGGAATGTTAACATGGAGGTTAATGCCCGTCTTGATCCCCTGCATGTGGTTGTAGGTTAGGCAAGGAAGTGATTCTGAGGTGGGAGTTGCAGGTGACCGTCTAACCTAGCATCTTTGTTTTCGATTTCTAAGGATCATGGTTACTCATTGTGTGGCCATTCAGTTGTTTTGAACCTCAGTTGCCATCAGAATTATACTGCATTGTCAATGGTGAAGGATTCTGGAATTTGTAGTCCAAAACGAGTCTTGGTGATGTGCAATGGTAAGTCAGGTCCTGATTGCTGTGGACAAGGCGGCAGTTGGTGAAAGCATGCTTGGGCTAGCAAGCATCCCTGGGCCTAATGTACCTAGGAACAGAGGGCTTTTTAGTGCTTTGAAGAATATTAGGAAATGTTCTTCAGGGTTAAGGTGAAGAGGGTAGTGGGTTCCAGGGTGCCATACAGGACAAGCTACAAGGTTGATGCAAATATGATAGCTAAGTGGTACGCTATTAGCTCAGAACGGTAGGCTAAGTAACCTACTTCCTAAGCACATTTTTGTCACCAAAAAGCACTGCATGGGCTAATGGAGGTAGCATCGTGTTTGGGGGAATGCAATATCACATTGCAAGGAGGCCTCCCTTTTATGAACATTGGCAGGTTGCTAGTGGAAGAAGTAGCAAAAAAGAATTCAGCAGTGATAGTTGCAGTATAAATCTAAAAGTAAAGAACCAGTGCACCTTTAACACAGTAGAGGATACATTGTTTTGGAAAATGGATGCACCATGTTGCAGAAATTGGCAGGCGCTGCATCAGTTGCGTGGCACGGCAATGGCTTGGATGATAAACCACAGCCGTGATCTTGTACTTGTATATACAGTATAACAACGACTTCTGAAAGAGTTGTGAAAGTATGCTAAACATAGATTTGTTTTCCTGCACTGTTTTGAATCTTATGGTACCGTGGAAACACGACTGTGCGAGTCTTCTCTTTGTTATTCTTAGCTGTGGCTTTGTGGCTACCAGCCATCATTGACTGGAGACAGGCGAGCTGACTCCAATCAAGTCCAGTAGGCTGTTTAGCATGTGTCTATAGAAAGGAAAATAAGACTTCACTCAGAGGAATTACCTGATAATACTCCCAGCAGACAGCAGCTGGAATACACCATAACAATGGGCGCCTCAATGTAAATGAGTCCTTGTGTCTAGGCACCAATTAACAAAGCTAATTTGGGTGATTTCTGGGCATTGCTTCTGGTGTAAGAAAAAGGCTGAAAGAGCCAAAAGGGGACAACCCATCACACAATACTGTATTATGAGCAACGCTGTGCAAACCAATGCTGGAAAGTATAACATAAACAATACGGTCTGATTCCCTAAATTTGCCAGAATAAGCACATTAGATCCCTATATTCTGGTGGTCTTGTGTGCTTGTGTTAAATATGCAAATTATGCATTACCTCCACCATATACAACGTTAGGATTGGCATAACTAACAGATGGGCAAAGCGCAGGGGAATGACTAGTGAACCGTATCATTAACATGCAAATTGCTATTCGTTTTCCTGTTCTTGTTTGAAAATGGCTCAGGGGCTTGCAGAATGCACAGAATGGCGTCTGTGAGCATTCTTTCTATTTCTTTATACTCGGAATAGCAGTGGTATGAACAGCTGCTGTCTTGAATGAATTTCTGTCCATCCAAATGGGATAGACATGAAATGACAACCCAAGAAATCAACTCTTAGTACTGAGACAAAGTCCCATGTTTCAGGCTAGAGAATGGTACTGGTGAAGCCTAACTGAACTAGGCACCAAAAGAGATACATTGCGAGTTCCCCAGTCCATCGATAACTGGTTCATTCATTCATTCATTCATTCATTTAGTCATTTGTTATATTGCTTTTCGCCATAATTATTTTTGGTTGAACGCCCTCAGAGGGACTGGAGTCCAAAGGTTTGGGAGAAATTGGGAGGTGCTAGTAGGCGTGTGTGCATTTCAGCCATTAAGATAAGCATGAGTGGCAAAGACCCTGCTAGTCACCCACGTCCCATGTCTAAATGGAGTGTGTATGGGTGCAGCAGAAGTATTCTATGAACTGGGGGGGTTGTTTCAGGAGATAGTTATATAGGAAGGTACAGTTTAAGAGTAGCTTCATTCTTATAGCAAAGTTGATGTGCAATAGTGTTTGTGTTATATGTGAGTGTAGGATGTGTGGAGTAAGCCTGTGCCGTCTGCTAAGGTGCAAAGTTACAGTGTGTGACAGGAGAAAATGGGTTAGCTGTACAAACAACAATTTCTACATTCTGAGTTCCATCTGTATACCTTGCACAATTGGACTAAATGCAAGCTATACACAATTAGGATAAATGCAAAGATAAGGCTGACTAACACAATTAGGCTAAATTCAAGATATGGTTGACTAGCACATATGGACTAAACGCAAGCTAAGGCTACCTTACACAATTAGGATAAATGCAAGATAGGGCTGATTAACACAATTAGGCTAAATTCAAGATATGGCTGACTAGCACAAATGGACTAAACGCAAGCTAAGGCTACCTTACACAATTAGGATAAATGCAAGATAGGGCTGATTAACACAATTAGGCTAAATTCAAGATATGGCTGACTAGCACAAATGGACTAAACGCAAGCTAAGGCTACCTTACACAATTAGGATAAATGCAAGATAGGGCTGACTAACACAATTAGGCTAAATTCAAGATATGGCTGACTAGCACAAATGAACTAAACGCAAGCTAAGGCTACCTTACACAATTAGGATAAATGCAAGATAGGGCTGACTAACACAATTAGGCTAAATTCAAGATATGGCTGACTAGCACAAATGGACTAAACGCAAGCTAAGGCTACCTTACACAATTAGGATAAATGCAAGATAGGGCTGACTAACACAATTAGGCTAAATTCAAGATATGGCTGACTAGCACAAATGAACTAAACGCAAGCTAAGGCTACCTTACACAATTAGGATAAATGCAAGATAGGGCTGACTAACACAATTAGGCTAAATTCAAGATATGGCTGACTAGCACAAATGGACTAAACGCAAGCTAAGGCTACCTTACACAATTAGGATAAATGCAAGATAGGGCTGACTAACACAATTAGGCTAAATTCAAGATATGGCTGACTAGCACAAATGGACTAAACGCAAGCTAAGGCTACCTTACACAATTAGGATAAATGCAAGATAGGGCTGACTAACACAATTAGGCTAAATTCAAGATATGGCTGACTAGCACAAATGGACTAAACGCAAGCTAAGGCTACCTTACACAATTAGGATAAATGCAAGATAGGGCTGACTAACACAATTAGGCTAAATTCAAGATATGGCTGACTAGCACAAATGAACTAAACGCAAGCTAAGGCTACCTTACACAATTAGGATAAATGCAAGATAGGGCTGACTAACACAATTAGGCTAAATTCAAGATATGGCTGACTAGCACAAATGGACTAAACGCAAGCTAAGGCTACCTTACACAATTAGGATAAATGCAAGATAGGGCTGACTAACACAATTACGCTAAATTCAAGATATGGCTGACTAGCACAAATGAACTAAACGCAAGCTAAGGCTACCTTACACAATTAGGATAAATGCAAGATAGGGCTGACTAACACAATTAGGCTAAATTCAAGATATGGCTGACTAGCACAAATGGACTAAACGCAAGCTAAGGCTACCTTACACAATTAGGCTAAATGTAGGTCATGGCTTCCTAGCACAAATGGGCTAAAAGCAAGGTATGGCTATCTTAAACAAATAGGCTATATTATAGTAGGTAATAAGTGGTGGGGTTTGAGTGGAGGACAGTAATGGCAGTACTCACTACTGACACACTGCTTATCTTATTAATTGCTGTAGGTAGTCTGTGTAAGGTGTCTCGGGCAAACACCGGGAAACAAAGGAGAGCAGCTGCTTGGGAGGGAACCTCCCTTTGCCGCAGGCCCTTAGCTGATGGTTGCCAGGGCAAGGCTGTCCTGGGAGGGCCGGTGAAGAAGGGTGTTTCCTGGTCATGTGACCATGGACACAGGCCAGTCGGAGGGCATGAAAGCAATCAGGGGCCTACGGATTACTAACTGCAAGCCAGGCAAAACCATTTGCTCTGTGTGAGTGTCTGTCCTTATCAATCAGTTTATGCCATAAACCATACTTCCCATTTGTATGTGCAAGCTTCCCTTGGTCTCATCTCGAATGTGACTCATCTCTCCCCTCTCCAGCTCCCTTTGCCAGTCTGGTCACTCGAACTGCCTCAAGCCTCTGCCAAGCTCTCGAACTCGGCTCTCATCTGCATCCCAAAAGCTTCTCCAAGTGCGTGTCTGCCAAAACTTCCCCAAGCTGCTCCCAATTGCCAAACTCCCAAACCCTCACCCCTGGATATACTATGTAATGACGTACACCCACCCCTATGGTAACATCAAACATTCACTCATTTCTGTCAAGCCAACATTTCTCTAACCAAGCGCCTGAAGGTCTTTGTACGCATGTAATGTTCTATTCCATTCCAGTGTGCTCTGTCATCGTGACATTGTACATCGTATCTTGTACCATGCTATCTGTGTTACGAAACCATACCATCCTTTCATTTCTCTCCATTCACTGTATTCACTGAAATCCCTCTCTCTGTGTCTCTCTGTCTAGAGCACCTCGCTCCCTGCTGCATGCCCCCACCTTCTCTTGTCTGCAAACAACCCAGGGCCTGATAAGCTTCTCCTTCTCCGTTCTCTACTAAGGCAAAAGTCACCTAATCTCTGTCTGCCAAGAAACTGTTTACACGTTCCACGTACCAGTGTAACTCAAAACATTTCTCTGCGGACTCCAATGTGGAGCTGCTCTTCTGTATGTCAATGAAATGGCATCAGAGTCAGAGGCCTCATGCTTTCTCTATAGTGCTTAACGCATTCACTTACAAACCAAGAATCTATAATGTAATGGCTCAATGCATACTTCTAAGTGCACACTCATGCGTGTGTCTACAATTGCATACATAATACATATGTCTAAACATGTCTCTACAAGGCACTTAATATAACAGACCTCTTACTATAGCAAACCAAATGGCTGAATAATATGGATAACTAATGGATAACTAATCAGAATGAATGATGGATAAATACCTAAATAAGTAATGGATTTCTAATGATTCACTAAATGAGTAATGGATTTCTAATGATAACATACCAGGTGTCACAAGTCTGTCCCCTTCTCACCTGTTTTTGTTGTTTGCTTGAGACCTTCTTTGGTGACTTCTTTCGCACGGTACGGGATTTGTATAGACCCGTGCGCCGGTCTTCAGATTCCAGCGTGAGGATGACAATACAACTCCAGGATACGTTCAGATGTCCAGGACGGAGACCAGGAAGGAGCAATGTCCGAGCTCAGAGACACGGAACGCTGTGACCCGAGAGCGGGCGAAAATCCAGGAAGTTCGAAGGTAAGTTTTGAGGAAAGGAGGGAAGGAAGGGGGATTCAAGGAACCGGGAAACATGATGCAGATGAAAGCCCAGAGCGAACTCCTGGCAACACACGTCCAACTACAGCAAGCGGTAGCGTTGGGACGCGCAGAGCCACGGGGGAGTGTCTGTTTAGTAGAATGCAGAGCGTGGAGCGCTAGGACTCCGTGTCCGGTGGCCATGTTGGAAGGATTACTGCATTCAATCCCCTATGTGTCAGGGACCACAAAGTCCAGAAAGGACGTAGGCGACGGTTAATGACACCAGGCCTATTCATTTAATATCTGGTTTTACAACAGTACCCACTGTTACTGTACCTACATGTGTGTTGTGAGTATATAATACTGTCGTATTGGGTGTACGCACCTTACACTTACTTCCATATTGAAAGGACTGAGGCAGTGCATCATATGTGCGAGTGCACAGCCCTCACTTGAAATGCAAAGGGTACCTTTCTGATAAAAGGATTTGTGCATTTCCAAGAACATTGCATCCACAGCACTGTTTTTAGTTGGCTAATGTTTTATTAATTGGGAAGCATACATTTAGATCCTTGGACTCCTATGCACAACCCTTGGTATGATATCAAACAGTTATGCAGTAAAACATTACGGTCTCTATTGGGCCTCTATAAATGCACCATCCTTTACAAAGTGCAATAGAACAGTGAAGAAAAGAGACACAATAAAAGAAAACAGCTTGCTGAAAGGTCTATCTGAGGCTGGTGATCAATTGAGGAGTCTGTTCCTCCTTTGGTGCCTGCTTTAAAGAGTGGGTCGACTCCACACTCCCCAGGATCACCCCAGTTCCTTCACGCAGACTCTAACATGGATAATTGTCACATATAGTGTCAAAAGAGAGAGGAATGTCGGAGTGGTGGAGTCCTGGGTAATAATTTTATATTTGAAGTTGTTCACATTTTGGTTGAATTAAGGCTGTGTCACGGCTCGCTCCCTTCGCTCCCGTTCCCGCCACTTGGGGGCATGTTTTGGGGTTTCTTCCCTACTGGACATTTCCTCCGAACCTTATGCTACAGTGTCCTGATGAATTGGGAGCGCTAAAACCTTATTTCCCAAATTACTTCCCTTCCGGATCCATCCCAGGTTTTTGGCAGCCAGCATGCTACTGCTACTATAATCAAATGACTATGCTTCCCAGAATGCCTGGCTCACTGCCTCACCTCCTCCCTTGCAGGACAAGGCTGGGTGGAGGATAGGCAACACCTGTGGCTGCAGGTGCAGCAGGCGACACGCCTGAGGGGTGTGCTCGTTAAGCAGCTTTAAAAGCCTCAGTCTGCTTCAGTCCAGCGCTGGTCATTGTTGCAGCGTTCCTGTCGTGACTGGTCCCTTGTTCCTGGTTCCTAGTTTTGTGCCCAGTTCTAGTTAGTGTTTCTTGTTCCTTGTCCTGGAATTCATATTTTGTATGCCTAATTGATTTCTGCCTTTTGGAAATCCCTTTCTCCCTTTCTCTGTCTGCAGGCAGCCTTTCTCTGAGCTTTCCTTTTGCTGTAGCCCAATTGCCTGTGTTCACTGTTTCCTAGAAATTGCCCTTTGCTACTGAAAGACTTGTTGCATTAATCTTTCTTTTACAGGTTTAGTTTCCTGTCTTTTCACCTTGGATGGGTGGGAAAGTTTCCCTTTTGAAATCGTTTTCACTGCTCCTGATCCTTGCCTTCTATTGGGATCCATGCCATGTTTTCCTTTACACTTTTACATTTATTTCCTATTTTATTATTAGGTGTGGGAAGCTGTTGTAACTAGCTCCTGTGTGATTATCTTTTGTTTTCCACACTGTACTATTCCTTCTTGCCTCTTGACTTGGGTTTAGGTATTTAGTCATCCTCACTCTTTGCCTTTACTGCATTCTGGGTTCTTGTTTGATTTACAGGGTTGTGGGTTAGTACTGACTTTTGAGTGGTCTTTCCGGTCCTCGTGAATACGGACATCCAAGTGGTCTTTCCGGTCTTCGTGAGTACTGGCATTCATGTGGTCATTCCGGTCCTTGTGAGTACTGTTTCCAAATTCCTTATCCAGTACCGTCTAGAGTGTCAGCTTACAGATTCTGTCCCTGCTTGCCCTCTATGTGGGCTTAGCGCTGTCAGTATCTGTAATAGCATAGTGGGTAAGGAGTTTGCCGACTTTCCTTTCAGTCATAAGGAGGTTCTAAGTGCTTACCCTACATTCCTTTTCTTATAGTGGTATACACGAGTCTTGGGTATTGAATGCACGTTGTTATATTCAAGGTTGTTTACTGTGTATTTTGTGCACATTTCCCCTGCCATATCCATCGCCTTCTTCCTTTCCTGACAGAATGACCAGCCGTTGTTCCCGTTTGAACATGGCCAAATTACGAAGGAAAGGCAGCAAGGCCTCTAACAAATCTATACAGAAAGCTTCCCTTACAATTACCCGTGAAAATCGAATCTCTGCTCCTGACTTAAATGAACTCCTTGACACGAATGGATATTTACGTGCAAAGTATTTTTCCCACTGGGTGGCCCATCGTACATTGCCTGATCCTAGCTCTGTCTTTAATTCTGATCCAGAGTCTATGTCCGCACAAGCCTTAGCCGTGGAAAACAACACACTGCAAGAATTTATACACACAAGTACCTCTGTTATTGAACCCCATGACTCCGGTTGTGCTTTACCTCAGATTGAACAGTTTCATGATTCAAGCATGAAGAATGGAGGGGTTCCTTGCATATCTTCTGTTTTCTGCCCTCAGTCTACAGCTTACTCCTCTGCACAGATTCTTACTGTGGTCACTAATGCCAAGGGGTCTGATGCCAATAGTCTGCTTAAAAGAAACACAGACCACGTCGGTAAGAGAGAGTATAGATCACAAGACCTGCAAGCAGTTGATGACAATATACAATCAATGCACTTCCAGATGGCTAGAGCAGGATCCAGCACTGATGCCACCATGCCTTCCCCTGTGCCTACTGATAGGGATGTACAGTTAATGCGGGACATGCTAAAAGCAGAATTTGAGGAGTTAAAACAAGAATACATTTCCTTAAAAGAGGAGAATAAGATGTTACAGTCTTTTCTGAATACACCTCCAACTTTATCCGTTGATGAAGTGAATACTGTTCAGTCCCTGAGTGCGGAGACTTTTTTAAATCATGATACTTGTCAATATGTAAGATCTATTGGGAGTGAAAGTCTTTTTTCAAGCACAGCGCTTATTCAGGGCACAGGTTCTGACAACTGTCCTACCGTTTGTCAGGAATTGCTGTTAGTTGAAGATTCACAAGCCACTCCTTTACCTGAAGCTTCCTGTGTAGCAGTTTGTCATAACTCTGAGCTTGAACACATACATGCTTCTGATTTCCAAACACAATCCACAATGGTGGCATACACAGAATCAGTCACACCTGTAGGCTTAGGTTCTGCCCTTGATCTAGCTGCTGAGACTGAAGTAGACATTCAAGCTGATGTGGAAAACGATGCTGCCTCTGTGTTCGCTCTTCCTTCTGCCAATTTCGGTCACTACGAGCAGTCAAAGACATTGCAGAATTCATGTTTTGATGGACTCATTCCACAGATTACTGAACCAAAAACCCGGCAGGCGATCCCTGAACTGTTGATTGTTAATCAGCCACTTTCAGAAGCTAAAACAGAGGAATGGTCAATTGACGAAATCCTGATTAACAGAGACTTTACTATGGTGATTCCTCTGGTTGATTTTGACTTCTACAAAGGAAGAGACTCTGTGTCATCCACTAAGGAGAGGGACGGCAGGGGTACAGCTCAGACTTTGGTTACTGGTGCCAAGGGGTCAACTGCCTTAAAGGGGCTTTCCATTTCTGAACCACAAGTGTGTCTGCCGACTTCTGGGACTTCAGACTGTCCTCCTACTACCATTGACTCTTCAATAATCCTGTCCACAGCTCTGCAGTCATCGTTGGCACACGTGTCTTCGATCAATAAAGGAGTGCTATGTCTGCCAGTCACCCAAGAGCCTTCACCATGTACGCAGTCAGAACCAAAGACCTTGACAAGTTTGTCTTCAGCTAACAAGACGGCTCCAGCTTGCATGCCCTCAGCTTCGGAATTTCCTCTGGCATGTTTGTCTTCGGCTACAGTGACTCATCCAGCAGATTATCCTTCAGCCATGGAGCCTCCGGTAGTACATTCTAGGTGCATATCTTCGGTCCCAGAGCCTACTGCTAGTTTGGCTTCAGTTCATGAGAGACCTGTGTCCTGCTCAGCCTCGCTGCCAATATCGGAGGTGTACCTGTCTACACTGTCAGTTCCTGCTGCATATTCCTCTGCTCCAGAGATTCCTCCTGAATCCCAACCATTTACTGATGAACGTTCATCTTGCCCTTCTTATGCTTCAGGGGGATCACCAGAATGTCTGCCTTCTACACAAAACAATTCTCCCAACTACTTGACTGTAGCATCAGCGCCTCCCGAATATGCAACATCTGAGCCTGAGACTTCTGCCAGCTCTCTCTTCAGAAACATCAAGCCGGCTCACGACTCGGGAGGGCCTTACATGCGAGGCCGCTGGACTTGCCTGGAGAATTACGAGAGAGAAACGGATGCCATCCACCACGGCCCAGTCACCGAACGAGTAGCCGACCAGGATAGCGGGCTGGACGGTCCGCGTTTGGAGTCCGGTTTGGATCAACCGCTTGACAACCCTTTTGTTGCCGGATCCCACATGAGTCTGAGGGAAGGGACGGGCACGGCCCTCCAGCTGCAGCGCCAGTTGGGTGCTAGTAGCCAAAGGAGGGGAATGTCTGCTGCAGTTCAAGATGTGCCTGTTTTTGCTCCCGCTGCTAGTATGCCTGATGTTCCGAGTACTGTGTCTAACACTCCTATCAGTATGCCAAACGTTCCTGCGGTTGTATCCCACGTGCAACAAGGTGGCTACTTGACTGGCTACATGACTGTCAATGGGAGTGCCAGCCTAGTACAACCCATTGGATCTCCAGACCTCCAAGGCAAGGAACTTATGCAGGCGAATCTTTGTCACTTTCAACCACAAACCTTTACCCAGATGGATGACAGAGTATCCAAACCTCTCCCTCAGCCGCCACCTTCCTCTTCCGAACATAAACATTTCCTGAAACCTGCTGTTTCCTCACCTCCTGTGTGTCCACTCTCGGCAGTGAGGCTAACAGAACTTCTACCGTTGTCTAAGGCATGTAGCACCAGCCTGCCTCTCTCCTCAAGGATGTATGCATATCCTCTTCCAGTGACTAAGCTTCCTGGACCTTCCAACTCTGCTTCGGGGCCTGCAAGTCCTTCATGCCTTTCTTCGACCCATGAGTCTCTTCCTCACCGAAAACCCACCTATGGCTCTTATAGACTGCGGCCTGCTTCTATTCATTCCAGTCCTTCTGCTTCTGCCCGTGGGTCATCGTTTCCGTCAGTGCCACTTCTGAAGACAAAGCGCTCCTGTCATGGAAAGAAGATGTTTTGTGCGAGTAACGGCCGCCTGGAGTCGGCCGTGGAAGGGGGTATAGTGTCACGGCTCGCTCCCTTCGCTCCCGTTCCCGCCACTTGGGGGCATGTTTTGGGGTTTCTTCCCTACTGGACATTTCCTCCGAACCTTATGCTACAGTGTCCTGATGAATTGGGAGCGCTAAAACCTTATTTCCCAAATTACTTCCCTTCCGGATCCATCCCAGGTTTTTGGCAGCCAGCATGCTACTGCTACTATAATCAAATGACTATGCTTCCCAGAATGCCTGGCTCACTGCCTCACCTCCTCCCTTGCAGGACAAGGCTGGGTGGAGGATAGGCAACACCTGTGGCTGCAGGTGCAGCAGGCGACACGCCTGAGGGGTGTGCTCGTTAAGCAGCTTTAAAAGCCTCAGTCTGCTTCAGTCCAGCGCTGGTCATTGTTGCAGCGTTCCTGTCGTGACTGGTCCCTTGTTCCTAGTTTTGTGCCCAGTTCTAGTTAGTGTTTCTTGTTCCTTGTCCTGGAATTCGTATTTTGTATGCCTAATTGATTTCTGCCTTTTGGAAATCCCTTTCTCCCTTTCTCTGTCTGCAGGCAGCCTTTCTCTGAGCTTTCCTTTTGCTGTAGCCCAATTGCCTGTGTTCACTGTTTCCTAGAAATTGCCCTTTGCTACTGAAAGACTTGTTGCATTAATCTTTCTTTTACAGGTTTAGTTTCCTGTCTTTTCACCTTGGATGGGTGGGAAAGTTTCCCTTTTGAAATCGTTTTCACTGCTCCTGATCCTTGCCTTCTATTGGGATCCATGCCATGTTTTCCTTTACACTTTTACATTTATTTCCTATTTTATTATTAGGTGTGGGAAGCTGTTGTAACTAGCTCCTGTGTGATTATCTTTTGTTTTCCACACTGTACTATTCCTTCTTGCCTCTTGACTTGGGTTTAGGTATTTAGTCATCCTCACTCTTTGCCTTTACTGCATTCTGGGTTCTTGTTTGATTTACAGGGTTGTGGGTTAGTACTGACTTTTGAGTGGTCTTTCCGGTCCTCGTGAATACGGACATCCAAGTGGTCTTTCCGGTCTTCGTGAGTACTGGCATTCATGTGGTCATTCCGGTCCTTGTGAGTACTGTTTCCAAATTCCTTATCCAGTACCGTCTAGAGTGTCAGTTTACAGATTCTGTCCCTGCTTGCCCTCTATGTGGGCTTAGCGCTGTCAGTATCTGTAATAGCATAGTGGGTAAGGAGTTTGCCGACTTTCCTTTCAGTCATAAGGAGGTTCTAAGTGCTTACCCTACATTCCTTTTCTTATAGTGGTATACACGAGTCTTGGGTATTGAATGCACGTTGTTATATTCAAGGTTGTTTACTGTGTATTTTGTGCACATTTCCCCTGCCATATCCATCGCCTTCTTCCTTTCCTGACAGGCTGCTATGTTATCCATCAGGTTTTGTGACAGGAGTTGTAGTGAAATGGAGAAACTCACTATCCGTCTGTATGAGGGAATTGAGCCACAGGCGACAAGGCTGGTCAGACCATGCCCAATATGTCCCCCAGAGAGTGGGTGTAGAGGGATTCCGTTGGCCCCTTGCTTCCCTCAAAGATGCAGTATTTCTTTAAATTAGATTAATCTTTCTTGGTTAAAAGGATTTGGCACTACAGGTTCCATCATGGCCTGGGAGAGCCACTCTCTAATAGTAAGGAACGTGGCAATTGTAAATGCTTCAGAAATAGTAATCACAGAATGACATTAAGGGACCACAATGTAGACCATGGATGTTGTGGAGACAAACCCACCATAATACTGTGACCAGCTTCACCCTGAAGAACATGAAAACAGAGGGAAACGTACCGGAAAATAAACCAGGAGAAATCCATTCAAACACTTTACCTTCTAAGTGGGAACAGAATGCTTGCGGTCTCTTGAAACAACAACTACTATTCACAACGAGTTTGTTGGATAGTGAAGAACTCAAGTTTCAGATCCAAAATGATGATGAGGCATAGGTCACAATTTAAAAGTACAGGACCGATAGTTAAGCAGATTAAACATGAATTAAACACCAACTAGTATTTTTAAAGATTACAGTTTTCGGTTGGCTGCAAACAAAGAGTACATTTTAATTTCCTTAATAAATAAAAGGCCAGGTGCAAGCCATTAGTCATTTAGTCACTTTGAGTTCTTTTTGTATCCCTTGCAGGAAAGGTTCTGAATTTCCGACCTATTCCATTCAATTTATATTTTGCTTACCTTGGACATATGCTGGCAGGAACAAGGTCAAACCTCTTCAACTTAATGTTTACAGCAACATGAATTGTCATACACTTAACCTGAATCTGTCACCCAAATCCCTGAACTCGAATCACATGACTACAGTGAAAGCTCAGGTGATTCAGATGAATTCATTTGCCCAGGATCATATATGCACTACCATATCTACTCCTAATATTTTACTCGTGAAGTTTATCTTGCCTGCAGACTTGATTCATTGTATGTTTTGTGATATTTTATAATACGTTTACATCTCTTACGTCTTGGAAGACGGCTCTTTACTGGTGCTCTCTATATCATCTGTATCTTTAAAATGTTTATACAAAACTGGATGAAACCCTAGAAATTCTGCTTCCTATATCTTCTCTTCCCACGTCTACCCTCTATTTATTTTTTTATTCAACATTTCTTATACATAAGCAACACAAATATGTTGACATTTGTTGTCCTTTGCAATCAGCTTTCCTAGGCATTGTCTATCCCAATGTTGACCCGGTCAGTCATGCCTTCACTATACTTGGGATAGCCTGAGCACATCTCAAGCCCATCATACATCCAGCCCATACATTTACAATGTAATTATTTTGATTTCTCCACTCACTCCCTCCCTCAGTCTAAGTTCCCTTCCATTCTTCCTATCCTTCCTTCTATACCTCATCCATTTATAAGCCCACATTTAATCACATATTTTAATTTTGCTCCAGCACACTAAGGTCTGGCGATACTTGGTTGGGTACACAATACAGCCTAACATCTCATACAAGAATAGGCTCTTTTAGACCACTATGCTGGTGAATTGTGCAGTATAAAAGTTAATTGAATAAATAATAATTAATGAAGATCCCCTAAAAGGAACTAAGAAGTCTGAAAGCTATGACAGACAAAAAGCCACTATTTCATGTATTGATGAATTTATTTATTTATTTAACATTTGTAGAGCGATCCGAACACATAGGCATCTAGGTGCTAATTACATAGAAGACAAGATGACGACCAACATTCTGAAGTAGGTAGCCCCGTGGGCGGGATTCTGGTTACATAGGTCCGAGTCTCTGACCGTCAATGCTTGTGCACATAGGGAGCTTCTTTACATGCACAACAGTCACTCAGGAGCCTGTTAATCAATGATCTTGCATGAATAGCCGAGTTTTGAGTTTCCTACGGAAAGACCAGTGGGTGGTGACAGATCTTAAAGAGAGCAGCAGTGTGCTCCAGTGTTTGGCTGCTGTGAATGGGAAGCTGCAGCCCCCTGCTTTTTTTTGCTTGAATCTGGGGACAGAGAGGAGATGGAGATGTGAATAGGCACCTTGTGTAGGTTTAGAGGATTGTGGCTCAGTGAATTTACTGGGGGTGGTGTTAGCCAGTCATTTAGGTGTCAATGAGAGGGGTTTAAACATGATGCGCTCGCAAACCGACAACCAAATGGCATTTCTTCTCGCCACCGAAATGTGCTCTTTTTTCGCAGGGTTTTGGGCTGCTCTTAAGGCATTGTTTTGGATCACCTGGAGTTTTAGATGTAACACACAGTTGAGCCTGCAAAGAGGGCATTACAATAGTCTATTCTAGAGAGGATAAGTGGTCTGGCTATCGTGTTGCAGCTCTCCGTGGCGAGGAATGGTCTGCAGGAGTTGATGAGTTTGGTTGTGTATGCTGCCGCAGAAGCAATCGCATACACTTGTCTTGTTAGAGGGAGCGAGGAATCTAAGTATATTCGAGTGTCTTTACTTCTTTGGTGACTAAAAATTGTGTTACCATCTATGATGAAGGATTTGTAACTTTCTTTTAGCTTGTTTAGCCATGTTTGAGTTCCCACGAGAAGTATCTTGGTTTTTTAATCATTTAATCAGAGGCCATGTTGGGCCATCCAAGCTTGAATGATATTCTATATTGTGTTCATTTTGATGGAATTGGAGTCATGGTTGCCAGAGATAGGGAGGAGGATCTGGGTGTCATCTGCCTAGTTGGTATAGGAGACACCCTGTTCATTCAGTAGGTCAAAGAGGGGCTTGGTCAAGATGTCATACAATATAGGGGAGACGCAAGAGCCTTGGGGTACTCCGCCAGTGACTGGGGGAGGAGGGGGTCTGCCGCAATATTTGAAAAAACCCTCATTGTTCAGTTAGACAAGAAGGATTCTATCTAGGTAGTGGCTTTGGGTGAGAAGTAAGCTGCCAAGGTGAGGTGTTGGCAGAGGAATTTGTGGTCCACTAAGTTAAAGGCCGCCGATAGGTCCAGGAGGAGTAGGATAGGCTGATACCCTTTGTCTATGATTTCATCCATTTGGATTTCAAATCCAATACTGCAGATCCTGTTCCATGGCCCGTACGGAATCCTGATTGACAACTGCCTAAGAGGTTGTTGGTTTCCAGGAATTTTTGTATTTGGAGATCCGCGGCTATGTCCAAAACTTTTAGGAAAAAAGGCACTGTTGTATGAGGTGGTAGTTTGTGGGGATATTAGGATCGAGAGAAGCCACTTTTAGTAGTGGCAGGACCCAGGCATCCTTTAGATTGTTGGGTATGTTGCCCTAGGCAAATGAGTTGTTGATAAGGGACGCAATGAAAGGGGCAAAGTGGGCTACACAGTCTTTAATGAAGGATGCTGGGCAAATTTCCCCTTAGCATCTGGATGGTTTGATGCCTTTGATGAATTTAGTGACTTCTTCGGTCGAGACTGGATTAAATCTGAAAGGATAGTGGGGTTGTGGTGTTGAGGGCCTAATAGGTAGTGATAGCTTGGTTGGTGATATTTTTTTTTCTTTCTGTCTCAATTTTAGTTTGGAGTAAGTTGTTTTTTCCAGTAGTGCCTTTTTAATATTGAAACACCATGTGGTGTCTTTGTGGCAGCTGTCTGGAGGGTCGACTAGGGATTCATGCTCTTGCAGGATGTCGAAGAACTCTGTGGGGCCTGTGTTGGTTGTTTGTATTCTCTCATTGTAGGTTGAGCTTTTGGCAAGGAGGATAGCTTGTTTGTAAGCTTTGGCTGAGGTGATGAAGTGTTCTTTATTGTCGGTTGTCAGTGTTTTTCTCCACATTGCCTCAGCATGTCTCTTAGTTAATCAAAGTGTTTTGAGATTAGGGGTGAACTGTGAGTTTAAATGGGTTTGTGGCTTGGCTTTGCTTGACCTTAATAGGTTAATCTTGTCTATGGCTAGAAGGAGTGTGTGGTTATATAGTTCCACCATAGCTTTAGGGTCATTGATAGATTGCTGGGTGGTCAGTTTTGGTTGAAGTAGGGGGAGAATGTTTGTAGGAGGGATATTATGGGCATTTCTTCATAGTGTGGCTGGTGCAGCTTGCAGCGTCTCGCAGATTTGTCTATCTTTAGGCATGTTAAACATTATAACATTATAGTTAGACCAAGGGCATGGGGTGTTACGTTCGATGTTAGTATTGTGGTTGAGGACCACCAGACAATCTAGTGTGCAACCTTTATCGTGTGTAGGGCATGGAATGCAGTTGGAGAAACCCAGAGCTTCAATGGTGTTAGCTGGGGTTAAACATTATCATCATTCGGGTCGTTGAGGCCTAGGTTCATGTCACCCATGAGGACGATGCAGGAGGATGGCTAAGAATCCTTAGAGAGGAGCAAAGCAATGTCCTCCTCAAAGGACTGCAATGGGCCAGGTGGTCTGTAGATGGTGTGGATCGCAAGTGTGGTGGTATTGGAAAGGGGTAATTCAATAGATAGCAGTTCTGCCGATTGGAAAGCTTGGTTATGTATTTCTCTAATAGCCAGATGGTTTTTGAATGTATTTGTGATGCGCTAGCATGATTGTGTTTCACAGTCTCTGACACAGAACACATACCATATGATGCATTACATCTGATTCAAAAATCTTTTAGAGGTGATAGAATCATGTGTTAAAGAGAACAACGTCCGAATTGCATCAACGTTTTTGTGATGGAAAATGTTTGATTGGTGGTCATTTGGAGGACATTTGAAGGTTGCATCATATTACAGTACAGCTATGCTTGACCATCAAAATATATATGAGGCTAAGGGCCATTATTCATGGAATATATTGTGCGGCAAATAGAGACGTTTTAGCACCAAACCTAACACCAAACCCCGTTTGTCGATTCATTGAATCATTTGCGCTGCACTTTTTCAGATTTATTTGAATATTTTGCGCAGGCTCGGCATGGCTCTGCGATGAGCTGAGTGCCTTGCGCGAGATTCCAACCAGGGGGTGGCCGTGGCCGGTGCAGGGACTGGAGTAGCAGCAGAACACGCAAAATGAGGAAGAACAAGGGAAAAGGGGGCATTTAGGAGGGACGGGCCGCATACAACCATAGCACACCCACAAATGCAGACGACAAAGCGTATTCATGGATGTGACAGTGAAACATCTCACCTGCGAAATACCCATGCAAAGCCCTAGATCTTTCCACCACCCGAAGGCAGGCGTACAGACACGTGCGCAAAGGATTTGCAGCGCGCAGGTGAGTTTGCATGTCAGATTTGGGGGTACGTGCATGCAGATGGAGTTCGATCGGATTTAGGGATACACAAACGCAGCATAGCTGGGTGCAGGGTGATTTACGGGGTTTGCAGGCAGTTTGACTGAAATATGACATGAGTTACAAGAAACGGTACGCATGTTCTCGGGGTGCTGGTTGCAATTACGGGGACCTGGCACAGTGTCTCCAGATGCTTGCTTAGTTGTGGGGGACAGCATGCAGTTTTCACGTGTGTGTGTGATCATGCTCGGGGAAGCCGCAAAGGTAGGTTAATGTGGCTGTTTTGGCTTTGTGTGAGGGCATGTCAGGGGCATCCGACTGCGACTTGCGGCTAGGCCTACTCTGTAGGAACAATTCCATGAATACACAGAGCGTGCAGATTTCCTGCTGCGTGCTGGCTCGTGCAGAGTCGTTTTCAGCAGCGCAGGCTTTGCAGGATTTATGTGCACTTTTCCACGAATCGGGCCCTAAGTTTTGTGCAGGGATCTTTTGTTGATGCAAAGCCCATTGGAATTGATTTCAGCGTGTGTATTGTGTCCAGCAATTTATTTCCTTCTTTGATTTGTTGCTAATATGTCAGAATATGTGAATGTGATGCTTGACACCTGGTCCCCGTCTAGGTATTTTAGTTTGAAAAATCGGACTTTATTTTAATGTGGAAAAGAAAAACCTTATTACTTATCAGTGACAGTAATGCAGAAAATAAAATTGGTCAGATTTTGGTGTACTATATGAAAAATTCAAATTCTTCAAACCAAACATTTTTCACCAGGCAAATATAGTCATGTATTATCAATGCGTAGGCACTCCTGCGGGCATAAAAGTGCACTCTACAAATCATGTTGCATAATGTTATTGCATATTATGGTGTTTGATGCAGCCCCAGCACTTTAACGTTCATCTAAATGTGAACAAATCCAGCAATTCTTGTCAGTTCAAGCTAAATGCACTACATAGTGGTGGCAAATACACTGTTGAATAAAAATAAAAATATACATTAAATTATATAAATAAAATTGGTAAATTCTCAAAAATGTCCCCCACCATGTTGCTATTACTGGTATATCACTTGATCAATCAAGCATTTTTTTTCTTTTTAAATCCCACCTACTTCTCTAATCTGTGAACTAAACATCCAACAGGCAACAGCATCAATGATGAGGGCAATGTGCAAATGTCTTTGATGCATTCAGGTGTAGTGCATTGTGTACGGTGCACCAGTTAAAAAGCAATTTGCTATCACCTAGTATTTCATCTTGGGCCAAAACACTCCACAAATACTTTGAAACCTGGAAGGGCGTATTTAAAGGATTAGTTGCACTAATCAAACCTAGAGTTGTGCTTGAAGATTTTACCTTAAGCTCCTTCAAAATGAATTTAGGACATCTTGAGCTCTGGCTCATTTAGGTTGAGCAGAAGAGCAAGCGATGGCTTGATGTTTTATGCAAAGACACCATTCTAATAAAAAGGTGATGTTGTTTCATAGCTATTCATGTTCGATGTCTCCAATGTCTAAGCATTGTAATAAAAGTTGGAAATAGAAAAAATAATATTTACTGGTCCTCGATTCATCGCCCTCAGAAGAACTACTTGCGTGGGTGGCCATGCTGGGACTTGATCCTGTAACTGCAAGTCCCATGCAGTGAGAACTTAAGACACTGAGATAGCTTATCATCTCAGGGGAAAGATGATTCTATATAGGGGGTAACTTCACACCAGCACGTCAACATGGCCAGCATTAGGGCCCCCAGTGTGAACCTAATATATTACCCATGCCTGGGGTTGCACGCATTCCTAATATGCACTACCACTAATTTGATATTTCTTATGGGAGCCTGGTGCCTCCCAACCATCCATTCCCAGCTCATTACTTTGACATGAAAGGTTTGCTCCAGATATCTGCAACATCTCTGTTTTATAAAAATGGATGTTACACTTCAGGCTTCCTTGCTGGCTTCCCTGCAGAATACAACTCCTTTACAAGCTCCTCTGTGGAGCAGATACAGGTGGCCATGGCGCCTGCACAAACTACGACTGCGCCCGTGTCAGCTGACACGTCATGTACGTGGAAGACGTACGGCAAGACACGCTCCCATACGGCTTTAAAACCACCGTCTTTCAAGGGGCTCGTTGCTGCTAATTAGCGTTACAAGCTACAGCGGTTACGTCCGTTTACTCCTTCGTGTTTCCTCCGCATGAATTCCTGATCTGCTTACCTGGTCCTGACCCTTGCCTGGCTTCTGGATTGAAACTCCTACTCTCTTTTGGCTTTCTACTGACCGCTACGTATCTGACCCGGACTGCTCCTGTTTTGGCTTGCCTTCCCCTTTAATCCTGTCGTGCTCGCCTGGCTTTCTTTGATACAGAATGTTATTGGATTATTCTTCCTGCTTCCTGCTGCCTCGTTCGGTACCTCACCCGGGCTAGCTGTTACCAGACGTGGAACGTCTTTGCCCTCCTCGCAGGTGACTCGCTATCAACCACCCGGAACTCTTCAGACGCTCCACGCCTTATCTGGATGCGTGTGTGTTCAGGTACCTCTTTGTAGTTGTAATTTCCGGGTGAGCCCTGCCAACTCCATCTCTGCTATTGAATTCATTCCCTACTGTCTTGATTGGGTATTTTCCTTTTGTTGGATTTTGGGACACTGAGTGTTCTACCCAGTCTTGTGAACTTATCTTCAAGTGCATATAAACGCTTAGCTGATTTTGCACCAACCCGGCACTAGTGCGACCCTCGTGCCACTCTGGTTTATTTCCCTATACTAACATTCCTGTTTGTTGTTTTCTCCTATCGTTGTCTCCTTTTTCCTGGACAATTATCCATACTCAATATACCCATATTCAGGTTTGTTGTCATTGGTTCAATACTTTAGGAGGTCTCTTTAGATTCTTTCCACTCACTGTGGTTATTTCATATTTTTGTAGATTCACCCCGGGGAAGCCCCACTCCAATACTTACCTAGGTATTTTCTGTATTATACTGTTGTTCTGATTGTTTGGTTTGTTCTCAACACTGTATAATATCTTTGTATTCTTTTGCAGCATTGGTATTGGCGGTGCGTGTTCTCCCCGCTCTTCTGTTAATTTGACACCTCTGTCTGTCCCAATCGAAACAGCAGAGAGGTACATTGTAGAAAAGAGCCCCTATTTGAGGAAGCCTGAGTCTTGTACCTAGGGGAGCTGGGATAGAAGGCTGAATATCGATTCTTGTACAACCATCATCTCCAAGGTCACTCATCCACGTCTTTGACCTACTTCGGAGTGGTGAGTAACAATGGACTAAGCCTTGGAGGACCCAATTGAAGGGATGTGCATGTTCCATTGCAAACATGTTTTTTGCAAATAGTGTCTGTGTTCATAGGCCGGTGAGTTTATCCATTTTCTTGCCCTAAACCAGACTGGCTTTAGTGCAACAGCTTCTTGAATGTCATGCCCCTTTTCGGCCAGCATTCATGGATAGAGCTGGAGATCCCTAATGAAAGAGATCGTATGAATGTGCTTATAGCCATGGACAGAGATTTGACATGTGCATACCGCCTCAATGTCTGCCCTAAACATGGTGGGAGGTTGTGCCTTTTCCCACAAGTTGTCCAAAGCATCCACTTGCATGTTGTTCCTAAAAAAAAATTAATTTGTTAAAAGTTCCCATCCCCTCTCCTGTGTAGGGCATTGCCAAAGTTATTTGTCTAATTTGGTGGTGAGACCGATGTAACATTTGGAGAGACACACATTACCAAGTTCAACAGTTCTCACCTTGAGTTTGGGGGAGGGCTCTTAGATTAGAGTTTGCTCTAATGAACTTTCTGTCCCAATGCTCATCAGATATATTTCTGGATGTTGATGGCAAGGTCATTTTCCTCACATTATGCTAAGAAATTCAACAAATTCTGGGGTAGGATGTCAACTGAAGCTAAAAGGATTATATCACTTGCAAAGCGCAACATGGGAAAGTCTCTATTCTCCACTGTTGGTACACCATGCATTTCCCTAAGAAGTGCCTCTGCATCATTTGGAAAAATATTGTGTGAAAATGGGATAATGTTTTAGAATTTCCTGAAACCTAATTCCACTTTGGCTGCCAATGTGACCTGCCCATGACATCTTAAGAACATTTTGAATGAATTGCAGATTTGAATGATTTCCAAAGTTCCAACACTATCCATCACACCTAATGCCAAACATGCCCACCATAATATTGAATTACTGGGTAAAATGCATCCGCAAATCTATGAATGCCACAAAAAGACTGTCCATCCCATGTGTGGCATGCGGACCAATAAAGATATCGCAAATGAGGCCCAAACAGATTTAATGGGGAGTAAGTCTCCCTCCTAACAGGTTAGCATGAAAAATACTGAACACCGCAAGTGTATTAACATGGGCCTCACATCGAACTGGGCAGTGATGACTATGAGAATATTCTCTGATATCCTTCCACTGCTGCTCAGTACAATTTAGAAATGTGTGATAGGGAGGAATTCAATTAAACCACTAAAGACATTATCAGAAGTAATTCTGCTCTTTGAACATTATTCAGGAGGTTTCCTTATGGTCATGATAGTCATGACAGTGGCCAACTATAAATATGCAAGATGTCTTTTTTTCTGGGCCTTAAAAAGTCTCATCTAACATGGTTTCTGGTCAGCATAGCTGCAAAAGAACATTATAAAGAAAAATATCAATTTACTGCTAGGGTGGGAAGCGAGGTCATACTAGATGATAGCCGAAAAAATGTTGTTTAAAGATTTGAAACTTGACCACCACTTTATCATTTCTGTTTCCCGAATCTCTCCACAATGCCCTATTTCTTTCGTGCACCCGTGGCCATGCTGATGGTGGCATAGAGTCTTGTTCTCATTGGCTGTAATTAGTGGACGTAACTCCAGCGCATTAATGAAACATGCTTAGGAAAAGTGAAGTTGTGAAATAGCTAGGCCCTGACAGTTTGGCTCTTGGAACATAAATGAGCAGAAACATGTGTTAAAATGTCAGAAGAAACTGGCATTCATAATCAATTTTGCCTTGACACAAGATGGGCCCACCCGCTGCATAAGGATGTGACTGGCTTAGAAAACGAACTGTGTGAGACTTTCTCTGAATGACCCTTTTATATAGCTCTAGAAGAGTCAAGTATTTAATTCTCCAGCCACCTAAGACACTCTCAGCCTCATTATGAGTTTGGTGGTATTTCGGAGCTAACACCAAACGGATTTACATTTAGCACCACTTTGTCCCCTGCAATTACCACCCAATTACAAGTGGTGGTAGGCGGTGTAAATCACCATTTTCCGCAGTCCATAGGACTCCATTGGGGATTTTTGGTGGAATTACCACTGGTGGAATTACCTATTGGTAATTCTGCCAATTTCTGGAGAAAAAATTGAGGATTTACCTCCATCATCAAGCGGGAGGTACATCCACCACTTTTCTTCAAAAAATCGGCGGAATTACCACTCAGTAATTCCACCGGTGGTAATTCCACCAAAACCTGTATTTTGACAGAGCAAAAAAAATTGAGGTAACAGATTTATCTCTTCTTTTTTCCTGCACCACCAAACTCCTATGAGGCCCTCTGTACTGTAAACATTCTTGATATGAACAATAAAAATGTCTTGTATAAAGTAAATCAGTATGGTTGTTTATGAGCTGGGTTTTACATTGCCTGACCAAAGTTCAGAGTACCTAGAGATTTGTAAGGGCGGACCCAGGGATTTAACCTGCGTTCCTCCATGTTATCTTTCTTCCAAGGTGAAAAGGTTGCCCCTATGCTATTCTCCCGAGTCTATCTGCCTCAGGAACTTCATCCCTCGCCTTCTTCTGCAATTTTGAGGTGGAAGATACTTTGCAAGGCTCGTTCTACGCCCTCAACTCCAAAAATGTTGAATTCATAGATTAACTGTTGCAGGGTCTCGTGAGTCTTAGGTTTCATCATATTTATGGAGTCGATAGGCAATTTCAGATAGCAAACCACACATGCCACAGTGTCACCCATTAGCCATCTCTGGAAGGTCACCCCGAGTTCGGTGCCACAATGCAATACATTGCAGGCTGGAAAACTTTTCTTAGCATTATCTGAAATAATTGACATACTCTTGTATGGCAGCACTATTTTAGACCAACCTTTAACATCCCAAGATTGACAGCTCTTGGGAATGCAGGCAACAGCATCCATGCTTCACTCTAATTGCTGTCCGATATCTTTGACATGAGTGTTTTTTTTTTCCAAATGACATCAATGCTACATTAGGTTTAAAAAAAAAAGGCAAACAACCCACTTGCATGTATAATGTAAGAATAGAACATACAACGTCAATAAAGAATCTACAGCACCAGCTATTTAGTGTTCCTGAAAGTTGGCCTGCAATTCCGAAACCCAAAGCACCGCCGCATTGTGGAATATTTTAATTAGCTGAAGAGATCTATGTGAATTAATTGCCATTCTTTGATGTGACAACCTCTCAGAAATGGCGGCAACAACGTGCACCTTTCATCCTAGTTAGAAATCATCAAATGGCACATTCTAATAGCCTCAGACTTAGAGTGACTGCCAAACACTATCAATGTTATGATGGGAGTAACAGCAGCGAACAGACAACCTTGTTAATCTAAGGTAATAGCACAGTAGAATATTTTAATTAACAATCTACACATGCCCCAGCGCTACATCGTATGCGCCCCGAACATGGCATTGCATTGTGGTATGCAAATTAGCTAATGGACTTCCATTTTTAGATCTATTGTAAATACAGGGCATTATCCTACAGGGCAGCACTATTTTTTAAATAGCGGTATCAACACAAGACAGATTCCTCCCAAGAATGCAGATTACACCACAGACCTTTAACCATGATTTGGGAGCACCAGTGTGGTGTAATGTGACATCTCTGTGATTGAAACATTGGGGCATAATTACAAAAAGCAATCATTGTTTTGGTGAGTTTAAATTCACATAAAAAAGTCCTAAAAGTAATAAAAGAGAACAGTATACCCTATCACTCTCCAAGCCACACATGCCACGGTGCCTCCCAGTTGCCATGCCTAGATGTTCAAAGCCAGTGCAGAACCACAAAGACATGTTGGTTACATACATTAGTTGGAATGCTTACATTTTTATCTTCATCTCACAGTGCAGCACTATTTTAAAGAAAGCTGGATCAACCCAAGGAAGTGTGCTCTCAAGGATGCAAGCAGTGCCTTATGCGTTGGTCTGTCATAATCAAGCAACACTATAAGTCTGCCATCTTTATGGTTGAAGTGGTGGGCCATGTTTACCAATCACGTTGATGTTTTGGTGGATTTCAGAAATGCAAGATAAAAACACGTGTACCTTTACAGTAAAAGTAAAATCGGTATTTTCATTTAAAAGCCACCCAGCCATCTGCTAGCCATCCCTGGTTCCAGTTCAGAGTCAGTAAGCAATGCTTTATTTTATGTTTTGGCTCTTTGTGGAAATATTGTCTTTCTCTCACAGGACAGCACTATTTTATACATAGCTCTACTAAGCCAAGAGGGTAAGTTCTTAAAGATTCAGACTAGAAGAGGCATGTAGCACCTCGACGAGGGACTATCAGTGTGGCACAGCCTGAGAGCTTTGTGACTGAGCACTGGAGCATGTTCACGAAATGCCATCAAGGCCATGGTGGGTTTAAACAAATGAACACACTTTTTCTTTAGGGACAGTAGCATAGGACATTACTTTACACTAGTTGCAGTACTATCTTTTAGACATCACTGAAAGGTAATTTGCAGTTAAGAGCAACACAGCAATATACTGGGGTGGGCAAAACGCATGGGGCTCATTTAGGATTTGGCAGATGTTCAAATCCGCGGGCGGAATGGAGGCTATTTAAAGATAGCACTCCACTACTTACACTCTTGTTTCTGCAGGGGAAAAGCTGGCGGAAAATCCGCCAATCTCCCAGCGGAAAACCAGGGTAGAGCTGGCACAGTCCTATCTTTAAATAGACTTCATTCTGCTAAAATCCAGTCGATGTGACCATTCGCCAACCCCTAAATAGCCCTTTGAAGTTTTAGCTTAATGTGAGTGAATTGTCATTGATTGATAGCGCAATCTGCATATGGCTTTATTTACAGAGCGTTTTTCCCATTGAAAAAAGCGTTTGTAAATCATGCCTATAGTCTTAATAGCTGAAACCACACCGCACTCAAAAACAACCACATATGCAGTCTATAAGGTTATCATCGGCATAGTACCGTTTGATATCCTTCTTTTTCTTCTTAAGGTTTTCCCGTGGGCAACTGCTATCACTATATGGACAATTTGCACACACCACCCTTTACATCTGCCTCTTTTTCCACTGCTGGCACCCTCCTATGGAACAGCCTCCCCTTTTCCTCTTCATCTTGAGCCGGATCTCCTCAAATTCCAGAAGCTCCACAAGACTTTCCTTTTCACCTCCCCTCCCTCACTCTTGTGCTAAACCCCACAGTCGCTGAGACTGGTAACCAGGGCCTGTATGTGTCCACCTGGGCCCGGCCTCCCACCCCCAATTGCCTTCAGCCTCCACAAAACCCCAACACTTGCCTTTGCGCCCACTGGCCTGTGCTATCACAGGCCTGCACTTATGAATAGGCAGTTGACCACTCTCAACAAGTGATCTCTGCAGGTCAGTTAACAGCTGCTTGTAACGTACTCCCTAGCACTTTCATCTGTGGTACTCCTAGCACTTAACCCCTTCCCTCATCCCGCCTCTCTCTCTCTCTCTGCACTTGCACGTTCTGAATGCTGACAATGCCTAGTAGGACCGTCTCTCTCTTTCATTGTCATATTTGCCTTTCATTCCCATGTGCCTTCCCCGCTGCCATGTGGGTGCTTTGAAACACAATTTACTTGATGAATAAGCACCTTAAAAATGCACAATAAATTAATTAAATAAATAAATGAACCCTTTTTTTGGTCTGGGGTCATTGTACCTTTCAGATATGGTAGAACATGACTTTCAAAATCGTCCACTTTATTCATCATTCTCAAGAATAGTCAAGACAACAAGTGTACAAGTGTTATCTGTTGACCTTTGCCTGTGAAAGACGAAGCTCATGTTAGGTTAGGTGTACATTACTTACACATCCTCATCTTACTGCCGAAAGGCTGCGGTTGTTGTTTTTTTCTTCACCTGCACTAGGTGGTTCCAGAAAGAGAAAGCACACAAACAGGTAATGAAAGTGTACATTGCTTACTGTTCCTTGCTGCCGACTGCATCACCACCAATCTCTCAGTCCCCTGCAAGGCTGTGGACCCTCTGCCAACAGGGTCTGGTCGATGTTTCTTTCTTCACTACCACTGGGTGGTTCCTGGGAGAGAAAGCAGACAAACAGGTAGTGAAAGTGTACATTACTCACTCCTCCTCATTGCTGTCACTGTTTGGTTTGTTGATGATCTCGTCGTCCCTCAGCAGGCTGTGGATCGTCTGCCGACAGGATTCTGCAATGTTTCTTTCTTCCCCACCACGAGGCAGGTCCTGGAAACGAGAAGCACATCTTGGCCTGGATATCTTGCTGTCCATGGGATCCTGAAAACAAACCATACAACACTCTCGCGGCAGTGATGTTTGTTGTAGGGATCAGGCTTCCCAGCTCTGTGGACAGGTTCCTCATCAGGTCTCTGGTGTGGGTGCAGTCCCAGAAGAGATGTTTTTCTACCTCGTCTGCTGTGATAGCACAAGCCAGTGCATCCCGTCGGGCAGGTCCGGAAGCGATTCAGTCCTCTGGTGTGCATGAAGGCTTGCTCCGGCAGACCCCCTGGACGGCCATCCAGGTGATGCCTTTGTGCTTGTGTGTCAGCTGCTCCAATGCAATGTTCTCCCACACATGTTCTGCCATCGCTAAGGATAGGGCACTGATCTGCTCACAGACATAATTCTAACAGATGTGGGCATAGATGGCCCATGTCTTCCACTGGTCCGGCATCACTGTCTCCAGCTCAAAGTCTTTCATGAATCAGTCTGCCTCTGCATAGTATCAAGGCACCGTTCAGTTTTGGACCTGGTGTTCCACTCTGCCCATCCACGTCTTCACCAGGAGGAAGAGTTAGGCCATCAGGAATCCCACAAGACTCTCGTTGTTGATCTTCAGTGTGACCCTCATGGAGTTGCAGGTGAAGAAGCTTCTCGGGATGAGAGACAACATGAGAAACAACAAACACACCACACAGAGCCTTACACAACAGCACACAACAGACTCCAACCGGATACCACACAAAAAAACTCAGCGAACTGTGTTAGCCGAGCTGAAGCTGCCAACAGCACATCACAGGTCCTTTGCTCTTTCTCCAAACTTAGTCCTACTAACATGCCCTAACCTACCCCCATTTCTTTCAGATCTGCCAGAGGACCACAAGGGTGGTGATAGTGCTTGGTATAAATATCCTTTAACATTAACATAAACATGCAGGTGCCCATGATTTGTCGTCTCCCACTGGACTATGGTCCAGGCCACTGAACTTGGTCATCTTCACACAGGGTTAAGACATCCTCCTTTTATTCTTCCTCCTTTTGCTTAGCTCTTCCTTTAGCCCTCTTGATCAACCTCTTCTTTTGCCCAGGCTTAGACATTGTCTTTGTCCCCCTAGGTTTTCCCCAGGACAGTGCTTATCGGTCCTCATGGATTCAGGCAAGTTTTTCTGTCTAATCTTCTCACATTGGTGGTATGCAGGGTCTTTCACCAGGGTTCAGTCCTCTCATTTTGATGAATTGACTTCTGCCCTGCAAGAGTACAAGGATGAGGAGAGGTTAAAACACCCACTCCGCCCTTATACTTTTACAAACCAAGAGTCAACACATTCATGAAGGTTAAACAGACACAGTTAACAGATATATCTCATTTGCCTTTATGGTAACATGGGCCAAGGAATGGATACACTCTCATGATTGGTGTGAATGTGGTTCAATAGCAACCCAAACAGCGAAGTATAACAGCCAAAATAAAGGAATATCTAAGAATCAAGGTTCTATGAAAATATGTATACTTTAATTAAACACAACATGTACAATAATAATGAACTATAAAAACACTACACAAAACTCAGCTTTGAGGAAAGAAGACGGAATAAGCAAAGATAGCAAGATGAAGCACTCCAAGTAATTAGGGGTGTAAGGCAGGTAATAACCACAATTCTCTTTACAAGGAAATGTTCTTGGATGCAAAAGGGATATAGAAGTTGTCTAGCCACTCTTCAGAGCCTGAAAATGGACCATGGGGACAGTCAGCAGTCAATAATACATTTCTTGGTTCTTGGTGGTCCAACAGCACTGAACCAGACTCTTTGATGCTCTGTGAGCAATTTGAAGATCAGGAGAGTGCAAAAGGCAGCACCGGAGGTTAGTTCAAATTTGTCAACCTGGTCTTGAAACATGGCTTCAAGCAGTTCAACTATGAAAAAGAGGAGAATCCTGGTTGTCTTGGTTTTCAGGGTGCCATGAGTGCCAATCCAGGATCTCAGGAACAGGATCAGTATGTTTCTCGTGCTGCCAAGCACAGGGAAGGCAGACACTCAACTGTGGGGTTCTGTCAGCACAATGAGGTCCTGTGTACAGTTGTGGCTTTCAGAGCCGCAGGTCTTGTCTTGTTCCAGCAGCAGGTTCACTCCCAATAGTCCCTGGGGCTGGTTATGAAACATAGCTTGCCTCTACCTTGGACTGCCTGTGTTCACCTCACAACTATAGGACTTTGGAAAGTCCCGAGAGGATTCAAAGAAATCTTCAAGGGTTGAAGTTCAAAAGATGAATTAATGACTAAAGTCCTCAGGTGATTGGTCTAAAGCAAGACTGTTTAAGTGGTCATAGCCCTGTTCTTGGAACAACTGGACATTGCCTTCTGACATCACACCCAATGGGCCTCATTACAATGAGTGCGGACCCGTAATGAACGGTGCCGGTAAGGGACCAGCACCGTTCATTACGGGCCGTCTCATTACGGGGTCTGCAGTGGGTGCCGCTATGGAACGCCTGGTCAGACCAGGCATCCTTATCCGGACCCCCTATGGGGCCTCAAATGGGAATGGGGATGAACCAGGTCCGGGTCCAGCAAAAGGGATTTACCGGGCCCTCCAAGGTCAGAATGGCCCGGCAAGTCCCCTTTTGCGGGACACGGACCCAGTACCCAGTATGGGGGTAGCCATGCTGCTAAAAGCGGCATGGCTACCTCCATACTGGTAATGAGGCCCAATGCCTTTGTGGGACAGGAAGAAGAAAAGATAGAGCAGAGAGAATCAAGAATGGTGGAACATTCTTCCAGCTTTACAGAGATCCCTCTGTTTACACTAATTCACTGGTGTTAGTGTCTGTCTCTCTAGGGAGGGGCTAGCTACCTTCACAAACAAGCAATGGGTGGCAATCCCTCAAGGCTACTGTCTTGGCAGTAGTGGCAAGGTCCAGCCTATCTGGGTAGAATACACATAACCCTTGCTCACAGTGCTGACACATGTGTGATATCAAATAGCTGTGGCTGTAATAATTATAAGAATAGCATCCACCATTGCATAACTCAGGTATGGCTTATTTTAAAAATGATATCTGCCACCAGGTTGGTAGACTGTTTTGGAACAGAGGTGTATGCCTTAAATGCAGTCCTTGAATTGCAGAGACTTGGATGTCACCACATCTGTCAAAAGGGGGAACGTGTGACCTCTGAGCTTGCTATGTGCCACTAGTGGAGCAGGCTCTGCATTTCAGGATACTGATGGAAAAGGGCAGAGGTACACATAATGCCTTTGACATGGAGCTTTATGAAAAGGGATTCTTAACAGATTCCCCTTTCAGAGATGGAATTACCTGAGCCATTTTTATTATTTAATACAAATAAAAAAGGCTGTCCTTCTACACCCTTGCCAGATGGCAATTCATCACACTCATTCTCTGTTACTCTGTGGTAATTGGCCACTTCTTGCCTTGACCTCTTTCTGTGACCGTCTTCTAGTTTGACTGTTCTCCCTCTTAGCTGTTTCACCTCTTCCTAGAGTCTTTTCACTTAGATTGGTTCTTATGTTTTCCTTTTTGCATCTACTTCCTCCTCTCACTTGAGGAGAGTTACCATGGTTTTCAAGTCCTTTAGGTTTCTCTCAAGGCGGTTTCTTCCAACGTATGAGTTTTTTTTTTTTTTAGGTGTCTTTCTCTTTGTTCCTCTCTTCTGAAACCTCTCCACCATCGAGCTCTCCCTTTTTGGCATTCTTCTGTCCTATCAGCTTGCCTTCTCATCTTTTTTCAACTACAGTGACTCTGCCACATTTTTTTCTTTTACTACCCTTTGTCTCTCTTTTCCAGTCTTCCACCTGCCCTCCCATTTCCCTTCCTCCTCCTTTAATCCTCCACAGTGCCCAAGTGTGATATTTTATTTCAAATGTTCCTTTCCTTTTGCCTTCCTTGCTGGAACTATTATCTCTGCCACCTTCTTCTCCTTTCTTGTCCCATAAAACAGAACGTGAATCCAAGTTAAAAAAAAATGTTTAAATTAACAAATAACATGCATTCAAATTAACGTGAGTCCATCTAAGGGGCAACTCAAATAAAAGGCAATGAAGATGAACTTCCACAAATAAACATAAAACCTTTGTCATATGTGTCAAATTACATAGCACACCCATAATTGAGGCCACACTTAAAGTTTCAAGATTCTTAAATTGCTACTACTCTGCTCACAAACTGACTGCCATACATGCTTATTATAGATCAGGGTGTGTCCCTACAGAAAAGAAGCCATGTGGTTGCAATCAGGGGAGAGGCAGCATAAGTCGGTATAGAACATCTAACATGCATGTTGATGAAGTTAATAATGTATTTATGAAAGACAAGTCCATTCAGGTACCTGCATTTCTGATGGGACACAAAAAACTTTGATCCCAGCAGATATGACAGCATGCACGCAAATGGAAAAATGAACTAGACCAAACCAGTAATGACAACACAACAAAGACTATACCGAGCACTAGTAAAGGTTTCTCTAGGGAATTATAATTCTGATGGACACAACAGAATACCCTTTTTGATTATTCTGGACCTCACAGCATATGACATATGGTCTATGAAAGACAGGTATGTGATGGAATTGCTCAATACTTTTTGGCCCTGCTCCAACGTACAAGACATGTGGAGTGAGGACACTGTTAGAATAAACATAACACTGAGTGGACATGTTTAGCAGTAATGTCAACTGGCTTGACGAGTTAAGGACAGTGACTTGTGCTACTTTGGGTTACTCCTGGAGAGAGACTATTTGATTTAAGCAATAGGCTCTGAGCTTGGAGGGCATTACCTCTTCAGGTAATGCCCCGGTGCCAATAGTTACAGGACCTTTGCAAGGGCCTTAATGAAGGCCTCGGGCATTACCTGAAGAGGTAATGTCACCCTGCGAGGGACCTATTGCTATTAGCACACCACCCGATAAGACTGTGGTACTAAAAGTAATTTTTTTTGTACCAAAACGCTCTGCCGTTTCGGAACAGAAAAAAAATGTAAAATTAAATGGCCGCCAGGGAAGGGAAAACATAGTCTGTTTTCCCTTTCCATGGCAGCCATTGAAAAAAATAGAAAAAAGTAAACAAAAAATTGTCCGCCGTGAAAACATGAGAAGGGAATACATATAGTCCATTTTCTCTTTCCATGGCACCCATTAAAAAAGTAAACAACAAAAATGGCCACCATGGAAAGGATAGAAGGGACTACATGTAGTCACTTCAGCCTGTCGCAGATCAGGAGCGGATGTGCTGGGAACAGAATTGTTCCCAGTATGTCCGCTCCTGAATGGACTTCAACTGAGGTAAGTGGGGTGGGTTGGTGGCGGGGAGGGAATTCTGTGGGGGGGCAGAGGGGAAGTGGCACACCTCTTACCTCATTCCCCGGTGGGGGAAGATGGCATCCTCCAGCCGTGAGGCTGCTAGGCGCAGGGGCATTACCCATGACAATGCCCCCTTTCCAAGCCTCCTCATTGGCTGAGAGGCTGCTACAACCCCCCCCCCGTACTAATCACCAATAAATTACTGCCAGTAATTAGGACTTAGCTCTTCTCTTTCGAGTTGTAAATAATCTCTCTACAGGAGAAAGTCAATAGAAAGTATTGGGGAGTAATTTTATATCCCCGTAGAGCAAATAAATCAAGGCAGTGCACTGAGGCACACGTGGTCTATGCCTTGCCCATAAGCACAGTGGGTTTGGTATGATGTTTTGAAGGTAGAGTGGGAGACGGGAGGGGAAACATGATTCCTCCTTCCCATTCCTCATGCAAAACCATCTAAGTCTATGCCTACCAGAGAAAATCATGCAGGTTTAAAGAAGCAGATTCAAATGGAATATGCCCGTGTTTTGCACCTGCTAAAAACAGCCAGATTCCATGGAAACCCATTGAAAATGGTGTATTCAGGAAGCACTTTTGCCACAAAATGAGAATAAAGAAAAAGAGTAAAGGAGACTTTACTGGTGGTCACCCTTTCCTTTAGCACCCCATTCTATGAAAGCGGAAAATTGCACGCTGGGGATCCAACAGCACAAAGGTGCTAACGTTAACGGACCCCTTCATGTAATTTATACTTTTAATAAAACCACAGCTAATTACTACTTCTAATTTCTTTCGAAAAGCGTGTTCACAAAAGTTTCTAAAACAACTTAGGAACTTTCAGAATACACTAAAGAAACACATGTTTGTGTCTATACCTTCCCCCACATTGTCTCTCAGTTGAGGGCCTCTGACACATTTGGAAAACATTTTTCTTACATTATTTTCATGACGGTTGCAAGGTAAATGTAGAAAATGAATACTCCCTCTTGTCTCAGCCTAATTCGGAAATGCCTCTAATTCTTAATACAGAGCACTTTAGTTTGATAATGTAATACATTTTAAAAGAACACATTTTCCGGGGTGTGTTAGAAAAAGTGTTCCCACCACACCTCCACTTCCCTATTTAGCCACCAAGTAAAGAGCAGAGTAGCTAACCCTTTCAAGGAAATGGAAGTAATGATAATGGTAAGAGCCCAGAAAAAAGAACTCGATTCTAACACTTGGAACGAGTGGCTGGTGGCAGCAGAAGGCAATAACTTTAAAACATCCTGGGAACTGGCCACGTTTCGCCCTATTTACAGTAAAAGGTACGGTGGCCTGGAGACTACTTTCCCCGATAATATGTGTAGTAAACACGATCCCACTCTGTTTAATGCAGAATCCTACTATTTGATCCAGGAGATTGCCCATCCAACGTTTAACACTAATTTGCACCTTCTTAAAGGGCTACTGACATATATTCCTACATTGAGGAGATTCAGAATGCTATCAAATTACAACATGTACTCGCTGTGCTGATGGCATTCCACTGATTTATCCCGGGCGGAGATCTTTTGCACTTTATTCTTATTTGCCCAGCCTATACTTCGATCGAGCCAGAACATTAACTCCAATTTTACGTGAGGTGAGTTGAGTTTTATCCAATGCCACCCTGCCATGATGTATTTGCTATGGGCCAATTCACCTAGGTCTAGTTGGGCTTTATTGTCATATATGAACCAGGCTCTGAACAGAAGGAAATTATTAATGTTTTTTAGATATTTTTGATCCATTTATATTCATCGATCAGAAAGAATCTAACTACATGTACTTAACAGTTCATTTATTCGCATTATATCAGTTAATATTATAAAGCCTAGGTATAGTCACGTATAGGAAACTATATCAATTCATATTTTTACCGATTTTTAACGAATGTAGTGGCCTTTTATCATGTGGTTTAAGAATATGTTTTTATAATGATATTTTTGGCATGATGCCTTGTTTTTAGTGAATGCTGAATGCTAAATGTGAATTGAAATGAAAAAGCAAATGCTAATTGTTTGCCATTTATATAGTGCGATGGCTAAAGCGCTGCACATGGAAAATGTTAACATAAAATTATTACCCAACTGAAGTTTGTTGGATAGCCTTAACACATGTGACTGTCCAATGTGGTTCCAGGCTGTGGTGGTGAGGCAACCTCCTTCACTTCACTCGGGAAACTCTTGGTAATGCAGCCAACTGGGAGGATTATTGAGGACTCTGTGCCAAGGCAGAGGGTAGTGAGTCTGACAGTCATCCATAATATTGGAAACAAAGGGTGGTGTCATGCCACATTCATTTACCTCTTTACATATATATTCTCTGTAAAAAATGTGTATTTTTTCATGCTTTGTATTGCTATAGAAAACTCTGCTTTTCGCTAACTTTCAATCAAATAGAAGAGCGAAAACAGTTATTCAGTACACATAGCTTTTTATTATATAGCTAGTGTTAAGATGATTTTGTAACCCAACACCTTGCTTTTTTTAAAATGAAGACGGTTTTCTTTGGGTAATCAATAAGTTCTGCATTCTTGTTATACTCTTATTTTGTAAATTGTAGAAAAAACATATTAAGTACAAAACCAAGTGGACAAACAGGTGCAAAGGTGTACATAAATACAATAAATTGTTGGGCAGTGTAAACAATTGCAGTGCGCCTTCTTTGCAAAAAACCCACAGTCAGTATAATGGAAGGCACTACAGTGTTAAATACAGAAACATTTGTATTCAAAGGTTTGCATTAGTATATCCTTCTTTATTTTTTAAGAACACTGGATGATCAAGGTTGACAGGCGGAGGGGTGACCTAGTCATCAGTCTACATCTAGATGTAGATCAACTGTAGTAGTATGTGACGGGGAATTTTTTCAACACTCAAGATGGTCAGACAGACTTCATCATGGGCCTAGACCGGGTCTCTCTAAAAGGGGAACAAATAAAAAAGGTGGGGAACTCAATTAGTGTCGAGCTCTCCTCTGCTGGGGCCTAAAGGCTCATATACACGCATGAACATATAAAAATTAGAAGCCGTATTCTGGATAAATGTAGAAACAGAGCATTTCCCATCATGCAAAGGCTTGTTAAGCGGAAACTGACCAGGTCTGAGTTAATCTGTGGTACGTCTACCTGGGGGGAGGAAGCGGAGTAGACTGTGTCTGTTAAATTAAGATGGCTTCTGATTTCCACACATATCCTATGGTACTGTGGAACCGAAGACAAAAAGCAAAGGATAGATTCAAGTGCCTGGGTTGAAGGTAGATCATAGTCTGAAAGAGTAGACTGAAGAAGGTGGGTACCTGCGCTGCCTCTATGTTAGAAGTGCCGTGGGCACTGGAGCGGGTACAGGTGAGGTCTGCAAGGCTGGAACCTGATGGCTGTAGCCTGTGCAGAAGGAAGGTGGGGAGAGGATTAGCAACTGGAATCCCCAAGTGAGAGAAGCACGTAAGGCAGTATTTCTGTACAGAACATTTCCAACATCATGTTGCGGGTACCTTAATCAAGTAGGCATATTCTTGTCCACAGTAGTTGAAGAAGCATAAGCGTTGCACGTAGTTCAGTTGAGCAGAGAGTACTGTCTCTCAGAACACGCCGAACCCTCTGGAGAATGAAAGGAGGAAAGAGTAAGCTCCAGAGACTAAGGGCCAGCTTGGGAAGCTAGAAGGAACCCCAAAGCTATGTGCATGAATCTAGTCTTGCCCCATGGTGGATGCTAGTAAGAGGGGCAGAGGGCTTACCAAATTGGGTATGGCTGGACCCTGTGTGTTGGAACCTGCACAGCGTTGTTGCAGGTGGCTAGCGGGGAGTGAACACAGCTCACTGGAGAATGACTGCATTATGAGCTGTGTGAGGGGAATATCAGGCGCATGCACGTGGGAGAAGTGTCCCGACATAGAACGCATGTGCTTGAGTGTATGTGTACCGTTGTCAACCGGTAAATGTTTGTTGCAGTGCAATGTTGCTAGTAAGATGCCAAAGTTGCTCTTTATGTACAGGGAACACATTTGTTTGGGCTTCATTCTCTCCAGATAACTCTCGTACCCTGGAGTGGATTTACATTTTAAGTTCTCATTAGGCACCCATGTTTTCAGGGGCTGACATTTTTTCCAGGAGGTCAGATTTCCATTTGCCCCAGAATGTATTTTTTAGTTTGCTTTGTGAGCCTGGGTTCATCCCTCCTGGGTAGGACTGTAACGCTCACCTGATTCCCGTAGAGGCGCCGGTCTTGACTGGGCGTATACCGTATCTTCAAAGGTGATGCGTAACACACGGCTGGCTCTTTGGGCTGGACCTCTGTGCACTGTATGTCTGACTCGAAGGGTAAGATGTCTGCAGATAGAAAATATGGGATTAATGAACTGGGTTATTGAATGTCTCTCTCTTCTTCCCTTTCTCTTCTCCTGTAGAACCCAAAGGTTAACGCTCTCACCTTAGGTAAGTGAACGCCGTGCTCTCCATCTGCCTCGGGGCAGGGTGCTGTAACCAGTTTCTTCACTGGATAAGGGGAGCAGGCCTCTTGACTTCAGAGGACTGCTGTCCGTCGTTTACTGCACGAACGGTAAGTTTCGAGTAATTCTAATGTCTTTAAAAGTCTTTAGGAATGATGTCTCTTGTTTTGCAGGGTTCCGGCGATGGCGGATGACGGGCTGAAGTGAGTTGAAGATGGAGCCCGTGTGATGAATAGAAGCGCCTGGAAGCACGTAAGTAAGCGCTTGTTGCCTGCTTCACGATGCGCTCTAACTGTCTTTTTATTTTGCAGGTACAAGTTCGGAGCGGCTGCAGGGTGCCGGAATACCCACTGGGTTAGATGTGGAAAGGAGTAATGGCACGTGAGTATTAAAGTTCCCCAATGTCTTTAAACGCACCTTGTTTTGTCTTTCAGATGCGGGATGCAGTGCGAAGACCTCCGGAGCGTGCAAAGAGTTGGTAAGCTTTTGTCTTTCAGATGCCGGAATGCAGCGCGAGGCGTTGGTGACAGCCGATGGACCAGGTAAGTGAAGCGCTGTCACTGAAGACCGTAATGCTAACCTGTTCTTTCTTGTCTTTATAGGTGTTGCTGAAGACTGGATTCAGGATGGTAAGCCTTTTTCCTTAGGCCCAGGATCAGATGCAGAAGACACGATGAGCGTTCTGCTGCAGAGGATGCAGAATAACGCAAAGCAAGATTCATCCATCGGGTGTGGTTTAAATAGCCTCCTGTAGTGCTTAGATGTCTCCTTCCACAGCCACGCCTAGGTAAGAAAAGAGTTCCTGCTTTCCAGAAGAGTTCCAGTGTTCTGAACCTAGGGAGTGGCTCCTGCCCCACCCAACAGGAAAAGTAGTTCCAAACAGAAGAGGATCAGAGGCTCAACTGGCAGGCAAGTAAGAGCATGGTCTGCTGCAGGTAAGTCCACCCAAGCATTATGAGCCCGGCGCTTCCAGCGCTGGGACTGGGCATATTTATGAGCCTGGTGCCACTGGCGCCAGGACTGGGTCCAAAAGGTCCCAATTGGAACTGGTTGGCACTCGGAACCTGGGTTATGGATCTGCTTCCAAGGGAGTTGGGAAAACCCTGACCTTTTGGAAGCAGAGATCATGACAAGGACCAGTTGGACATCCAATTTGCCGCAAAATGGTTTTAACATGATGAAATCAGGACAACGAAGAGCCTCCCTCTTGCCCAAGAACATCCGAAAATGCAACCCTGAGTGTGCTCAGATCCAGAGTGCTCTATAGTCTCACCCAGTACCTGACAGACCTTACCATCGCAAGGTCAAGCTATTGGAGACCAAGCTCTTTGTGCAATAAAATGGTAGATGTACAAGCAGGTAAAGATAAAAGGGTCAAATACAAAGATCCATGTCAGGCTTGCAATGTATAAGCTTCTAGTGCTGGCCTCACAGCATCATTACTATCTGTGTGTGCAAAGTGCACAATATCCCTGGTGCTCCTGGAAAGTTTAGCATTTGTTTTGTCTTGCTGACAGTCCCATTTGCCTGTATATGCAAATCTGATGCCAAATGTTGGAGTAGTTGGGCGCTCTGAATTGCAGGGGCTCTGAATGCTATGGGCTTATCATTGTGCTGCACGTGTAGCTTATGTAGCTGGAGCTTGAGTATCAGTCAGAAATGCACAAAGCACATGGTTGCCAATGCATAAGGTGCATGATGGAAAAAATGCACAGAGCACATGCTTAAAATTGCATATTTATTGAGGGTGGTATATCAATTGTCTGCTTTGCACTGAATCTAATACTAATATATTAACATACTAATCGAACCCCAGTAACATGCCCCTTAATTTAGTTCAAATAAGTCCATGTGGGAATAACCTGGAAACAGTTTTGGAAAATGCATGGTGCTTTGTAGAACGGAATTCAAACGTACAGACTGAGTTTGTGCAGTAAGTTGAAGAAATATGAGGTTCTGCTCTGCTGAGGCAAAGCATTGCTGAATCAAGAGCAAAGAGAAATGTTCCATTGCAGGAAAAACACAGAGGAGATCGGGTGATGTGGGATGATCTGCAAGGGGAGGTATTTTCTTTGAGATGCAGGAAGAAGTAATAAAAAAGGGTTTGAGAGGGAGTAGCTAGGTCAGACATCTCTGAGTGCTGGGAGAGATATCTTTGGGCTGAGACAGAGATGGCAAGGAGCTGGCAGACAGGCAGAGTCCAGTGCTGGGGGCTGTTTGAGTTTGGAGCACCAGTCCTTATCTAAGCGACACTGAATAGAACAGGCAAGAAGGCTGATACAGATTCCCATGCCAAGCTGAGACAGAAATATCGCCAACAAATTTAGGTATTTATGCAGTAATTGAGGAGCATTTAGTGTACGTGAGAAATACTTACAGGTTTTGCAATAGAAACATGTTTGTTTTTAAAGTAATTCAAGATCTATGTTTTACGTGGATTCCTATTTATGAAGTGAGCCTTTGTTAAATGACAGACTCCTAAATGCTATAGATTGTGAAAGAAGCATGCAAGGTTTCCTTGTCAGACTGTGCGCTGGCCAGCCAGCAACAAATGTGTAAATTAAGCTTATTATTAGAAAAGCCATTTAATGTGTGCCAGCACTCTAATGAAATGCATTTTATCCATGTTCAAGGATAAGCCAGTGTAAGGTAGTACAGCATAATGCAACTGTTTGGACACTTTCTGAATTTTAACATTTTATAAAGCTACAAAAGAGAAAAACAAATTAGGTGTGTACTTTTATTATGTGTCTGAATTGTTGTTAGCACATAGACTGCGGTCCAACAGGTGGTAAGCCTATTTTACCTGTGGGATGTTCTAACCCACTAGTCTATACCCTGCATCATCACTGTGCGCTGTCTTCATCAAAACAGCAGAATGGCCACCGAAAAGCTTTATGTGCACTAGAAATCTGAGAAGTGCGTAGGAAAACCTGAAAAATAGGCCGCCAATCCATTTTGCCTATGTCAGTGGTAACACAGGAGAGCGCTGTCAAAACCTATCATTGGGCTGCCTACAGAGGGAAATGAAACTACTTGAAAAAGCAGTGCTGCATTGCAAGGGAAACACAGAACTGTTTAAAAATCAGTTTTTCCATGGCTGTTAAATTTGCAAAATAATGATTCTCAAACAGCAGATAAGATCCAACATCCTTGTTGGGTGTTAAACATCATTTTATTTAAAGAATCCACCTAAGCACAATGTCAGCAGAAGTACATTTCATCATAAGAAAAATCCACATTCAAAGGTGCTTGCATGGGAAAAATATGTCAGAAATGGGCGCAGTACCGCCGCTCGCCTGTGTCAGAAGCTGGCATTTTCTTAAACCGTCAATTTAAACTTGTGCATTAAAATCAAAGTATGGAAAAGGAGAGACTTCCCATCAAAAGCAACATAGGGATACAATTCAATCTCTATGTTGTAAAAAGACTGGAAAAGAGATTTGTGGCTATATTTGTTAAAAATGTTAATTGTATTTTAGGAAAAGACTATTTTAAACATTGTTTTAAAAGTGAGTTAAAGCCAGCCACACTGGGCTTCAAAGACATTCCACAGCTTCTCTCAAACAAAGGAATCTTCCCCCCTGCTCTCTGCTGAGGAACTGTCAGGGAGTTGTGAAAGGAGGTGGGAGGAGGACTTTGGCCTGTTGCTCTGACAGGAAACAAACAACTCCCTTGAATGAAAGGAAATGCAAATGTGGGCTTCAACAGAAACCAGCTGCTGGCAAGAAGAGGCTCAGGTTGCTCTTGGCTCAGCCAAACCTTGGAGGCGGGGCTAGACTGAAATGTGTATCTGAAACTGAAGAAAATATAGTTTTGAGAAAAAGACTTATAGAAAACTGTGCCAAACTTGTAAAAATCTGGAATTTATAGATTGTTAAAATGAAAATGTTGCTCAGAAGCAGAAACTACCCTGGAATTTGTGCGATGTTCAGAGACTGAACCACAAAAATGTTGATATTGTAGCAATTGTGATAATGCTAGGAATATGAAAAGTTACAGGATTGTGCCCAGGTGTTATGCTCATGAAAAATCTGTACAGATCTGACACTGGGTAAACAACCAAAAGCGCGAAAAACTGTCAATTCTGAACTCAAACTCTTAAGAAGATGGGACTTGGACAGATACATGCTTTATTAAATTGGGAATGTGAATATGTAGTATTAGCAAGTTGGCGATATTGTAAATATGTTTTTTTATGAAAAATAGATTTTCTGTGTAGAAACAAAGGGTTTTTTCCCCCTGGACCATAAACACAGTGTCATCATGACACATCAGGACACACTGGTTTCCTTCTCAAATCAGGAGAGAGGGAATACTTTGACCAATCAGTTTTCTAGAGGGTGGGCTTAGTATAATTAGCCTATCCACCCCTTTGGGGAATACATAAATAGGGACTGTTGAGGACCTAGACACACACACATTCACCCATCAACTGATTTACTGGTGAAGCGCTCTGCAGGAGAATCCAGATCCAGACTCCAGAACTCTGAAAGCAGAAGGCCCAAATCCAAAGCTGAACCCTTCTCAGCTGGCCTTTAAAATCTTGCAACCTAATTATAACCCCAAACTTCCAAGGGGCACAACCAATTCAACAGCCGGGCTGTGCTGTTTTTCTGCTTTTTGCCAAGGACCTTGCTAGAACCCAGAGATCCAAACCAGCAGAGCAGAGCTGTAACCCAGAACCAAACCATCAGATCCAGTCCAAGAGGCCGTGCAGAGACCAGAGTGCCTTGCTGAGTGCAGAACCAACCGCCTGAATCCTGTCCAGTGGCTAGCAGATTCCAGTCCAAAACGCTTTGACCAGATCCTGACGGGCCCAGTCCAAAATCATAGTTGTAAGTATTTAGCATAGAACTGTCCATAGCCAATCTTTTATCCTTAAGTAATCCCATCCAACCCATTCTATCATATCCAGAACTGCATTGTAGAATCTCTTGGTCTGTCCTGAATCCTTCTCTCATCCATATAGTCCTGTGATAATTGTAGTGATAATCATCTTTGCATAATTTATATATTTGCTGAAGCAAGGCAAGTGTTACAGCGGGCAAAGATCAGACAGAGGCCCCTCTGGACTGGTGGCTGTACCGTTGGTATCTCAAATCTTCATAGCCCCTTAGTGTAAAGCCAATCCTTGTCTGTAATCTTCAAAAGTTCATCTTTCATTTGAAATCTTGACTCTTTTTGAGAAAAATTGACCTTTTACTAAAACCTTCATAACATCTGAACCTATCATGATCTCTGCTTCCAAAAGGTCAGGGTTTTCCCAAGTCCCTTGGAAGCAGATCCATAACCCAGGTTCCGAGTGCCAACCAGTCCCAATTGGGACCTTTTGGACCCAGTCCTGGCGCCAGTGGCACCAGGCTCATAAATATGCCCAGTCCCAGCGCTGGAAGCGCTGGGCTCATAATGCTTGGGTGGACTTACCTGCAGCAGACCATGCTGCTTACTTGCCTGCCAGTTGAGCCTCTGATCCTCTTCTGTTTGGAACTACTTTTCCTGTTGGGTGGGGCAGGAGCCACTCCCTAGGTTCAGAACACTGGAACTCTTCTGGAAAGCAGGAACTCTTTTCTTACCTAGGCGTGGCTGTGGAAGGAGACACCTAAGCACTACAGGAGGCTATTTAAACGACACCCGATGGATGAATCTTGCTTTGCGTTATTCTGCATCCTCTGCAGCAGAACGCTCATCGTGTCTTCTGCATCTGATCCTGGGCCTAAGGGAAAAGGCTTAACATCCTGAATCCAGTCTTCAGCAACACCTATAAAGACAAGAAAGAACAGGTTAGCATTACGGTCTTCAGTGACAGCGCTTCACTTACCTGGTCCATCGGCTGTCACCAACGCCTCGCGCTGCATTCCGGCATCTGAAAGACAAAGGCTTACCTACTTTTCGTGCGCTCCGGAGGTCTTCGCACTGCATTCCGGCATCTGAAAGACAAAAGCTTTCCAACTCTTTGCACGCTCCGGAGGCCTTCGGCGCTGCATCCCGCATCTGAAAGACAAAACAAGGTGCGTTTAAAGACATTGGGGAACTTTAATACTCACGTGCCATTACTCCTTTCCACACCTAACCCAGTGGGTATTCCGGCACCCTGCAGCCGCTCCGAACTTGTACCTGCAAAATAAAAAGACAGTTAGAGCGCATCGTGAAGCAGGCAACAAGTGCTTACTTACGTGCTTCCAGGCGCTTCTATTCATCACACAGGCTCCATCTTCAACTCACTTCAGCCCGTCATCCGCCATCGCCGGAACCCTGCAAAACAAGAGACATCATTACTAAAGACTTTTGAAGACATTAGAATTACTCGAAACTTACCGTTCGTGCAGTAAACGACGGACAGCAGTCCTCTGAAGTCAAGAGGCCTGCTCCCCTTATCCAGTGAAGAAACTGGTTACAGCACCCTGCCCCGAGGCAGATGGAGAGCACGGCGTTCACTTACCTAAGGTGAGAGCGTTAACCTTTGGGGTTCTACAGGAGAAGAGAAAGGGAAGAAGAGAGAGACATTCAATAACCCAGTTCATTAATCCCATATTTTCTATCTGCAGACATCTTACCCTTCGAGTAAGACATACAGTGCACAGAGGTCCAGCCCAAAGAGCCAGCCGTGTGTTACACATCACCTTTGAAGATACGGTATACGCCCAGTCAAGACCGGCGCCTCTACGGGAATTAGGTGAGCGTTACAGAACCGTATATGCTAGGAACGGAATTTAAGTGTCAAATTGAAGCTAACGTCCTCAGCTTTCAGCCAAACTAACTCCTTATAGTTTTGCCACAATTGCACATAGCGCACAGAAAAGTTTGCCGCGATTCTGCGTTTGGCTCAATTTCATCCCATATAAAACCGCTATTTCTTGCATTCAACCTCTGAATTCAGTTTCCAACCTGCTAGTCATTCAATCCTCATTGCTAGTGCTTACTTGGAACTATCCAAAGTGGCTCCTACTGGTTCTGAATCCACTTTAGAGAATGAAAGTCATTTTAGCATTTTCCCATTCATTACAAGCCACATTCAAAGCAATTGACCTGTTTTAAAATCATTCCTGTTTTTCTCTAAGCCAAACTTGTAAAAATCTGGAATTTATAGATTGTTAAAATGAAAATGTTGCTCAGAAGCAGAAACTACTCTGGAATTTGTGCGATGTTCAGAGACTGAACCACAAAAATGTTGATATTGTAGCAATTGTGATAATGCTAGGAATATGAAAAGTTACAGGATTGTGCCCAGGTCTTATGCGCATGTATGTGGAAAAATGTGTACAGATCTGACACTGGGTAAACAACCAAAAGCACGAAAAACTGTCAGTTCTGAACCCAAACTCTTAAGAAGATGGGACTTGGACAGCTACGTGCTTTATTAAATTGGGAATGTGAATGTGTAGTATTAGCAAGTTGGTGATATTGTAAATATGTTTTTTTTAATGAAAAATAGATTTTCTGTGTAGAAACAAAGGGTTTTTTTCCCCCTGGACCATAAACACAGTGTCATCATGACACATCATGACACACTGGTTTCCTTCTCAAATCAGGAGAGAGGGAATACTTTGACCAATCAGTTTTCTAGAGGGTGGGCTTAGTATAATCAGCCTATCCACCCCTTTGGGGAATACATAAATAGGGACTGTTGAGGACCTAGACACACACACATTCACCCATCAACTGATTTACTGGCGAAGCGCTCTGCAGGAGAATCCAGATCCAGAGTCCAGAACGCTGAAAGCAGAAGGCCCAAATCCAAAGCTGAACCCTTTCAGCTGGCCTTTAAAATCTTGCAACCTGATTTTAACCCCAAACTTCCAAGGGGCACAACCAATTCAACAGCCGGGCTGTGCTGTTTTTCTTCTTTTTGCCAAGAACCTTGCTAGAACCCAGAGATCCAAACCAGCAGAGCAGAGCTGTAACCCAGAACCAAACCATCAGATCCAGTCCAAGAGGCCATGCAGAGACCAGAGTGCCTTGCTGAGTGCAGAACCAACCGCCTGAATCCTGTCCGGTGGCTAGCAAATTCCAGTCCAAAACGCTTTGACCAGATCCTGACGGGCCTATTCCAAAATCATAGATGTAAGTATTTAGCATAGAACTGTCCATAGCCAATCTTTTATCCTTAAGTAATCCCATCCAACCCATTCTATCATATCCAGAACTGCATTGTAGAATCTCTTGTGTCTGTCCTGAATCCTTCTCTCATCCATATAGTCCTGTGATAATTGTAGTGATAATCATCTTTGCATAATTTATATATTTGCTGAAGAAAGGCAAGTGTCGCAGCGGGCAAAGATCAGACAGAGGCCCCTCTGGACTGGTGGCTCTACCGTTGGTATCTCGCATCTTCATAGCCCCTTAGTGTAAAGACAATCCTTGTCTGTAATCTTCAAAAGTTCATCTTTCATTTGAAATCTTGAATCTTTTTGAGAAAAATTGACCTTTTACTAAAACCTTCATAACATCTGAACAGTATATGCTAGGAACGGAATCTAAGTGTCAAATTGAAGCTAACATCCTCAGCTTTCAGCATTCCTGTTTTCCTCTAAGCTTGCTGGGGGAATTGGGATTGAAACTGCATTGTTGAGAGTGTTTATTCCTGAAACCTGTTTCTCCCCTTCCATCACTATATTGCATATTAGGGGGGATTGAGTCGTATCAGGGGGAAAGAGTGATTACATTGCATTTGATTGGAATCATAACAAGTTTTATTTCTGTGCTGCATTAATTTCCTATCATTGCATTTGACTGAACCCACACAAAGTTTTATTCTTTGCTACGTTATTCTTCTCATCCAAACTCCTATTGATTAAAGAGATTGTTGATTGTAATATCACCCAAAACTGATCATTGCATAAATATTAATAGTGCGAGATTTAGATGTTGTTCATATTTATAAAAGTGTGATATATATATTGTTCAATTCTTCAAATAAATCTTTTAACTTTGCAAAACAACCTACTTCTTGGTTCAGTGAGACCGGGGGGATTCAAAGAGAGGGGCGTGATATAGGGGTACATCATTCAGAAATAAAAGAACTTTAGACATAAAAATATATAGGTGGTTTTTCACATTAGCACATGTGGTAAAACATAAGATACATTGTTTTTCTGTGAATTGAGTTTTTAGAAGTGCTAGGTGTGTGTGTGTACAACTATTTGGTTGTGACATGATCAATGTATTTTGAAACTCAGCCAAAAGGGCATATTTGTGGCATCTTACATAAGATACAACGAGGAAGCATGAACAGTTGACCCGGGTGTACTAAGTTCATTGTCCTGTTAGGTGAGTGACCCTGATAAAAACAGTTGTTAGGAAATATACTGAAGTCAGTCTCACCACTGTAAAATACCCCAACAAGTTACTACAATATTAACGCTAGAGGCTACCACCATAATAAAAATACCACAAAGTGATAGGTATAACCCCAAAACATATCCGACACAAGATAATCATATGACTATACAAGCTCAATCATTTTATAGATCTCTCTTCCACATAATTCTTGACGTTTTCTATCATTTTAGAATTATGGGTTTGAATTTATGGAGGCTTTTTTGTTAGAGAGTGATATTTTAAAGAATGGCTGAGGTTTTCACTCATTTTAGAATTATAAGAAACCATTTTTACCCGAGTGTGACTAATGTGGAAAGTTTTGAAGCACTTTTTGTATTTCTTTTTCTGTGATATAACTGGGGCTCTTAAGATGACTGGACACAGAATGCTTATGAACCTCATCAGGAGTTGGGCAGTATCCCAGCACTAATTGTGCAATTAGAGTTACTGCATCTCGGTCCGGGGCAATTTGCACTGGATCCTGAGAGTCGGTGGGGCAGTAGGTCCCCATTCCCATTGTGTCCATTGGAACCAATGGGGATGGGTGGCACAGCTACCGCTGGCACAAATACCGCCAGTGGTAATAGCACTGAAAATGCCCATACCGCCGGCTCACAGCAGAAGGTGAATGCACCGTGGTAGGGCCATACTTGGGATTGGATAGAGCAGTAAATGTGGCGGTACCGCCACATTTTCCCACTGTGCCGAATTGCTGATGAGGCCCACAAGTTAGTACATGCAGAGGCAACTGAACACACAGGTCATTTTTACATGCCCTTGGTATACAACCAGGGGTCTTAACATCGCCGGACAGAGATTGCACCTGGTAAAATGCACAATCTGCAGGCCCACTGACCACTGAACACCCACGTCACTTTTATATGTGAATGCTAGCCAGTAAACAGCTTATAGGAGTGGTGTTGAATGCTCGTATTTCCTTACATTCATCTCTAGACCTGTGGCTAATGCCTACATTGCTACATTGCATTCACATTTGTCACCTGGGCATGTCTGAAAGAAGGCAACTTGTGTATTCGATCCCCTAATATTAAGTAGTCCTTGACAGCTACTTTTATATTGATTTTGTTGTGACCATGTTACTGATGCCTAATCAAGTTTCCTCAAACTATGAACCATCTCACAAAGATTCACTAATTGCACGTGTGAGCTAAGCATTTGAAGGATGTCAGTACTGCTTATGTGCTGAATGGTCACTTCGTAAGTAGTTAGGGTCTATTGTGAAAGAACAGAGGGTAGCTGCATGGTTGTCAGTCAGATCCCTCTGCGAACTGCATGTCCTGGTGCTCTTCAGAGATTTATTTAAGAAGATAAGGTTCGAGTTTTGGTGCATTTGCATCTGTTCCTGAGAGGGAAACATAATAACAATCGTTTAGACACTTTGAAAGATATTATTTGCATTAAAAGTATCATCATTAGCAATATTTTTCTAGCGCTTTATGCAGGACGCTAAGCACTGAACTGTGGATCGGTCCCATGTTGCCTGGCATTGTCCTGTTCCCAAGGCAAAGGCGTTTTCCCTGGCGTTACAACTCGACGATCTACCCTTTTCAGTGCAGGCATTCTTTTAGTTATGTTGATATGGAGTAGGCCAAATGTTTTTTTGCCAATGATGGCTTCTCCAGGGCTTCAAGAGATAGTGGTTAATAGTATCAACGACCTACTATAGTTATTGTAGAGAGGAAAAGAAGACAAAAGATGGTAGTAAGATTTGTAGTTGAAAGAAAGGCTGGAAAGGAAGGGGGTGAAGCTAAGGGTGTCAGGGGCAAGATCTATAGAACTTGCATTTGTGATCTCATAGCATCAATGACTGCTGTCTACTACTAAAGCATTTTATTTTGTGGCATGAATATTGTTGGGAACGTTTTTAATGCCAAACAGCAATATTCTCCACAAAACACGTGTAGTCCCTAAACTAGCGTCATTATGCGTAGAGCAATTTCTCTCTGATGAACTGCAGATGGAAGCACGACCATTGACAAACAGGATCTGCCACAATATTCCTTTCCTCATCTAGAAGACTGATTGAGAATATTTTTAGGAGGAATGATGGACACGGTTTTGTCCTTTTATTGTGGTTTGAATCAGTGTGTTCACCCTGTTGTGCTGATCCGATTATTAACACACAGCAGACTCTCTTGGATTGTGTCAAGTGTATTTTTGTTTGTTATAAAACACAATTAGCAGTAAGTCGCTTCTAGCAGGTCCTCAGAAGTGAACTGAGACTTCTTCTCGAAACCACCACAAACGCTCTGCTCTTCAACCTCGTCTAGAGGTTCCCCGAATTCAGCAAATCCTTCATTAGGGGAGCTCGTAACCTCTGCATATATCATGCACAACCGCTTCTCAGATACTCAACTCTGTAGATGACCCAGGCCATCAGATACATCACAGTCCTCCTCTTCAGCCACCTCAACACTCTGGATCTTATCCAGTAAACCATTGACCCACCAACACCAAATGCAGCATTCTCGACTCCATGGGAACCTCTTCCCTTATCCTGCTCTTTCATTAGCCAATCTGCAAAGACTAGGCTGAGCAAATGCAACACTGTGAACAATGCAAATGTCAAGGACCTACACAGATCAAAGATAGAAGTAAAAAGAAATGCAACATGTAAGGACAGTGAACTCCAGCAGAGGGCACAGTTACTTGCAAATTAGAAGGGACTCAAACATCCGATCATTATCACTGATCATGTATGTAGTGGTCAATGCCAGCAAACGTGCTGTTTAATGTTGCAGAGTGGATAAAAGTAGAAAACATGCAATACAGCAGGAATTAAAAGGATTTGAGAACATAATGGCGTTTAGGGGAAGAAGCAGCAATACACGGTGTGACACTGTACTGTTCATTAGAAAATCAGCAGGAGTGACGTTTCCCTTGGAGCAAACCTAATTAGTTCACACACAAAGACTGCAGGAGCTTGGACAGTATTACGACGATGAAGCAATACACGGGACAGGGTCTGGAAGAAACCGTTCATAAGCAGCTCTGTGGCAAGAATCGTTTTGGGCACTCTCTACACATATCCAGGACAAAGGCATGCACTTACTAGCATTGTACCAAGCCGCAAGAAAAAAGCAGAGCACAGAAACAAAGGCAACAGAAAACAAGCACTGGCAAAGCCAACAGGTTAAAAGGTAATCCTCTGCCAACAAAGCTCCTATAGTCAAACTACAATAACATTATTCTTGCCAAGGCAGGTGGTAGCAAATTGATGAGGCCAGTAGGATACTTACATGTAATCTAGATAGTAAGGCTTGTTGTTCCATGCTCTCTGCAATGCGTGACTGCCACTCACCGGGCCTGCCACTGCATGCTGACGACAACACACTGGTTTCGCTCTCATAACTTGACTTTGATTTGCACGCTTTGCACAGTCTGCAGGTGGGGCCACTGGCCCTGTCATGATAGGGCCCTTTGAGGCATGTGCTCACTGCAGTGCCAATACCTTGCTCTTTTTTTAACTTGAAATGAAGGAATACTTAACATTAATCTTCATTGCAATGAGTTCATGCTTGCTCATCATAATTCTAACAGTGGGATGGGTGGCTCCATCCAGGAGACAGACCCCACTATCTGTCTTCTAACCTAAAATAAATATGAGTACAAAAGGTACCCCACACACTTCCCACTAGCCGTGCTTAACTCCTCATATACTATGGAAGACTCCAGGGAAATAAAAGGGGCCGTCACTCGTGGTCTCAAATACATAAAACATCAAAATAGACTCTCTCTGTTGAGCATGAATTGTAAAAAGTTGGCAAATTACATGCCACTGAAACCGTTCGACCTTCCCCATGGATATCCTTTTTTGATTAAATACAATAGGGATACCATAGTATGAAAGAAGATACTTTCTTTTCTTTTCAGTTCAGACTTGTCGCTCTTTGCTTGGAAGTAATGACAAGAGGTGTTTGGTTAAAATCACATTAAGGCACCCTGGGGTCGGGTAGATTAAAGCTAAAAATCCCTTCCACAAATGCTAATTTGATTCATTTGGAGACACTGATGTTAGTGTTTTAGTAGGTTTGTGGATTAATTAAGCAATATTCCCCGAGTGGCAGGGGCATTACTGACTCAGGTAATGCCCCCGCCATGGGGGGCATATTGCTTTTAGTACCCCGGGCCGCAATATCTGTGTGTGTGGGGCACTAAAAGCATATTTTTCTGCCCCGAAACGGTGCTGCGTTTTGGGGCAGAAAAAAAAGAAACGACCAAGAAAATTGCCGCCGGGTAAGGGAAAAAACGGAGTCCGGAGTACGTTTTCCCTTTCCAGGGTTTGCCGCTTGTGAAAAAAAGCAGCAGAAGGTAAGAGGGGTTGGGGGGGTATGAGGGGAAGAAAAATAAATAAATAAATAAATAAATAAATAAATAAAACATACCTGCATCCCCAGTGGGGGACGATGGAAGCCTCCAGCCGTGTGGAGGCACAGAGTAGGGATGGCCCCGATCTGAGTCTCTTCATGGCTGGAGGCTGCCATCGTCCCCACTGGGGACAAAGGAGCAAGAAAGTAAGTGGGGTTGGGAGGGCAGGGAGGAGGGAGGAGGGATGAAAAGGTGAGAAAAAAGCCTTACCCGAGTCCCCAGCGGGGGGCGAAGTCAGCCTCTCAGCAGTGGGGAGGCTTGGAGTGGGGATGGCCCTGGTTCGAGCCTCCTCATTGGCTGAGGGGCTGCCACGCCCCAGCCGAGGACAAGGCGGCTGGAATCCCGACCGAGAATCAAAGGATTCTCAGCCGGGTAACGACCCAGCAAGAGCCAATCAGAATGCGTCTTGCATTTTGCTTGACTCTCAATGGGTACTAACATATGTTTTATAAGTGGCTGCCTTCTGACTCTATAGCTGCTTGGCAAACACTGTAAGAAGCAAAAACAGTGAGGTTGCTTACATGCACTGTTACTTGCAGATTAGTCAAGGGACTGTTTCCTCTTTAAATATCCCTGTCAGATAGGTGCTGCAACACCCCTTCCTAGGGGCAGGTTTCGCCCAGGGACAGTGTAGTGCTTCGTTAAGGGATAGAGACAGTTTAGCTAGATATGTTGATTCAATCAAAGCATCAAAACTATTATACTAACTTAGGTCACCCATGTGTGTTACAGTGTATCGCTCTGGTGGCAGAGTTACAGAATCCTATATACAATAGGCTCCCTGTATATGTTTGACACACTTCTATTAACATTTAACAACATTATGTTATTCCTTTTTGTTTGTCAATCCAAATATATACATATATACACCAACTAATTTAAAGTGTCATGTGCACCCCATAAAGTGACTTCTGCATAAAAACACATAAAATCACAATTACCACACCACAAATACAACAATCAAAGTTTCTCTTCAGACTAACGGATTTCATATGACCAAAGGGCACGATTTTCGTGACTTCAAATAGAACTGGTATCTCTGACTGTATCCCAACAGGTTTCGCTCCCAATAATATTAATTCTAAATGAACAGAACTTCTTCAGGGGGCCAAAGATAATGAAACTTTGTTAGCACTTTGAATCTGATGATGCTGTGTCACGATTTTTTCAGATACAGATATAGAATGCATCCAACTCTTCAACAATTATTCATGTATTCAAGAACTTTAATAGAAACCATCTGTAATACAATATGAACAACAACCTAATTAGTGTTGTTGATTCATTTAATCTTCAGGCACCAAACCTTTGAACAAATGGTCAAAAAGGTGCTTACCACCATTTTCTGTTTCGGTTAAAAAATATGGTGTATTAATCGCCTATAGACTTGGCAATTGGCTACAAACAAGAAAATGTATCTTTATCAACAATCACTTGGTCTTTCTTTTAAGAAAACAAAATAGTCAACACATCTTATTTTTTACTCTTTGAATTGTCAGGTGGAAGAGCAATTAATTTAATGCACTATATTTCTTAACCATGGTATGTATATGAATCTCATATTTCACAATCCATAATAATATGACAATTCTTTGGTTATAGAAACAATCTGTTACAATTTATGTTCAATGGATCAGAGGATCTTTTTTGGTGATTTATGAGTCCGACGCTCTCACCATCTTCTGTGTGGGGGGACAGAGCCACATGGCACTGGGGAGGTCTTGCCGCTACTTGATGTGCCCACATAGTGGGATACCCCAAACCCAGCTCGTTCCACAAGATGATGTAGACTCATTCCTATGCAATCAATCTACCTTGGTGGAGAAGAGACATAAAGAAGGCTACACCACAGGACTTGTGGCTGTATGGTCAAGTAGCAAGAACGGATGCAGTTAGTAGTCATATGAAAGTGAAACAGGATGAGAGTCGCAGATGAATCAGACATGTGCCAGTGGCTTGCTTACCTTCTGAGCAGAGAGGAAAGCTGAGTTCATCCACGTGTTTGCTTCGCTCAACCCCAGAGCCACTGGGAGTTGCTGAACAATATCTGTAGAACAGAAACATGGTGCTAGATGCTGCAAGCCTTTTTGAAAACCTCACCGGAGTTCATGAGTTAAATATTGGTGGAGATTGGCAAATTAAGTCTGTGGCATCTTAGGGCTAGGATGGAAAGTTCTAGTGGAGGTCCCTGATGGGAGTCTGAGTTCAGTGAAGGCAAACAAAACCACAGTGATCAGGAGAGAAGGATATCAGGAAAAGCTGGAAGAAGCGCATGAAAGGGAAAAACCCTCAATATTGTAGGCACTCCCAAGGTAGGGAATCTGAGGGACTGTGCTGTTTTGGATTGTTTTGTAGTATAGGTTTGGAAATTTAAGCGATAGTTTGGTGATCTTTTGTTTGCAGCAATTTGGACTTTGCTTTTTTAAGAACAGGGTTAGTCTGGTGGCTTTGTTGGCCAAATCCTTGAAACATTTGTTTTTGATTAGCACTTCCGTGCAGGGACAAGGACTGCTTAAGAGTAGGATTTAATTGTTTTGATTTGAACACCACATCAGAGACTGGGAACATCTCTGCCCTCTTACTTTTTTGCTGTCCCTCCCTCACATGTTTTCCATAGTCATTGCTTTTCGTTTTTGAGTCACTTTAGGCGCCAATAAATGTTTAACCAACCCCATCTTGAGAATATTCTTGAATAAAGGCTTGTTTGAAAATGATATCAAGTGGCCTCACTCTTATCATAACTAGGCTTCTCCACAAACCCCCAGTAGGGTCAGAATTAAAGACTGTTACTGGAAAAAAGACACTGAAAGTAAGGAAGATTGCCAATAAGTAATGCTTGCATTTTCCACCGTGTCCCCCTTCCTCATCAAGGTCCTGATAACGTGTGGCGGAAGCAAGCAGTTTTTTGCACTCACACAATGTTTTTGGCCTCAAACAAGATGCACACTCATGGCTTTAATGATACTTGAAGAACATGACTGTAGTCATTGGTAAAAAGTATGTATAACTGTACCCAGCAGCAGTATAGAGGCTGCCAGAAGCTGTGGTCATGAGGTTGAAATGCCAGTAGTTGCCGAGGCCTGCCCAGCCTATGTTAAAGGAAGACACGTCTGCAAATAAAGTATAGACCCAGATAATGTGACCCAGCTGCTTGACCAGAAGCAATAGAAAGGTGAAGAGATGTAACCAAAAAGCACAGATCTGGTGCCCTTCTGACATCCAAGCAGTGGAGAAGTAGGAGAAGGATACAGTGAATCCAAAGAGACTTATGTAGGAGGTGTTGTCTTTTGGGGCAAATTTGGGATTTGGCGGTATTTTCCTACTGTGGTATTTTGGCAGTATTTTGGCAGTAAACTGGCCTTACCATTAGAGGTAGTTCAGTATTACCCTATTTTGGTGATAATATAGTGTTAGTTTATATTGGCGCCCCATCATAGAACAAACTCTCCCTCATTACAATTGTGACCCACCTTTGGCTGACTGCAGGTACTCCATGGGCCTAGCCCACCTTTAGGGAACCCAGTAGTTGATTCAGAATTCCACTTATTGCATGTAACTCGTGTTACTGACTCATTTACATTCAGTAACCTATGTGCTCTGGGGCACCGCCTTCTCTTCACAGCATGCAGAGAAAAGCACATCCACACACACACATAACCTTCTGTCTTGCATATTTGTATATATTTTCTTTTGTCCTAAATTTGTCCCATGTGTTAAATCAGGTAGCAAAATTCTTTACCACATTGGTATGACACTAGGATTACCCATTGACTTTTTCCCCTAATACAGTAATCATGGGAGACATAAAATAAAACCAATAAAGTTGCACCAGCTTTGCTTTTTGTTATAATATTGGTCTTTGTTATACACAATCCAGAATATTACAATGACACATATGCTTACCAACAGCAAGCATAATCTCATCTTCTAGAAAATAAACAAACAAAAGAGAACAAGTACATGGCAACATGGAAGAAATAAAAACAGTGTATGCAATTTTTCTGAAACAAATGCAGCAAAAAGATATCAAATAAGACACATCGCAAAATGAACTCAGTGTGCATCACTTTCTTATCCAGTGCAGAAATGCAGAGAGAAACATGACATTTTTCTTTTAAACCTATCTCACTACACTGTCTTTCAATAAGTGTAATGCATATCATACATTCTCACGCTCCTCATCTTTGAGAACTGACTCACCAAAATGTGCAAAGTCTGAATCTTTTGCTGCCTGAGCTTTATCTATGTGAACCTCCTTCACACAGCCCCCGGGTGCAGCTTTCGGAATTCTTTCCACTTCAATGCCAGGAGCCCGGCAACTCTTCTACATGGCTTGCCAGCTGTTTTCAAAACTGCATTCCCGGTGCCCCGTCCAAGAATACACCGTCAGCTTTCGAATCTCTGGAAGGACCTTCTCTCCCCAGCTGAGCTGATTAAAAAAACTCTGGCTGTCTGATCAGATTAGCCTCCCATGACGTGGCCCAGCCACCCCCTCATTTTACTAATCAAATTACAAGAATGTCCTGCAACAACTCCCTGCCTGTCAGGACAATGGAGACTTCAGTCAAGCAAGGCAATTGTTTCCATTTACCTTCCTATCGCACATATTTCTCCTCTCCATGGAAGAACAATAAAATGGAATGAATCTCACTGTGTTTGATGAACTGCATTATATGTTAGAGGAACCGTTAATGAGTTAGTGGGAAAATTAGTATAGGATTAGTTAATTATATATTTCCAATGCAGTTCCACACAGAGAAAATCACCCCATCTGTACATATGCACATTTCTGCATTTTAAAATGACAGCACACTGTGCTAAATGCTTCTGAAACTAAACCCATTTTGCTGGTTTGGCTAAATGCTTTTGCAAAAATTAATGCTTGCTGGCTTGTTGCTAAAACGAAAAAATGTTTTACTAAATCCTTTTTAAAATAATGCTTTTCCAAAAATAATGCTTACTGGCCTGTTGCTAAAAAGCTGCCCCTAGGACCCATTTCAACCTAACTGTATTTACAAACTAAACAATGAAATTCCTACTTTTGTTTCCCTTTTACTCTGCACACATGTGCTGTTATTTGCACAAATATGTCATTCATGAATCTATCCCTACATTTAATAACCAACAAACCCACTGGCTGAGTGCTCTTCCAGATGCTAACGCTGACTCTGATGCAGTGAGCACCGCACATAAGCCAGCAAGAAAGAAAACATTATGGCCTTAAGTAAACAAAGCAAGCTTTGTCAAAACCAACAGGTCTAGCTTGTGTCAGGAATATGTGCTTTGTGTTTTTTAGATGTGTGTTTTCAAAAAAGGGTGTATCAGAGCTAGAGTGTGACAATGGCAGAATATGCCCCAATGGTTCAACATTATGTCCAGGGAACTCATGCCATATTGAACTTAATAGAGCATATATGCACTGAATGGACACTACATTGACTAGATGGATACCTTTAGAGTTATCCTCTCCTCCCTCACATAAGATATCATGCACTTTGCAAGTTTGAATCCTGCAACTGGGCCAGATAAGCCCTTCATCTTTCTGAGGTGGATTCATTGATTACCATTTAACTGGCTGAGAATAGCTACTTAAAACTAGAGGAATATAGAATTAGTGCTTAATTAAGGATAATACTAATGCTAACAATCATATTAATAATATTTATCATTATCATCGTCATCATCAGCCAGGTAGCATCAGATGCCAGGGACCGGATGTACATGATTATTTCGATGCAGAAAATTTTGAAGCAGAAAATTACAAATTCAAAATGTTCAACAAGGCAATAATCACAATCATCACCCCTGCCCGATATCCCCCATCCCTCCACCTCCACCTCCCTAACCCTAATACTTACCTCTGATACCCAACTTATCTTTTGTCCTTCTCTGTAAGGCTCACCCTGCAATGTTATGCCTCCCTACGCCGCAGGGTACATTTTTGTTTTTTTGTTTTTAAACCTTCTTTTCCCCTGCTTTTCTTTTTATGCAAGTGGGGTACACCCCCAAAACCCCTGAAGTCAGCTAATGTTAGCCGGTAAAATAGCACAGCAAGTCGAGTGCTCGCTTTGATATCCGTGCAGCGACTGCTCATGCAGGTTAGATTATTGGCAGGGCCAAACTCAGCCTTTCATCATTCTAAGGTCAAAAAAAGAGCACCACTCACCGTGGGTAATAATAAGCAGCGCTCAGATGACTGAGGGTTTGTAGCGCTATATAAATTCTAAATGGTTATTATTATTATTATTAATATTGATGAAGGGGAGCAGGGGACACCCCCACAATGCCTACTCAGCTGGATCGACATTATGGGACTTTGGCTATTTTTCCAATGCCGAATTTGGCATTTTTGTGAGTTTATTTATTTTCTCTATTTTTCGGAAGCCCCAGGGCCCAGGCACCATATGGCAGGCATTGCTATAACCTTTCTTAAGCATTCATGTGCGCTCACATTCCAGGCATTGCCATCATATGGCAAGGCATTCTCACCAATATGCTCTGGTTGTCTTGTTGATATAACCAGGTAGGTCCTCTCGTAAGCCATATGTCATCATGCACTGTCAATATGTGCTCCCACCATGTGCAAACATGCACTCTCACACCCACACAAACATCCACCGGGCCATGCACTCACAAGCACACATACGCTTACACTCACACATGCCTTTATATGCACTTTGTCAAACAACAGTCTGCATTCACATGCACACATGCAGACTCTTAAAAGTGCACACATACCAACACATACAATCACTGCAGTGATATGCATTCTCTCACACAAATACATTTCCACAAGCCCACTGAACCAACATACCGCAACTATGCTCTCCAGCAAATAGAGAAAAATTAAATGTCTCTATTCGCGCGTGCGCGCGCGCGCACGCACGCACGCACGCACGCACGCACGCACACACACACACACACACACGTGTGTCTAGTGCTAATGATCAACTGTTCAGCTACACTGTGTGACCAACATTCTGAATATTCCACGTGTAAAGGGGTCAGAGCAATGATGGGGAAGTGACTTCAATGTTACAAATCAACTGGGAAGCATCAAATTGCCTGCATTCATGCTAGGACAGGAAAAATCCAGGGACACTGACACCATAGGCCATGTATTACCATCCTGTGTTCAAGGATCACCCCACTATATTAATAGGAACTGAGAAGTATGGCCAGGTAGTGCCACAACGTGACTTGGTAAGCCTATCAAATGTCAGGTACGGCCATGAACTGTTGAGGCACTCACATTATCAGCCATGTATATATCCATGGCAACACCATGGGAGCAATGTACTGCCATATGCTCATTTACTCATGTGATATGCCAGGTATTGGCATCACTTGGCAAGGTACTTACACATATGCACATTTGATATGGCATTTCCCACATATGTCAGGTATTGCCTTTACATGTCTATGTGATTACATTATGTTCCCAAGTATTTTAATCTCTAAGACGTGATAAGTACACACATATATTTTCACCCTCTCATATGGACTGGCATACCCACACCCTCATCCAAACTCACTCACATACACATGAATGTGCATTTACTTAACCACATCCACACATGTACTCACAGAAAGATATGTTTCCGAAGGAAAACAGGCATGCCGACCCACACTCACAACATGTACATGAGTGAGTAGGTGACTCAGGGCTCCAAGGCCTCACCACCCACTGTGTGATGTAGGGCCCAGGGGTGATATGTGGAGGATGCACAGGTTTCCCCACAACATTGAGGGCTTGGAGCAGGGGGATGCCACATTGAGTCTACTACTATAAGCACTTTAAGGAATATAACAGCAGAGGCAAATTAGACTACAGTGGCCCGTGTCCATGCAGACCCATGATGTCATGAATTGACACTAGCAAATCAGTGCTTACCAGCCGGCTGGCAGAGGAGACATCTCTCCGAGGGGCAACTCAGACCACTGGCAAGACACACAGGAGTAGTTGCTCCTATCTGTCAACTCCACATTTGTGTTTACTCATGCACACATAGGAAGCAGATGTCTGAGAAAGGCTCAGTCTGCAGAGCATCCTTCGAGTGAATCAGTGAACCAAATGAGTATGAAGACATCAAATGAAACCAACGCCAAGTCAGAAATAATGATCAGGCAAAGGTTGTTGAATATATTGTGGGGTTTTAGCTATAATTTTGTGGTATTTCTTTTATTATGGTGGTATTTTTTAGTGGTGAGACTGATTTCAGAATACTGCCTAATAATTATTTTTACCAGGGCCACTAAGAGCAAACAAAATGCTGGACTTGATACACTCTGTATAGATGGCTCATGCGCTTCTGTGGCACCTTATGTACAATACCACACTATGCTCTTTTGGCTGAGTTTCACAAAATGTAAAGAATACAATTGAAATACTGCACATTCATTCAATCTCTCTAGAGAAACAGCACATTGAAGCTACTTTACTTTGGGATATTTCTTACCACAACTCCTTATTCATGTCAAATAAAAGGGACTGAATGCAGAATAAATATCATCAGACTAGATAACGTTTTTACTTTGTTTTTTTTAATGTAAAATAGAAATATGTAAATTACACTGAGTGACACTCATGCCCACATTGTACTTCACAGTGCATTTCTTCTTGCGATAGCTTTCAGCGCTTTATCTGTGCAAAGCTCTGCCAACTGTCCTTGGCCTCGTGAAACTTGGCAAGAGAAATACAGTTTAAAAAAACACAGTAATACTTTGAGAAATATAAACACAGTATTACATTCATGTTAAAAATAGAATCCCTAATACAGCACCTAAAATGAAGTGAACTACTTAACCTAAACTACCTGTTATCATTCACACCACCATTTACCTAGATTTGTTTGCGGTATTTCCGACTCAATTTGGCAGGGAGATCCTCCCCTGTCTCTCTGCCTGCCTTGCACAGGGTAAACCCAGATAAGGACAGCTTCAGCATTAATCAGCCCTCTGCTCCTTCATCTCCCAGCGCCCAAAGAGGAATTGCCTTCTACTCTGTCCCAAACCCCTTTTTTAACAAACCCCTTTGTCAATCTAGAAAGACATCTACCCTTGACCAGATCATCCCACTAAGAATCAGACAATCTGCCTCTGTGTGTTTTCCTCATTGTACAAACTGCATTGCTGTAGAAAAAAATGAAAATATTTTCTCTTGCACTTCCTGCTGCTTCACAACAAAGCTATGTTTCAGCAGAACGGAACTTCACATTTCTTCAGCTTACCACACAGCGCACATCCAGCCTGCACATTTAAATTCCCATTTTTGGAGCATCATGCATTTTTCTCAATCTGCACCCAGTTTATTTCATCATGGACTAATTTGCAGTAAATGTTATTAAGGGATTCAGTTACATGTTAACTGGTGTTGGGTCAATTTTTTTTAATTTTATTTTATTTTGGTTGGTTAAAATAAATGAACCTTTCAAAGCAAATATTTCATTAAAATACATAGTTTTCATTCTCAATCAACATTAATTTAAATGAGTACATACAAATTTCAAAATGTTCAGAATTTTTCAAAAGGAAGAAATATAATTACATAAATGCTAATTTTCAATACTTAAACAATTCAAAAGGAGAGACCTAAGTTACATTCCACAGTGATTGCCTTTGTCAAGATAGTAATTGACTAACTCAAACTTCAAAAACCACACACAAGAGGATCAGATGTTGAGCAAACATCAATCTCACTCCTGCTATGAATCATCATAATTAACTAATTGAAGAGTCAACTGTGTGCAGTATTGATTTTAAAAACTGCATAGTAGCTATTCTTGTTGAAATTTTGGGTGTAGCAAATAATTCATACCATAATTCGTTATCAGAACGAGATATGTAATGTCATTGAGTTAGTTTGTGGAGAATTGTTTTCCTTTCGTTCTCTAGAGCAACACACACAATCAGAATATGTTTGAGGGTCACTTCCATTCCAACAAGTTTACAAAATCGACAGTGTGCGGCTTCTGCTTTAATTAAACCTCTTCTCAATAAAATCTGATTTGTTGGGCATAGGTTCATACGGAATCTTAGAATTTCATTTCTCAATGTAGCTGATGGACATTTCAATAAATAATCAGCTGCCTGTTGAAATTTTTTATGACCGAATAGTGCTCTATCAAAATCTTTTAATTCTAGACATTTGTGTTGAGTAGAATGCCAGTCAAATTGGTACAATTTTAATGTTTCCTTATTCGGATTATTGAGTAGCAGATCTAATCATATGTTTGCTTCAATCAGGTCATCAAGAACAGTAGTTCTCCAAATTGTAGGGAACAGATGTTGGCAGCGCAATAAGTAGTCTGACAATATTATCAGCATATTATTTGCCGTCAGGCCTAAAAGACATTTTGAAAGAGACTACATCTTTTCCAAACTACTTGAATATGTATCGAAAGGTTGCCAATTCAAAACGCAAAAGGGCATTTGGGGTTGAATTAGGAAGGTTAAGTATTTTTTTCCAGAATTGAGCTTCAATTCTATCCCAATACCCTCGTTTTTGAGGAGTCCAAGTTTCGGCCCCATAGGTGATAATGGGAATTACCTTTTGTAGGTAAAATGTTAGAACATGGGTACAAGAAAACTTACCAAACTTGGCCAAGAGTATTTTGGCCTGCGAGAGTAAAGATAGAAGTTTCCTAGTTATGCTGTTTTGCTGAGGCTTGTTCAGAGGTGAGTTGCTAAACATAACACCAAGATATTTGTATTCATTGACTAACACTAATTTTGGATTTTGTAATATCCATTCATTATGTTTCCAATGATTCAAGTTAGTATTTTTCAATTCCATAACTTGAGTTTTCTCCAGATTAAGTGTTAGGTTATTTTTGGTAGCAAAAAGTTTCAGCTGATTAAGCGGCAGCTGAAGTCCACTGGGCGTTTGCGAAATTAGAACCAGTTCATCCGCATAGAGAAGCCATGCAATAGTTTGCTTGCCGAGCTTGGGTGCATCATTGATTACCTTCAGAAATTCAACGCCCAAGTGAAAAATGAACAATGGGTTAATTAGTATTTTAATTTATGTTAGTATGCAGCTCGGTTCATTGAAACGCATCATGGATTAAAAAACTATTTCAAACATGTGCTCTGTGCATTGGCATCTTTTTAATTGAGCTGGAGACTCACACTCCTGAGGAGACCCTCGCCCCCAGTTAAAGTTCAAACCCACGCTAAAATATGAATGCTACAATGATGAGTCTAACTGTTCAAATGTAGAGTCATAATGTTGGAATTAGAACCATAGTCCTACAAGTTGCAAGTTGTAGGCAAGCCCGATTGAGGGCGAGGGAACCAAGGCCAATAAAAGGTGTGCCAGGCAAAAAGAGGCTGTGGGTGTTCTCAGTAGTGGAACAGTGAGCAATGGAGAGCTGTAGGTGCAGGGGGAGGTGGGGGTGCATAAAGATATGAGGTTGCAGGAGGAGGGGAGAATACAAAAGAAGTTGGGGAAACAAGAAGGGGCGAGGACAGATGAGGTTGAAGGAGAAGAACATCAAGCAGGAGGGGTGAAAATAGATGAGGCTGGAGAAAGTGAAAATCCAGAAGGAGGGGAGAGAGCAAAAGAGGATATAGGAGGTGAAGAAAGAGAGAGGGAGATAGGCCAAACAACTGAAGAGAGGAAGGAGGATAGTAGGCAACAAGCAAATACTTTTAGTTGTGTCAGAGAAACAAGGCTCACATATCAATTTTGGATGATGGCAAACACAAGCAATGTATTAATTGGCTTGCAAGTGGAAGAAGCAGCATCCTGCATCTAACAGGAGCCCACCTAAATGACTTAACCCACCCTGCAGACCCCTTTAGGTGTGTAGACCATTGGTCACCTGACTAGTGAATAATCAGGAATACTATGAAATAGGCCTTCCAGCACACTTATCCCACCTCCCACCAAAACCATACCCCCCATTCATGAAAGTTTAGTCCATCATTACTGTCCATTAACGCATTTGGTGCATAATGAGTCCTTTCCAGTCAAGCAGATCACAAACAAGGGGCATAAACCACCACTCATTACTTCTTCTGTTTTCTCCTCCTCATACCAGGGTTGCTGGATCTCGACACCTTTGAAGACATCCCATTGTCACATCTAGTTCAAGATACCTTAATTAGTCCATAGTCTAAACAAGCAACAAGCATTGCCAATGTCAAAGATGGGGTGGGATATATGACTTCATAAAGTTTACTAAAAGGAAAAGCACCAAGGTTCATGGTAGAATGGCATCACTGACAGGGGCAGGGAGGCTGGGTCATTATATTGATTTTATGAAGATTCACCTCCAAAGAAAATGTCTCCCGCCCCTCCTCTATAACTCAAACTTTATTTATTTACTAAAATGACAGCCTCTCACAGTTGGAGGAGGGGGGAAGAAGCAGGGTCTGAGGCAATATGATAATGTGAAGTCTCCAGGAGGTGTAGGAACAGCAGTAGTCAAAACGCAAGACAACGACCATCTTTACATTGCCTGGGAGAAGTGAGAGCATCAATTGATTTGTGATGGAACGGTGAAAGGATGAGTCGACCACCAGCCCATTAGTCAGATGTGAGACTTAAACACAGGCACATAGACATGAGTGAACATCAGATGTGAGAGGAGAGAAGTGAGATGGTCCTGGTGGACCTGTGTTCCTGTGGCAAGGAATAAAAGTAGAACTCAATGATACACCTAGAGAAAGGCAATGCTTAATTGTTTGGTAGGGCTCAGCCCTGGCACTTATTTATGAGCTCTGGCACTTTTTGTGACAGACTACATGTGGTGATGTGGTGTTTTGCCACCTTTATAATTTTAACTATCAGTCAGTCACACAGCGTACAGCAGCTCTGTGCACTGGCCACGTGTCTCTCAATGCTTGGTGAGGTCATTGTTATTAATGAAGTGGTTGGCCCACTCTCACACAGCAATACTGGTTACGCATTTTTATAAATAATAATAATACGTTGGAAGGGAACACTGCTGGGCATTCATGCTGGCTCTAGCCACATCTTCCTCCCATCAGCCTGCATGAAAATGTTGGAGCTCTCTAGTCTAACCACGGTATAGGTTGACAAGAGCAGGACAGTCACCAGCAAAGAAACAGGCCCAAGGAAAAGGCCACTGCAGAGGCCTTGCCTTAGAGTTCCAACCTACATAGATCTTGCTGCAGTGTTTGACAGGTAGGTTCATTGGACTCAAGTTTTATAACTCATGATGAACAATGCTTCTGGGGAGTGCTTAACACACTGTAATAGCTTTCCCGCTATTCATAATTTACTTAACAATGTCCATGCACAAATAGCTCAGAAACAATATAAAAGGTGCTCAGTCAAGAATACAGCAGTGTGGAAAAAAGCAAAAGAAAATTCAAAACCTGCTCTATGTGAAGCTAAATTATTACATAGATGATGTTGTGTAGGGTGTGGCTTGCATTGCCTTATGCAATGCAAGCCATGGAATGTTGGCTAATGGTGGAACCATGGGTTCCCTCAGGGTTCCATGGTTGATAGTTGCCCATTCACGATGGGAGGCACATCTGAGAGGAGGATGTGCCCTGTGCTCTCCCTCTTCTCATAACCTATACTTATATAAAGTACTTCTACTTGTGTCACAGCTGCATCGTGTGCCTTCTTCCTGGTGCTGCACACTATCTATTGTCATTATTTTGTCAACTGATATACTCTAAAATAAAATAGCTGAATGTGTTGAGCACCCACTCGAACAGCTGCAGGCAGAGGGCTACAGTGTAATCACTGACCCTGCCTTTCATCCTGACATATATTCCAGTAACAATGAGATGAGTAATTTGATGGTTTGTTGACAGGTCATTTTGTATGATGGAATCTGCAAAATAAAGCAGACAATGCCAGTCTATATGTTGCTTACTATGTAAATGCTGACCCACCACCTTGGCACTGTAGGGTCATATCATACAGTTAATTAATCAGTGGTAAAAGTGTACCGAAAAAAGTAGTGGATCTGTGATCTCGGCAGGGGAGAGGGTAGGTGGATGCATAGCGCAACATGTGACAAGGTGCTGCAGCTGAAGCATTGCAATAGTCTAAGTGACCAGTAACTAAGATTGCTATTACAACTTTACACTTGTACAAGGGCATGCATGGACACATCCTCTGTAGAGAATGGTGAATATGGCCATAAATCGTAGAGGAATGGTAAATAGAAAAAAAATAAATGTAATTGGTACACCGATCCTGACAGTTCCCATTCACTTCGATCAGTGTATTAATGTTCATTGGTACGACCAGGTGAACTGGCTTGCAGTCCCGGCTTCTCCACCTTATCACAGTATGTGTTCCTAAGCAAATGAGTGCACTGCCTGTTTTCTAGAAGCATTTTGTATATTCTCTTTGGCAGCTGATGGCGCCTATGTTTTCCCCCCAGACTATTGTAAATCACTGAAGCTGCAGCAAGTAGAATTGTAGGACAGGGTGACCAGAATGGGTGAGGGCTAAGGAGAGTAGAAATCAGGGGGCATAATGGACGAAAGAAATGGATAGGGAATCAGGCCAGGAAAGAGCAGGGTGTGCGGTACTGAATCGGGTAGGAGTTGAATAAGGGTAATTCCTTCAGCAGCTTCGCAGAGGGAATGTGACAGAGGAAGCCACAAGGGGAGCCTTTCCCAATTCCGGTTTGTGTGTTCATAGAGAGGATCTGATGTGGAGCCACGACTATGGAGGTAGCTCTTCTTTGGCTGATCAACGACAGGCACAACAGAGTCAAAGAAGGCTACAGAGCAGGACTAAACAGAGTCCTGCAGAAGGCCAGGCACAGAGAGAGTACAGGCAGAGACCTGCTGGAAGGTCACACACTGCCTAGACTCTCACGGCAAAGAAGAGACAAACATGAAAATCAGTCCCAAACTATGGTGGCTTTCTGGTCTCAAGGCAAGCAGTGGAAAGAATGGAGAAAATGCGTGCATGATATGTGAAACAATCTTTATTCTTCCTCCATTTCCCCACAACTAAACCCTTCGCCTTATCTCCCCCGCTTCTTCCTTCTTCCCACATGTCCTATTCCTCGTGGAAAAGTCCGGATGGCTGTCTGCCAAGTTCTGTATTTTCTTTAACCCTTACATGAATGACACACTACCTTTCCCCGGTTGACTGACGTTTTACTTATCTTATTTCCTTGATAAGGCCTACAGGTGTGTCTATTGTTCTCGAGGGGCGAGATCAGGAGGATGCAGCTTCACACCTGACCTCTTCTATATCCCCCCACTCTCACATTCACTTCCTCTTAAATGTCCTTCTCTGGCATTCTTTCGTCCTTTAGCTTTATGAAATTGGAGACATTTCTTGTGAGAGCACAATCAGGAGTGCCGGCCATGATCGCAGAACCGCTAATGAGCATTATGGTTAGATGTGAGATGTCATAGCGTCAGACTTCCTCATCAGATGAAGACAAACCAATACTTTAGCATCCACATGGAGACGTGAGTCTATTGCGTTCCTTCAGCAATCTTCCGTCTGCATTTTGAGTTTAAGGTCTCTTTCTTGCACTTGTTTGTGACCTTTAGCGTGACGAGCAGATGTACACTGGAGTCCCATGCATGGCTTTACTCCAAGCATCAGTTCTGCAGAGAAAGTCCCCAGTAATGCTATGAGGTTATGACCGATAGTTCAGATGCACAAAGTCCTTTGGTACACAACACTTTGTTTACAGACATGGTACTGGCTTCGCTGTGTTGAACCACCATCTTTCAACTGTCCATTAATCACTCTACAGTGCCATTAGGCTGGGGCAGACACAATTGTGTTTTTCCTATTGAAACCCCCAAGTACTTTGAATTTGAATTTGAAGAATTTATATCGCGCACACAATAAACTGAATCGAGTCCTGGCACAGATGATACCATGTGATGGAAAGAAGAATCAGCATAATGATTAATGATGCCACTGAAATTCAACAGGGAACCATATCAGCCATATCTATTTGAACAGATAGGTCTTTAAACCTGCTCTAAAGCTTGATAAAGAATTTGATAAAATTTGGTGGGAGGCTGTTCCACAGTCTTGGTCCAGCCACTGAGAAGCTGTGATCTCCTCTTGAGACACAGTTAGTTCTGTGAATGATAAGGAGTTTATAATCTTTATAATCTTTGCAAACTCATATCCATTTGGTGGTGGCCCATTTTCTGTCTCTCCAAGCTGAGAACCTCTCATCAGACCCTGACATCAAGGCCACTACATGAACCTCTGGGAACTAGGAGTATTCATCCATACGCACTATCAGGTAGCTGTTGTCCTTCAGCGGTCCAAAGAAGCCTTCAACTACATTGATCCATACATTTTACAGCAGAGTGACTTGCTCAATGGCTATGTGGTGTTATGTTTCCTGGAGCATTGGCACTCACTTTCTACTTTTGTCACCATTGCATCCAGTGACAGGAACCACACAGAGTGTCTAATGCTCCGCTTAGCGGCCACAAACCATCTATGACCTACATGTGCAGTTTCGACGATCATTCTCAGTAGGCTCTTTGGTAGCATTATCCGAGAGCACCTCACCATGAATCCTCCTGGTATGTTGGACAGTACCTTCTGCACATGCTTGAAGGCAGTCAGATCTGCTTTGATAATGTTTCTGGGAATTGAGCTGGCAATAGACACTAGTCTCCATCTGTGATGCATGATTAGCTCCTACACTCGCCACAGGATAGGGCCAGCTCCAGTGTGATCTACTATGTGCTGCTCTGAGACAGAGCGATGTGTGTGAAGATGAAGTCAGTCGGATTGATGTCTTTACCTGGTGTGTGTATAATATGAATATTAAATCCCTGGAAGCCTCAAACCCCATCTTTCAATCCTTGGAGGCATCTAGCATGTTGGCTTTCCATAGACAGTCAATAACACTTGCTGATCAGTGATAATTGTGAATGATTTTCCAACGGGAAACATGTGGATATGGTTCCAAGTGCATATCAATTCAAGTACCTCCTTCTCAGGTTGTGAGTAAGCTCTTTCCCTGTCATATAAAGTACTGAATGAGCAAGCTACTACATACCATGGGGTTTGTGTTGGGCCATTATGGCACCTAGACCAACTGGGCCTGCATCGACTGTTATTTCTGTACACAGAAGAATTAAGGTAGAATATGTGCTCCACTGAAGAGAATACTAGAAATGAAAGGATATCACTCCCATATGATGGAGAAGGAGAATTTGTTAAGGCTCTCACTTTTTCTGGGTCCGGGTTGCATCCCCTTGTGAGAGAAGATGTGACCAATCATTTTCAATTCAGGTTTATTAAACTCACATTTTTGTTTATTCAGTGTCAGGCCAGCCTCTTCCAGAGTGAGGCATACCCTCACCAGAGCTTCATCATCAAGTTCAGAAATGTCCCCAAATACTGGAATATCATCACTATGATTGCAGCAATTGGGTTTGTGTCGGATGACCTTGCTAAGACTTTCTTGGAAAATGTCAACCTCAGAGGAAATACTAAAGCCGAGGCATTTATAGCCATATAGGCCTAGATGCGAACAGCTTCCATGTGAGAAATCGACAGAGCTAACCCGAAAGCTGGTTTGATCAAATCATACTTGAGAAGTGTTTCTACTTCTTTCTTTACAATGGTGATGTTGAGCAACTGGTTTAATAGACACATCAATGTGTCACATGAGCGTGACCTGAGTCTCTCATTGTTTCCCAACTCCTAAGAATAAAGTCGGATGTTACTCTATTATGTGGTCTTTGTGCATCCTTAATAATGTCACAGCAGGTATCACCATTGCTTGTGTTGTAGGACAATGGAGTAAGCTTCATGAATTTTCCATGGTCTGTTACAGTTCCCTTGGCAGCCCATAGAATGACACACAGTTCTGAGTGCAACAAAAGAGGCTTAGAAGTCATCATTTCAAATTCTGAGATCACATGATATTTGGCATAGCACCAGTGTCAATTACAAATCGTGCAAGATGATTCCCTACCATTATTTGTCTTTCTTCCTCGTGCTCTGAGGTAAATGTAGTTTTCTTCAGTTGATGTTTTTGACTCTGACATCAGCAAAGATTGGTGTTTGATCATTATGTTATGTATGAGGCGTTTGACATTCTCTGTAGTTCTTTTTTGGCTTGATACAAGTACCGAGTTAAATACCTTTGCAAAATGATTGTCTTCATCGCAATTGCTGCATCTCTATCCAATGGCTGGATAGCCACCTTCAAGAGGGAATGCTTAAATGCATCTATAAGATATTCTCTCAGTCTTTGGCCTTTTTATGAGCAAAGCATTTCATGTTCCTCTGTTTTTTGTTGGCCATCTGGATTATTGATTCCATCTTGTTATCCTTTACCAGCTACATCTGGGAGGATTGTGCACCTGCTTCTGTTCTAGTGAGTATTGTGGCTAGAGGCAGTGGTTCCTTTAGTATTTTTTTCTGAATGAGGAATATGAGCATTCTTCTGACATTTTAATAGGTTTCGTCACTTAGTTAGCTCATTGTAGGTTGTTGAGTATTAACGTTTGGACCAGAATACCTCCTGAGGGAGTGGCGTATATATTGACCAGTTCAGTTCCAGGTCTTGCCATGGGCTTTCAACCCAAAGCCACCTCCCCATCTTTGGCTGCTGACACCATGACCTTTCCTGAAAGTCTCAGTGAGCAAGCCACGTGAATAGGCATGCAGAGAAGCTGCATGATTCACAGTGTGTTCTATTTTTTGCAGTTGATGTATTATAAAACGATGCAACTTGTAAAAGTGACTTACTCTTCAAATAAAGACGATCAAAAGCAGTGAATTATATATGACAGAACACCTGACAGCAGAGGGTTGGAAAAAGTGGGGCATGGCCCTTGGAAAGGATGGAACTCCCCGCCTGCATCAGAATCCATGGAGGTAAGGGGATGTGCAGACAGGTACGGATAGGATGCTTACAGGGCAAAATAGGTTTCACTTTTAGGCTAGGTCGGAGGGCCTTATTCCTTTTTTCTTGTTTTGGTTTGAATATGTAATTAAATATAAAGTGGTGTCGTATAGATCCTTTCTGCCCTTTTTATTTATATTTAATTTATTTTATTTATTTATTTCTAACATGCCGTAGCCCGTAGGCATCAGGGCTCGGAGAGCTTTGGTGGCCTCTGTGCATGTGAGCATGTAAGAAAAGGGTATTGGGGTTGTTAGTGGGATAGAGAGAGAAGAGAGAGAGAGAAAGAGAGAGAGAGAGAGAGAGAGAGAGAGAGAGAGAGAGAGAGAGAGAGAGAGAGAGAGAGAGAGAGAGAGAGAGAGAGAGAGAGAGAGAGAGAGAGAGAGAGAGAGATATGCAAAATGTGTCATGTTGGTGGATTCTGACCGGAAGACCTGGAATCCTGAGTGCTGCCCTGGTTCTATGATTTTGGCAATGACACTCCAGTATGTGTAAATCTGTAAGGGAGAGCCCAAGATCTGATAGGTCAGACCAGCGCTGTTGGTCTGCTTTATTCACTGATGCATGGTGGTGGTAAATCTAAAGCAGAGTTGTTCAACTCCAGACCTACGTGGCTGGAATCCTGATGGGTTTTCAGGATATCCCTCATTAATATTCATGAGAAAAAATGTGTATACATTTGGAATCATTGTATGTACCTTTATGTCATTCATATTAATGAGGGGTTTCCTAAAAATCCAACATGTTTCCGGCCCTTGAGGCCTGGAGTTGGACAACCCTGGTCTAAAGAGTTAAGCTTCGTCACATCTCTTTTAATGCTAATGTGGTAGCTGATATGCATGAGGTGTTAAGTGTAAGGTACAAGAAGATTTTAGTGTGAGCTGGTTGGCCAGGGAGGACCGGGAATGAAGAGAGAAGGGGAACGTGTAGTAGGGAGAATTAATGCATTTGGGGCCTCTGAGTGCAAGATAATTGGGCACATCCAGGGTCTTGGCTTGCGTGGTTTGTGATAGTATTGCATTGATTAAATTTAGGTTGTGAGCAGCCCGAACCAAATATCCATTGCGGATGAGTTGCATGTAGATTCATAGTATGTCTTACCCAAAAAAGTAATTTCTCACATTTGAATACATCAGTGACCTTTGTGGACGCTTACAGTATATTAGTACAATTTACTTTCCTAGGGGTGAGATTGTTGTGGGTTGGTGTTTTCTGATTGAGATTTTGGCGCTAGAAGCGTGCTGGTTTTAGTTACATAATTAGGTATTTATCAGGCGGTCTGCTAGGAGGTGTTTGGGCAGAGGATTCCAAAGTTTGGTTGAAAGGATGGAGAAGGAAGGTCTTCTGAGTCATTTCTGGTTGTTGTTTAGTAGTGTCACTAAGGCATTATTGCTGGATCGAAGTGCTCTAGATGGTTGGTAATGGATCAATTTCCTTGTGATGGATGCAATACCACTGCAATGGGAGGGCCCTGATCATTGCACAGAGTGTTGAAGTGAATCCTCTCCTAGTAAGGACTAGCGAGGTCTGACTCAACGTGTCAATAAGCACCAGATATATGGAGCCAATTCTGAAAGGATTTACCAAAATTAACTCTGAAGAACTATTGAAGAGAGGCTAGTCAACTGAAGAGGACGTACGCAGTAGTAATTCTGATTTACTACTGTTGTATGCATCTCTTTCCAGGTGTAAGTTTGAGTTACTTATGGTAACCACTTTATAAATCTAATAATCTCTTTCCATGAGTAAGTCAAGAAAAGCCAGAGTCAATACCAATAACGACTTTGTGACCAGCCCCATTATTAGGTTTGTTCCACGAGATGACAGTGCTGCCAAAGTTACACAATGGGGAGGTTTTTTCGACCATGGTGTTATCATATCATACTTATGAGGTAAGTACTGAAGGGCCAATTCAGAAAGCCTCTTACAGGAGTAAGTGCTATTTACTCCTGGAAGAACTATCAACTTACTCATGATTAAGTTACTCTTATTTCACAAAAAGATTTGCGACTGATAAAGAGAAAGATTTATGACTTGTCTTTCTCTGTACATTTTGGAGTAAATTATTCACAATCACGGAACTTACTCTTGTTTAACTTAGTTGAAGTCCATCAACATTGGGTGTTCCTCTGGAATGTGTTTTGGAGCTCCATGTGTGTCAAGGGGGTGACTGATTGAGGAAGAGGAACACACCCAGAAAGGTGTAACTTTTTTTTGTAATGTGTTTTTTAAAGTTCATTATTGTCTGGACTAGGTGTAACGAAGACACATTATTTTTTATAAGTAAGTTACATCTGACTTTTTTTGAATACCATATCCTAGTGATCACTACGTCCAGCTATAGGTGTGACTTAAGCATGGCCTATCTTACGGCAAAAACAGACTTCTTTATGAATCACCTCTCTCCCTGACTGTTCAACCAATACCTAGCACTTCTTGCCCACCGCATTCCTGCTCTCTGCCCCAATTTTCAGTGCTATGCGGATGACACTCAGCACATTTTTAGGCTCCCTTCCACCACCTCTTCTCCTTCTCTCATCTCTGACTGTCTGTCCGCTATCCAGGAGTGGTGTGCCGCCAATGATCTCTGCCTTAATGCCAGTACGACTGAGATTCTCCTCATCGGCACACCTGCTCCCTCCTTTCCTGTCACTCTCTGGCCGGCTTCTCCTGGCCCTTTTCTTTTGCCACCAGTGTGGCTAAAAACCTTGGGGTCATCTTCGACTCTACTCTCTCCTTCTCTCTTCACATCTCTGACTTCTCTAAGAAGTCACACTACCAGCTGCACCTTCTCAGAGGTATTCTTCTTTTCCACTCCTTCCCCCAGAAGCTCCCTCTCTCCAGAGATATGGTTCTCTCTAAGCTGGATAACTGCAACAGCCTCTTTCTAAATCTGCCTGCTTCTACTCTACTCTTCCAACCACTGCAACTCAACCAGAACAGGTCTGCAAGACTTGTCCTTGGCTTCAAGCCCAGGGATCGTATCTCTCCAGGACTGAAATATCTGCACTGGCTACCAGTGACTGCGAGGATTACGTTCAAAACCCTCTGCATTGTCCACAAGGCCTTCTGGGGTCTTGGGCCTCAATATCTCCAATTGTCTCTTCCTAAATATCTTCCTTCTTGAGCTCTTCGCTCATCCACCTCCACCTCCCTCAGGGTCAGTCGCTTCTCCAAGCAACGAGTTGGTGGTAGATCTCTTTCTTGGGCTGGGCCCTCCCTCTGGAACAGCCTCCCTGCCTCCCTAAAACTTGAGGAGAACCATCTCTGGTTCCGGGAGCACCTCAAGACCTTCCTCTTTGCTTCTGCTTTCTCTCCTCCTCTCCCCTGCCAAACTCCTGACTATAACTGCACTGGTCACCTGGCTAACCTCTTATCTCAGGCCGCGGTCCCCTCCTCTGCCAGCTGCACACCTGCACTGCTTCCCGGGCAACCCCTGCACTTGGGGGCTATTTCTGTAGCACTACAGTCCCCCCAGCTCTTGGCACTTCATGACTGCACTTACCCCTGCACTTGCCACTAGCTGGCTGCACTTTTAGCTATTGTTTTTATTTATTTTATTTATTTTTTACTGTTGAGCCAATGTATTGCACTGCCCCTCCACCTTCCCCTGCACTTTCCCTCCCCCGCTCCCCTACACTTAAGCAATCTCAATGTCACCTGCCCTAGTAAGATCGTTGTCTTTGTCTTCCCTCTGTTCCCCCTCCCTTGCCTCATCGCATTTTGAAACACTTGTCTATAGGCACGTTATAAATGCCATATCATATCTTATCAGCCCCTATACATAAAAAAATGCTGCAGCCGATACTCAAAGCAATTTCCAGTAGTATGTTATATTTACTCCTTTAAGGCAGCACATTGTTTATGAGCATGTTTTTTTTTACATTGGATTACTACAATAACAAAAAAAGGGGGTGTACCCTGTGGTATGTTAGAGGGTGCATCAAGCAGGTGTCTTAATAGGGAATAAGTACATGCCCACAAAAGGGTAACTTTAATTGCTTTCACAAATCTTCAAAGGTGTCTGAAATGTCCAGGAATAAGGGTGATAATTTGGTGTGGGACATATATATATATACAGTAGTGGCTGTGTAGTTATGGTTAAGTTGCTAATCCCGTAGGAAGAGCACTTTTTGGGTGGCTTATAACTTCACTCCTCCTGGACGAATCCACACCAAACTTTGCAATAAAAAGTATATGGCCCACTCTGAATTTGTTTGCAAAGTTTGGTGAGGTTTGGTCCAGGTGGGGGAAACTTATAGGGGGGTCCCAAATGTTTTTTTTCCCCATAGACTGAATGGGGAAAAACTTTGCTCACGCCTAGAGCCCAAACCGCTGGACGGATTTTCACCAAATTTGCGGCAGGAGCAGTGGCTTGGTCCCAAAAGCGTGCTTTTGTAAATTTGGTGAAAATCCGTCCAGTAGTTTCTTTTTTAAATGACTAAAAAGTAGGTCACAAAAAATTAGTGATATCTATGTCCACTCCGCAGACACACTTCCCTGTTCTCTCCGCGGACAGGACACCGATTGTGTAATCTGCTTGCGTCATATCCGCGGACATGTGACGTGTTTGCTGATTGGCTGGGATGAAGCGTGAGGTGTGTCGGATTGTTTCGATGCGCCCGCCATCTTGGATCCGTGTTTGGTGTCCGCGGACATCGCGGTAAAAGCAAATTGAAAAACACAACATTGCGCGGTAAAAACAAATTAAAAAACACAACATTGCACTTGTTAAACTTATCAAATAATCTTTGGGGAGGTGAAGGGTGATGAGGATGGGATGGGATATGGCTGCAAGAAGCAAAAAACGTTTTTTTTTGGGTGAAAGCCATACGGTAGATTTGGCGTTGTTCCACAATATGTTCCTAAAGTACAGGCCAAAGAGATTGCGTTTTGGCATTCAAGGGATGGAGATGTATAATCATGGAATTGTGGACTTGTAAACTTAGATTGTTGCTTCTGCAGTCTGCAACCCCAACCTTACCTTGTGCTATTACAGAGTAATACTACATTCCGAATGCCCGTTCCTCTATACTGTTTATATTGGTTGCCCATGGACAGACAAGTCAACGCAATAGCCTCCTCAGCTGCATATCACGCTAAACTAATCAACGCAGTTAGGACCTTTCTCTCCAAAGAGAACTGCTCAAACATAGCTAGAGCCATCACTGGCTCCAGGCTAGACTACTGCAATGTACTCTTTCTAGGAACTTCCAATAAAAACCCAGAGAGGCTACAAGTCATACAGAATAGTGCTCTCTGTGCAGCCCAAGGCATTGCTAAAAGAGAACACATCTCAGAGGCTAGATAACTAGGTCACTGGCTCCCAATAAAGGAAAGAATCGTCTTCAAAGCTCTGACACTGACCCACAAGTGCACTCACCTCACTGCTCCTGTTTACCTCTCACAAAGGACCCACCCCATCTCCTCTACAAGGCCAACCAGATCACCCTATACCAACATGCTCTATGTGCCACTAGTAAAAAGAGCCAGAGCGGGTGGTTCCAGCTTCCCATATCTTGCACCGACTCACTGGAATGCCCTACCTCCCACAATCCAAGGTGAGGCCTCCCTCATCGCTTTCCGTAAAGCTATGAAAACCATCCTCTTCACATAAGGTCCCTCGTATCAGCATGAATACTATACATATGACCCACTGCATAAGCTGTAATGTAATGACCAATTGCATAAATTGTAAGTATAGAATTATGTCTGTAGTATTTATAATGTACCAACGACTGCTACCATTCCTGTACCTCTGTAACTAAGCTGTTACAAGTAACAGCGCCTCAATGCCCCTGGGCTGTTTGCGTGCTATATAAATATAAATAAATAACATTTATTAATATTAAATAGAAGCAATTTCAGGTTATTTTACACTCTTAATTAAAACTCTTGATGTTTATAAATTGATGTGCTGTTGCTACACCCAGAGCGTGGCAAATAAAGGGCTAATGATGTCTGTGTTAAAATGTAATTTAAATAATAATGGAGTCAGACTGGTGCCCCCTAGAGCCTGGAACCTCAGGCAGCCAGCTGCAGTGCCTGATGGGCGTGGATCAGAATAACGGTTCTCATGGATGCGTAGAGGCAAGTTGTTGCAAACTAAGAATGTATGTTGTTTCTGAATGAAGTGACCAGCTTTGAATTTTTGCTTGCGAGCTAAGGAAGCCCACGCATCGGATACACAGTATAAGGTTCAATTGTTTTTTTACCTTGAGAGAAAGGGAGCATTCCGAAAGGAATTGAATGAAAGGAGGTTTGTAATAATGCAAGATATGATAAGGTTATCCATTCCAAAACTGGGCTGAGGAACATGTAAATTCAGTTTATGAAGAATCGTTGGTGCGAACGCAGTGTGCATTACGGTCTGAGTTACGCCAAGAGAATGGAAATGGTGAATATAATGTAAGTTTGATTTTCGACGATTGTATACCGGAACAAGAATGAACTTATTATTATCTAACCATTATTTCTGGGTTACATTCTATTCATTTGTTCGGTGTGGCATATTGCAATGAAACTCAAGTACAACCTTTGTGTGTAGTGGTCTTTCTAATGTGCATATGGGGAGTCCAGCATCAAGGTGTATGTGGACCACCAATCAGTTCCCCCAGGTTCAATGCCAATATTTCATTAAATGTCATGTATGACCATCTCAAATTCTGTACCACTTTCCACGTTGTTTTCTCTCTGTTGAGATTGTTTCATGTCTGTGCTATTCATTAGTTTAAACTCTATGCCGAATAAATAAGTCAATAGATACATTGTTACAAAGATCGGGTAGTGAGACACATTTCTGTTATGTTTTCGAAACAGGTACATCCTGCCATTTTGTGATTGTCATTGATTCCAATGCCAACTTTAACCGGCAGCTGCACATAGTTGTGAACAACTGGATCACAGTGATGCTTTTTTGGGACGATCGCCAAGGGCCCATATGCCCTTACGCTGTAGTAGCGATTAGGAGCAACATAACATGCTTTACTGTGGTCTAGCCCCAAGTTGATGCAGAAGCACTGGAAGTCATTGTGCGACCCAAGCGCTTCTTTTACCAAAAACGAACACCTTGTGTATGCAAAAAGAACAACGCGTGCCTCACGATAAACATTTTGGATCGCGAGCGAAGAAACAAATTTGCAATTTGATTGAATATGGCAATAGTCGGATGTTCTCGGAGCATTTATTGTGAAATAAAAGTACTTTACAAATTGTACAGTGTTGTCGTTTTCTTTTAAAGTACGGTTTAATATTCCGAATTGTCACGTGCTGTGTTGTGAGTCGATGTGTGTTGATTTTCGGGTTCTGCGTCACTTCACGTAGGTGATTATGGGCGTGTTTGGCTATGCTGATGAGGAACGTCACAGAGAAAGGTGGAGAATATCACTAGGTTTGGTGATGTGAGGCTCAGGGGTGGGGCATATGATTTAGTGACGTCAGGGCAGTTTACCTTAGGCCGATGAAGCAATGGATAAGATTAGCACAAGATGGACACGCCCTGCTGCCAGATTTCGCATGTTTACAAAAGAGGAAAACTAAAGTAAGGTTCATTGGAAATGTTTGTGCGATGGATCAACGTATGTATAAAAATACATGCCCGAACCCTCGGGACAATAATATTTTAGGAGCATTGCACTTGTGAAAGTTATCAAATAATCTCTGGGGAGGTGAGGGGTGATGAGGATGGGATGGGATATTTCTGACCTGATTTCGAATGAGTTTACAAAGTTTGGTGGGATTTTGTCATGAGGGGGGAACATTACAGGGGGTGACCCAAAATAAAGTAATGGCTTATAAATGAGGTGCCATTTGACGAATCTACACTTAATTTGGTAAACTGATAATAGATCTAGATATAAATGTTTTTGCGAAGTTTGGTGGGATTTTGTCAAGAGGGAGCAAAATTAGAGGGGGGGTCTCAAAATATTGTAAAGGCTTATAAATGTGGTGACATTTGACAAATCTACACAAAGGTTTGCAAAAAGATTATAAATCTAGATATAAATGTTTTCGTAAAGCTGAATGGATTTTGTGAAACGGTGGCTAGGTTATATGACGATTTTATGTGCATTCATTTGACACTGTTGAAAAAATAAAACGTGGGTGGATTTCCAGCAAACTTGCGTAAGGCGCATTGGCAAGGATCTACAAGCATGGTTTTGTAAATGTGCCAGTGTTTTATTATTTGATAAGTGTCATAATGTAGTTACAAAAAGTAGTGGTATACCTTTAGTGACTGAGGGCTAGCCTGTGGCCATGGGCAGTGGCCAGATTGTCCTGTTCATGGAATAAGGTCATGATACGGACAATCTGGCTACTGGCCATGACCACAAGAGACAAAATATAGGATTAAAGTGGCCATGTCCACTTGGGACTGGCTTTGTGGTGAAGTATTCGATCTGAAAGGGAAGAAAAATGTGTTTGTGGTAATATGGTCATATGGTTCTCTTTTTGCCTTCTGCAAGCTGCCATGGAAAGTGAAGAGGGCCTTGTATGGAACCCTTGCCTTCTCTTTCTATGGTGGCCATGTTGGAAAATGATTTTCCTTCCTACACCGGGACGCTACAGGCGTCCCGGTGTAGGAAGCAAAATCCTCTTTTTTAGCACCCCAGGTTCCTGTTTTGGGAACTTAGGTTGCTAATGGCCTTCATCCCCAATTTCAGGGGCTGGAATGGGGGATAATGGTCCAGAGACCTCGTTATCCATCCTTGCTTCGCTTGGGCTGATCACTTGGGCTGCCGGGCCGGGATCCACCGTTCCAGTCCTTGGACCGGAGGATGAACGCCACAATATTCCTATTAGCATAACACAAAATGCAAATGGAAATGTTGGAAAATCTTATTGAGTCTATGTACTTTACTGAGAAATATAAAGTAGATGGAGTCTATACGTTTTGTTTTAGTTCTTTTTTTAACTGTGAAAGGTGGTTCCTAAAGGAACATTTATTTTGTTTTTGGATGCATTTTTTTTGGCAGGAGAGCTTGGAACGAAAGGTGGGGAGGGACATGAGGGAAGAGACACCAAACACTAATATGGAGGGGCAGGTTGACAGGGTAAAATGTTGCATGTGTGTTATTAGTAAGGTAGGTGGCAGTGTTTCTCATGCTCCTTGATTACAGCAGTGGTGGTGTCTCTTGGGGAGGAGGGATGGCATTAGCTGATTCTATTTTAAGATAATTAGCAGTTTTGCTAAAAGTATGTACTGTGTACTGGATTGTTAATGGATGAGTAGGAATAGGTATTGGAGCTGTGCAAGGGAAATTTTGAAGTTGAAAGTTCCTAGATCAGTAGAAAATGCAGTTCTGAACTGCCCGTGAAACACAGATCTTATTGTGAAGTGTGTACGGGTTCTCGGACACGTCACCATGCTGCGCGCCGGCATATGGTCATGTGGCACTCTCCGGAAGGTCTGCAATGAAGTCAGATGTTTGTAGACATTATGGTTAAGTCGTACTAATAAAAACCTATGAAATTCAATGTAAAAATGTTGTTAAAGGGACGTAATGGTTCCAAGTAAAACCGAAAAACCCCTGAAATTCGCCAGTTATGGTAAGCTAAGCAACCTTAACTTGTGCCACCACTGTGCACTGCTAAGACTAACACCCAGGACATCAAAGATGACATCACAAATGTCATTGATGACATCACTGATAACATCACATGTCTGACTCGCTGTTTTTTTCTTTAGTGATATATCTTAGACAGTAATAATTAGGAACAAAAAAATCAACCAAGTACTACATTTGTAGACTTATACTTTAAATATGATCTTACAATAATTCACTTATGGTCCACTCAAAACATATAAAACATATACGTAGGAAAAATACACAATCAGTAAGGTTATCAACACTTTCTTATTGTTTGGCTGTTTTTTTATCACTGTACTTTCTCTGGATGTGCTCATATTTGTATTTGCATTAGTTTCTTTAGGATGCAGTCACATCATGTGATATTTGTACATAGGGAAGTAGTAGGTTTGAAGCAGAGCAACCCTTTCTGTGCATAAAGATAATCAGTTAGGTTGTGAACACTTTCTGCTTCTACTGCTCCTTTTTTGCATACTTCACTTTTTCTATGTATACTCATATGTGTATGTGTTGTTGTGTCTTTGTGTTTTGTATGTAATAATGAAATTACGTAGTAAGTGGTTTTATTCGCTACTTATTACATGTTGCACAGTACACAAAACTCTATTAAGAAAGCATTTATAATTTCACTATTCAACATGGTAAGATTATGAATAATCCACCTCCATGATGTATGCTGCACACAATGCATATATTTATACTCGAGTAGCTTAGTATACTGTAAAGAACTTTATAACAGCATGCTATTTATATCAATGCATTACCTAATGCACTACATAGCTCAAGATATCTATTCCAATTATCCTTCACACTTTTTCTGTCAACATTATAATAAAAATCCCTTGTACAGAGTTTCCATGAAAAGTAAATGCACATGTGATGTTATCAGTGATGTCATCAATGACATTTGTGATGTCATCTTTGATGTCCTGGGTGTTAGTCTTAGCAGTGCACGGTGGTGGTGCAAGTTATGGTTGCTTAGCTTTCAGGCAAATTTCAGGGGGTTTTCAGTTTTACTTGGAACCATAACGTTCCTTTAACAAAGTTTTTTTACTGAATTTCACAGGTTTTTAGTAGAGCAACTTAACCATAACGTCCCTTTATCAAAGTTTTTTTTTACTGAATATATATATATATATACATATATATATATATATATATATATATATATATACACGCATACATTACCCAGCCTGCGATAGCAGCCGTGCAGTTATAGTTAAGTTGCTGAACTCACAGGAAGACTACTTTTTGGGCGGCTTATAACTTCGCTCCCCCTGGACGAATCCTTCAAACTTTGCAAAAAAAAGTATATGGCCCGCTCTGAATTTCTTTGGCAAGTTTGGTGAGGTTTCGTCAAGGGGGCAAAGTTATATGGGGGGTCCCACATTTTTCTTTCCATAGACATAATGGAAACAAATTTTGCTCATGGCTACAGCTCAAACCGCTGGAGGGATTTTCACCAGATTTGCACCAGGAGCAGCGGATTTGTCCGGAAAAAAAGTGCTTTTGTAAATGTGTTGTAACTCTATCCAGTAGTTTTTTTAAAAAAATGACTAAAAAGTAGGTCCAAAAAAAATGTGTGATATCTGGCTCCGCTTCGTGGACCCATTTCCCTGTTCGGTCCATCGGACGTGCCCACTGATTGGATGGTGAAAAGTTTGAAATGTGTCCGATTTTTGGAAACCCCTGCCTTGTTGGATTTGCGGACATCTGCCGGTGTCCGCCACCACCACGGTAGAAACATATAAAAAACATAACATTGCACTTGTCCAACTTATGAAATGATCCCTGGGGAGGTGGGGGGTGATGAGGATAGGATGGAGTATGGCCGTAAGAAGCCAAACAATTGGTGTTTTTCACCACCAAAGTCTGCGAACAGTCCAGATGTTTGGGGGCAGTCCTGTGATGTTTGCGAACACTTCAGATAGTCGGGGACATCTATGCCTATTTCTGCATTAGAGGGTTGTGAAAAGCAGTTCTTGAATGGCTTATAACTTTGGCAACACTCAATGACCTGCATGAAATTTGGGATTTTATTCTAGAATTGATTCTGAATGGTTTTGGAAAGTGTGGAGCTGTTTTGTCAATAGCAAACACATTTAGAGGGGGTTCCCAAAATACTGTAAAGGCTTATAAATGTGGTGCCGTTGTTAAAGGGACGTTATGGTTACAGGTAAAACTGAAAAACCTCAGAAATTCGTCAGTTATGGTAAGCTAAGCAACCAAAACCTGTGCCACCACCATGCACTGCTAAGTCTAACACCCAGGACATCAAAGATGTTGCCTGCTCCAAAGGCAATAAAGACTCTCTGTCCACAACAAGAAGAGAGTCCACATTCAAGCCCGTATCTCTGCGGCATCTAACAACTCGGTTGAACTCTTTAAAATCTGCAAGGAGCTGGCCAACCCTGCTGCAGTCTCCACCCCACTCTCACCTCCCAGGCTCTTTGCAATGCCCTTGCCGCTCACTTTATCTCTAAAACCCAGGACATCTTGTCCACCCTCTCCTCCATTTCCCCTCCTCTCCCCACTCTGTCTTTGCTTGCTGTCCCTCCTCCAGCTACCCCCCCACCCTCTTTCTCCTCCTTTCCTTTTTTCTCCCCTGATGAGGTCGCTAGATAAGTCTGATCTATGAAAGCCTCATCAAAACAATTCCATCCCTGCTCCTCTAAAACCATTAAGGACCACATTGATACCGTTCCTCTGGCCCTTGCTGATTTCTGTAACCTCTCCTTTGCCTCTGGATCTTTCCCCTCTGCCCTGAAGCACTCCATTGTGCATCCTCTGCTCAAGAAACCCATAGCCGATCCTTCTTGTCCGGCTATCGCCCAATTTCCATTACTCCCTTTTAGGGTAAACTCCTGGAAAAGCTAGCCATCTCTCAGCTAAACCTTCATTCCAATTCTGTTGGCTCTCTCCATGACCACCAATTTGGCTTCAGAGCTGCCATTCCCTCTGTTCTTATCCTACTTGATCTCTCTTCTGCCTTAGACACGGTCAAACACACCACCCTGTTCAACTGTCTCTTTGACAACCTGGGTATCACTGATCAGACTCTGGCCTGGCTGACCTCTTTCCTCTCTGATCGACCCTCTCAGGTACAACTTTCAACCAATACCTGGCATCCCTCGCCTACTGCATTTCCATTTTCTGCCCAAACTTCCAGTGCTATGCTTATGACACTCAACTCATTTTCAGGCTGCCCTCGGCCACCTCCTCTCCCTCCCTCATTTCTGATTGCCTAAATGCTATTCAAAATTGGTGCACTGCCAACGATCTTTGTCTAAATGCCAACAAGACTGAGATCCTCCTTATCCGTACACCTTCACCATCCTTTCCCCTTCCTCTCGGGCCGGCCTCCCTTGGCCCTCCTCCTACCCCCACCTGCGAGGCCAAGAACCTCAGGGTCATCTTTGACTCCACACTTTCCTTCTCTGCACACATCTCTGACATCTCTAAAAAGTCAAACTTCTTACTCCACCTCCTCAGAGGTATTCTGCCTTTCCTCTCCTTCCCCCAGAAGCTCACTGTCTCTCAAGCTCTGGTTCTCTCCAGTTTGGACTACTGTAACAGCCTCTTTCTAAATCTACCTGCCTCCACTTTCCGCCCTCTGTAACTAATCCAGAACAGGACTGCAAGACTTGTCCTTGGCCTGAAGCCCAGAGATCGTATCTCTCCAGCTCTGAAATCACTTAATTAGCTCCCAGTGGATGCAAGGATTAAATTTAAAACCCTCTGTATTGTCCACAAGGCTTTCTGGGGCCTGGGTCCAAAATACCTTCAACTATCCCTCCGCAATCCCTCCCCTCTCAAGCCCTTGGCTCCTCTACCTCTAACTCCCTCAGGGTCAGTCGTTTTTCAAAGAATCGAGCTGGGGGCAGATCTCTGCCTTTGGCTGGGGCCTCCCTTTGGAACAGCCTACCAGCCACCTTGAAACTTGAGGAGAACCATCTCTGTTTCCGGAAGCATCTCAAGACCTTGCTCTTCGCTTCTGCCTTTACCCCTCCCCGGCTGACCTGTTTTTCTCTCTTGGCACTGTGCACCTGGACACCCTCTGTCCTTTGGGCCCAGTTACCTGCTCACCCTCCCTACCCCCTGCACTGTCTCTGGGCCTCTCTTTGCACTGGGTTCTGTATCTGTACCCATACAGTCCTCCACTCTTCCTCTGCACTTATGAGATATACCCTATCTGACTAATCTTGCACTTGCTACTTGCTGGCTGCACTACCACTTTTTCATTGCCTGTATTCATTCATTTATTTAACTTATTCTTTTCTCTCCTCTGTTCTCCACTTTCCACTTCTCCCACTTCCACGCACTTCCCCATTTTCCCTTCTCCATACACTTGCGTGTTCTTAATGTCACTGGGCCTAGTAAGATCGCTGTTTTTATTTTTTGTTCTCCCTTGTTCCCCTCCCTTTTCTTGGTCGCGCTCTGAAACACTTGTGTACGAGCGCGATATAAATGAAATATCATATATCATATATCACCCACCTCTGCCACAGGACGAAATAATTTTCTGTTGTCCTCTCATTGTATTTCGTGATTTGTGAATAATATACAAAAACTTGTTGCACTGCAATCGCCACTCAGATTCATGTTTACAACTTATAGGGGGTCATTTCGACCCGGGCGCAAAGGGATACCGGGCACCGGTAATGACACTGGTGCCAGTAATCCCTTTGTGCCCTATTCCGAGGTCCCTTTGCGGGTCCTTCCTTAACGCCTGGTTTTAGCAGGCGTTAAGGACGGGACCCACAAAGGGACTTCAGAGCTAATAATGGTACCGTAATTTACGGTACCGTTATTAGCACCCTCCCCATTCCCATTGAGCCCGATAGGGGCTCAATGGGAATGAGATTGACATTTTCAATGGGGACTTAACGGTCCCGCAAAGGTCGGACTAGACCGGTAAGTCCCCGTTGAACCAGGGCGGACACGGTACCAGTAATGGTGCTAGTCATGGCGCTAATAGCACCATGACTAGCAGCAACCTCGGAATGTGGCCCATAGTTTCAGCTATACCTTGTCACTTACCTCTGTACTTTTTCATTGGGTATGGCAAAGGGTGGACGCATATATTAGTCCTTACTGTGTCTGGATGAGTTTATTTAAAGAGAATTATCAACAGCAAAGCCTGTTAGCTGTTTGTCTATGCTATATCCCCATACTTGCTCTCAGAAAGAGAGGGCTTGACTGGCATCCAATAGTGGCACTGGAATTTTTTTTCAAAGTGACCCCATAGCAACATGTAATGGAAGCTTTGTAACAAATTCTGGAGTTCATCTCGCTTAAAAGAGTCTCCCGGTGCACAGGCCCACTGGGAAATCTCCAGAGCTCTCGATAGGCCAGTCGAACCTTGCAAAATGACTGCAATTTCCAGTTCTAAGGCGCCCTGCAATGGCTTATTCAGGTAAACACTACAGTCTGAGAACGTAGCATACAAACCATTGAGGCATAAATGCTGGTCTTCTGATTATACAGTTTCAGGCAACCTATGATTGGCTGTCTGTGCGGTTGGAGCCAGCTCTAATTAGTTCCATATAAAACAAAGGGAGCGGCTGAGACTGGCATTGGAAAAAAAAATGACTATTAAATAAATAAATAAGTTTGGAAACAAATTACCTAGATCTCTAATAACATGCTACAGTGAGCATTCCGAACACTGAAATTATTGCTGACAATGTTTGTTTAATTGAGCAGCCCCAGACAATGCCTGCTCTTAGCAAAGTGGTAGTGACTGAGACAGTGAGCCCCCTGGCACGCAGCAGCTCCCTTCTAAAAATAGATCCATCATTATGACCTTCAATTTCAGCAAGTGGTTGGTATCGATTTAGGAAAGCTTAAATGATGCCTGTAAACTGTTTTCTTCAGTTATTAAAGTCTCTGTGTGCCAACGCTGACTAATGTTGATCCTTGTTCTTTTCTAGTGTTAAAGAGGGATGGTTCTCTACTGCTCCGCACAACCCTATAATTTTCTGGCATTTTGGAGTGAACTGTATAACACACAAAAAAAAACAACTTTCCCTCTCACGTATCCCCTTATACTACCAAAGGCTTGGCCACATGCATTTGCTTTCCAAGCCACTCAATATGCTTTATTTTGGAATCATCCATAAAAGTAAATATATATGGCCTCAATTTACCAAGGAAGATACAAATCGTAATTCCAAATAGAGTTGCAATTTACGTGGAGGTAACGTGCACACATTTGCTAAAAGGATTTAGGAGAAAAACAAAGAAAGACGAAGTCAAGAAAAAGAGCATAGGCCTAAAAAGATCTTCCGTCAAAGGCGCAAATTACGCTAAGGTGAAAACACGTAAACAACCATGATAAAACAAAAAAACAAAATATCTCTGGGAAACAATTACCAAAAAATACACAACACCCACAATCACCACAGTCACCCGATGGGAGAGTGGACAACCAATCCCAACACACATCCCCTAACATACCATAGAACACATCAAACACACACACTGCCACATCATACGTGGAACCAACACAACAATCCCGAAAAAGGAACAACACTATCATGCTCAAAACCCACCTAACGTCAGCAAACAAGACACAGCTAAACCCCACACAAACACAGAGCTGCAGAACATCCCACACAAAGAAGGACAAACTAACCTATACAGTGATGATGCATATCAGTACGGACATCATAAGGTCATACGCCACCCACCTCAGGAGATGCATTCCTGCGACCTAGCGATAGTATTCTACATGCAGCAATGGCACGATACTGCCTCTGCAGATGCCGCAAACCAGCCAAGGAGGAGATGAAGAGAGCAGGTCTTCCACACCAATGTCAACCTCTTCGGCATGGCCGACATGGAGGTTTCGGGAATCTATTGCATCCCTCCACATGTCATCATGGACATGTTGCTTGAAAGAGGGGGGTGATTTGCACCCCACCATCCTGCATTCACATTCCATAGGGGCGCATATGAAGCTCCTGGCCGTCCTGCATTTCTTCACCACTGGCTCTTTTCAGAGGACCAGTGGCATCACTGTAGGCATCTCTGCGGCCACACAGTTGCAGGCCCTGCACCCGGTCGCATGCATCATATTGTGCAGCTGATGCCATGTCGAAATGCCGTCAACCCGGGAGGAACAAAGACAGGTGACCTGTGGATTATACACAGCTCACTGATTCCCCCGGGTCATCGGTGCCATTGAAAGAACCCACATCGCAATATGCCCCCCATGCCAATGCGTACATGTGCTGGAAATGCCAATGCATACATGTACTGGAACTGGCACCACTGGCGCTCCATCAACAGACAACTGGTCTGAAATGCCGGTGGGCTGTTCATAGTTGTTTATGCCAATTTCCTGGGCTCCGTCCACGACAGTCACATATTCTGTGTCTCCAGCCTGTGTGCGCATTTGAAACCTGGGCACTACGGAGACATGTGACTGATAGGTAAGTACTGTAACTCCCACTACGTTCCATGACACACACAAAGTCACGCATCCACGCACAGGCATATGACCATCTCAACGCATGCACACCGTCACTGGGTCCATGTAAAGGCAACTAGCATGCATCCAACATGACACATGAAGAAACATCCAATGAGCACTGGCACCATTCATGTTCCTCCTTACGCAGGTGATGCCAGTCATCCATTGCTCCCTTATCTAATGACACCTTATAGGAGGCCCGCAAGTATGCAAAAGGAAAATTACAATACGGCACACAGGGCCACCATGGGAATCATTGAGCAGTTCATGGGCTTCCTGAAATTAAGATTCAGATGACTAGATCACTCAGAGGGTTTGCTCCTGGACAGGCTTCATACCTTGTGCAACATCATACATGCCTGTTGCATCCTGAATAACATTGCAATGCACAAAGGTGTGCATGCAGACCTAGTATATAACCTCAGACCAGAGCCACGCACTAGACCACTGACCTGGGGGGAGCCCAGTGCGACAGCAGCACGAGTGAGGGAACAACTGGTCAACAGCTTCTTCACATGAGCATGCATCCTGCCCGAAAGGAACAGTGACTGCACACGAGACAGTGTCTACAATGAAAGGACGGCTATGCATGGCCTGCACACACTCAGCTGCCTGAAACACCCATGGAAATAAACATCCGGCCATGCCAACACATAGCACACATGCACACCGCCACATGTACAGCCCTGCAATGCAGGAAAAATCAATGGACAGATACATACAAACATTCCACCTCGCTAGTTCTGCACATCCCCAAAACGCCATAAGGGATGATCATGGACTTATCAGGGATCAACAGTAACCTCATTGAACACAGCAGTACTCAAGCCACCATGTATCCATCAGCACAACCAGATCCAGTATCAGTGCCCACACATACACCCATACCATCATACATGTGCCTACATGACATGTCAGAAATGACCAAACACCCAAGGAGATGCACTGCCCCCGGTCTTTGGCTCCTGCCTCACGTGTTCTGCAAAGCAGTGGGGTTGAGGGGACACTGGTGAGCCGAGTGAGGATTCCAAATGTGACATCACCAAGGAACAGCCAGGGGATGCACTGACGACAGAAGGCCATATAACTGTAGGTTACAACAAGCTGAATGTCAGTAAGAATCAACGTATGCAATCACAGAGAACACACATCTCATGATGACACTACATCGCTGGCATCGAGGGCACAGATAGTGAGGGCTGGTGCTGAACTGCAAGTGCTTATGCACCCTTAATACCTGCACCACCTGGCATGAGATACCAGGGGGACAGGGCGTGTAACAACGTTGATACACAGAAGGTTTCATCCACACCGTCACAACTACTCCACTTCACCCACATAAAAATGTACATCTCCACAACCACCCACTGTGGAAAACACCTCTCCCCATATGTGGGCCTCCAACATCCCTCCACCCAACAGGACAGATCATGGCCAACACAGCACAAGTGTGAACATCAGTGAACCCAGATTACCTGACGAAGGACCCCATTCCAGACAACCTGTCGTGAAGCACTGCAACACATGTGCCAGTAGATTGCAACAGGACCCCTGCATGAACCCCAAGGAATGGCACATCTCCCCACAATCCCACTTGCACCCTCCACACCTGCAAAGCCACTAAGCATGCATGTGAGAGAAGCTGCAAGTAGCCACGTTTCTGCAAGAGCATCAGCATGAGCAACAACCCCCATGTACGACACACAGGCATGTTCATGGCTCAAGGGGCAACAGTAACCTTTACTGGAAATCACGCTGAATGTATCACAGAGGTAGCACGAACATATTGGTCACCATGCATAGTGCAGCGAATGGGCAAATCAGTCCACACATGTCACTGTGCATAATCAACAATGAGCTGCAAAACGGCCGGGGAATTATATCACTTCTAGGAAAAAACAATTTTCTGGGACAAATATTCTGCAACGGTGACAGACTGCAACAATGTATCTAGGGACAAGGAGAGGGAATGCAAGATGGGGCATGAGACCCCATCCCTTTCCACAGCATGCAGCAGGACACCTGCATGGAGACATGCTAGTAAAGAAGTGTGCTTACATCAGATATAGAGGTCCCGAAGGATAGACTACTGATTAGATCCTTTCCCTGTGCAAGGGTCCCATGCTGGCCCTATAACACATAGAGGCATAGGTTCATGTAAGGTCTCACAATGCACACAGTTGTTCATTGTGAGAAACTCAGGTACACGCATATTCGCAATTTACCACCTGTAGTCCAATTGTATCTGATTTGTTCTTTCCTCTTGTATGGCACATTCCCATGCAGAAGACTTGGAGTCTTTTATGATTACTTTTATTAATCATTCATTGGAACAAGGCTTGGTTCTGCCTGAGCTGAAATTGTCCATAGTGTCTCCATTGTTAAAGAAACCTACACTTTCAGAACTATTGCCCGGTTGCAGGCCTTCTGAGGCCACGTAAAATTCTGAAAAACGTGATGACCACCTAACTGCAGAATAATGTCAAGAAATACTAATTGTTGGATGCTTATCAATATGGTTTTCGCCAAATGCACAGACAGAGACCTCACTGGTGGCGGTCTGGGATGAGTTACTAAATTGGTTTGTGAAGGGAGAACTAACCCTTCTAGTAATGTTATATCTTTTGGTGGCCTTTGACACAGTAGACCACAATATACTTCTATCGCACCTGTCTTTGGTAAGGGGCATGTCGATCTCGCTCTACAATGGTTTGACTCTTTCCTATTTAACCGCTGGCAATGTCTGAAATTAGTTGGCCATTACTCAGATGCTAGAACATTTGACTGTGCTGTCCCCCAGGGATCTCTGCTGTTACCCCTCATGTGTAATCTCTATATGCAACCGCTAATGATAATTTTCTGAAAATACAATGTGGGCTTTCACGCATATGCGGATGATACTCAGATTTTTCGCAGAGTTGGTCCCTCCATAAAGTTGGCCAATGCCTAGATAAATTGACATGGTATGTTCTGGGTTGTTTACTTCGCTCCTCAAATAAGCTTCTGCTGGGGATTTCTTCCTCCAGATGTGTTTTCAGAGGGAACAGATGCTTCACGGTCTATAGTCCAAGATTGTGGAACTCCCTTCCGCGGGAGGTCAGGAGCATTGTAGGTTTACTACAATTCCGGAAATCTCTAAAAACATACTTGTACAAAACTTTGGTTTGGGATATAGAGGTTTCTGCGAGAGTTCAGTCAGATTGCTTTGGTTATTCATGTTCAGCCTTGTAACTTCAGAACCCAGATGCAGTTTATTATGCCCTCAGACCCTCTCTGGGCAAAATACTAGCAGGACGGAACAGGGCGCACATTTTCATAGTCATCCGGCAAAGGCCTCATGACCCCCACACAAATACCAATGAGCCACCAAATGTGCGACTCCCTCTACACTAATCAGTTGAAGTAGGTCGCAATAAACTGTGTGTCCGTCATTGTTGCAGAAAAGCCTTTCAACTGACAAAGTTGGCAGGAAACAAGGCCTATTCACCTTATTGACATAGCAGTAAAGTTCAAGGTCAGTGTGTTCTCCCAGGATGTAGGCAGCCCAAAGCAGATGCGTATAGGTATGCATGGTACCTGACACTCTCCTACCCACGCACCCCTCACCCACCGCATTATAATACCATGCTCATTACCCATCCACGTGGGAACATGCTGTTGCAGCATGTACTGTCTCACCGATTTGTGGACGTGACACAAAATGATTTTGACCCGAAGCATAGACTCATTCATGAGCAGACCACCTACATGTCTGCAAAATCAACTCACTGCAGCTACATGACCTGACGTGCATATCATCGATGGAGTGGACACACTGCCTCTGCTCTTTCACAGGACTACTCACCTGATGTACATGCGGATGCACATGTGCATCATGACACAATCATATAATATGACATAAGTGGTGTCCAGTTAAAGTACCGAATACAAAAGGATCAAATGCCAAAGGGTCAACTCAATTTGACCTAAAAGAAAAGGGTCGAATTTTTTTTGTTTTTAAATATACTTTTTTTTGAGTTTCCGTTTTTGAAAAAAGTGTTTTTTTACCACAAAAAGGAGGTTTGGGGGTGGAACACCCCCAAAATAAAAAAAATATTCGACCCTTTGGTTTTCGGCCCTTTTGATTCGACCCTCTGGTCATTCGATCCTATGCATTCGAAACTTTGACCTAGAACCGACATAAGTCATTTATAACGTGCCTGTACACAAGTGTTTCAATCACACACACCTGCCTTGACCATGTGCAGGTTAAAGCTCCACATTATACCACCTGCCAAAACCTACCTAGGCACTGACAACACACAAAGCAAAATAGGCAAGAGTTGTGGAGGGCAGAGGAACAAAGTATATTCAAAAACACATCACATTGTGGAAAGCAATGGTGAAAATGGTGCACACGAACATGGCATGGGTATACATGAAGGAAAGGGTGTGTGCAGGTAAAAGGAACATACACAATGAAGGTGCAATCCACAAGGGGTCTAAGGGTTGCAAGTCGGCAACAGAAACTGGTACAAAAATTAGCAAAATACAAGGCACAGTGTGCAAGGAGAGTGAAATAGGATGGACACAATAGGGAAAATGAAAAACAATTATTAGTCACCCTCTGACCCCTCAGATACACCGTCCCCCACGACTACCACCACAACCTCCTCCTCCTTCATCTCACCATGCAGGGGGGACCCCTGGATATAGGAGGAACTGACGTGGCTGAGAGAGCAGGGGACCTGTGAGGTGAAGGGGCTGTTTGTGTCAGCTCCAGATGTCGATGTATGACACAGAGAGCATCCTTGATGGCCGTCACTTCCCCTCTCCTCCCTCAATGCCACCTGTTCCAGGAACTGTCACTCCCCTACTTCCCTCACCTCCCTTGCCACTTCCTGCAAGCCCACCCGGATGGCCTGCAGGACCCCCAATAGCTGCTCCTTGTAGTCCACGTTGACACCTCCATATGTGGGGACCTGTTCCATGGTGATATCTGGCTGGTCCTCTCAAGGACAAGTGGCAGCACTCGCTGGGGCGGGCCCAGTTGTCCCAATAGGTGGGCCAGCTGCAGGCAGCACAGATGGTCCATGTAGTGCAATGGACGTAGTGAGCCCATCTCCTCCAGCTATTGCAGCACACAGACGTGTCACATCCAGGGTGGTAGCAGGGGTTCACTGCTGGTCCAATCTTCGGAAAGGGGGCAGGTATCACAGGGGAACAAGGGTGTGAAACAGTCCAGGGAGGAGAGCTGGCCTCAATCAGCTGACTGCGGGACACACCTATGTGGGGGGGTGGGGACAGTTGTAGCTGAATGTAGCACATGAGCTGCAGCAGACAGAGCTATAGTAGCACATAGAGGGCTACATGGCCTGGCATGCCCTGTCTGCTGCCGCCCCTGGGAGTCCTCAAGCCACACCTGGGCCTCCATCTCTGACAATTCCACTGCCACTATACTCCACCTCGTGTGCTCTGACACATGGCTGTGGTCCTGGGTCATGGTGTGACTTGCAACGGAGGAGAAAGGAAAATGACACAATGCACACACCAAGGGACGTACAGCACAAAGATGTGACACACACTTTGCGTCCACACGGGCAACAGACACCAGGCACATTAGCACATGGGGATACCAAGCCAACGCCACCCTGTGTTGGGTGTTGAGAGGACATGCATGCGGCACAATCTGGGCTGGAACACAGCACAGAGACAAGACATCCACAGCGGCAAACCCCAGAATGAAGTGAGTACATAGCAGCTCTCTCTAAGCATTACAGGGAAGCAGTTATTTTTCAGGTGTTGGACGCACTGTCACGAGGTGAACGGTCCATATTATGTTATGTTATGGCATTTCACTAGGCTCTACGACACACACTGCTGCGACACAGTGTTTTTAAAAGGGACGCTGAATTATTGTGAGAACACAAATTGGATTTAGCAGCACTCCTTTCTGCTGGACTTGTTGAAACTTTCAGATTTTGCAATTTAAAATACACTGAGGTTCCATTGTAACAAGCCAAGATGAGTGAAACATGTACTGGCAGGTTTTGCCACTACAGCTGGAAAATGCAATGGAAAAGTTTATCTGTGAGCTATGGTGACATGGGAATGTTTGGTCGTTGAGGTCAACTGATAAAACTACTATTTGCAGAGTATGTGAACAGTCATCGCGTTCTAGGTTCTTTACTATGGCATTGAATGTGTTTTTTCCCAGAATGAGCTCACTGTATTTATGAGAAATGCCGGATTCACTTGTATTACAATGTACGAACGCATGCCCAAAAAAGAGCGAGGCCAAGGCTGATTCCATTAATCAGCAGGCAATATACAATTTTGAGCTGTTTCGAGAGGAATCCCACGCCACCACAAAAGTGTAGCTCAGAAAATAATAGCATCGTGCAAGAAAGACGTTTCTGCTGGTCCCCCTTTTTATGAATGCTTGCCCTGTGAAAACGGTGTGTGGATGGGACCTCTTATACAGCGCACACTGCGTAACTAAACCGCTCTGGGCAGTAATTTGTACCATACAACAATGGGTGCCCAGTCCTTAATCATTCAATCTAAATCAGCATAATTTGGATAACAACACCTTTGCATAAAAGCATTTTAAAATATTAAAGTAACAATTCATAAGAATATAAGACTGATAGCACTGTCTGCAAATAATGAATTATGCTTCATGTGCTCCTAGTTTACCCTGCTAAGTTTTCTGCAAGTTTGTTTTATGTGGTTAGTTTCTTTTTTCATTATTAGAAGGTTGCATATATATCCCTGTACAAAGCATAGCCTATACAAAATAAAAACGGTGGGGCATATCAGTTTGACTAAAAAAACAAACATGTGTGCACCTGGCAAAAATGTCCATATCGTACATACCCAGGTGTTGTGTCCCTGTGAGGACACCGTTGCCAAAGAAGGGGAGGAGCAAAGGGCAGGAAAAATAGGCTGATGTGGGTGGGGGAAAAAAGGGCAGTTAGAAAAAAGAAGAGGAATAAAGAGGTTGCAAACAATCGTTGGTGTCTTCTCCCATCATTTGCATGCATGTGAGGGCCTCCTAAAGCACCCTTTCCAAAAGGGCATACAAAGCAAGTGACAGCGAAGAAGGAGCATTTCCCTCCCAACCCAGAGAGCCCATCTCTGCCGCCACTCGTCTATACTGGGTAAAAGTATGGCGTAATTTACTATAAACCAGAGGCGGGGAACTGCATCACTAAGGCCCCTTGTTACTCACCGCTCCGTAAATAGGTCAGGAAGATAGATAGGTGACCTTGGAGACGATATGTACACAGGAATCGATATTCAGCCTCCAATTCCAGCTACCCTGAGTAAAAGACTCAGGCTTCCTCAAAGAGGGGCTCTTCTTTACAACGTACCTCTCTGCTGTTTCTATTGGAACAGGCAGAGATGTCAGTTGAATAAAGAGCGGGGAGAACACACACCGCCAATACCAATGCTGCAAAGGAATACAAATATATTAGACAGTGCTGAGAAAACAAGTAAGCAATCAAGCACAGTATGGGACAGGAAATACCTAGGCAGGGATCGGAGTGGAACTTTCCCCGGAATGGACCTACAAGTAAAGAAGTAAACCCAAATGAGTGAATTAATCTAATGGATTCTTCCTATAGAGAGTTTTTAGCCAAAACTATAGACCTGAATTGTGGGACTCACAAGGGTGAACGATTTCCAGGATTGGAGAAAACGAAAGGAAAAAATAATAAACAGGTAAGTTAGTACAGGGAAGTAAACCCGGGCGGCACGAGGGTCGCGCTAGAGCCGGGTTGGTGCAGGATCAGGAGAGTGTCAATATGCACTTTGAAAATAAGTTTGTTGAGTGTTGTAGTTCAATGAATGTCCCAAATCCAGTACAGAGGAATACCAACAGAGCAGTAGGTAAATGAGGTACAATAGTCAAAGATGGCGCTGGCAGAAATAGCAGAAAACAAACACAGTTGGTTACCTGAAACACACGCTTCCCAAACGAGGGTTGGAGCAACTGAGGTGTTCCGAGTAACTGCTGACGAATGAGTTGCAAAGACAGCAGGAGCAGGGAAGGACAATCCAAATAACGTTCTGCTTCAAATACCAGAAGATCACAACAATAATAAGGGCGGAAAGAAGGCAGTCCAGGGCAGTCCGGGTCGATATTGTAGCGGTCTCTAAGAAGTGCCAATGGAATAGGGGATGTAACAATCCAAAAGTTCGGGCGTGGGTCGGAACCAGGAGGTCAAGTCGGGATTTCGTGATAAGATTTCACAAAGGAAAATGGACGTAACCGCAAATAATAAGAAACACTAATTAGCAGCAACAAGCCTGCTGGAAGGCGGCAGTTTTAAACCCGTAAGGGGGACGTGACTTGTTGTACGTCCTTCACGTACGAGACGTGTCAGCTGACAAGGGTTCCACCGTAGCTTGTACAGACGCCATGGCAACCTGTATCTGCTCCACAAAGGAGCCTGTGAATGGGATGTACACCGCAGGGAAGTTTTTCTCTGCCGAAGTGTAACACCCCTTTCATTAGAAGGACCCTTCTTACAGTAACTCCTCCTACAACACTTGTGCTACTAACCAACCATACACTCATGACGATAAGCTGAATCACTCTGCCTCATTATGAGAAGGTATGCAACCCTTGTCTGGGTGCTGTGATGAACCAACAGCATTCATCCCTTTTGCCCAATGGGGAGCCACCTCATTTGAAGCTAGAGAAGTGAGCCTGCTCCGCAACACCCTCCTTACGGGTTCGGGCAAGTGGGACATCACTGGGAGTGACTCCCAATTAAGGGTAAGGGACTCCCGTTCCTGTGAGGAACTCCAAGGGTCTGCCACAATATTAGCATATATGGGACTGCCTACTGGGAAGAAGAAAGCAACATCCTTATATGTAGCTGTAGGAAATGTTGATGCAAAACCATCAGAGAACATAAAAGAAGATGTCCCTCTAAGAGTCTTGCACTTAACTGAAATGAGTAGAGAAGAGAAAGGGGGAGAATATTGGATGTAAGGGAAGCCTCCTAATGTGATCGCAGCAAGAAGGGGTGGGGTTGAGACTAGCGGCGGACCCTGCAACTTTCTAATATGTGAGGATCGCCAAAGCGAGACGCCTGAAGACCGGCGTGCACAGCACCGGGTAAACCACTGCATGAAAGAGAAGAGGTGACCTAGTAGGTGTGACCACGAACAAATCGTGCAACTACACCAAGACTATCACTCCCTGTCGTACATGTCTGAAGAAAGCAGCAGCCTGAGGGAAAGCTGAGATCGGGACGCCGACGACAGCCAAGTGGGAGGAAACCGAGTAACGAGAAGAATACCCAAGCGAGTGCCATGCCCTGCAAGGTTCCCATACTCACCTGGAGGTACTGGGGAACACAGGAAAAGAGGTAGGCAGCTGGGGAAGGAACACATGAAGGATACAACTTGTGGCGAGCCAAGAGGAACTCAATTGTTGAATTACCAATGCAAAAGGCAGACCCTCCAGCTTATAGCGATTTTGCGATCCCGCAAAATGCTGCGAAAACAACAGTTTTTTTTAAAAAAAGCTCAAAATCTGACATTTATGCAAAAACACCAGTGAAAACACCCGTTTTGCAAGAAAACAACCATTAAAAAAAAAAGACACATGGGCCAAGATTCTCAAAACTTTTTTTGATCCAAGAAATGGAATGCGCAAGCACATCTCATCACTTGCACCAAAAAAAGAGCAGCCCAATCCACTATGTCATCTGAATGGACGCATATGAATTTTTCCACGCTGGCAAAACTTTTTGGCCTAGTGGCCGATACACTGGCTTCTCTTACTCTCCGTAAACAAATGGGCCTCCCCTCTCAACCCTGGTTCACGGATGGCCTAAAAAACATACAGGTTGCAAAACGGCAGGCTGTGATAAATTCGCTTTTGCCCAGACTTGCAAATCTTAACAACTGGCAAATCATGTGGCTAAAAGATCCTTCTACATTCAAAAGGTCGAAAATACTCTCAACCAGCTGAGAGAGCTGCTCTCTGTGGTACCGTCACTTTCGTCTCATTCTGTGACTGGATCTAAGGTCACTCATTCTCAAGATTTCTGTGTTGATCCGGCTGGATTTTTCATCAGCAAATTTAACCATATACGTGAGCAGATCTTGCTTTCCCCCTGCTAATCGGGAGGCTTCTACCCTTCCGTCTGATCATAGCTGGTCTGTATTTTCTATGTTTTCAGTTTTTCAGTTCAAGAAGGGGCGCTAGCTATCGGTCATCTTAAATCCGCTTTGCAATCTGACGCTATCACACTGGCAACATTAAAGGAAATTACTCCACATATCTCCATCTGGCTGACAGAAGCTGTCAATGACTCCTGCCAGACACGGTCGATTCCTATAGAACTTAAACAAGCGATTGTCATTCCTCTCCTGAAAAAAAACTTCTTTTGATCCCTCTTTGCCTGTTAATTTTCATTTCATTTTGCTCCTTCCCTTCTTTATGAAGTTGTTGGAGTCACTGGTCTCACCTCTTCTTACCTCTTTTTTGGAGCATATTCATCCTTTTTTAATTCATTCCAATCCGGTTTTCATCCTGGTTGATGTACGGAGAGTGTGTTGGTGTCGGTTCATGATGTTCTCTGACCATTGGTCAACAAAGGCGGGGTAGGGGCCTTGATTTTGTAGGACTTATCTGATACAGTCAACCATCAGGTGCTACTCGATCGCCTCACACTAGCTGGTCTCTTGGGTCAGATTCTGCCCTGGTTCGCCTCCTTTTTGGCTGATCGCAGTCAAACACTGACACTCTCCTCCTTCCTCTCGACTGTCTCCTTTCGCCAGTGTGGGATACCCCAGGGAACCGCCTTGTCCCCAGCACTTTTTAACATCTACATTCAGCCTCTTGTACTGCTCATCCGCTCCCACGGTTTCAGGTGCTACTCCTAGGTTGATGTTACTCAAATCATCGTCCGGTTGGACTCTACTCAACCAGGCCTACTGTCTCAGTTTAGGGGTTGGATGCTGGCCATTATAAATGGATAGGAGACAACTGGCTGAAACTTAATGGGGACAAGACGGAGGTCCTCGTGGTGTACCCGCCCCATGGTCAATATTCGGCCTCCTCCCCCCTATTTCGACCTTGTCTAAAGCTTTTTGGCCCACTGAGTTGGGTCCTTGCCCTATGCCAGTGTCTGCGGTAAATAATTTGGGGGTTATCTTTTCGACTCCTCTGTCTATGGGCGCTCAGGTTGTGGTTATCTGGAGGGTTGGGTTTTTTCAACTCAGAATCCTATGTAAAGTTCTACCGTTCCATCCTATTCAGCGCAGGCCCATTGTAATGACGTCCCTAGTTGTGAGTCGGTGAGATTATTGTAACTCCCTTTCTATGGCCCAACCTCTGAACTTACTTCACCGTTTGCAGCTTCTCCAGAATTATGTGGCTTGCATCTGTACAGGTACACTGTACGGGGCCCATATTTCTCCTGTTCTCTGTTCCTTGCACTGTCTTCTTGTCCTCCAACGGGTTCACTTTAAGTCATTGGTGCTGGTTCATCTGGCTTTCTATGGATCTGGAGCAGAATACCTGCAGGAGAAGTTCCAAAAGTATGTGCCATCGCGCGAGTTGCGCTCTAAGTATACCTGTCTTCTTCTGATCCCCCGCTATAATTTTTAGTGGGTGGGTGGTCGTTACTTCTCAGTGGAGGCCGCTAAGCTGTGGAATTCTCTGCCTGTGACACTTTGTGTTACCAACAACCTTCTTGCCTTTTGTCGGCTTTTAAAAACATATTTGTTTTAAACAGTTATGTCAGCTAGTCTCTAAATTCCTGGATCATTCATGGAGCCAGGTGCTTTGGCTAACGTGCACTTTATAAATGTGATGTGACTAACATAACATAATGTATAAGATGCGCCCATTCAGATGGTCTTTTTCACCTCTGTGCGCAATTCAGGGTCTTTATCTGCACATTTAAAAGTGCATCCCAAATTTACAAATAAAATATGCTTTTAAATGTGCAGAAATTGTAGGGAACCCTATGCGCCTGCTTCGAGTAGGCACACAGTGGGTGCCACTGCATGATAGGGTCTTCCTGACCCAGTCATAATTTTATTGTAGGGTGACAGCAGCGTTATTAAACACTGTTATCTAACTTGCATTTCTGTTCTTCAAATAGGATAGAAATGTGGTTTTTGGGTTGCATTTTACAGGGTCAGGGCCCTTAAAGACCTGTCATGGAGAAATGCGCTGGGAGCCTGTAGGACGTTGTCAGGAGAGCGCCTTCGACACAAACTTATTCAAGGCGGCTGGCCAGTGGCCAACATCATTTGTGCCACAGCTCAGCCCGGTGGAAATACGCAGGTCACCTTTGAGAATAAGGTGAGCTGCTCATTTCCCAAAAATGGGTTATCTAAAAATATCATATCCTCTGCTCATTCTTTGAGGATCTGGGCTCAAATCTACATTTTAAAAATGTTTTTAAATGGTCACAATATGAGAGGGACATGAGACAGGGAGTGCGATGGATGAGATGTGCAGTGGTAGGCAAGAAAGCAGGGGCAGAGCAGTGGATCAGAGGGGGAAGCAGTGGGCAAGAGAGCAGAGAGGAAACAATGGGGCAGTGGGCCAGACATCGGAAAGGGAGCAGATATACAGAAACTAGAGGTCAGAGTGGGCTCAGGGGGAGCAGTGGGAAAAAAGCAGAGTGGGAGTGGTTGGCCGGAAAGAGGCAGTGACCTGTAGTTTGGGAGAAAGGATGAGGAAAGAGTGTGATACAATGGGAGAAAGAATGCAAGATGCAGAAGTAGCATGAAAGAATGAAGCATTGTATACTGCGGGAGAAATTGGGGAGCGTAAAGTGTGAATTTCGGAGTATGATTTGGAGTGTGGCAGGGACTGGGGAGTGCAAATTGTGACTTGGCAGTGTGTCAGAGCACAAGAGCATGTGTATGACAGAGTGAGAGGTTTGAGAACGCAAGTTGTGATGGGGAATTGGTGAGACGTGTGAGTTGTGTTGGTGAGAGACGTGTGGGTGGACAATACTGTCAATAATATTAAATAGGCATGCACATTAACCCAAAAACATAGCCAAAACAAACACTGTTCTGCCAAGCCAGAGATATGTGGGACTCTTTCTTTTAAACTGTTACAAAAATGAAAAATAATGAAACACTGGCTCTTGAACATTGCCTCTTTTCTGCAGTGTTCCAATCTTACACCCTCCAGTCAATAAAAAATGTGCAGCAAAATTCTGTAATAAATACAGTGCCGCAAGATTTGCCATTTCATGCCACAAAATTTGACATTTCATCTCGCAATAGTCTGGAGCATCTGAAAAGGTGTCTAGATTTGATAACTAGCGATTCTGTGAGGGGAATACATGCAAGAAGAGTGTAACTCATCCAAGTCCCCAGGGTCAGACTGATACAAGAAATACCCCCGGTTACCCAAAAAAAAGTGGCCCACCTCTCGCCTCAAAAAAGCGGCCCACCCCTTGCCTCAAGACCCTTGACCTCTGATGACATCACAAGAAGTGATGTAATTTCACCCCACCCTAAAGTGACATCCCGGAAAGCGATGAAACATGACCTTTCACCCCTTGACAAAATAGGAAGTGGCATCAAATGGCATTGTTCCTAAGTACACTACGAATAATATGGTTATGATTTCACTAATGAGATATACATTTCATACAAGAATAGATCACCACATGTATCATTAATATCAGTGTGTATAGGTCCATATTGTCAAATTACTGTGAATGCAAGCAGACGTCTAAGGCCAAATGATAATATGTTATCGACCTAAGAAGGATAAAAGGCTTTTTGAAAAAAAAAGATGTGAAAAAAATATATATATTTTTTAATTTCTTTTTTCCAAACCGGCCCACGAGTGGCCAGAAACCACCCCCACTCCACGGGCCGAAAGGCTGGGGTGCCAATCCGACCCTGCTAGTCCCAAGAACCGACACAAGGACTAAAAAACTGGCAATGTGGCAAGCTCGTAGAGTGAATAGCAAATAAACCCAAAAGTGAAATAGAGGAAGATTTAAGACAAATACCATGGGAGGAAGGATGTGGTCTCACAAGCCAAGAGAGGAAGACTGGAGTACCAAAGCCGTGACTTAAAAAATATGGTATTATATCAAGAGAGTACAAGAATAGAAGAGAGAGCACTACAAAAAAGATCCCAGGAGAGAGACAAGGAGATCAAGTCCCATGTAATCTAATCAAGGGTGAACTGAGAGACTACAAAACAAGAGACAAGAGCATGCAAAAGTATGTAAAGACTCATTGGCCACAACATATCCTTAAAGAAAGCACACAACCCTGGAGTGTTGTTCAAGAATTTAAAGAGCTCGTGGAGCAAATATCCAGGCTTAAATTAAGATTATAAAAAGAGGAAACAGGTGAAACAGAGACATTTCATCCAGAGACTTTTGAAGTAATCACCAACCAAAGAGAATAAGGATCTTCTCTTGGATGAGTCTAAGTTGTTTATCCTCTGGTGACGAATGGAATGGAATGCACGTCACTGTGTTCAGGTTGGAATGTTTTCGTGTGAATGCAGTGACGTGTCTGTGTTCTGAACTTGTCAGTTGGTGATTGCCTGCCGGGTGGGAGAAGCCGGTGTCTATTCTCCTAAATACTAACTTCTGTATGGGACAATATTACCTCTGGGTGCGGAACCCTCTTTACTACACTGGCGACAAGGTTCGGGGCTGCTGCGGAGGGGGCAGCACAGCAGGAGAAGACACTGCCCTCCCATCCTTTGATCCCACCCGGCGGGGCTCTGTCCATTGAAGTGGAAGCTGTTGCTGGTCCTGGTTGCTGCCAAAGGTGGCTGAATTTGGCAGCGAGAGTTGGTGCTGTCAGAGGACTCCGGTGGTCCGCAGCAGGGGAGAACGTTCAGTGCCCCTGGGTCCGGAGATGGATGGTCGTCTTTGATGGGAAGATTCTGGTGATTCGTAGCAGGGGTGTCTGGTGCTCTGGGTCCGGAGCCGGAAACCGAGTGTTCATGGTCCTGAGTGACCTCAGAGTTTCAGGAGCAGCATTTCGGAGCACCCCCCCCCTGTTTGCGTTGAAGTGGCCAAGGAAAGTGAGCCGAAGGATAATGAGCCGAGTGGGTGAGCTGCGGAAGATTTCGGTCATAAGTGTTTACTGCCCCTGCAGCCTTTAGGTGGTGCTGCGGTGCGCGGCCTTCAGCAGGAGCCTAGAGTTAGTAGTGCTCTTTCTTGCATTTTGAGAACTTTCGCAGCAATAACTTTCTGGTCAAGGTTTTTACTGTACCTGCAGCCTGTAAGTGGCGCTGTGGTGCGTGGCCATCAGGAGGAGCCGAGCACTTTCATTTTCTGGTGTTTGGTGATTTTCCTTCCTGGAGTTTTCATGGCTGGGCAGACGAAGAAGGTCCAGGATGGTGCGGGCGTGTCGAGGAAGCACAGTTCATTGGTGCGTTGGCGCGTGTCTCTGGGGTTTCCATGATTGGAGAGGAGCTTACGTCCCCAGGGATGCCCATCATTGATTGCGAGGAAAACCACATGGGGTTTTCGGGGGGGTTGAATGAACAGAAAGCTCGGTTTGGTGTCGTCGTGGCAGAGGCTGCAATTTTCCATACCGCCTCCCGGAAGAGGCGTACCAAGCTGGACATCGGTGACAGTTTTTTTTTGCAATCTAAAAAGGTGTGTGAACATGGATGCGTGTTGTGTGGATCTGAAGAATCCGACGATGGCGAGTTCTGTGACGGATGTCGTTCTTTTCTTGACATTCTAAAGGGATGTGATCCGGATCTGCATGACTTTTACATGAGATTAAAAGATCTCACTTTGACTGACTTTGACTTTGACTGTCCACATATTTGTCGGGTGTTTGGCCTTAAAGTACTGTGGTTGTACCCATTCCTCATGAACGCTGGGTGGGTTCATGTGCCTGCGTGTGGGTCACGGTGAGTGGTGAATGACAGTCGTGAGGGTCCACACATGTGTGGGGTGTTTGGCCTTAAAGTACTGTGGTTGTACTTATTCCTCATGAACGCCGGGTGGGTTCATGTGCCCGCAGCTGCATAATGCAGTTTGCGGTTAGATCTGATGCGTTGTTGTAGCATTTTCAGTGTTTGCAGTGGTATTGGTTTCTGTCGGGAGCACTTTTACCTTAGTTTTTACCCTATAGATGGCCGGGTGGGTCTTCTGGGAGCGGGACACCATAAGTTTATATTGGTGTGTGGTGAGCCTATTGCTGTTGGGTGGGACTTCACTTACTGTTGTTTCATGATAGATGGCCGGGTGGGTCTATTTGACTTAATTTTGTTTTACCAATAGATGGCCGGGTGGGTCTTGTTGACTCTAGTGGTCATGGCATGTTTCTCCTTAGTGTGTAGGGTGCCGGCCGGGCCCTGCAGGCTTTACAGGTGGAGTGATGATTTTGTCGTAGGATGGTATCGTTGTTTGGTTTGTTAGGTGGCAGTAGTATTTTGTTGGTGCTAGATGCACTTAGTTAGTTACATCCTTTTGAGAGTAATGCGCGAGGCAGGTGTTTTTCTTTCCTGTGGGTTGTTTGGTTGGTGTTTCCTTCTCTGTTTCTGGTGGTTGACGGGACTCGTGTGTAGTGTTTGTTGTTGGGTTTTGGATGGCTGGGGGTGTCCATTTCCTGTGGGTGGTGCTCCGGTTTGGCAGGCTGGAGGCTCTGGGGTGGCAGCCTGGGGCCGAAGGTGAACAGTGCACTGTTGGTTGTGTGCGTTAGTTCGGTTTTTGGCTGTCAGGTGTGGCAGGCTTGTGCTCCGAGGGGCAGCTCGGAGTTGGAGTTAGTGTTAGAGTTAGTGTTCTCGTGGGTTTGGGCACCAGGTTTGAACAGTAGGGACAAGGGTTGGTTGGTACTGGTGTTTTTGTGGTGGAGTTGTGTTGGTGTTCTTGGGGAAACTGGTATGGCTAATGTGATTTTACAGATGGTATATTATCTTCGGGTTGTTTGCTTTAGGTGGGTTGTTGTTATGGTGATAGCTGGAAGTGTACTATCTGACATGGTGGATGGTTTAGAATGTAGCTTTCTCTCACTTCCGAGTAGAGTTTTCTTTGCAGCATTTGGTTTGTGGCGGTATGGAATCTTTAGTGTATTGATTATGGAGTGCACAGCGTGGTGGCCACATGTTGTGCGTTCTTGGGTTTGTTTGGCGTTGTCCTCTTTGGATCTTTGATTAATCTGAGAAGGGAGAAGTGTTGTATCCTTTGGTGATGAATAGAATGGAATGCATGTCACTGTGTTCAGGTTGGAATGTTTTCGTGTGAATGCAGTGACATGCATGTGTTCTGAACTTGCCAGTTGGTGAATGCCTGCCGGGTGGGAGAAGCCGGTGTCTATTCTCCTAAATACTAACTTCTGTACGGAGACAATAAAGACACATAAAGTACTTACCTCTGGGTGCGGAAACCTCTTTACTACATTTATCTTAGTGGTAGGGTCTGGTAGAGGTGGGTTTGGACCGTAAACATTTACATTTTGTGACTGTCTGACGACTGTCGAGCACCATAAGTTCTTTTAGATAGGTAGGATGAAACCTTTAGCGATAGGGGCAGTTAGGCCATATCTATATAAATTTCATTAAAAAACACAAGAATATCCTTAAAGTGTCTGAGTCTTTCTTCGGACCCACCACAGCGGCCACCAACACGGTGAGTGACACACGCCTCAATTTCACATGAACAAATTAAGCACTGATGGTTGGTTCCCCTTGTCTTTTCCAAAAACTTTCCTGCACCGCATTACTGTCAGCCGCGGACTACATTCCCATTTGCCAAGCCACTTCAAGGCTCTCACATTTCCCAACAGTGCAGAAAACTGATTTGCCCAAGGTTACAACAGAACATAAACAGTACACATGCACAGTTCAAGATCCTTCCTTAACACCCATTAACTACCAAATACCGAAGATACTCACCACACCTCAAATCTATATCCACAACTGGAGCAAACGCGCCTATCATGCAAGGAGACATGGCTGATCTATGGACAGCCTCACATTCTAATAGGGCAGGGAAGTTTTATCTGTATGTCCAATCCATTTCAGCTTGCGCCACAGGCAGATATAGGAGCCAAATGGAATTATTGGGTGGAAGACTGCGATGTCTTGATCCTAGCAATGGGTGATAATGACACAGAGATATGGCAAAAATGTTGACTAATTTGGTAGGGTAAAAAGTAAAATCCATAATAAAAACCATCCCTGATCAAGAAAATGTCTAATGTGCGACCCTGATTAATGCACTAAAGAACACATTTGTCACATAAATTAACTGCAACTACAAACAATATGCTTTCAAATAATGCAGACAAGTACTGCAAGAAAGAGTCATGATTTAGTCTAACTCCTCCAGAAAATAGCTATTCAATGTCATTTTGATACATTCTCTAACAAAGACGTCGTTAGACTGTTCATCATTGAAGGATGCACAACTCTGACATTAAGAAAACACCTCCTTAAAAAACCACGCCAAGAAATGCTGAAGCTTGCAAGATATATGACAGAGTTCACGCCCACATAGCAAATATGGAATCTCCAAAGAAACAGGCACAATTAGCAGTACAAGCGACTAGACCTCACCCACCATACACCCAGAAAGGCCGACTTCACGAACCACACCTAATGAACATCACCAGCAACCCGCTACAAGGACATTTATCAATGAATAGCCAGTACACACATGGTATTGATTTGGATTTTCATTCCCACACAAAGGTCCATGCTCAGAATTAGGACAACGATGCAGCAAGTGCGGCCACCCAAATAATTTCCAAATGATCTGATCCATGTCTATCAACAACCACTGAGGCACACTACACCATCAAGCCCCACAAGGGAGACGCAATCTCACTAATGAATATGTCTTCCTAATGACTGAAGAAGCTGAAACAGAGACCGCTGTGAACATGACTTTTCAAATCCAAGGCATTGAAACAGTATTCATAGCTGACACATTGGCCACTGTCAACATCATGTCCGTATGCCATTTCAATCGCCTCAAAGACAAAGCCCTTCTAACGCCATCCACTGTGAGGCTATTTCAAGGGGACCCTGCACAACCCCTTCAATACATCGCCCAATCTTCCTGCACTCTTCACCACACCAACAAGTCAGTTATTGCCATCACCCTTGTACTGAAAACATCTGCTGTATGACAATGCCTAATCTGTTATGACGCACCAAGAAATCACATACATCATTACAAACACTCCACCTCCTCTCCACCAAAATCAAAATACTTTATGCTTATTCATTTCACACAGCTAATGCAGGGCCTCTGGAAATTCAGTGGTCCACCTGTGTGGCTAAAAATAAACAGTGCTCTGAGACCAGCACCTCAACACCCCAAAAGAGTAGTTTTCTATCGACCTCAAAAAGTATCGGAATAATTGGAACGACTCCTAAAAGAAGTTATTTTTGAGGTTGCCACAGGGCCCTCTCCATGGGTCTTACCAGTAGCGACTGTGACTAAAGAAGGTGGTTGCATGCACCTGTACATCGACAAGCGCATGCCCAATAGAGCCATAGAACAGGAATGGCATGCAGGCCTCATGATTGAAGACATGACAATTTGACTGAACCAACAGAAAGATTTTCAAAACAAAACTTGACCTCACCAAGGATATCATCAACAAGTGCAGCATCCAGAGTTGTGACATATCACATTTACGACATACCAAAGCACTACTCCAAAATAAAATATTAAACATTGGCATTTCCTCTGTGACAGACATTTTTCACAAAACAATTAGGAAACTTCTACTCCCCATTCCACAAGCATTGAACTACAGCAATGACATCCTGATCTTCGGACACACGCAGCAGAAACATGACGGGACACTCCTTGAAGTCTAGCAGGCCCGTTTGACAGTGAGTCTTACCTTCAATGTGGATGAATGGGAAATTAACAAATGTCACCTGAAATACTACTAATCACAACAAAGAGAGGCAACCCACAAATATGATTTGAACAGGAACCTGAAAAAGTGCGATCAGAAATGTAAGCACACAGAACATTAAATTCAGCCATGTTCATAATGTATGCAAAGATTTCAAGTAGTTGCTCAAACTGGAGTTTCAATAAGCAACAGGTATATTTTCAGTTTCAAAATGTCAAAACATGATACACCATAAACAAAAACAATTATGATATACACATTTAGTCCATAGACATGGAGGATAATCGAACAAGAAATACAAACCGTGCCCACTAAGCAGAGCAGAAATTGCTTAGAATGTGCTACCAACACCAACAAATTAAAGGAAAAGTCTAATTTAATCATGCCAAAGGACAGAACTGACAATGATCCTGTTAGAGATTACACCTGAAGTCAACCTGCCATGTTGATCTTGTACAACCACAGGTTTATATGTTCAGGCAATTATCAAAACAAAGGGTAAATGGCTTCAAGTTACCTACTATCCCTACAGGGCAAACATTAAGACTGAAGATATAAATGCTGCCTAGGTGTGCCAATTCAAGTTGTCGGCTTTGAGGGCCTGGCCTTAGTCAGGGTGGAACGGCCTAGTAAAAAGTTGTAGGGTCAGGCAATTGTGAATAAAAAATGACAACATAATCAAAACTAGTTTTTTTAAAGAATGGAATATACCAAATTTAAAATTGTGTGTGAATAATTCCTAACGTTACCTCTATATCTTCTCAAATTGTAAATTGGAGTTTTGTAGCATAAACTTTAAACAGTGTGTTGCAAAGGAAAGCCCATCATGCTTCCAACATCCCCTACATCCACGTGTCCAATTCTGCAAAACAAACCATGCATGTACGGTCAACAATTGTCATAACATAAATGCTGTAGAACAAAGTATGTATGAGAAACGGAAAGGCAGACACTGACCTGGATTACAAACATACTATTGCGTACCAGTAGGCACCGGGATTAAAAACCATTCTTCATAGGTGTAACCAGCCTGGAAACAAGGCAGATCACATTAGGCTCAGTCAGAGAAAAGGTGAATCGAATCGTCCACAAAATCACAAAACAATTGATTGCACAAACCATTGATGAAATCTTTAGTGTATGGGGTATACCCAGAGTGATCAAATCTGATTACGACCCCTACTCAACAGCCATGACTTCGATAGACTAGCAGACCATTTAGAATGTATTCACCAAAGAATAACACCATATGGCCCGAAGCCAATGGCATGGCCGAAAGATTAATGTCCACCATAAAAAGTGCAGTACAAAGAGCGTAACTCGAATGTATGTCAATGCAACAAGCACTACGTCAGGTTTTACATCAATATCGCATGGCACCACACAAAACTATGGGTATGACCCCTGGCACTAAGTATGGCACACCCACTAGTTACACGTCTACCTTGCTTGCAACTCCCCAACCACAAAAATGATACATTGATCAGGTAGAGATACACAGGGCAAAAACAGTTGCAAAGGAAAACAAGGATTGCAAAAGACATGCACAGAATAATGAGTTTGAAATAGGCAATGAAGTGTTGGCACAACAATGCCAAATACGAAAGACAGATGCTAGATTAATTCCTGTACCCTTTCAGGATACAGTCCAGAAAGGAACGATGATCACTGCTACCTCGGAACATAATGAAACAACAATTTCGGTTGGTCAAAAGGAGTGGAGAAGAAGAGAGAGACATATAGGTGAGGGAAAGAAGTACAAGGTCATGCCATGACAGTGAGAATGGATCACAGCCAAGAATATCACAGTTAAAACACAGAATACGATCAATGAAGGAGATCAGGACGATTGATCAAGAGAGCTCATAAACTTGTCAGAGAAATTTAGAGGAGCAATGATAAGTAAGGTGGAAGTCGTGTCCCTATGAGGACCCTGTAGCAAGAGAAGGGAAGGAGCAATGGGCAGGAGAAACGGGATGACATAGATGAGAAAAATGCAGTGAGAAAAAAATGGAAGAGGAATAAGCAAAAATCTCACACAATATCGGTGTCTTTGTCCCTCCTTTCCGTGCACGCATCTGATTCTTGCCTGACTAAGTTCCAGTCAGGTCAGAGGATGGTTAGTTACCCTTTATATGACCCTTCAGATATTTTGCACTACTCACTCATGATCCTTCACCTCTGAGTATACTGGCCAGGGTTGATGGGAGTGAAGGTCCAAAACATAAGCTGGGATACATAACGAGTAATCATGGTGTAGACCAGGGGTCTGCAACCTTTACGTTGGCAAAAGATAATTGTAGTTAATGGCCAATAGGTGGGGGCTACCTTCGAGAGCTACTGGGGTGGTGATGTCCATGTAGTGTGACAATGTGTACCAAGATTCCTTTGGGCAGTATATTTGCTCTTTATATATAAAATCAAAATCATATGTATTTACCATGATATTAATAACTTTGCAACATGTTTATTTCATTATTTTGTATAAGTAGTTGGCTCCGAAAAATGATCAAGCATATCAGAATGTATGAAACCAACCACAAAATTAAATCTAAAGGCTAACACTGCATGGCTTCCACCAGTGCTCAGTGACCTGGACTGTTGCTTGAAACAGCAATGTATAGGGGGACCAACCCGTCCCCCTCAAATGGGTATAGATAGCATGATAGGCAGATCAATTGGTTCTATTATTGCAGAAATCAAGATAATAGTGCCTTAATTTAAGGTAAAACTTGCACATGGCACTGCACATATTTGGGTTAGGATGACCCAGGAAATGAAGGGTGCTTTAAATATCACATATTTACCATTCATGTATAAAGATATATAATCAACGAGGGGTACAAAGTGAGAGATGCTTACAAAATAAATCATAGCTCCCTGGAGAATTAATACAGTGTCATACAAAAATATATTTTGAAATGGATAACTCAAGTACAAAATGGTGTCCAATCTTAAGCCTGGTGAGAAAAACTATGACTCATGCAAAGAGTTTTAAGGCAAGCAACAGAGGCGGATACATTTGAGATAGTCTTTGGCAGCATCTTGCAGTTAGGTGATTAGGTTTGTGAGGTTAACATTGGAACTTGGCAGGAAAAGTAGACAAGATTAATGATATAGCCCGATAAAGCAAGGGAAACTTAGATACATGTATCTATGTTCTTAATGAAGAGGGCACATTGTGTGTCATGCAGACCATTCTGAGAGACCACTGTATTATTTGGCACCATATAATAAATTTTATCTATTTCTCAGAAAGTAAAAGGCACTAACTAGCTTGGCAGGACCTAAAATTCAGATAAAGAGTACACACTGATGTGATGAAGGTGTTCTTGGCAGAAGTTGAGAACTGTTATAGTCATGTCTAGCCAATTCTAAAATAAGCTTATCAGTTTTGTGCGTCAGAGAAAATTGTGGATGCCAGCTATGCTAATGTGGTGTTGGGGTACACGAGATGGGCCATCCAATGATATTGAAGGGATGTTTTTTCTCTGACTAAGAGGACCTATCAGAAGCATACTCTGACCACAGTAGTCATTTGCATAAAGATGTTGCATTATCCAAATAGCCTATATAAGCAAGCTGAAGGCAAAATGTATTTGAGTGTGTCCAGAGCATGTCTTATAGCTTCTGTCTGATCAATGTGAAGTGTTCATAATGCCAGATGCATGATGGGATGGGACGGACCCACGGTTCAGCAACAGCACTCAAATGCTGTCAGACAGGACCAATGTTTTGATTTCAGGAAGTAGTTTAAAAAGGTAGATAACCTCCTTGCCATAGTTTTTGCACCTAACTGCATACCTGACATGGCAGACATACATTTAGGACAGTTTTATAAATCACGTACAACAAACTCAGTTGCGGGAGTCACTGCGCCCTTCACAATTCAATTTAGTTGATTCCTGTTTAACCTGGTGGCCTATTCACCATCGTCAGGGATGGATATTCAAACAACTGGAAGCCTGGGAAGTGGATGTCGAAGTAGAGGCCTGGGAGTATGTGCAGCCAAGCACTGCATTGGTTATGGTGGCAGCGTCCGTCGGACCTAGAAAGGGCTGTTTGCTGGCAAAAAGGCAGAGTGGTGGCCCTGCTCTGTTCCGTTGCATTCTTCACTCCTGTTGCAGCCTAGTGGTTTTTCTCCATTCCTGTGGCACCTGTGGCAATGGTAACAGCTTCAGGGGAGGTGTGTGCACCATCTGTGGGTCCTTGTGGCTGTGGAGCCTGATGATGATGGTGGTGGCTCCAGGGGAGGTGTGTGTACCCTCTGTGGGTCATTGTGGCCTCCAGACTGTTTCCTGCATTCTGTGGTCCAGTTTGTGGCATTGTTAGTCTCGCCCATGGCCGCTGTTGCTTGCAGGTGACATGCTCTGCAGACTTGACCGGTGGACCTGTTGGGCTGGGTGCATCCTTAATGCTCAGGATATATTTGAGCACTTTGAACTTTTAAGTCTCTGGTTCTTGGCTCAATATTTCACCTGAACCACTTAATCAACTGGAACTGATCCTGGGTTCGTGATTGTGACTGTGCCTATGACCATTAGTTTACTGGATTTTGTATTTTTTACAATTTTAGATTGACTTTCTGCTAATGGTATTATCTGGTTTGGCAGTGGCCTGTTTTGTACTTGCAACTGTTTATTTTTTTTGCTTGCTTGACATCATCTTTGCAGTGTTCTGGTTCATTATTTCAATTCTTTCTCACTGGTATTTCTCTTGCGCTTGTTCTTTTTCTGTTGTGTCCTGTTAATTATTGTCATCATTTCTTCTATTGTACCACTACATTGATTATTGTAAAAGCACCTAGGGGTAAGGCGCTATAGAAGCGAAGAAAACAATGTCTGTAAATGTACACTTGTTTTACAAGAAATAATGAGCACTTTGAAGGATGCTTCTCTAACAGCATTGTAGTGTTTACCTACTTTTAGGGTCACAAACAGCTTCCTTTAGGAACATTATTTTCATACTTTGTGTGTATTACTGCAAAATGCCTATCAATGTTACTCGTTTTCTCCCACTGTAACTTGGGCACCGTAGATGAAAGATGCACATTTTCTTATATGCTGGCAGAAAAAAAAATGGTTTCGCTCTCTGGATGGAAATAGTACATCTTTTGCCTTTTGTTGAATGGTGCATCTGCATCTACCTCCATGATTTCAATAATGGTATTTTATTTGTGTGTTTTGCAGATACATGTGCAAAAACTATTTTGAGGAGTATTTCAATCAATGTGTTATATATTTTTTTATTCAGTATATACCACGTTCTGTGTTTTCAACAAAACAAGAAAACATATGCCAATTTAGCAAATCCCCAATTCATGCAAATTGCTCACATGCCAAGTCACTAAATTCAGCCAAGGAAATGTAACCAAAGCCTACTTTGTTGAATACCCTGGAAGGTTTTGATGTCAAAATAAGTGTCATGGTTGAAAAAATGAACATGTGATCAGGTTATATGCAAAAAAAGTGTAAATCACAGTGCTAAAACAACATTCAGTTTTCTAGAGATGACTTCAAACCTGCATGAAACCTATGACAGCCCAACCATACAATATGTGAATTTTCATTCACTTGTATGGTGGAGAGAAGGGGCAGAACAAACTGGTGTTTTGCTGCCTCTCTTCCTCTCTGCCATACAAATGCTCCACCATTTGAAACAGCATGGGTTTTCATGTGTGTACAAATACTAAAGAAACCCTTTGCAGTCCACCAGTTTATGCAACAGCATAAAGCAGGCAGACCCCATACAGATCCATTGTAAAAGCTACCTGCCATGGTTAAAGGGCCGGCTGCATTTACAATTACAAATAAATGATGCTGACATGATTGCATATTGGACAGCATTTATTTTTCATAGTGAACACTGCTTACCATGAGCGTATGGTAAGCCGTGTTCACAAGTGAAAACTAAATCGGTCTCTGACATGCCAGCATGTCGCAGAGCGTTTAATTGTAATTATGAGTGCTGCTAGATGTGCAAGCATACCTAGCGACCCCCACAATCATAAGTAAACACTTCCTGGTATGCCAGCATGCCAGGCGGTGTTTACTCAGTTTGCACTTCGGAGTGCAAATGTGAAGGTCAAAAGGCAGGGTGCAGACTTGTATATTGCCTTTTGCTCTTCACATTTGCATCCATACAGATCCATTGTAAATTGCACCTGCCATGCTTAAATGGCAAGTGTGAGAAACCTGAAGGTGTCTCATCCGCTATTCCCCGGGGATCTGTCATCCAGATGGCCAGGACACGGCCATTGCTTTTGGATCTAGTTCCTAGGGGTTGACCAGTGGCGGGAGGATCACCTGAATGAGGGGCCTTCGGGGAGTGGAAGTGGGACACTGGATGGCAAGATGTGGTATCCCCTTCCTTGTACACCTTTTCACAGTCCTACCAGGTAGGATACTTAGGAACTCAATCCCCCATTCCTGACACAAACACTTTCTAACGGACAACTCACTGTGAAAGAAAACTGACTAACACCCAAGCCATATACCTGACATGTCCCAAAACAAAGGTCAGACAGGGTCAGGCAATTACTGATCATTACACACACCTGACTTCTATCACACTTCCTCACATTAATAAAAGGCGGAGCAGAAAAGCGCACTCAGAGCCAGGGAAAGCACACCAGGAAGCAGCAGTTCCAAGATGGTAGTTTATTACAAGGAGAAAGACGGCAAGACCTGAGAGTGTTGCAAGGAGGGAAGTTACTTTCACGAGCCTTCATGAGCTTTCGAGAATAAGAAACATAAGACCCAGAATCAAAGCTGAAGAAACCTGCATTGTGTGTCAGAGCTACCCAGGGCTCTCCCAAGTCAAAAGCCAAGGATGGGAGGAGCTTTTGCCACTGTGGTACTGTCCTTGGCTGCTACAACAAAGCAGCACAAGTAAAGTCAGCACAGCTGGTGATTTGAGGAGACTGGTACCAGACTGGCCTGTGTTAAAGCCAAGGTTGCAAGTGGCAACATTGTATGGAGAAAACTGAAGAGAACAGAATGTGAAGCGTATGTGATAAGCGATGCAAATATACTCAAACAGCAGATGAGTGACTTAACTTTTGAAGTCAAGACAGATACCATAAACAGAGTTGTCCGGTGCCACGTGGGTGCCACGTGGGTGCTCATTTGAAGGTCTCTGTTAGGTATCCAACTGAGAGGTGGCAAATGAAAAAAGACATTTTGAAATCGAAGTGGTCCTGCAATGGGTACAGCCAAACCCTGTGCACATTCGAAGCTCTTCGCTAGTTGATGCTAACTGAAATTGGTCCGAAATCGACTGAGGGAGACTAATTGTGTAAGAGAAAGGATCTGAGTCCGGCTGAAGAGGATCCGGGGTGAACCATCAGTCAACCAAGAAAGAATATTCTATGAACATTGTGGAAGGGGATCTGAGCCCAGAAGAGGGATGCAAAGTGGCAATTGTTGTATTGAAGGGATCTGAGGTGAATCACCTGAATTGAGTACTTATAAGAGGAAAATAACTTTTTGTTTGTTTTGTTGCATCAGGCCCTCTGAATTGAGAGACTTTGATAGGTAAAGAGACTTGGGCACAGAAGGCCCTGATGCTAGTGATTGAATTGTATCCTCATGCCAAAGAAGCCAGAGATTGTGCTATGCTCAACTAAACCACATTGTCACGCTGAAAACTTGGAGAAGGGAGGTAAACAGCCTGAACATCCAGACATATTTTTGTGAACACTTCTTTCTTTTGCATAAATCCTACCCCCATCCTCTTTGTATTTAGAGATAAGAATTGGCAATAGCTTTTTTTTAGAATATGTCCTTTTATTTTGACAAGACACTACTAGGTCATAGCTTGCTCCCATCTGTAGTATTAGGATTGGATAGGCGTCAATAAACACCCTTGAGAGGCAGTCACTTGTGTCTGACTTACTGTTGATACCATGCCTTTCTCACAAAGGTTACATTTACAATTCCAAATAAACGCTGCCAACATGATTGCATGTCAGACAGTGTTTATTTTTCATAGTGAACACTGCTTACTGTGTGCATGGTAAGCAGTGTTCACAAATGAAAACTAAAACGCTGTCTGACATGCGAGCATGCCGGAGAGCGTTGTATTTTAATTGTGAGCGCTGCTAGCTGTGCAAGCATGGCAAGCGGCCCTCACGATCATAAGTAAACAGTTCCTGGTATGCTAGCATGACAGGCAGCGTTTACTCAGTTGGCACTTCGTAGTGGGCAAAGGGTGGCATACAGGCTTGTATGCTGCCATTTGCTATTCACATTTGCACCTTGCAGTGCAACTAACCAAATGATGGCAGGGGGTACCAGCTTGCGTTACAGTCTAAACCTAACGGGTCCCCGCTGTCAAACTACGAGTAACTCGAAAATGAGATCCACAGTGCTCATTTTGGTGTCTGATTCAAAGAGCTACTGAGAAGCCTCAGGCGAGCTACCAGTGGTTTGCAATCTACTGGTTTTAAACCATGGATTTAGAAAAATGGTGAGCTGCCTTACCAAAATAAGTATTTCTTAGGGGTTACCATTAGCAAGGGTAGACATTACCGCTACTATTCTTCCACTAAGAAGTCATTGCCTGTGCAACATCTGGGACCCCCACCTTTCAGATGAGCCTCTCCAGAGTTGTAAGTTCCTGGAGGAGCTGATATAGGCCGCTTTTATTTTGGAAGTCAGGGCAGTAGTGTCAGGCAGCTGAGGTAGAAATAGTTTTTAGTGTGGAGGTGTGACTATGGCTGCTGCTGCATGAGTGGTAGATGATGGCAGAGTTTGACTCAAACTCAAGATGGGTGTTTTTGCACAAGACTAGTGGAGTCATGGTCACAGTGTGATTATGAAGGGGCAACTCTCTAAAGAATTAAGAGCACTTAAGATTGCATGCTTCTCCTGAGGAAGAGGTTTACCCTTAAAATGAGTCAAGTAATCCACACAGAACATGGTTTTGTTTAAAGATTTATGAAGGAACCTTCTGAAGGAAATATCAAATACATGTGTTCGGATTCTAATGAATAATTATTACCCAAGCAGACAGCTTTGGTACAAACACTACCCCTTTACAGGCACATCAGGTAAAGCACCTAGGTGCAACTATTGTAAGAGTTTACCCAGCAGTAAGTTTCAGTACATATGGAATCTCTTTAGCTTTTAGGCACAGCTCTAAGCAAGCTGTAGGTGACCCACCGTCCTCAAGAAACAAACAAGGACAATTACCAATCTCTGTGCAGGGTGAAATCTAGTAAAATCTTGCTGCCCCAGTACCCTAACTGGAACCGCCACCGAAATTCCTTCTAACACCAGGAGTGGCACCCTTACTGTGGTCACAATGTAAACAAGTGTCCCTTGCTTACCTGGATGCTGCAGGGCCACAGATTACATCGATACCCAGAAAAGATCAATGCTGCTACACAGTTTGTGGTCGGTAGCCCAAAGAGTGTTCTGCACACTCATTCCCACCCTAAGTGACAAAGGAAACCAATATCTTTGCAAAGCAATGTTACAGATGGAGAAAACCCTATATACCCAAGACAAATGTAGTGAGGGAACAGCACAATTTTTACACATGCTATCAAGTGAAATGAGAAACCATTGGGCACTATGTTATAGCCTAGCAAGCAATCACCATTACATGTGAGTTTGGTCCTTCCTTGGGAAATTTAAGAGAGACCAGTTAATGGTCATACTGTACAACCAACAAAATGAGGAGGACATTGTGGCTGTCACATGGATTGCAATCCCACCCTACACCCAGCCATAGCTCTCTGCAAATTAATGGAGCTGAATACAGCATGGGCACAGGATGTGGACCAGAGAGGCTCCTTTTCAGCATTTTCCCAAGTTCATTAAGTTTTCGAAGTAGAACTTAGTGCAATCATGTAAGATGAATCCGGCACTTGCCAGACAAATAGAATGTTTCAAGTGTGGCTCTGTGAGCACTGGAGAAATTACAAATCCTGCTCAGCCACAGCACAATGTCTGCTGGTTTTGGAAAGAAAGGTAATTTCATCAAAGTCTTCAGATCCAAACAGGACTCAGGAAAACTACAGCAGACCAAAATGAAGGTGACTCACATCCAAGAGAGCAACTTGGATCCACCAACCGAAGGAGGGATAGGTGTGATCATCAGATGCCTAGGAGAAGCTACAATGGCCCCTTGGACCATACCTGATCTAGAAGATGATTTCTCCAAAGCGGGCATCACAGTACTTTGCTGTTTGACTCTGGGTTTCAATAATTCTTATTGAAAGAGAACTGTATGACTGCAACTTCAGGCACATCATTGGATCCTTCAAATCCACGGACATTGATGTGGTGTGTTATTTGGGATACAAAGTAGCTGTCCAAGGAGACTTCAACAATACTGTAAGCTTCAAGGACCACTCACCGTTGGGCACTGTTTATTCTGCAAAGAATGGATCACCCTCCAACCCAGTGTGACAGCACCGGATGCCATCTGGCTATTACAAGGTCCTATAACTCACTGGAAGTCATGAATTTGGCAAAGGCACAGACACTGTAGAAAGATTAATTGAAAGCTTGTGTGGTTCAGGGGTTTCCGACACCAGATCAGACTAAAGAGGCTTGCAGTGCCTGCCGAGCATAATGTTTGGCCATTTTCCATCTTGAAGAAAGACAAAGTAAGGAAACCTTTGGATGAACTCAAGGGTAAGGGCATTATCAAGGGGATGAGTACTTCAAGTGGGTGTGTCCCATAGTTCTGGTGCAAAAGGTAGAGGTGGATGCATGTGGATCTGCAGAGTTTGAACTCATTCATTGTGGTATATGCACATCCTCAGCCGAGCATATAAGAACTTCTTTCCTGATGGGCGAGGAAGTCTGTATTAAAAACTTGATCTTGGCTCTGTCTACCATCAGATACCTCTGCACCCATAACACAGGCAATACCCCATCTTGATCACCACATAGGGCATGTATCATTTCCTAAGCAAACCTTTTGGCCAAGCCCCAGCCGCCTCAATTTTCCAAAGTGTCTTGCTCAAGCTACTAGGGACAATAGATGAGCTGAACACAGAGAGTGTTCACCCTAAAGGAACAGAAATGACATTTTTCATCAGGAGGGAAAGTATTTTTGTTCATGCTATATTAGCGCAAAGTGTGAGGCTCAAGAACAGCAATCTTTTGGGAACACCTCGCTCCCAGAGACTGGACCCAAGTTGTGCTCCCTTTTGGGTCTCTTGAGGTTATGCCCTCATTTGCCTCTGTCACAAGAACACTGAGCATGCTCCTACTGAAGGATGTGACATTTTTGGGTGGGAGGAGATATAAAAGCAGATTGGGACAGGAGTAATTAACAGGGAAGTATGCAAGCACTAACCTGATGTCCAGCAACAGTGGATGTAATTGGCCATAGTCCAAAGAAGATCTAAGGGTCTGAAATGGCACAGAGCCTCGTATAATATCTGGGATGCGGACAACGAAGAAACCCTCTGGGGTATAAAAAACCCTTTTTGCAGCTTGAGAGCGAAGTGTAGATGGCAGCTTGGACGTTGAGCGCAGATGACAGGAACCTTCACAAGATGAACTTAGTACCGGAGTAATGCAATCAAAGTAAACAGTAGAAGGTGTGTAAATGAGCAGTTGGGCACATTATCCCTAACTCCCACCCCCTCACTGCCATCATATTGGGACAGTAGGAGAAGAGCTGTGTACGGGACCCCATGTGTTGCTCCTATACCACATTGAGTGTTCGAGAGATGATATGCACTCAGACAGCCATACCGAATGTACCCTTGCACTGAAAGTGTGGAAGGACGCCATGTGAAAGGATGTCAGCATGAACCATTGGACATCATGGAGCCCTGAGTGAAACCTTATGAGGGCAGAGATGTCATTAAGCAAATATACAGAGTCAATTCTGAAAAGTGGAGTCTTTGTTGGCTTGGGATCAAGGATGCTATTTTTAAGGTATAGCTGCAAAGCACAAAGGGGGGCAGACAGACTGCCATGGACCAGACATATTTCTCTTAAAATTAAAGAAGAAAAATCATCTGAAGGAGCCAAGTATTGGCCAATTAAAAGTGTATAAAGTTTATAGATGGTAGAGTGAGCAAGTCTCTAGAGGCCAAGAAGAGCAATGACACTCAGTATAATTAAATTGAGCAGCAGTTAATAAGAGGTCGAAATGGAGAAATTTGTAGTCTCTTTAAATGTGACTCAAAAGTCGTAAACAAGGGCTATTCATTAAGCCTTGAATGAAGATAGAGATGTGTTTACACTCCCTTGAATGTCCCAGAACAGAGAGCAGGCTACAAGGTCAAATATAGATGGGAAATGTTTGCTCATGGCTGGACTGATGAGAGATGATGGACTAATTGGGAAAGTGGGGAGTAGTCTGACGTAGTTCATGCACCAGGGTTTCGTTTCACTGCTAGACGAGCCGAAAGTCCAAGGTTGGGTGAGAATGCCAACGAATCAATGGGTCTATGGGGCAACCTGCTATACAATGTTGCATAGACCAATCCACTGCCATTTTGTTCTCTATAATCAGCATTATATGTATTTAGAGGTAGTTTGAGTTGTGTCTCACAGGTAGGAGACAGCCAATGGTGTACTAACCCCTATGTATTCTATAAGTAGATATGTTCCCCTAACCAATCCCTCTCGCTAATAGGTTTTACAGTTTGCAATGGAGGATGGCGTCATGGATGATGCACTGTGGGGTATAAGACCTCTGTGTAATCAAGTTTGAGTGTTTGTGTACAAGCATCTGTCCAATGTCTGCCAGTGGACACTGCTTTATTAAATTAAGAATAAAGTGGTGCATTGCCATATTCTTTTGATCTGTCTGGTTATTTGTTCTGAGAACTTTATTGGTAATTCCATCTAGCACAAGAGATGCTTTAAGGTGCTAGATCACAGGTGAAACTGGTAGGGCAGGAGAGAAAGAGAGAGAGAGGAAGGGAATATGGAAAGATGCAAGGAGAAAGAATTAAGGCATTTAAATGCCTGCTAATAAGAAGCGACGCATCAGTCTTACCGTGCAGTTGGGTTACATTCAGTGCATCCATTATCCTATCTTTCAAGATCTTTCATGAAAGGTTGATGTTGATCAGGTTGCTTAAGAACTGGACCCTGGGTACAGGCTTGTTTTAAATCCTGAAAGGTTGTCTGTACAGTTTAATTCCATTAGAATATCTTTCCTTTCTTTAGTAGGTTGCTCAGGGGTGGAATTCTCATCGAGAAATTTGAGATGAACTTTCTATAGAACTTCAAGAACCCCAAGAATCTTTGATCTCCTTGACAGCAGTAGAATCTTTCCATTGCAGTACTGCTCTTACTTTGGATGAATCCATCACTGTGCCGTTAGCGTAAAGAACAAATCCCAAATATGTAACACTAGTCTGATGAAATGTGCATTTTTCCAATCTGGCAAACAGGTGTGTTTCTTGAAATCTTCTTAATACCTCGGTCACATGTCGTTGGTGTTCCACCAGGTTTTTTTCAAAGACCAGAATGTAATCTAAATAGACTACTTTGACATGTAGTAATAGATCTGAAAAAACATGATCGATGAAGCGCAGAAAAAATGGGGGAGCATTAAAGAGTCCAAAAGGCATTACCGTGTATTTGTAATGTCCTGAGGATAAGGGGCTACCATCCACTCCCTACACTGGGCCTTGCATGGTCTTCATCTCTCGAGGAACTCCATGATCCCTGGCCCAATCATCGTCCATGAAATTGCCAGCCGCTCCACAGTCTACAAGAGCTGTAATTTCAAAAGAGGGAACTTTGTGTACTGCAAGGACTTGTTTACAACTACCCTGAGTGGATCTTGTTCAGTGGCAGAGTTGGTTTGGGAGCTCAGATTCCTATTCTGAACTGTGGCTCCCCCCACGGCCAGAATGGGGCATTTCTCCAATGTCTAGGTGAGGCTACGGGCATTCCCTGACTAGATATTCTTTGGGACTGCAGTACATACAGAGTCCTTGACTCTTCTGCAAGTTTGCTCTTCGAGAGCTAATGGTCCTCTAGCTGAATCCATTTACATGGGTTCTTCTTCCTGGTTCTTCTTCCTGGTGAGCCCTCAGAAAGGACCTGTTGGTTTCAAGGGAGGAGCTATGAACTTCAGACGATGAACTCAGGATCGGAGAAATAGCAAATGAAGGAAACGGTAGAAGGTGAAACCATGATGACAGGATAGAGAGAGAGAAGAAGGGAAGAGCGAAAGATGCAAAGAGAAAGAATTACGGTGGGTCAATGCCTGCAAGTAAGAAGCGACACATCAGTCTTACTGTGGAGTCGGGTTATATCAACTGTATCCGGAATCTGATTTGCCATTTCTGGCAGCATTTCGTTGAGTGCCATCTTGAGAGAACACTAGAATGCATTTGGCAGTTGGAGACTAAAAGAGCTGCTAAGCGCCATGTTGGAAATGTAGAGAGTCTCTTGGCATTATGTTTCATCCATTTATGATATAGAGACCACAAAGATGTCTTTTTCCTGACAGTATTAGTGAGGGTGACCTATGCTTCTACAGTCATGAGGCAAACTGAGAACAGCTATTCAGTTATAGAGAAGGAGCTCTTAGCGTGTGTCTGGGATTTGGAGCAATTCCAGCAATACTTGTAGGGAGCATGCTTCACACTCGAAACAGATTACAAGCCACAAGGAGGCCTGTTGTCCAGACCAAATTCAGACAAAATAGCCCACAGGGTAATAAGTCTCATCTTCAGACTGCAGGAGGTACACGTCCCTGCAACAGAAAACATCTGGGCTGACTGCCTCACCTGATTGCCAGTTGAAGAAAGGCAGAAGTGTGCCGTGGGCAGAGATGATTGTGAAGTTTTCTTCTTTGAGGATGTTGATGAAACCTTGTCCATAGAAGACTCTACAGAAGGAAGTTATCGTGGGGTTGATTCTCCAGGAGCATGTAAGATGCGGCAGAGCATGCATCCCCACATCAAACAAGATGGCTTGATCCATAACAGTGGGGTGGCCATCCATGAAATTAGTAGAAAGGGATCTTCTTCCAATTCCATAGAGTCAAAGGGACCTGTCACTTGAGCGGGGGGAACTATTACTCAGGGCACATGGTGATTCCCCTTTTAGGCATGAAGGGCACATGTGCATATCGGCCACTGGGAGTACTGGTGGCATGGTGTAGACTAGGAGGTGGATAGGCTAAAACGGGAGTGCAGTCAATGAAAATTGGCTTAGTGTGCTGGCCTTGCCCATGACACCTATGGAGTTGCTAATTGGGGCCTGGAATAAGGTGCTTGTTGATTGGCTGGGTCGCATTGATTGCTTACCCCAAAGAAAGCATTATGGCTTTGTCCTTGCATGATATTACATTAAGTGGCCTGAAGTTGGCTTGACTGATGTCCCCTCTTGAGTAAAGGTTATCATCTTCCTGCAAGCAGTATTCAAAGGGGAATGATGACCCCACTCCCTAGTCTCTGACAATGGGGGTCAGTTCTGCTTACAAACCCACTAATGGATCTATGGCCCAATCTTCATTGCATTCCTAAAAACACCTTTCTTCAAATGCCTTTACTTGGAGCTCACATCAGGGTGCAATGGAGAAGATCATTCAAATCTGATTCAGTTAAAGAAATATGATTGTAATTTTCCGCTACTAAGAAATGCGCCTGCAGCCTTGACTTGTACAAGTAAGATGAACAGTAGCCAGATATCCCATTGTCCTTGAAAATTGTCCTATTGCGCAAGTGAGTATCTACGTAGCATACTCAGTAGAAATCAACACCTGGTCTCCGCTCACAGAGAACCCCATTGTGAGTAGGGAAAGCCTCTTGTGTATTCCACACATTCTTTCTGCAACAGGGTCTACAATGTAACACAGCAACGAGTACCAACCCATGAACAATTGTAGGTTAGATATTTTTCTTTAGTACACACCTTTCCTAAAATAGCAGTAATTAGAATATACATGCATACAATACATATTTACATATGGCATTTAAGCAAAAGGACATGAAGATAATGTTATCCAAATAATACACAGGGACAAGTTATAGAATGAACAAGGAAAAGGTGAGAAAGAATGACAGTTCAGTTCCCCTCAAGCTATGATTTGGCACTGCGTTAGAAGGTGTATCAACGATGAGGGAAGGTCAGGTATCACTGATAAGCATTAATCCAAAAAAGAGAAATGAGCATGAGATGCCAGGTTTTTGCCAAATGAGAACATAACCATGCGGACAGCACCTCTCCATTGAGAGCCTGTGGATGTTTCTTGGTTCCAGTTGTCCTGCCCTCCAGTGAGTATATCATGTAATTTAATCCTGTTCCACAGACATGGTCAATGCTCAGCTTCTCTTGTCAGCAACACTCAGGAGTACAGATTGAAAGACCTTTGAACCCCGGTGGTATTCAGATTCAGTGCTGACGGGGGCGCAGTGGAGCCTGCACCATCATGGTGAAGGCAACAAGGTCCAAGCAGGCTTCACAGCTGGTGAGAACCAACCAAGTATAGGCAAAGTTCCAGCGATACACTGCAGACCCTCTGGTGCTGAGAGGCATCGATCTGGTAATATTGGTAGCAGTGAGGCTCAGTAAAACCCAGGGATGAGTGTTGAGAAAGGAGACTGCTTTGGTTCGGGAAAGGTGTGGGAACCATGCTGTGGTGCCCTCACAGTCTCGAGTCTGGCGGGAATTCACAGCTGCAGGCCTCTGGTTTTTGGCAGCTACAGAGATCTGATTACAACAGTCCTATTTACCAGCAGTCAAGTCACGACCTTTACTCAGAGCCATGAGCTGTGGAGACAGTGGCAGTTGAGACTACATCCCACGTCGTCCTGCAGAGACATGGGGGATGAGTATTGATGTAGTTCTCACCCTCCAAGGTAGGAATTCCAGCTCCTGTGGGTTCAGAGGTCCACGATTCAATTACTAGGCTGCATCACTCAAATAGTTGGGTGGCCATGCAGTCAGTGGTGGCTGTCATGATTAACTTTCAGTAGCTATTTCCCAGGCAAGAGCTCAGGCTGTGGATTCCCTCCAGACATTCTCTGTCTGACTCACCAAAACTGCGTATTGGCTCAATGTTTCTCTGGAAATCACAGTCAGGAAAGCCATGACTGTGAATGGACACATCCATATGCCACACACAACTGCAGACCTGTGCCCTGAATTTGATTAAGGAAAAGTGTTTGACGCTGCTCCCATGTAATAAAGCCATGCTGTACTTCCTGAAATGGATCCAATGGGAATCTATTGACCTGCAGGATGCCTCTTTAGAGTCAGTCTGATGGAGGAACCCTGCACCGGAACGTAGAGGTCTATGGTGTGACCCACTGCCCTGGCGACCCAATGATCCTCAAAGGAGCACATCAAGAATTATATTCATTTTGAGATCTCGGGACAGTTCCCACAGTAAATATTTTCTATCTAGACAGGACAAGTGAAATACTTTAAAGTGCTGCTGAAACGGATTTCTCTAACATATTTTTCAAATTTGAGGGTAGAAAAATATTGGGCTTAGACTTGAGTGCAGCTATGAAGAAGCAAAAACGTATTTGCCAACATTCTGCAAAACTTGAAAACCCAGCCTACACCAATCGAAGAAAATCGGCCACAGAAGTAGCAATGCAAACACCATGCAAATACTGAGCTCCAAAGAACAAGGTAATTGTGCCCTTACTGCACACTTACCAGCACACCTTTGGGAATACATCAGGAAAATAATGCCCATTTACACTTAGAATTGAGAACAGTAGCCTGCACCGTATCTGGATAGGATTGTGAATGTTAGGATCTGTCACACTTAGAATTGAGAACATTAGCCTGCGCCGTATCAAGATATGATTGTGGATGTTAGCATCTGCCACACCTAGATGGAACTAGAATGTTAGCATGTGCCACACTTAGAATAGAGAACATTAGCCTGCGCCACATCTAGATAGGATTGTGAATGTTAGCATCTGCCACACTTAGAATTGAGAACATTAGCCTGCGCCGTATCTAGATGGGATTGTGGATGTTAGCATCTGCCACAACTAGATGGAACTTGAATGTTAGCATCTGCCATGCTTCAAATAGAGAACATTAGCCTGCGCCACTTCTAGATAGGATTGTGAATGTTAGTATCTGCCACAACTAGATGGAACTTGAATGTTAGCACATGCCACATTTTGAATTGAGAACATTAGCCTGCGCGGTATCGAGATAGGATTGTGAATGTTAGCATGTGCCACACTTAGAATTGAGAACATTAGCCTGCACCGTATCTAGATAGGATTGTGGATGTTAGCATCTGCCACACCTAGATGGAACTTGAATGTTAGCATGTGCCACACTTCGAATTGAGAACATTAGCCTACACCGTATCTAGATAGGATTGTGAATGTTAGCATGTGCCACACTTAGAATTGAGAACATTAGCCTGCACCGTATCTAGATAGGATTGTGGATGTTAGCATCTGCCACACCTAGATGGAACTTGAATGTTAGCATGTGCCACACTTCGAATTGAGAACATTAGCCTGCACCGTATCTAGATAGGATTGTGAATGTTAGCATCTGCCACACTTAGAATAGAGAACATTAGTCTGCACCGCATCTAGACAGGATTGTGAATGTTAGCTTCTGCCACACTTAGAATTGAGATCATTAGCCTGCCGTGTATCTAGATAGGATTGTGGATGTTAGCATCTGCCACAACTAGATGGAACTTGAATGTTAGCATATGCCACACTTAGAATTGAGAATATTAGCCTGCACCGTATCTTGATAATATTGTGAATGGTAGCAGACGCTACACTTATATGGAAGTACGAAGGCCAGCCAATGACACACTTAGATGGAATTCTCAATGTTAGCATGTGCCACACTTAGATGGAATTATGAAGATTACCAAGCGCAACACTTAAAAGGAATTGGATAATGTTAGCATGTCCCACACTTAGATAGAATTGTGAACATTAGCCTGCGTCGCATCTAGATAGGATTATGAATGTTAGCATGTGCCACACTTAGAATTGAGAACATTAGCCTGCGCCATATCTACATAATTTTGTGAATGTTAGCGAGTGCCACACTTATATGGAATTATGTAGGTTAGCAAGTGCTACACTTAGACAGAACTGTGAATGTTAGCATGTTAAATGTATTTTAGTCCACTAACCAATATAAGCTCAAACTCTCTGCATACTTATCTCACTCAAAAAACTCACACAACAATCTCTCGCACAACAAGCTGCACGCACTTCACCACACCGCAACAACACATAAGCCACACCAACAGCACACGCGGACTGACACTGATCCAATACTCACACCAAAACTCAGCACCTGGTGTCTACCGAGTTGAAGCTGCCAACAGTATACCACTCCTCTCACTATCCTACTCCCTCTTCACCTTCACCTTACTAACCTATCCCACCTTCTCGTTTCCAGATCCGCCAGAGTGCCTGGGGACCAATTCCGTTGGTGACGGTGCGCTACATAAATACCATTAACATAACTTAACATTTACCAAAACGCTACATTTGGTTCTTTAACAAGATCCCTTCCGCTAGCCAAAGAAGCAAAATACACACAGAACTACAACTCCCAAAACACACCGCGCAAGTTCAAATTATGAAACATGCATTCACGAGAACCATGCTATACAACACATGCCTACCCATGCAGGCAGGAGTCCATGGATCCAACGCGCCAGCTGCAAAACAAAACACAGGCAAGGCATTTGTGAAACGGGGAAATGTCATGCGTGATAACACACAGCCCCATTGAAATTGATAGGTGCAGAATGCAGCCGTGAACGTGAACAATCAAAGGCAATAATAACATACACAAATTACAAACTAGGACCACACGGGCAAGGCTAATTCATGAGAGTTAACACGCTACAAATGAACTACAAAATGACGCTGATTGTGTCACGCAAACAATTGCTTGACAGAATAAAGCAACCAAGTTAGCAGCACAGAGCATTGGGTCAGTGCATGTGCAGTAGGTTGCCTACCCAAAGCTGACCCAGGGCCCACTGGAGTGGTGGAAGGTTCTCACCATTCCTTCCACCCCATGAACATTTGGACAACCACCAGAGTAGTGTCAATATGAAAATACATATCACGCTGCAACCTCTTGACCTACAACTACAGTGCTGAGGATGTGCAAGCCTGGTATTATTATTATTATTATTATTATTATTATTATTATTATTATTATTATTATTATTGTGTTTATTGAATGCAGAGCTTGCTCGGGAAGCAACGGAGTGCCTCACAGTCATAGAGGGAAGAACACAGTGAAGGAAGCAGAGAAAAGGGTAGTGGGGAGCTAACAGGGGCGGACGAGGGTGGGCGGTTGGCAGCAAAGGATCTACGGGCAACCAGGGGAGCAAACAGTGGGGAGCAGATCACTGAGTCCTAGGTAATGTGGGGAGTGGAGGATCTGTGGACCATACAGCTTGCATGCGTCTAAGATGCCACCCGCTTTAATTCACTGACCGTTGGCACCGACAGCACGCTACCTGGCCCCCCACTGACATTGCCATATCCCTCACACCTGCATCAGGAAGGATGTGGAAAGTCAAGAAAGCCAACGAAGACAATCTTAGATGACCCAGAGAACCTGTGTAGACGTGACACCAACAGAGGAGAACACCTATCCAGATCCTATCCTGCCAAACCCTTAGCTACTTAGGCTTAATATATGATAACCATAAAAAAAACATGTCTGACAGAGATTACAACCCCCAAACTAGACCAACCCTTAGAACACTGGGTATGCAAAACCAACAGCACTCCATCTCAGAGAGTGGCCACAAATACCACACTTAAGCAAAGCTGACATACTCATAATGCCCTGAGAAGTGCAGATGTATGTGAAGTTGCAATGGCAATGGGGCTGGGGTGGATCTGTGAGCAACAGAAGAATGCCTGGAAAGAGATGTGTGTGCCCCAAGCGAGTTGCATAACTCAAGATAAAAAAGTTGAAGATGCACCAACACAGTGTTGGTTTGTGACCAGGGCAAGGCGGGACCACTATCAGTGGAAGGAATCATACTTCGAGAGAATGAGTTGAATGGAATGACAGTATTGCTAGGAGGCTAAATCGAGAACAGTGTCCGGGGTGTCACACACAGAAACTCATAAACCAGGAAAGACTTGATGCCTGTCTCCCCCACTGAGTTACATGTGAACCAAATGCAAACATGGGGCCATGTCTGTCATTGGAACAGTGTTGGCCCATTTGGGGTTGCGTGTGGGAAGAAATGGGGCAAGTGGTTTGTCATGTCAGGCACATCATTCATCAGGCCTAAACCCATCTTGAATGTGCTATGATCATCAAGGTAGATGTCCTCACATCAACATGTTCTGGTTCCATAGGACTTATCCAGAGTCTCGAGAATGCTCCCCATAGCCATCAGCATACTGGCTGTCTCTTGCTTATATTATCAAGGAGCAATTTGATTTTTCTGGCCAGTTGTATCGTAGCTCCTGCCTTTCCTTTTCTGTGGTACGGAGTGATCCTTTACCCTTTATGGCAGCATTTTATAGCTCTACTGATCATTTTCAACTACATAAGGTCACACGTACTTGCACCCCTAAACTAACTGCCATTGTCTAAGAAGTGCAGCGAACTGAAGATAGACTTAGCAGTACTGGAGACATGACACGTGGTACAGAAATATTGGTAACATTCATCCAGGATACCAGAGAAGAATCAGACCAGGCACCTGCTCTGATGGGATCTGGGTCATTGGAGCAGGTAGAGGAATATGTCACATTGTGACATCTCTGCCTGGAAACAATAGTCATGGGTCATAACACCCAGCCACACCAGCCAGCATTGGAAGGCCTGCTTCCAAGGCCATCAAAGCCTGTCTGGGCCTGTCTGTGTATGACCTGTGCCCTGGTGCAATTATGCTGTCCCACTTCCCCTGTGTTCCAAGTTACAGGTAGCTTACCCAACCCTGCACATTTCCTACCAGCATTGGGCCACATCACCCCTGTACACAACACACTCTGTCTTTAATGAAGAATCACGACGGGCCCTGCCCAGCCCTGCATTGGAGCCCTTTGGCATCACAAGATCTGTGTGAGAAGTCTGCACTCAACCATACAGTTGTTAGACCTCTCCCTCCCCATTGTAGGGGAAGCAGGGTGTGCTAAGCTCAGTTGCCATACCGCCCCCATCCCATCGACCCCCAAAGCACACTGTACCACCTCTACCACAGCACCCCTGCGTGCAGTTAACCAACCTGTAATGCTCAACTGCGTCTTGATAAACGTATGGTCACTGGGAACTTATGCCATTACTATCCATGATCTCATCCTTGACAATCACCTTGACATTCTAGCCACCACAGAATCATGTCTTCATAGCGCTTCAGGCCCATTACTCTTCCTGGTCATTCCCCCTATTTACTCCATCTCAGAGCAGATCGCCTGAATCCTCTAGGAGGTGACATTGGCCTCATTGCCAAATCTTCCCTGCACACCAGATCCATTGCTACCCCTCCCATTCCCGGACATGAAATTGAACCCATAGACCTAGGGCCCTTTAAGACGAGGTAGCAATACTTTGAGAAAGATGGGGATGCAGAATTTACTCAAACATCAACAATCCAACCAACTCAGGAAGTTGGCAAAACGCGGTCTGTTTTATTTTCAATTGTCTAAAACAGGGAGTTACAACAGACATCAAGGGACGTTCGCTCGATTTCTCGCAGCGCATATCATAAAAAACGCAAATTTTATAGTCAAAACTCGTCATACGTGACATCACACTACGTGGTAAACTACAAAAACCTACTTGGGCATGTGATAGGATTACAGGGATCATTTAAATATATGTTCCATACTAACAGGGATTGTGATTGGGTTTCTACTGTCAGGTAGGCAACTAAGCCCATCCCAAGTGCACATCATTTTTCGTGTCACACTAATATTCGACACTCTATTGGTTGCATAAACTATAGGGCTCTTTGATAAATGGCCCTCTACCATCGGTTTGGCACTTTTGTACCCTTCTGGAATATTCCACACACTAGCAGCACGCAGGCTACCATTGCAGGTGCAGGGAGGGTCGGCATGATCATGCCTCCCCACCAATTAGCCCAATATCTATCATCACCCTTGCATTCTTCCAGTCAATTAAGGCTCTGAACTTGGCCTTGTAGAGGCTCTCTGTGCCTGAGAAATAAAGGGAGTTTCTTCTTGGTTTCGGTGTAGCTCAACGCAATGTCTATTTTGATATGACCATGTGGCTGGAGACCACGTTTCTGAGCTCTCCACTGTATTTAATTCTATTAAATGATGAACTCTTGACACCTTCAATGTCCTTGCATTCCACTTCAAACATAAGTTTGTTTCTTTCTCACATTCATGTAACTACTGGATGGACACGCAGGCTCACGGTGGCCTCGTCTTCTTGGTGCTGGCCAGCCAAGCCGTTCTTGTATTTCTCTATTGCCTTTAGTTATTTTCCAACTGTATCACACAGAAAAACCCTTTCCAATCATAGGGTTTCAAGCCTCTGCACTATGGAATATCCAGGTTCTATACATTCCTATGTATTATACATTGGCACATCGCCGCAACAATTCACTACATAGCCAGCCTTAAGATTACTTTGTCTACTTGCGTTACTGCATCTGTACAAGTGTAAACTGATTTGTATTTTCTTCAGCGTTTCTGTAGCATGAGCATCTTCATCTCGAGCCCGAAATGTTGATCATCTTTGCCAACTCCTATTCAGAAACTATAGAACGTCTATGTTCTTTGCCTCATGCATCTTTTCTAGGTGCGTCAGCTCTGCTTCAAATTACGTCACCAGTCTTCTTTTTCACTCATTTTCACACTTCTTCCAGGACTTTGTCCAAAAGGCCATTACTACTTTGTGAATGCATATATGGCTTTCTCAATGGATACCTTGTTTCCAAGATTTTCTGCGGTATAAGCATCCTCATTGGTACTGCACATGTTGCAATTTCCGGCTCCCAACATATAGGCAGCATTGGGCTGAGCTTTTGCTCGGGGTACTTGACTCCACCTCTATAAAATGTTACTACCTAAGCTAACCATCAGCCCCCAATCCACCTACAACCTCAGGGCTGCTGTCTCTCACCGACCCCTTACAATAACTACATACAGCCCCTATTCAACCTAATGGTCTTCCTCGGGATTATCTACACCAATGTTGCTGACGAAACCCAAATCCTCATCCCTATAACAGGCAATCATACCCCCGACTCTATCACCATAAATAGTGTATATAATTATTTCCAAAGCACCCTTTATGGCAGCATTTTATAGCTCTACTGATCATTTTCAACTACATAAGGTCACACGTACTTGCACCCCTAAACTAACTGCCATTGTCTAAGAAGTGCAGCGAACTGAAGATAGACTTAGCAGTACTGGAGACATGACACGTGGTACAGAAATATTGGTAACATTCATCCAGGATACCAGAGAAGAATCAGACCAGGCACCTGCTCTGATGGGATCTGGGTCATTGGAGCAGGTAGAGGAATATGTCACATTGTGACATCTCTGCCTGGAAACAATAGTCATGGGTCATAACACCCAGCCACACCAGCCAGCATTGGAAGGCCTGCTTCCAAGGCCATCAAAGCCTGTCTGGGCCTGTCTGTGTATGACCTCTGCCCTGGTGCAATTATGCTGTCCCACTTCCCCTGTGTTCCAAGTTACAGGTAGCTTACCCAACCCTGCACATTTCCTACCAGCATTGGGCCACATCACCCCTGTACACAACACACTCTGTCTTTAATGAAGAATCACGACGGGCCCTGCCCAGCCCTGCATTGGAGCCCTTTGGCATCACAAGATCTGTGTGAGAAGTCTGCACTCAACCATACAGTTGTTAGACCTCTCCCTCCCCATTGTAGGGGAAGCAGGGTGTGCTAAGCTCAGTTGCCATACCGCCCCCATCCCATCGACCCCCAAAGCACACTGTACCACCTCTACCACAGCACCCCTGCGTGCAGTTAACCAACCTGCAATGCTCAACTGCGTCTTGATAAACGTATGGTCACTGGGAACTTATGCCATTACAATCCATGATCTCATCCTTGACAATCACCTTGACATTCTAGCCACCACAGAATCATGTCTTCATAGCGCTTCAGGCCCATTACTCTTCCTGGTCATTCCCCCTATTTACTCCATCTCAGAGCAGATCGCCTGAATCCTCTAGGAGGTGACATTGGCCTTATTGCCAAATCTTCCCTGCACACCAGATCCATTGCTACCCCTCCCATTCCCGGACATGAAATTGAACCCATAGACCTAGGGCCCTTTAAGACGAGGTAGCAATACTTTGAGAAAGATGGGGATGCAGAATTTACTCAAACATCAATAATCCAACCAACTCAGGAAGTTGGCAAAACGCGGTCTGTTTTATTTTCAATTGTCTAAAACAGGGAGTTACAACAGACATCAAGGGACGTTCGCTCGATTTCTCGCAGCGCATATCATAAAAAACGCAAATTTTATAGTCAAAACTCGTCATACGTGACATCACACTACGTGGTAAACTACAAAAACCTACTTGGGCATGTGATAGGATTACAGGGATCATTTAAGTATATGTTCCATACTAACAGGGATTGTGATTGGGTTTCTACTGTCAGGTAGGCAACTAAGCCCATCCCAAGTGCACATCATTTTTCGTGTCACACTAATATTCGACACTCTATTGGTTGCATAAACTATAGGGCTCTTTGATAAATGGCCCTCTACCATCGGTTTGGCACTTTTGTACCCTTCTGGAATATTCCACACACTAGCAGCACGCAGGCTACCATTCCCGGTGCAGGGAGGGTCGGCATGATCATGCCTCCCCACCAATTAGCCCAATATCTATCATCACCCTTGCATTCTTCCAGTCAATTAAGGCTCTGAACTTGGCCTTGTAGAGGCTCTCTGTGCCTGAGAAATAAAGGGAGTTTCTTCTTGGTTTCGGTGTAGCTCAACGCAATGTCTATTTTGATATGACCATGTGGCTGGAGACCACGTTTCTGAGCTCTCCACTGTATTTAATTCTATTAAATGATGAACTCTTGACACCTTCAATGTCCTTGCATTCCACTTCAAACATAAGTTTGTTTCTTTCTCACGTTCATGTAACTACTGGATGGACACGCAGGCTCACGGTGGCCTCATCTTCTTGGTGCTGGCCAGCCAAGCCGTTCTTGTATTTCTCTATTGCCTTTAGTTATTTTCCAACTGTATCACACAGAAAAACCCTTTCCAATCATAGGGTTTCAAGCCTCTGCACTATGGAATATCCAGGTTCTATACATTCCTATGTATTATACATTGGCACATCGCCGCAACAATTCACTACATAGCCAGCCTTAAGATTACTTTGTCTACTTGCGTTACTGCATCTGTACAAGTGTAAACTGATTTGTATTTTCTTCAGCGTTTCTGTAGCATGAGCATCTTCATCTCGAGCCCGAAATGTTGATCATCTTTGCCAACTCCTCTTCAGAAACTATAGAACGTCTATGTTCTTTGCCTCAGGGCTGCTGTCTCTCACCGACCCCTTACAATAACTACATACAGCCCCTATTCAACCTAATGGTCTTCCTCGGGATTATCTACACCAATGTTGCTGACGAAACCCAAATCCTCATCCCTATAACAGGCAATCATACCCCCAACTCTATCACCATAAATAGTGTATATAGTTATTTCCAAAGCAGGATGGCTTCTCACAACATCGGCCTCAATGACAACAAAACAAAGCTTCTCATGGTAGGGTCCCCCTACTGCCTCAAACACCTCAACAAGTTCTTTTTGATCCTCAACATTGACGGCTCTATCATACCCATCTTGAAGTACATCAAAACCTTAGGTGTTCACGTGGAGGCTGAACTGACTATGACTAGACACATTAATGCCCTGGCTTCTTCCACAGCTTACCCCACTAATCTCATCTCCTTGAGTAGACAATTTCTCTCCCCAAGTCACTGCCTCATGCTCGCAAGAGCTCTTACCATCAGCAAATTGGACTACTGCAATGCTCTCCTCATGAGCACCTCAGCATCCAACCTTACCAAACTCAACTCCTCCAGAAGAAAGCCTTACGCACAGCTTTGGGCTTACACCCCTCACACCACATCTCAGCCACCAGGAGTGAGGTGCACTGGTTACCCATCAAAGCCTGCATTGACTTCAAAACCTTGACTTTGACACACAGAAGGATCCACAGCGAGGCACCCATCTACCTCAAGAACAACATTGCCCAGAAACCTCACTTGCGCTTTCTAATATCATCCACCAACCTCTCCCTTCTCACCTCGAGATACAAAAGCAAGAGAGATGGAGGGGCTAGCTTCCGTGTCACAGCACCCTCTCTCTTGGACTCTCTTCCACCACACATCAAAAATGAGCTATCCTACCCAACCATCAAAAAGACGTGCAAAATCCTCACTGTTTAACAAATATGATTAATATCTCACTTATGCACCTTTTCCTCCTTTTTCTGTACACACGCTGTAATACCTCCGGGGTTGGGCATGAAATAAATAACAATGGTGTCAACATGTCTGGCCCCAAACCCAATAGGATGGCAGCTTTGTGGCCCCATATTTACATAAACTAGCTGATGGAGAAGGAGACAAACACGCGATAGAGGGTGTTGTCAGAGATTAGAGGGCAGATCATGGTTGAGGTGGCAACCACTTCAACTACAGTACGACAGCTCACGCGATAAGTGAGTATTATCGAAGATCTATCATTGAAGCTGGGAGGAGGCAGTACAGAGCAGAACAGCATGAGTTCATGGAAGAAGCGGGCACATTCAGGCTACCAACACAATTTACTTTTTTTTTTCTCACCTGTATTCAACCAAAGTTAGAAACTAATCTCTGATGGTTATGTAAAACAGGGCGCAAGGAAATGAGAGACACTGAAAAAAGAAGAATTTTGATCATGATCTTAAAAGACATTAGATCGATGTTAATTCTCGTCCCTATGACAGAACTTTCCAGAAACCCGCCACCCGAATCTGGAAGGAGTGGCACATGGCTCTAGTGTGTTGAAATGAGGGACAGCCGCAAGTCCTTTGTTCTTCAAGAGGAAGGTGTGTGAAGTCACTGACCATCTGACTTTATGTAAAAGATTTATTGATTAATCCAAGTGTTGTCTGGGCCACTGTGTTTAATGGATGAAGCAATGGTGTCAGCATGAGAAAGACAAAGAAAGTACTGTTTTTCTTTTATTGGGTTCACAAGTAATGTGTCCTTTTGAATGCATGTTTTAATTAATTAAATTCTGTTTGTTGTGAACAACAGAGTTGATGACTATGTGATTCTGAAGCCAACCGTTGCAGACGGGACCTCACCTGGTTCAGGGTTGTTCAACACCAGGCCTGGGTGGCCGAAAACCTGATGGATTTTCAGGATATCCCTCATTAATATTCATGAGCAAATATTTGCATACATTTAGAATGAGTGCATGTAAATGTATCTCATGAATATTGATGCAGGGTATCCTGAAAATCCGACATGCATCCAGCCCTCGTGGCCTGGAGTTTGACAATCCTGAGCGGAGGAACTTGGCTGACACTTTTTGTATTTAGATGCACACGGTTCAGGTTGAAAAACCTACACCAGATTTGGCAGAGATATGTTAATTGAGTTAACCCATAATCTCAGGAGAGACAACGAGATGGACCATCGCAGCGGTGAAATTGATAGATCTAGCTTTCGAAATGATTCCCAACGCACCGACTTACATATCAACATCAGAGGAGGTGGGGACATCGACATCTTTACCCCCTCCTTCTATCTCTGCAAACAGTCAAGAGGCATCATAATCCTGAGACAGATGGTTCAGATGACTTTAACTCGAGACTTTTATCTCCGCAAACACAGTATGAGAGCGCATAGGCGCATTTGAAGAAGAAAGGTTCTTGTAAAAATCGTTAAAAGCCTTTCGCTTAAAATCAAGTAAAAGAAAAAAAATAAAAGAAAAATAACCCAGGATTAGCAAGCCCTGAACAAACACTTGCAGCATGTATTTAAGATATGCTGCAGGTTTGGAAATCAAGGGGATATGGCTTGCTCTCACCTCAGTGAAGCAAGTGCTGGGAACTGGCAAGTATCAACAACATTCCTATTGGAGGCGCTTCCATTTCACAGTGTGGTTATTGCGCACTGAATAACCTAGGAATGCAAACCTATTTATTATAAACACAACACATTGAATTTCCAGAGTCATGATTTATGCAATAAGGTAGCATATAATTCTCTTGGTCTCTAAACTTGGAAAAATCCCATACGCAAGTGTGGAGAGTGTGTGCACACATAATTCTGCCCCCATGTTGATGTTTAAGACTTTGCAAGAAAGTAAAATGCTAAATGACATGGTTTTTAGAAAAAACATCTCTGAGCGATAGAACTCCTGTGCGATTTATATCTCTGATGTTTAATGTGCGCAGAAACAAGCTGCCCTTTTTTGGGCCAATTTTCATAAACACAACTTTCAGCTGTCGCTGTGTTTTGATAAGTAGAGCTAAAGCAGGCCACCGAAGAAGAGCTTCCTTGAACTGCTCTGAGAGAAGTGGGCTACCAGAGCATGCTGTGTAGCAAGTAATGTCTCAGCTGGCAATGACTGACTATTCATGTAAGCCCTTTTTGGGCCTTTACCCGAAAATAGGAGTCAAGGAGTCAAAGTCCCCCAGATCTGCAAAAGTAGTATTTTCTAGGATCTGAAGAGTAGAGTGGCCTGAACATGTCTGCCTACTCTTCCATGTCCGCCTGTCAAATTTGCTGGGTTCGCCTGTCAAATTTGCTGCCCCAGCCCTCCCACAAGTATTTTCATGCTGGCACACAACCAATATAGTCCTATCGAATCCACCTAAAATGCCCTCCTGATAAAGCAGGCTGATTCCATATGATCCATTGTAAATAACGCTGGTAATCATTCATTGCGGGAGCACTTACCCTGTCCCACATAGTGTGAAAGTGCAGGGTACAGGCGATTTAGCCTTTGTTATATTTTTACTTTATCTTTACATGATGGAAAATAGAAAAACTTCACAGTGGGGAGCATTTTTGCTCAAAGGTCGAAATGGAACTGGTCCCCTCCGGGCAATTTACACGTGGGCGAACCTGACTGCCAGAGACTTCCATAGACTGCAGCTTGTGTTTCAGAAATGACATCTAGTCGTCGAGCCCCTGAAGTGCTCTTAAGCAGGACAATGGTATTTCATTTTTAGTGGTAAGGTTATATATTTATTTTTATTTGTGAAGTTTCCCTTCCCAACTCCCTTTTGCCAGATCTTTACTAATATTCAATGTATACTTTGTCTTTCGTTTTCTTCTCAGAGCTGGAAACAAAGAAGGCAGGATAATTCTTCCATGCGTTTTTTTTTTTTTTCAAATGTATTTACATTTTATATACACAAGGGAACAGTAACAAGATACAAGATAATCATATAAAAATACAACAGGATGCCAAAAATTTAAAAAACGTCACAAAAAAACGATACCCTTAGCCCTCACAACTTCCATGTTTTGCTACTTAAGTCATTTGCTCCCAAACATTTAAGCACAGACGTATTTGGACTTCCCCAAACAATTGACAGCCGTGCACCATTTTAAGCACAGCACTTCATACTTCCGCTCGCAAAGGGTTCATTGAAATTCGGCTGTCTATCACACACCAACCACAGCACTTGTGCTAAGATGCAGTGGGACAAACATCTTTCCAGGTAAAGACACAAACGGCTCAGATTCACACATTTCGACTTTTACAGACAAACTTAAGTGTACGGTGGGCGCATTGCATGCTAAACGTTTTAGTAAAACACGTGTCTTCTAGAAGTGGCTACATAATCATAGTGGCTTACATTTGCCAGAAGAAAAAAAAAACGGACACAAACTGATATGAAGGGAAGACTCACTGACATTATTTTGCCCTGTGTCTCCGTGCGCTTGATAAGGTCCCCAATATTCCTTCACCCCCATACTAATGTTCCCAGATTCGCATTTGCTGCACACCAACTTCAATTTCTCAAGTGACTGGTAATTGAAGAAGCACATTCAATTGTCTATTGCAGAATACAGTGCCTGTTTGGAAAACTTGCGTGAGAATTTGATTGCATGTCTTCGCTGCTTCCGAAACGGCCATTTTATTTGTCCTACACATGCCAAGGCTGGGAAACCTGTGCGCTCGCTGTGCTCTGCTCCTGGCTGTGATGCCGTGCATTTCTTATTCCGCTCTGACTAAACACTTGCCCATCTCGCTACGGGGACAGGAGACACGGTATGTGTTGTGTGGGTGGAAAGCTCGCTGGAGATCCTAAAAATATATACACTTTACTAACTCTTGCAAACACCTAAGGAACATCTCGAGAGATCCGGATGACAACATTTTATCGATCGGTCGTTGATGGTAACTTCCCAATGGAGACAATTATAAACTAAGTAATAACATAAACATGCGATGGTTGCTATATCCCCCCAGGTCATATATCTCCAGGGTCCACCTCAGTAAGAGAAGATGCTGCCTGCCGACAGCTGGCAATGAAGGGAAAGGTTTCCTGTCAATCATACAGAGACCCATTTCACCATTTACTGTAAGAATAGTTTGCTGATGGGGAGGAGGCGAGGTGAAGAGCTGCAGTGGAAGGAAAGAAAGGAGGGGACAAACATTTTTCAAATTTCCCCGGCTGGGGTTCTGCTCATGCTGAGGAGTCCAACTGATGCTTCTAAAGCATTTGATTGCACTCATGTTGGTATCAACACACTGGACCTCATTACAAGTCTGCCGGTCTGGAAATAAGGGCGCCGCAGCAACGTACCAGCACCCATTCCCGACCGGCAGACTAGAACTGTGCCTGCCAGCGCTGTTGCATGTGCCAGCTCTAACCTGCAGGGCGCAACAGCCCCGGTAGGCACAGTTGCCATGGAAGCACCAGCATCGTTACTAACGGTGCCAGTGGTGCTTCCGAGTCCCACTTCCCCCATGGGAATGGGCACTAACATTTTCCACAGCTTGACATCCCGGCACGCCGGGATTTGTAATGTCCCGGTGGCACCAGGATATCAGGCGCCGGGAACGGTCTTAAAGTCTGGTGGCAACCGTAATGATGCCCACTGTCTATGTTCTGTCAATGTCTATGCACTGTCTATGTACGAGCATGTATTGCTCAACTAGACACACCACCACTCCACCAATGTACACATGATTTGTGATGTGGGTCATTTTATTACACACACTATTATAAATATGCTAGGCTGACAGCTATGTATTTTCAGAAGACGCAGTGTTACTATCAACAACCCTCATAGGCATAAAACAAACCCTGGCCGTATTTGTAAATACATGTGGTGAATTCCTCCTGGAGATAAACAAAAGTAAAACAGAATCACTTATCTTCAGACACAGATTGACAAAACATACCTGAAATCCTGCTAATAGGACCACCAAGAGCCCTACAAAAGCTCAATGAACTATACTGTGCCTTCCAGATTGATAACAGCTCAATCCCTGTTTCAGCATCAGTAAAAACACTGGTGTGTTTGTTCAGCTGGAAGGTGCGCTTCATGTACCGAGCGTTTGAATTTGCCTGCAATTGACTTTGAGCCTAGCAGCACTGCGAGCTGAGCTCTTGCTGCCTTCCCTTCTTCCTGGAGGAGGCGGGGCCTATCGTGCACACGTGAGTGGTCACGTGACTCTATCCCAGCATAAATTGCCGGTATATCCACCCTTGCGGCGTTAAGCCCTGGAGGAAGTAAGGGCTGGAGCCGCTGTTGTGCTGTTTGGCTGTGACCTGTGAGTAATTTGGATCGAAGCCTTCAGCTGCCAACTCTACTTATACGTATCCTATTAGCTCTCAGGGTTTGGGGTGGAGAGTCGGACTCTGGCAGCTCCACAAGCTGTCGGGCGTTCCCTTCCCTGAAAACTGAACAGCTGCTGTAGACTATTTGGATGAATGATATCATCTCTAAAAAAAAGGAATCTATATAATTGTGTATTGACAAAAAATACTATCAATTTAAGTTTTTAATACATTTGGCATTAATCTGTGTAGCACTTTGTGTGTGGCGCCAAAGTTTGCCTTTTTTTTTTTTTTACTCTATCCTCTTTAAAAAGGGAAGGAAAAGAAAAAGAAAAAGGAAAGATTATTAACAAATTTACCCTTTTTAATTGAAGTATTAATCCAAGTGCTTTTTTAGGTGGCGTATTAAATGCGGCGACGCTTTTACTATCTTAGATCAAGCAAACGGGCGGCAGTTCCATCTTCCCCACCTCTTGCTCCTCAGAAAAGGAAAGTAATGGGCAGTACGCCCGCCGCGTCCGCATGCGGCTTCAGCTTCCCGAGTTCCTAAAATCTCAAGATTTAAAGCAACAGTAGCATCGCACGATATACAGGAGATGCTCGCCACTATGGGCAAAGATAAAGGGGTATGTAGCAGTGATCTGCCCGGTAATTGTACTGCGCCTGATATTCCATCTACCATAATGCAGCCCAAACCCAAGTGCTCTATTTCAGATATAACAATGTTGAAAGATAGCGAAATTCCAATACAACCGGCCCTTTTGCCGGATTCTAATACTGATCTGAGAAAATTACCATGTGACAAAGATACACAGGCTACAAAAGAAGTGAGCACACTGCTGCCGCGGAGTGATAATTTTATGCCCACTAGCAAGCCTTTAGTTATATCTGGGTCAAACTGTTTATTAACTCCTGCTGCTTCGTGTATTCCTTCTATGTGTGATACATCTTCTAATCCCACGGTTATAGTATTGGCTGATGAGTCTATAAAGGATCAAGACGAACTTGATCACTGTTCTAATTCATCCTTTATTGATAATAATGTGGCGCCTGAGGCAAACTACGAATTACCAGAAATCTCTCACATTTATTCTGATGATGAGAAACATATGTCAGTATCCTCATATATAGCGCCTACTCCCAGACGGTCTCATATCATATCGAAACCCATCCCTTCTCCTTCCATGCCCCTGCTTTCTTTGCCACCTCCATCTACTGCATGTTTGTCTTCCACAGTTTTAATTGAAACCACCTTGCATGCTATGAATCTGGCTATATCATCATTGTTTAAATTATGTGAGACCTTGGACGAAAAACTTAAAATCCAGGATAAACAACTTACTAAATTAATTAGATGGCAATCACAGTTACGCTTACAACAGTTGAAATCATTAAATGACAGTGTTCTCATTTCTCCTAAATAATCAAAGTCATCTCCTGCTAAAGTATTACAACAGAAAGCAATCAAGGATTCTCCACTTAATCAATTGGAGAAACCGAAATTGGCCATGGAAAATCCGGCTACATCTCCCCAGTTTACCCTACCTACATTCCCACATATTATTCAAGAACTTCATTCCCCTGTTGAGAAGTGTGCTCCTGTATGTCCATTAGCTAATACTGTGTTGCCTTCAGCATCAGCGAATGTATTACAATCTTCTAAAGAACTATTCACAATTTTTTCGGGTGCTACCTCTGCTAAACAGACTCATACAAGCCCCTTGAGAAAGAAAACAAAAAATCAACCAAAGCAGCATATTCCCTCCTCGATCGCTAAATCATTCTTGAAAGGGCTAAAGCTACCTGCCAAAAATAAAATGATCATAGCTGCTAAAGTAGTACGGGATAAATATGCAAAAATCGCTGCCGAGAAAAACCTAAAAGGGCTTGTAAATGTACAACCTTCAGTTGAACACTCGCCCTTAAATAACATTGTGGCCTTGATTGACAATGAATCTGCTGTAACTGATAATCACCCGAAATTAATCACTGCTCCAAGAGTGAACAATCTATTGGATGCTGAATTGTGTTTAAAACGTGCAGAGTTGCGCAAAGAAATAGATCTTTATCTAGACGCTAAAGGCCTTAAACCTCCTCTAGCTGAATCTAATATCATTGATGGATCTAAATTTAAAGATAGCTCTCTTTCTCAAATTGGAGCAAATAAGCCATCTCAACATAGATTGCCTTCTTCAATAAAATCTGTACCACAGCTGCCTTCCCTTCCTTTCTTGGCAGTTGCGAATAAAATGGATCAATGTAATTTATCCTCTATGCCTCCAACCTTAGATTGTATCATAGCTTCAGCCCCTGAACAATACATGTTAAAATATCACCAGACTTCTGGTAATAGTGCTGTTACATGTGATGAAGGCAGACAAAAATTACCTTTATCTACTACTACTTCGAATCTAAACCAAACTGTATTTGCTGCCTCTAATTTAAAGCAAACTCTGTTTGGTCTTACTGAACAGGTAAGCTCCCATGCGATACTTACTACGAATTCGGAGAGTACTCAAAATAGACAGAAAAAACCTGATGTAAAAAAAAATCTCCATTCACTAATTATTAAATGTAGGCCTTTGCCATATCATTCATATGATTTGAATCGTGCTAGTCTTTTAGCTATTTTTGGTGATATATATGCATTGGAGAATATTAATTCGGGTGACATTGAACAAGTTGAATTTTTAAATAACAACGATCTGTCTTCAGTGCGGCTCTGGTTCCGCTCAAGAGTGGTTTTAAATACTCTTTGGGCTGCTCGCTCAGCCTTGTGGGATCTGGGTTTTGATCTAGCTATTGACCATCAAAGAAGCTCTGCTATTTCAGTTCCATGTAAAGATGCACAAGTAACATTGGGCGCCTTCACTAAAGCGGATTTGAGTAGTTCACAATGCAAACAACATTGTAAATGTCGGTGTTCTGCCTCTCAAGCTTAACGTCTCCCCTAGTAAGCAACTCTCATTATTAAGCTGGAATACTAGAGGCTTCAAACATCTTCTTTCTGATGCTGCTATTAAATTAAGAGAGTACAATTTTATATTACTACAGGAAACATGGCTAACTAACTGCCCGTCGTGGGATGGTTATTATCCCATCCTAAATCCTGCTATTTCTGCTACTAAAGGTCGCCCAATGTCTGGTTTATTGATGATGTTGAAAACAACTCCATCCATGAGTGTCATCTCACATGAAATCTTGACCCCGTATATCCAGCTAGCTCAACTATCAATTGACAATTGTCAGTATTCTCTGATTAATACATATTGGAATCCAGCTGCTTTTTCCACCGATTCCTACTTGCGCTCTCTTGAGCGCTTATGGGAAAAAATATATCAATACAAGAATCAAACGCACATAATTCTAGCGGGAGATTTAAATCTCCATTGTTTAAATAATAGCAAAGTATTATCTGACGATCGAGTACGAAGCTGGAATGCGTTTATACAATCGAAAGATATGTTCATGGTAAATGGATCATTTCCTGAGGACTCTCCTCCCCACCCGACATGGAAAAGGGGTAGTTCTGTGGCTACCATTGACTTCATTTATGTTAGCCGTTCATTGTTCTATCTCCTGAAGGGGTTTCAGGTTTTGCCATCTTCGGCTAGTGATCATAATATGCTACATCTCCACTGGCCACTGAACTCTGGTGATCAAGGAATTGCTCCACTTGTGTCTTCTATAACAATGGAAGGTACTATTGATGTAAATCCTGGTCGAAACCGCTTACGATGGACCAGTACCAAACTACTGCATTTTACAGATTGTCTTAAAACATCATGTAAAACCTCGCTAAATTACTGGAATTTTGATATTGATTACACAAAACTAATGTATCAATTTGCCGGTTCTAATAAGATAACAAAATCTTCAGTTGCAGCACATTCTTACAATCAAGATATGCAGAAAAAATAAGAAAGCGGTCCAATCTTTACCAGTTGATCAGCGCTGGGCTGCTCTTAAAGCAATTAAAACCAAACATAGGAATTGGAGAAGAACTTATCGTTCGCTATTATATCAAAAAGATGGTGAGGCAATGTTGGTTAAAGTGTTGACAAAAAACTCTGCAGGATGTTGGTCATTGATAACAGACACATATAACACCACCCAATGCCAAATGCAGATTAATGATGTTGCTTCTTCCATATGGATCTCCCATTTTTCTGGTCTTTATGCTCTTCTCCCTTCTACTAATTGCGTACCTTCTGTAAAACTTGGGGGTTCCTTCTCAATAGCTTTTACAATAGACAATATTCTTTATCTTATCCACAAAGCTAGTAGATCCTGTGCTCCAGGCCCTGATGGGCTTTCTAATGCCATGCTAAAAGAATTTCCGGATTTATGGGCTCCCATCCTGTTTGAAATCTTCTCTCAAGTTGTAATTACCCAAAAGATCCCTAAATCGTGGTGTACCTCGTTGATTGTACCCATTTATAAAAAAGGCGATAGACAAAACCCCGCAAATTATAGGCCAATCGCCTTATTAGATGTTCCAGGTAAAATCTTTGCCTCACTAATTCTAAGAGATCTCCAACAATGGATCAACTCATCGAACATGAGAGATAGGTTTCAGACAGGATTTGTGGCTGGTAAGGGAACGGCTATAAATATTGTCTCCTTGACTGCAATCAAGGCTCTCTGCTGTCAGCAAAGGCAACCGTTATTCGTTGCCTTTGTAGACTTCAAGGAAGCATTCGATTCTATAGACCGCAATCTAATGCTGCAGAAACTGCTGCTATTGGGCTGCCCTTATTCACTGGTCAAATTAATTTCTATCTTTCATGAAAATACATCAGTTCATATCCGTCTAACTCGCGACGGGATGCTAACCCCTCCCATCTCAACATATCGAGGACTAAAGCAGGGATGCATCCTGGCAGCTACTCTATTTAACCTATTTATCCTTGATATGGGTGAAAAATTTCAGAATGTTAACTCTGATGCTCCCAAACTAGATCAAGAACAGATACCATGGATCCTTTATGCAGACGATCTTGTTCTATTGTCAAAAACTCCGGCAGGTTTGCAACGTTTGATTAATGGGTTAACGGAGTATACTGTAGAAAATGCCATGACTATAAACTTAACGAAAACTCAAATTATGATGTGCCAAAATCGTAAAATGACAAAATACTCTCAATTCAAATGGTATATAAAAAAGGAGCAAATTTTCTCAACTTCAATATATAGATATTTGGGTATTATGATCAGCCAGGGTAACAATGATAAAGTGTTTAAAAAAGAACTTGAATTGAAACTGCAAACCCTAATTTCCCAATCTAGGGTTATTTTATATAAGTTTGGAAAGTTTACGTGCAATCATATAATATCATTTGATTCCATGAAAGTAAAACCCATTATCTCGTATGGCTCCGAAGCTGTATCGAAGTTGCCCCGTTAAGTGTGGGATCGATTAGAGGGTAAATTCTGGCGCTCAATTTTTAATTTGCCTACTTGTGTCCCCATTGCAATGATTCGTTTTGAATTAGGGCTGTTATCGTTATACAGTACTATTGCATGGAAATTGATAGCTCTGTTGAGAAAATGCATCCTGTCATTACAATGTGTAGATATATCCTGTATTTTGGGTAAATATCTACTATACTCAGATCATCAATACCCAAAATGCTGGTTAAATACAGCTATAAATATTCTTTCTGATGCGGACATCTCTTTAGATACTTTAATCCACAATCCAACGCAAGCTAAAATTAAACTGTATCGGCAAGATTGGATATATACTTTGGAAAAATGTTCCCCCTCTAAAGACTGGAACATTGCCCAGTTTGGCCACAAAAAATTTAGAGTTGTAGAATCTTATATCTTAAAATATCCATCTCCAAAATTTAGAGATGACTACATTCGTTTTCGTCTAAATTTGTGGCATACAAAGGATATTTTATTTAGGCGAAAACTAATAGATGCCAGTGAGAACATCTGTCGATTTTGTAAGGACCCTGATACCGCAGAAACGTTGAAACATGTCATTGCCTACTGTCCTGCATTATATGCTATACGTCGTAAATACTATTTCCATTGCTTTAAAGCGCAAATGATAACCGATATGGAAGAATTATGGCTACTGATTTTTGGTGCAAAGAGAATGTCAATTAGATTAGCAACAACAGGTTTCTTAAATGAATTATACCCAAAGTAATTGTGAATGCTTTTATGAGGGGAAGGTGATGGAAAGGGAAGAGAGAGAGAGAAGGAGACAGGAAAGAAAGAAAAGGGGAAGAGAGGGGAGGAAGGGGAAAGAGAGAAAAGGGAAAAAAAGGAAAAAAAAAGAGAAATGCTGCTATTAAGGTTTTATATATATTGGGTACCAGGTGTAAAATATTGAAATGTGCTATATACTGATGAATTGAATTGTAATATGTTTATGATGTTTTTAATCATTTTTGTAATTATTGAAAGGTTGTTTCATACAGCCAAACAATAAATAAAAAAATAAAAAAAAAAAACACTAGGGGTATACCTCGACGCCTCCCTTACCATGTCCTGCCAAGTGAACGCCATTGCCTCATCAGCAGCCTATGCCACATAGGTACTAAATGCTGCCAGACCTTTACTCTCCAAAAACAGTTGTTTACTGATTGCCCGAGCAATCATCGATTTAAGGACTGACTATTGCAATGCCCTCTTTGGAGACACCTCTGCCAGAAACATCGATAAACTCCAAGTAATTCAAAATAAAGCTCTCCGAGCAGCCCTGAATATCCCTAAAAGAGAACATATCTCAGAAGCGTGAAGCGAAGCCCACTGGCTGCCCATGCAAAGTTGCATCACCTTCAAAACCTTATCCATCACCCACGAGCGCCTCTCCAACACAGCCTGCCCTTTCCTCTCACAGAAAATATCCAGGTTTCACTCACCAAGACCCACCAGATGACCTTACACTGACCGCCTTCGCCTAGCGAAAATGAAATGAACCAAAGCTGGTTGCTCCAGCTTCTCCTACATTGCAGCCAAACAGTGGAACACTCCCGCCCCCTCACACAGAGCAGAAAAATCTTATTGGGCATTCCGCAAAAAGTGTTAAAAACACAGCTGTTCCCCTAATTTGTAACAATAAGTGTGCCTGCTTTTGTTACCCTAAGTGTGCCGAATGCAAAGTAAATCTACCTGTAACAGTGCCTCAAATCCTCCGGATTGTATGTGCACTCTATAAATGAAATAAATAAATAAATACCTCTGTTAACATCAGTGTAGAAGGTGTAAAACCTGAGCAGACTTTTGCATATGATTACTTGGGTTTGCATTTCGCTGAGAATGGCTCTTGGTCCGAACAAGTAACAAAATCTACAGTGACCCTGAGCAAGTATACTGGGGGTTTTAAGAAATGTTCACAGTCCCCTGGGGGGCCCTGACTCCGGTCTTACATCTATATAGTTTGCATGTTGCCCCAGCTTCTTTGTAAGTAATAGAGATCTGGAGGTTTACAACTGCACCTACGCTGCATGTGGCTGAACATTTTTTTTAAAAAAATCTTCGTTAGTTCAGCCTACCAGTACTCCCAAGGCCATATTATATCTTGAATGCAATCTCTGTCCCGTTGAGCAATTGATCTCCCTAAACAACTTTTGTTTCTTTGTTCGCCTTTGGATGGTACCGAGCTTATTCAGGTTTAAAGAACTACTGATACATTTCTTGGCATTCGAAGGTAGCTGACAAACTAACTCCATGGTTAAAGAATGTCCAATTCTGGTACAATAGACCGAGTCTTGGTGTCTGGTGCGACTAACTATCTGCCATGGAGGTTGGCTCCAAAGAACTTGTCAAGTTGGCTGGTATATTAGAATGTAGAAGGTCAATGGAGGATGCTTGTTCCAGACTATCCTGTGGCCAACAGTACTTGACGTCTAAGCAAGCCTTCGGCTATGAACAATATCTGGACGTTACATCACTGAATTACGACAGCTCACTTTTGTATGATTTAGCATGTACCTTGCGAGTAGCGGCTTTTAAAAATAATCAGAGCCAGGCAAATAGTGTTGAATGCCTGGTATGTGGGAGCCCCTTGGAATCTGTCCTCCATTTCATGCTGTTCTGACCTAGCTATTGTGATCTAAGAGCCACGTAGTTAAAACCTATCTTTAGACTGAAGGGCATTTGGAGGGTTGTAGGTGCAGTGGATCTCTGTAGAAACTCTGGAGAGTAAAATCTGTCTTATTTTCTTCCTAAGTATTTGCACAGGACGTGGATACGAGGGTCAGGAGTGATCCGTAGCTGGGGGGGGGACTTCTGTCTAATTGCATTTTAAGGTTCTTGCACTGCCCTATTTTGATCATCATGTTAGATCTTATATGATTTTAACCCTGTGGTTATTGGATGAGACCTGCATCTTTTCTAAACGTACAACTTTATTCATTTATGCTTCTTTAAGGCAAAGCTGTGCATGGTTTATGGAACATGCTTTGATGGCACGAATGCTGAATAAAGCTCAAATCAATCAATCAATCAGTTTTAGGAAGCTGCGAAACAGACACAAATGGAGAGTGGTTTATATGTCCATGGATGACTCCTTACTAAGTTATTACAGGTTTAGATATTAGTGAAACGTTTGTGACAGTGAAATGTATTTGATTAAATGCTCAAATATATACTCTTTTAACGCCCACAGGCGAGAGTGCACATGGATTACATACCTAATTATCGACTTCATTTGAAAATCAAAAAGGTAAGCTGGGACGGGGAGCTAAGGCAGCCATGCTAGGCCCATTTGCATTGCATACATTGTTGCGTTGAATTTCTGCAGCAAGAGCCAAGATGTGTTTGTCAGATCACCTTGGCACGCGACGCCTTGCAGAATATTGCAATGAGGCAAAGGTTATCAGTAAACCCAATTATCAAAGACAACGACAATGACATTATGAATGATAATGCAATTGGCATTCACTCACTCACAATGGCAGTTAGCAACATCAACGAAGTATGAACACAAGCAAGTTCAATAAGAAATGGTTGATATAGCTAGTTAAGTGACCTGGCACTCAATTCAATCTGGGTGGTTAATTGGATGGGAATTCTGCTGGATGGAATTACCATTACTGCCGTGGCATCTAGTGGAATTAATGCAATAATACATGTTTACGGGAGCACGCACAAACAATCGGCAGTAACTGAAAATCAACTTCCAACGTTAAATCTGACAAAATTCAGCAGAATTACTGTTCACCTATCAGAGGCGGTAGGAGTTGAATGATCGAATAGAAAAAATCATAAGCAGAAATGAACGAATTATTTAACCTATATTTTTTGAAACTTTGGGTCGTTTGTGTTAAAATATAGGAGAAGGTTGGAGCAAGGGTATTAGTTAAGGTAGGGGTGTGAGGAGGAGGTTGCAGGAGTATTCCCTGCATTATTAGAAAAAAACACAATTCGGTCATTTCTCCTACGATTATTTTAATTCAATCATTTCATGGACATCCATCTGAGGCCAGAGTGGTGAATACAGTGGTTGGCCAGCAAGCTTACTGAGGCACTGTACACTGGGCAGGAGAATACGCAGAGGGCACGTCTCCTCTTGATACCACCCATGCATGGCCTGGCATCAGTCATGTCTGCCTCTGTTACTCCCAACTAAGGGTCAGAAGCAGGGAGTCCCCGTAGGAGTTTGTTGTGCACTCAGCAGCAGTCATGTCTGCCTCTGTTACCCCCACAGAAGGGTCAGAAGCAGGGAGTCCCCGTAAGAGTTTGTTGTGCACTCAGCAGCAGTCATGTCTGTCTGCCTCTGTTACCCCCACAGAAGGGTCAGGAGCAGGGAGTCCCCGTAGGAGTTAGTTGTGCACTCAGCAGCAGTCATGTCTGCCTCTGTTACCCCCACAGAAGGGTCAGAAGCAGGGAGTCCCCGTAGGAGTTAGTTGTGCACTCGCCATCAGTCATGTCTGCCTCTGTTACCCCCACAGAAGGGTCAGAAGCAGGGAGTCCCCGTAGGAGTTAGTTGTGCACTCAGCAGCAGTCATGTCTGCCTCTGTTACCCCCACAGAAGGGTCAGAAGCAGGGAGTCCCAGTAGGAGTTTGTTGTGCACTCAGCATCAGTCATGTCTGCCTCTGTTACCCCCACAGAAGGGTCAGAAGCAGGGAGTCCCCGTAGGAGTTTGTTGTGCACTCAGCATCAGTCATGTCTGCCTCAGTTACCCCCACAGAAGGGTCAGAAGCAGGGAGTCCCCGTAGGAGTTTGTTGTGCACTCAGCAGCAGTCATGTCTGCCTCTGTTACCCCCACAGAAGGGTCAGAAGCAGAGAGTCCCCGTAGTAGTTAGTTGTGCACTCAGCAGCAGTCATGTCTGCCTCTGTTACCCCCACAGAAGGGTCAGAAGCAGGGAGTCCCCGTAGGAGTTAGTTGTGCACTCAGCAGCAGTCATGTCTGCCTCTGTTACCCCCACAGAAGGGTCAAATGCAGGGAGTCCCCGTAGGAGTTCGTTGTGCACTGCCACTCACTTTTCAAAGCCTCCTTATGGCCAAGAGAAATGCCATAAAAATAACTACCTAACTCCAAGATGACATCGGGGATTGAAAAAGGTGGGGGGACTTTGGTGTTGGGGATTGAGGGAGCTGGGAGGGCATGGGTGTTGGGAATTGAGGGAGGTGGGAGGGCATGGGTGTTGGGAATTGAGGGAGGTGGGAGGGCATGGGTGTTGGGAATTGAGGGAGGTGGGAGGGCATGGGTGTTGGGAATTGAGGGAAGTGGGAGGGCATGGGTGTTGGGAATTGAGGGAGGTGGGAGGGCATGGGTGTTGGGAATTGAGGGAGGTGGGGGGACATAGGTGTTGGGGATTGAGGGAGCTGGGAGGGCATGGGTGTTGGGGATTGAGGGAGCTGGGAGGGCATGGGTGTTGGGAATTGAGGGAGGTGGGGGGACATTGGTGTTGGGGATTGAGGGAGCTGGGAGGGCATGGGTGTTGGGAATTGAGGGAGGTGGGAGGGCATGGGTGTTGGGAATTGAGGGAGGACGGAGGGCATGGGTGTTGGGAATTGAGGGAGGTGGGAGGGCATGGGTGTTGGGAATTGAGGGAGGTGGGAGGGCATGGGTGTTGGGAATTGAGGGAGGTGGGGGGGACATAGGTGTTGGGGATTGAGGGAGCTGGGAGGGCATGAGTGTTGGGGATTGAGGGAGCTGGGAGGGCATGGGTGTTGGGAATTGAGGGAGGTGGGAGGGCATGGGTGTTGGGAATTGAGGGAGCTGGGAGGGCATGGGTGTTGGTAATTGAGGGAGGTGGGAGGGCATGGGTGTTGGGAATTGAGGGAGGTCGGAGGGCATGGGTGTTGGGAATTGAGGGAGGTGGGGGATATAGGTGTTGGGGATTGAGGGAGCTGGGAGGGCATGGGTGTTGGGGATTGAGGGAGCTGGGAGGGCATGGGTGTTGGGAATTAAGGGAGGTGGGAGGGCATGGGTGTTGGGGATTGAGGGAGCTGGGAGGGCATGGGTGTTGGGAATTGAGGGAGGTGGGAGGGCATGGGTGCTTTGCACCATACAAAATAAATATTGTGTACATGTTAACACATGCAAGGACAAATGTTTTTTGAGTGAGAGTGGACTATTAAATATGTGGCTATGTACACATGAGTGGTAATGGTGCAAAGAAATGTTTCTAAAATAAATTGTCTATGAGTTGCTGCTGCACCAGACAGCCATCCCATCATGCTCACTGTGTGGCAGCACTTCACCAGCAGTATGTGTGTTAGTGTCTTCTGGGGAGGCACGTTGACATCTGTGGGCAGAGTGTTGGGCGGCTTTTACACTGGGAAGTTGGATTTCAGAGTAAAATTGTGCCTTTGTGGCATTTATCTGTGCCAGAATGGTGGGCAGGGAGCCGTGTTGGGGTGCATGCTGCAAAGGTGCATCCAGCACCTGAACATGCACAATTGAAAAGCATGTCCACAGTGTGCTTGTAGGTGCCAGTGAAAAGGAAACCAATACACGTTTGAGAAGCAGTGATAAGGCCGCCCGGATGTTGATCCTGCTCTGGATGTCATCCTGGATAAGGGAGAGTAAAACAACAATGGCCTCCCTGTTGAGCCGGTACAGACTAATGAGCGTGCCATCTGTTAATGCCCATGGTGATGGCCTGACCTGGATAATGGGTGTTCGTCTTGCATGGCTTCTCCTTCACTTCTCTGCACCATGTGATCTGTAATGCCGTTCCTGCCTCTGCACCTCAATGTACAGCAGGAGGTACTGAATTTCTAGGTTAGCAACTGTTACGCTCACCCGGCTCCCACAGAGGCGTCGATCGGAACTGGACAGCTGCGGTCTCCACCAATGTGACGTGTAGGGCCGAGATGACGGACTGGACTGGCCCACCTAGCTTCGTTTGCTTGGCCCGTAGGAATATTCTTCTGCAAATGGAGAAAGGAAATTAACCACCCGTGGAGTTGAGCGTAAATCCCCCCAACCCCGCTGTTCTCCCCACAGATCGCCTTTGATGTCCCCTCTTATAGTCTCACCTGATGGTTTGAAAAGATGAGCTCTCCATCCTGCATTGAGCACAGGGGCGCGTTGATAACCAGTTGCTTCACTGGCTCGAAGGAATTGGTGAGTTCCAGAACAATATTGACTCCGAGATTCCCGGCAAGACGCCGTAAGTATAAAGTTTGTAAGAGTTCAAATGCCTGACTTTCACTCTTTTCCGATTCCTTGCAGGTTGCAGCTTGACCCTAATGAAGAGTTCCTCGTGGCAACCGGTAGTATTCTGGTAAGGATTTGTATTTTCCAACACAGTTCGATAAAATAATGTCAATATGTAACCTGTTGCTTTCTCCCTTATTCAGGCGCTGAGAGAAAGTATGAAGTCTTGGGGAATAATAGCTCCGGCGGTAAAATCAGGTAAGTCTATTGTGGTGAGGAGGGTTCCCCTTGTTAGTCCCTTTGTTTCACCTTGCTGTCCTTTTGTTTCCCCTTAGGGGCCGGGGTTCGGCAAAGATGCAGTGGAAGCTGCGCCGACCCGTGAAGAGGAATAGTACCCCCGGTGGTAAAATCAGGTAAGTCTATGGGGGGGTAACTAATATTCCTCTGTGTATTCCCTTGGCTCACCTTGCTGTTCTTGTCTTCTCCTTAGGTGCCGGAGTGCAGCGGGAACATGCAGGATGATGCGGTGGAATATGAAGATGCTGCCGAAGGCCGGTGAGTTCAGCGCAGCGCTGCAGCAGGCGAGGCGACGCACATAAAATAACTTCTTTCTTCCAGCCCGAAGGCGCGATGGATCGGGAATTCAGGTAAGGATTAAAGGTATTGCTCTTGTTGTAACCTTTTCTCCTTCTTTCTCCCTTTTTCTAGGAGCTCAAAACTTGAGGCGGGCGTGGCAGAAGGCTGGATGCAGACTTGCAGGCACGGTGAGCGTTACGCTGCTGGATGCAGGATAATGCAAAGCGTGTGCTGCTCTTCGGGCATGGTTTAAATAGCCTCCAAAGTAGTCCCAGGTAAGTATTCCTCCCAAACCCCGCCCGAGTAAAAAGTACACCCTAAGTAAAGTAGTCCCTTCCAAGCCGCTTTTGGCTTGGAGCTCTTGCAGCATGGTCTGCATCAGGTAAATTTGCAGCATGGTCTGCATCAGGTAAGTTTTAATCTATGAGCCTGGCGCCTATGGCGCCAGGACTGACTCTCCATATGAGCCTGGCGCCATAGGTGCCAGGACTGGACCCAAATAGCCCCTAGCAGGGGTTGATGGGCTTGCTTAGGATAACTTGATGCCTGATTCTGGGGTTGCTGGACGTGGTCTGGGTCCCCGGGGGTAGGCATCATGACAGAACTCCCCCCCAAGGCCCCTCCTAAAGTCGTTCTTCCCTGTGGTTTCGGTTTGTCTGGGAAATTTCGGTGGAATTTTTTCACCAATCGGGGTGCATGAACATGGTCACTAGGTTCCCATGACCTTTCCTCTGGTCCGTAACCTTTCCAGTCGATTAAATAAAAGAGTTTTGACTTTATCAGCTTGGAGTCGAGGATGTTCTAAACTTCAAATTTGGGTTCTCCGTCTACAAGGATAGGGTCTGGTGGCTTGGTTAGTCTTGTCCCTGGTTGCATGTCTTCAAAAGTGACACATGAAAGACGGGGTGAATTCGCATATTAGCAGGTAAGTCCAACTTGACAGCCACCGGGTTGTTAATGGCCTTAATAGAGTAAGGTCCCAAATATCTCGGGTTAAAGGTCCGTGTTCCCTTTAGCGGTATATGTTTTGTGGCTAATCATACTTGGTCCCCTATCTGGTATTGTGGAGTATCACTTCTATGCCGATCAGCATCTTTCTTGTATTTTTCTTTCACCTGTTTTAAATGTGTAGTTGCTTCCTTAAAGGCTTTTGTAATCGTAGCGTGCAGATGGTCCACTGCGGGCATTTCTAAGTGTTGGGGTGAGTCAAGGTCTGAGGTTCGAGGATGGTGCCCATATAAGGTATAAAAGGGGCTTTGTCCAGTTCCAGAGTGTATTGAATTATTGTATGCATATTCGGCGATCCAAAGAATGTCTTTCCAAATACTCTCAGTCTGATGTAACATACAACGCAGGTATTGTTCTAGAGTCTGGTTGGTCCTCTCCGTTTGGCCATCGGTCTGGGGGTGGTGACTGGTCGATAACCTCACATCGATTTGCACCAATTGACAGCATTTTTTCCAAAAATGTGAAATTAATTGACTGCCCCGGTCAGAGACCAATATGGACGGAAACCCATGTATGCGAACAATGTTTTCGAGGAACTCCTTGGCCAGGATTGAAGCTGAAGGTAATCCCTTTAAAGGAATAAAGTGAGCCATCTTGGAAAAAAGATCCTCAATAACTAGAATGGTGTTAAATCCATTGCATGGGGGTAGATCAGTAATAAAGTCTAACGATAAGGTGTGCCATGGTGTAGGCGGAATGTCTAAAGGTTGTAAGAGTCCAGCTGGTTTTTTCTTTTGACTTTTGTTTTGGGCGCAAATGCCACAAGACATCACAAATGATTTAATATCCTTTCGCCAGGTGGGCCACCAGAATTGTCTTTTAATTTTAGCTTCAGTTTTTGCGATACCTGGGTGCCCCTCCATTAGGGTATCATGATAACGGGAAATGACTAGCTCTGGTAGTTCCTTGTGTGGCAGAAATAGCCGCCCTTGGTAATAAGGCAGATCATTGGTGAAAGAGTAGTCTGGGCCTTTTTTTTACCCAGTCCTGCAGGGCTGTAGGATCAAAGAGTTGCTGGATCTTTACCTGAATGTCCTCTAGTGTCTGTAGAGTAGTCATGCCAAGAATTCTTTGTTCGGAAATTATAGGTACTGGTTCTGGGTTCACTTCTGCCTCTCCCATCCCTATTCGGGATAAGGCGTCTGCTTTACCATTCTTACAACCTGGTCGATAGGTTATTACGAAATCAAACTCGGCAAAGAACAATGCCCATCGGAGTTGACGTGACGATTGGGCCTTGGCTGTCTTTAAATACTGTAAATTCCGGTGATCACAGTAATGGTATGCCTGGCACCGAGAAGATAGTGCCGCCAAGCCTTGAAGGTGGATTTAATGGCTAATAACTCCTTGTCGGTAACTGCATAGTTTAACTCGGTGCCGAGAACTTTCTGGACCAAAATGCTACTGGATGAAGCTGGCCAGTTTCAGGGTCCTTTTGAGACAGGACAGTTCCCATGGCTAGACTGGATACATCGGTTTCCACTATGTATGGAAGTTCAGGGCGCGGGTGCTTTAATATAGGTGCAGACGTGAATTTCGCTTTCAGCTCTTGGAAGGCATTTTCAGCTTCTTCAGTCCACATAAAGCGTTTATTTTTTCGCAAGAGTGCTGTGATGGGATGTACAACATGTGAAAAATCCGGGATGAATCTGCGGTAGAAATTGGCAAAGCCGAGCATGCTTTGTACTCCTTTAACTGAACTTGGTGATGGCCACTTAAGGATTGCGTCCACCTTTCGTGAGTCCATTCGGACTGCCTTTGGGGTCAGGATAAACCCAAGGCATTTTTCCAGTTTTGCATATAGTTTGTGCTGGCACAATTTCTCAAGGACTGCTCGGACGTGCTTCACATCGTCAGATTCTGACGAGGAGTATACTAGAATATCATCGATATATACGACAACACAAACGTCAATGAGTTCACGAAGGACATTGTTCATGAAGTATTGGAAGGCTGCTGGTGTATTGCACAACCTGAAAGGCATCACCTGGTATTCGAATAACCCATACTTAGTGTGGAAAGCAGTCTTCCATTCGTCGCCTTCTTTTACACGTACCAGATGGTATGCCCCCGGAGATCTAATTTAGTGTATATACAAGCGCCCTTCACTTGGTCTAGTGGTTGAGGGATCAGAGGCAGTGGGTATCGGTTCTTAACAGTTATCTGGTTCAATGCGCGGTAGTCTATGCACGTTCTGAGGTCACCTTCCTTTTTGGGCACGAAGAACAAAGCTGAAGATGCAGGGTACTTGGATGGGCGAATAAAGCCATTGGCAAGGTACTGGTCTAAGTATTGTCATAGGTGAAGGTTCTCAGGTTCCGTAAGGGCATGGATCCTGCTACAAGGGGGTTGTGCACCGGGTATGAGATCGATTTGACAATCGTACGATCTGTGAGGAGGTAAGGTGTTTGCCTGTTCTTTTTGGAAGACATCCTGGAATTCTTGGGATTCTGGAGGTAGTTGCATGACTGCTGTGGTTACTGTGGCCAGGCCTGCATTCTAACTTTTCTTTGGGTAACAGGTTTGTGCACAATCCGGGAAGGTTATTCTCTTCTCTCGCCAATCAATACAAGGATTATGTGTTTCCAACCAAGGTATCCCCAGTATTATTTGGAACTGTGGGGCTTTGATTAGATCAAACACAATAGTCTCTCGATGACCATCCTGACCTAATAGTGTCATCTCTGCGGTGGAATGAGTTACAGGCCCAGAGGCAATTTCAGTTCCATCGACTGTGGTGATGACATCTGAGGTGGTTTTTCGTCAGAGAGGTAGATTTATCCTGGAAGCCAATTCATAGTCCACATAGTTTCCTATGGCCCCGCTATCAATGTATGCCCTTACTGCGTGCATACGCGATGGCTGCCCTGGATCTAGGAGGACCATTGGTATGAAGAAATGCGAGGTCTGAGTATCCTTCTTCAAGCTCGGCAAGCAGACCTCTACGCTTGTCGGGCGTGGTTGTTTCCCGAGTCTGACTCCATATGGCTTTTATCAGCAGCTCCTACCACCTTCTTGGGTGGTTTTACAGGGCAATCCCGTAGAAAATGCCCAGAAGTTCCACAATATAGACACAATTGCATTTGCCGTCTCCTTTCTCTTTCCTTCTGGGTTAAGGATCCTTTAATCCCTCCGATTTGCATGCGTTCTGAAGCATCTGCTCCTTTGGGGTTAGCGTGGGTTTTGACCAACACCCGATTCTCAAACTTGGCTCGATCAGCCTTTCTGTTCTGGAGTCTGTGATCTAACTGCACCAATAAGTCTATATATTCAGCGCAGTCTTGAGGTGGGTTTACGACTTGAGCCAAGACATCCTTGAGTTCTCCTCAAAGCCCTCGATGAAATAACGTGATTCGTTTTACCTCAGGCCATCCAGTTTCCACTATCAACCTATTAAAGGTTGCGATGTAGGATAGAAGGTCCTGGTTACCCTGTCGTAGGGACAAATGTTCGTTATCCAGGGCCTGTCCTTGGGAGTGCCGGGCAAATAGTCTTTGCATGCTCATTTGAAATCCCTGAAAATCCTGAAGAATTGGGTCATCCTGAGTAACTAGTGGAATTGACCAATCAGCTGCACTGCCGCTGAGATATGACAATACAAAGGCTACCTTGATTTGATCGTTTGGGAAGGCTCCAGGTCTGCATAAAAAGTGCAAGCGGCATTGGTTCATAAACACAGCAAACCTTTTGGGATCTCCGGCAAAGCGTTCGGGTGGAGCTAATGGAATATTTCCTGGTAGGTTTATTTGCACAGGGTTACCCGATAACACAAGAGCTGGATTTCCTCCGGAACCAGGTAGGGGTGCTTGTCCAGCCTGGCTTTGCAATAGTTGCCTAGCAAGGTCATCAGTTCGCTCCTTTGACAAAATCAGTTCTCTCCTAAGAGCATTGGTTTCTTGGCGGGCGGAAAGCACTTCAGCCCTCAGTTCCCCTAGTAATTGGGCCAATTGGTCAGTCTCTGAGGTATCCATAACGCCCGGGTTGGAATTTGTGGGTAGTCTTCGTGTTCTGTTACGCTCAGCTGGCTCCCACAGAGTCCTCGATCGGAACTGGACAGCTGCGGTCTCAACCAATGTGACGCGTAGGGCCGAGATGACAGACTGGACTGGCTCACCTAGCTTTGTTTGCTTGGCCCGTAGGAATATTCTTCTGCAAATGGAGAAAGGGAATTAACCACCCGTGGAGTTGAGCGTAAATCCCCCCACCCCTGCTGTTCTCCCCACAGATCGCCTTTGATGTCCGCTCTTATAGTCCCACCTGATGGTTTGAAAAGATGAGCTCTCCATCCTGCATTGAGCGCAGGGGCGCGTTGATAACCAGTTGCTTCACTGGCTCGAAGGAATTGGTGAGTTCCAGAACAATATTGACTCTGAGATTCCCGGCAAGACGCCGTAAGTATAAAGTTTCTAAGAGTTCAAATGCCTGACTTTCACTCTTGTCCGATTCCTTGCAGGTTGCAGCTTGACCCTAATGAAGAGTTCCTCGTGGCAACCGGTAGTATTCTGGTAAGGATTTGTATTTTCCAACACAGTTCGATAAAATAATGTCAATATGTAACCTGTTGCTTTCTCCCTTATTCAGGCGCTGAGAGAAAGTATGAAGTCTTGGGGAATAATAGCTCCGGCGGTAAAATCAGGTAAGTCTATTGTGGTGAGGAGGGTTCCCCTTGTTAGTCCCTTTGTTTCACCTTGCTGTCCTTTTGTTTCCCCTTAGGGGCCGGGGTTCGGCAAAGATGCAGTGGAAGCTGCACCGACCCGTGAAGAGGAATAGTACGCCCAGTGGTAAAATCAGGTAAGTCTATGGGGGGTAACTAATATTCCTCTGTATATTCCCTTGGCTCACCTTGCTGTTCTTGTCTTCTCCTTAGGTGCCGGAGTGCGGCGGGAACATGCAGGAGGATGCGGTGGAATATGAAGATGCTGCGAAGGCCGGTGAGTTCAGCGCAGCGCTGCAGCAGGCGAGGCAACGCTCATAAAATAACTTCTTCCTTCCAGCTCACAGGCGCGATGGATCGGGAATTCAGGTAAGGATTAAAGGTTTTGATTTTCTTCTAACCATTTCTTCTTCTTTCTCCCTTTTTCTAGGCGCTCCAAACTTGAGGCGGGCGTGGCAGAAGGCTGGATGCAGACTTGCAGGCACGGTGAGCGTTACGCTGCTGGATGCAGAATAACGCGAAGCATGTGCTGCTCTTCGGGCGTGGTTTAAATAGCCTCCAAAGTAGTCCCAGGTAAGTATTCCTCCCAAACACCGCCCGAGTAAAAAATAGTCCCTAAGTAAAGTAGTCCCTTCCAAGCCTCTTTTGGCTTGGAGCTCTTGCAGCATGGTCAGCATCAGGTATGTTTGCAGCATGGTCTGTATCAGGTAAGTTTTAATCTATGAGCCTGGCGCCTATGGTGCCAGGACTGACTCTCCATATGACCATGGCGCCATAGGCACCAGGACTGGACCCAAATAGCCCCTAGCAGGGGTTGTTGGGCTTGCTTAGGATAACTTGATGCCTGCTTCTGGGGTTGCTGGACGTGGTCTGGGTCCCCGGGGGTAGGCATCATGACAGCAACTGCTTGTGGCAACATAGAGTTGGAAAGTGTGTCTGGGCCTTATGTACCCTTTCTGAGAGCTCCTATGGCTTTATTTCTATCAAGTGTATGTATTTACTGCCACCATTTAAGTGGAGGTAACTGCACTGTGTTTTCAATGGAATTGCTGCTGACTTTCCACAGTTTTTCGGCAGTATTTCCACTTGTAATCCGGTGGAATTACCCGTTTTAATTCTGGTGCTAATGCTGCTGGCAGAACTAGAGCTGGGGCTAATTCCACCAGATATTGGTGGTAATACTGACAGTGCTAATTCCACTGACGGAATTAACTTAAATTTTCTGGAATGCATAATTCAGCAAAGTGGTAAAAGTGATGGTAAATACGTTACTGCCACTTTTTCCACTTAGCGCCATACTCATAATGAGGTCCTTTCTTAGCTTCCCCCTGGGAAAACTGTCATTAAACAAATAGAGAAACAGGTGCCAATTCCCAAAGGAGCTACAATGAGTAACTCTGACTAACTGGCTAGATGATACTATCCTTCATTCCTAGGCCCTGAGACCAGGGGGTCTCTTTATATATGGCCTTGTGTGACAGCTTGTGTTGCATGTGTGCTTTTAGGGAGTACCACAGGTGTCCCTATCTGTTGGCTCCTAATGAATAGACAGTGTTCTCCAAATATAAATTACGTGTTAGGGGACTGTGCATGAAGTGGAATTTGCTCCTAATTATTGGGATTTTAGCTAACATTAACCCTTGTGCCATGGTTTCTGTTGCCACATTCTTCATGGAGCTTGTTGAGTTACTTATTCTAGTGCATCTGGCAAACAAAGGGCAGTTGTACTCATATAAACCTTTAAATAATGTTCAAGTATCCTGCTTGCGTCCAGGGAACTGCTATCTCATGCCTTTACTCTGCTATTCTCATCCTCACTATCTCTCTGTAACCTTGGCTCTAATTGCTAACTACCGGCAGAGTTCTGTGCAGCTCTGTAATTCTGTGGAATCAGCGTTCTAAGGTCATTTGCAGTCTTGAGGCCTGGGCCCTTATAAAAGCATGCTGCAGTGTCCATTTTAAAGAATATGGCTGCCTCATTACACTTGGTTTCTCTGTAATTGAGCTATACTTCCGTGTTGTTCGTGTTGCATACAGCTAATAGATTGGTTATGTTAAAGTTCTTCTTGTCTTGTGATTGCTGTGTTAATATTTTTAATGTATAAATGCATATTTGACCTAGTGTATGTGTTCTTCATGTGGAGTGCATATCTACTTTGTGACTAGTGCGTGCGCCTACTAATGTTGCAACGTTAGCTTGACTACTCTTGCCATCTTCAGCTTATATTGTCTCTATTTCTTTGTGTACTTGCCTGGGATAAGGTTGGTACGGTTGTCTTAGTGAGCAATGCTTCTCACCTGTGTGATACTTGATCGGGATTTGGCAGAAGCTATGGGTGACATATGCTATCATATGATATGACATTTATTGCGCACCTATACACAAGTGCTTCAAGGCGCGATAAGGCAAGGGAGGGGAACAAACAGCAACAAGACAATTATTTTACTAGGCCAAGTGACATTGAGATTGCGCAAGTGCAGGAGAGAGGAAAGGGGAAAAGTGCCAGGGGGAGGGGAGGAGGAGCAAGTGCAAGACATAGGATCAAAACATTGAAAAACAAGCAGGTAGCAGTGGAGGGGTTATGTGTAGACAACACGTGTTATATAAGTGCAGGCAGGGGGGAATGTAGGGTTGCAGATACAGCTCCAAGTGCAGGGTTGCAAGGAGGCAGTGCAGGTGTGCAACTGGGAGGGCAGGGATCTGGGCCTGTGGTTCACATGGTAGCCAGCTAACAAGTGCAGTATCAAACAGGAGATCAGCAGGGACGAGGAAGAGAGAAGGCAGAAGCCAAGAGGAAAGTCTTGTGCTGCTTCCATAACCAGAGATGGTTCTGCTCAAGTTTTAGAGAAGCAGGGAGGCAGTTCCAGAAAGAGGTGCCAGAGAAAGAGAGAGATCTGCCCCTAACTTTTTTGCTTGGAAAAGTGAAGGACCCTCAAGGAGGTGGAGGTGGAGGTGGAGGAGCGCAGAGCTCGAGTAGGAAGATATTTCCAAAGAGAAAGCTGGACATATTTTGGTCCCAGGCCCCAGAAGGCCTTATGAACAATGCAAAGGGTCTTGAACTTGATCCATGCAGCCACTGGGACCCAATGGAGAGATTTCCGTGCTGGAGAGTTACGATCCCTGGGCTTGAGGCCAAAGACAAGTCTTGCAGTCCTGTTCTGGATGAGTTGCAGAGGACGAAGAGTAGAGGTGGCAGATTTGAAAAGAGGCTCTTACAGTAGTCAAGCTTAGAGAGAACCAGAGGTCTAGAGACAGTGAGCTTCTGGGGGAAGGAGAGTAAAGGAAGAATACCTCTGAGGAGGTGCCGTTGGTAGTTTGACTTCTTACTTCTTAGAGACGTCGGAAATGTGAGGAAAGAAGGAGAGTGTGGAGTCGAAGATAACCCAGAGGTTCTTAGCCTCAGAGGAGGGAGCAGGAAGAGGGCCAATAGAGGCCGGCCAGTGAGTGGCAGGAAAGAGGGTTGCAGATGTGCCGATGAGGAGGATCTCCGTCTTACTGGCATTCAGGCAGAGATCATTGGCAGCACACCACTATTGGATTGCAGATTTTATACATCTGCCTTCCGACATTGGAGTGTGTGAGTTGTAGGGGATAGATACTGCGGATGTTCCGGCTACAAGTGAACCCTCTGTTGTGTTGCTCTCTACTGTTCTGTATCTTCTGCTTCTTGTTTGCGAAACAGCACTTCAACTAGTTTCAGGTGTGTCCTGTATTCCTAAACTTCCTGGACAGGTTGATTTTTGTGTATTTAGAGAAGTAACTCCCTCAACCATGTCCTATCTGCTTGGATTTGTTATGGAATAATAGCGTGCTTTGAAAGATTTAGGGGAGAGGAATTATACGCCTGTGCATCTTTTACATGTTTCTCTATGAGCATGGTTAACACAGTTCTGGGACTAAAGAAATGTAATGAACCACCATCCTTGTGGATTCCAGGCAGAGAAGGTCACATCCATAGGGATGGCCTTTTGTTGCTGGCCCATTCCTGGTGCCTTTCGGAGAGGCCTCCCACTCCACACGCTGCATGTCCACGTCCCCTGTTCCTTGTCACCCACCGCCAACTGCCCTTTCCCCCACTCACCTGTTGCGCTGCCACACACTCTTCCTTGCTTCTCTATAGGCACCCTACAGACCTACATAAGGGAGGAGGCCTGATAAATGCAGCCTTTCATGTGTAGGCCATTAGGAGGCACATCCTACAGACCACAAACTTTAATATCACTTCCATTGATGCTTGCACAGCAGCAGCTAAGCTGGATTTTTTTAGTTGATTTTTAATGTTAATTTCTTATTTATTTTTATATTTATGTATTTATTTATATATATCTTACCTTTGTTATACTCCCAGACCCTGAGGTATCATGCCGTAGTAGCAGACAATTAGGTAATGACACTCTTTACAGTTATAAGGAAAGGTATAAAACAATGCGTGAAGTACATAGTCATATCATGGAATATAGGGCATCTACGATGGCATAGATGGGTCAGGTTGGGATATCTGGATTATGTTAGAATTGGTTGAAAAGCCAGGTTTTCAGTGATTCTTTGAATTGCTGGTGAGATTCTTCATTCTTAATGTTTGTCAGAACATTCCAGTGTCTAGGGGCTAGGACTTTGAAGCTGCTGTCCCCCCGCTCTCGCTCTTTTGTGTCATGGGATTTCAAGGAGTGAGTTGTTACTGGATCTAAAGGATCTGGTGGAGGATTTTCTTTTGATTGTATTGTTCATGTATATGGGGCTTTGTTGGCAATGCATTTATGCGCAATGCGTAGGGTTTTGAATATGATCCTCGCTTTAATGGGTAACCAGTGATTATCTATCCTGATGTTGGAGATGTGCTCAGTCTTTTTTATACCTAGTGCTGCTCGGAGGGCTTTGTTCTGCATAAGTTGGAGTTTGGTCAAATTGGTGTTGTATGTGCCTAAGAAGAGTACATTGACGTAGTCAAGCTTTCAGAGTATTAATGCTCTCGCTAGGGTGATGCATTTTTTAGGCGTGAGGAATTAGTAACTTAGGGAGATGAGTTTAGCGGTTCAGGAGGTGGCTGAGGAGAGGACGTTTATTTGTTTTATCATAGTTAGGGTGGATTCTAAGTTGAGGGTTTTGACTTGTTTGAGTACTGAGATCATGGTGCCGTCAATGATGAATGATGCATAAGCAGGCTGCAATAAGTTAATTCTGGAAGATGACCCGACTATGAGCAGCTCTGTTTTTTCATCGTTGAGGCAGAGGCTATTGTGGGCCATCCAGTTTTGGATTAGTGCATAGATTTGATTGATGAGCAGTGTATCTTGCTAATGGTTGCCTAATAGGGGAATGAGGATCTGGGTGTCATCTGCAAAGTTGGTGTAGATGACACCCATGGCACCCAGGGCTGCGAATAACAACTTGGTATAGGCATTGTAGAGGGTGGGTGATAGACAAGAACCTTGAGGAATGCCTATGGGGACTGGTATGGGGTCAGCTGACTCTTTGTCGATAGATACTCTTTATGTCCTGTCTGCCAAGTAGGATTTGATCCAATTGGTGGCATCTTTATAGAAGTTAAAGTTATTAGCTAGGGTGGCACAGAGTTTGTCGTGGTCGACTAGATCGAATGCTGATGAAAGATCTAGCAGCATTAGACGACAGAGTTTGCCTGCTTCCCAGTGGCAACCATTTGGATTTTCAGGTCAAAAAGTGTTGTTTCGGTGCTGTGGTTCGGGCAGAATCCTGATTGTCGAGCATCCAGTAATTGGTGCTGTTCTAGGTGTTTTTGGGTGTATGATATTTTATCTATTATTTTCAAAAGGAATGGGACCGTTGTTATTGGTCGGTAGTCTGTGGGGATGGACGGATCTAATGTTGGCTTTTTCAAAAGAGGGGTCACCCATGCTTTTTTGATGCTGGTGGGGACCGTATTGGAATTAAAGGAGGCATTGACAAATTTGGTGCTGATGGGAGTTAATGTTGGGATGCAAAGTTTGATTTGGTGGGGGGAATTGATCTTCTTTCCAGTTGGAGGCTTTAAGTTTGGCTATGGTGTCTAACAACTCTTTTTGTGAGACGGGGTGAAGTAGAATGGTTTGCTAGGATTGGCGTTTTGAAAACCCTCTAAGATTGTGGGTAGGGTTTTGTTTGCAAGGAGTTGTTTTTTGTTAGCAATTTTCTTTTATAGAAGTAGAATTTTGGATGCTAGCGCATCTTGAATTGTGGTACACCATGTTGTGCTGGCAATAACGGGTGATGTATCTTGACAGGGATTCTGTAGTTCTCTGAGAATGGAGAACAGTTCCTTGGAGTTGGAAGAAGCATTGGTGATGCATAGATTGAGGGCATTAGCTTTGTGGGTGATTATGGCTGTTTTGTAGATTTTATTGGCATCAATGAATGCTTTTGCTGAGTCTGGAGCATTTGTTTTTTTATGGATGTGCTCTAATGATCTTTTGGTGCGTCTCAAAGAGACTAGTTCCTAGTTGAACCAAAAGCATGAACGTTTATCTGTCTTCTGACTTTTAGTTGTGATAGGAGCTTGTAAGTTAATGGTATTAGAGAGGCCTTGTTGGTAGAAATCTGCCAGGTAGGTGGGATTGTTGCTCTCTGGGATGGTGGAGGCTAATGGCTCTCTCATGGCGGGGGAGAGGTTGTCAGCTTTGAGTTTTTTAATATTTCTGGTTTCAAAGGTATCACGTTTTTTTGTCATGGTGGGGTCTGTAGTCCCGATGTTCAGGGAAACATTGATGATGTGGTGTTTGGACCAGTCGATAGGAAGGACAGAGTCAATGTTTACTTGTGAGTTAAGGGTGAGGACCCAATCAAGTATTCTGCCTTTATCATGGGTGGGAGCATTGACCAACTGTATAAAGCTCATATCTTGCATGGCTGTGTTAAATGCTGTGGCTGTGTGATCTATGGGGTCATTGTAACCTAAGTTGAAGTCTCCAAGTATGATACATTTCGTATTTGGTTTGATGTAGGGGTGAGCAGTAGTGGGATGTCTAAGTCAGGGTGCATGTTTTTGTAAGGTGATCTGTACACGACCAGGAGATTGGTGGTGGTTTGGGGTTGGATGTGAATTTGGCTAGAAGGAGTTCATACCCCTGTGTTTCTTCAATTGGGCAGGCTCTGATTTGCAGTGCAGATTTGGATATTATGGCAACTCTGCCTCATTGGGTATTGGTCCTATCAGTCCTAATAATGCTGAATCCTGGGGGGATGGCGAGTGCTAGGAGTGGGCCTGTGGCGGGGTGTAACCAGGTTTCTGTGACCGCTAGGATGTCAAGTTGTTGGTCAATGATGAGGTTGGGGATTTCTATGGCATGTGCTCCTAGGGAACGTGCATTGATGAGTGCACCTTTAAGATTGGGAGTCGGGTCTAGGAGTGGTGTGACCTGGGTTAGGTATAGGTGTTGGGACTTTGAAGCTACTAGGTAGTTTGGCTAGTTCTTTGGATGGCCTTTGGTGTTGGTAGGTATTGGATATGGTGTCTATTTTGGTGGGAATGGAGTTGATAGAGGTGGGAGTGGTAGCCAGGTGAAGGAATTTAGTTCGGGACTTGAGTCTATTATATCTGGCGTTACCCAGGACGGGTTTTCTCTTGCTGGTGGTCCCTTCAGAGGGAGAATGTTTGGTGGTGATATGAGTGAAGGGGGAGATTGGCTCTGTGTTGGTGGTGGCGTTGTTGGAGATATTAGGCCTTCCTTCATGTGGGATGGGGAATGGAGGGGTGGTTGGCACGAAAAGGGGTAGGGCAGGGGATAAGGTGATGGTGCTGGCACCCAAGTCTGGATAGACCTTTGACGTGCTTGATATAGGTCCCTCCTCTGCAAGGTATGGCATGGTGCATTATGCAGAAGGGAAACATGATCGTTGACCAGATACCTAGCATGGTAGTATTGGCTTAGGTTGAACAGAACAGGGGAGGGCTGGAGCAAGGTCAAATAGTTACAGTGCAGCTTAGACTGTGGCACAGCGGGTGTAAGTCTGTAATGGTATTTGTAGTGGGTGACCGCTAAGATCACAACATGGGCAGGAAGCAATAAATGGGTACACAGATAAGATGTTCAAATCACTAGGGTGGACAGTGAGTGCAAATCTATGGCGACAATTGTGGCAAACACAGAGTGAGCAAACGGGCATTATGAGTGAGTAGCTAATATGCAGCTAGGCAGATAGATCAGTTTTATTGAGACCGCAACAATATAAGTGGTTGGAGGCCTCTAGAAACACAACATGATCATATTGGCACAAATATCAAGGCAGCTGAAATGCAACTAGGGCAATAATACAGTGGGAGCAAGTCTAAGGCAGAAAATCTGAGGCAGTAAGTATGGTGGGAAATCGCTAGATACTGCTGGAGACACAGGCTGAGCATAGGGCGCAATATCATGAGCGACTTAGGCTGATAGATTAGTGGGATGGCTCTATAACAAAATGAGTGGTGGGCGACCGCTAGAATTACGATGTGAACATTCGGGCACAATGTTAAGGTAACTAGTATGCGAGTTAGGCTGATAGGTCCGCAGTGGGAGCCTGGTGACAACAATATTTGTACCAGTAGATTGCTAAAATTACAGCATATCATGCAGGCAAGATATAGAAGTAAGCAGGAAGCAATTTCATCTAATAAAATCGTTGGAGCAGGTCTGATGTGATGAATATGGTGGGAGACATCTTTTAACACAGTCAGCATTTTAGGTGGTAGAGTCGGAGGAGTGTCTTGCGTTGCTGCTTGTATCGTCGATTAGGGCTCAGATGTTAGTTTGAGTGGCGGGGTTGCCAAGTTGGTGGTTCGCAATATACGGGGCAATACCAGTTGCGGTTAATGTTTGTGGAGCTTCTCATCCGCAGGTGGAATGAAGACGCAATGCATGGGGCAACTGTGGGTGGGAGACAAAAACTGGCTGCACAGTAATGTACTTACTATAAGATTGCAGGCAAGAAGAGGTTGCTCAAGAGGTCCATCTGCGGACAGCTGCAGACAGGCCCTTTTGTTTGCATCCATGTGTTATGGTGCAGCGGCCGCCTTCCGCCTCCAGTCGGGTGAGCCTCGGGAAATATTGGCACACAGCCAATTAGCTGTTCGGAGAAGTGAGGAGTGCGGTCAACAATCTCCTTGCACGAATGGGTTGGCCATTTTGAAAAAGGATGATTAAGATTTACAGAAATGTAAAGAAATCTTAGAAGCAGAAATCTTATACAATGTGTATTCAATTATGGCAGGCTGGGCAATGCTTACTCAAAGCTCGTGCAGCAGACAGGCGGCACTTCAATCCGCAGTGCGTACCGATTCAGCGCGGGATGCATGTCCAGTCGAGGGGGTGCTCCTGCCCTGCCCTGTTTGGGTGGAAATGGGGAGTACAGCTGCAGACAGGCGCTTTTGTTTGCAGCCCTTATGGTGCAGCGGCCGGCTTCCACCTCCGGTCGAGTGAGCTTCATGAAATATTGGCGCGGAGCCAATCAGCTGTTTGGAGAAGTGAGGAATGTGGTCAACAAGCTCCTCACACGAATGGGGTGGCCATTTTAGAAAGGATGATTAAGCTTTACAGACATGTAAAGAAATCTTAGATGCAGAAATCTTATACGATACATATTCAAATATGGCAGGCTGGGCAATGCTTACTCACAGCTCATGTAGCAGATAGGCAGTACTTCAATCCGCGCTGCACAACGATTCATCACGGGATGCAGGTCCAGTTGAGGGGGGACTCTTGCCCTGCCTTGGTCGGTAATACCTTAAAGTCACCCGATTTTGGCTTTGAAGTTTGTTTTTTGTTGTATCACTTTCTTAAATAAAGTAAGAACAGAGAAATTAATTTCAGCCAAATTTTGGGATTCTTGTCTCGTTCCTGTAATTAATATCTCACCAAATCCAATTAAAACTGCTTTTTTATTATCTGACAAGTGTAGTTCTTGCTGGTGAACTATTTCCTATTCCCAGAAATCTCTACCAGCTTCTGCTTGTATGTGGATAGAGTTTAGGTGTTACACTACCTCCTGCTTTTCGCCCCATCCTATACGAGTACTTACATTATCAAGGTGGTAGTGCAGTTGGGAGGGACTTCTAGTTCCTGGTCAAGTGGCTTGATTGTCAATAGTACATCTCTGGCTGATGTGTTTTCTGTTGCATGTCCCTACAGACTCCAGACAGCACTTGATGAGGAGACTTTAACTGACCCAGAGGCATATGCCTAGAAAGCGTGATTTGTCTGAGAGAAGGGAATTCAGGATCAGTGCACATCCTCTGACAAACTGGTCTGCCACCTGCTCCAAAGGCAATACAGACACTCCATCTGCTTGAAGAAGAGGGCCTACATCCAGGCCCGCATCTCAGCGGTGATCTCACAGAACCAGCAGCAGCTATACACTTGCCTCTCCTCATGTATGTGCAGGAATCCCATCTAAATCTGCAGATGGAAGAGAGGGACCTGAAGTGGGATGGGCGACTCAACAGAAGGCCACTCATCCATCATACAAGGTCTCGCCTATCATGCAGCTGAAAACAGATACACCAAGGGAGTCCAGCTCAGGATCAGGGTTAGGGCCTGATAACCAGTGAACAGACCACCGAAGGGGAGAGTGAAGTCAGCCAAACGTTCCACATCAGAACTGGAAGCTATCTTCAGGGGTTGCCCCCATTTGCCAATCCTCCAACCAGTTCCCTACACGGAGAGTGTTACTGGAGACCCCTGTTCACCAGGGCTTGACTAAAATATGTTTCCTCCCTCCTTCTCATTTGTGCATCTCAGTACCTTATTTCATCTTTATTTTTTCTTTATTCCGAGCCCGCTCCTGGGTTGCCTGCTTTTCCTGGTTTCCCCTGCCTGCCCCCTCTGTCTCCCTCCTGCATCATGGTTGGGCCCTTCGCCCGCTTTGTGCTTTTGAGAGCCTAGCCCTCATTCAACATTGCTGCAGCCACGTTCTGCAGATCCCTACAGACTCCTTCTCACCGGGACAACTGATGTCAATCTTTTGTGATGATTCATATAAAAAATTCATGGTAGAATACATTGTATTTTTTCTAGGCTGCCTTCCATACTGTGGAAAGTAGAATGACTCATCAAGAGTCCACAGTTGAAATGTTAAAGATTGCACTTGAGCGTATTGCAAGAACATTTGTTTACACCGGAGCATCCCCAAAAGTAAGTAAGATCTTTAGCACCGAGTGGACTCTTCTCACCAAATTCAACTGTGTCAGGTACAGGGAAAGCCAATATAGGGTGTGCAACTCAAACATTGATCCTTGTGGGAATCATTTCCTGATTGTGTGTTCTTTATTACATCTGGACCTGTGTACACAATGGTAGTGGGTACATTGCTGGACAGATGGTGGATTAATATGTGAGATACACCTGTCGGCACAGAAAAGATAATGAACCACTGCAGTATTGCTTCGCTGAGCATTTTGTGTAGTCAGCAGCTGATCCATGACCAGCACCATCCTAAGCGGCCCCAGGCTAGTGTATGATTGGAATGTGTTTTGAGTGCTGCAGGTGAAATTGCTCTGAAGATAGGAGAAGTCTCTCTGTATGTTATTTTAAAAAACAGACTCTCATTAAGATAAATTATCACCATATTTCATCGTATTATGGCAAGATACTGGTGTTCTTACAAACACAGCAATATTATACTCAAAACTCATTAGCCAATCATAGTCAAGTAAGAGGATAAGTGGAAGGCATTTAAGCTAGGCAGTAGAGTGAAGGTTGTGTTCTCATGAATACTGCAAGCTCAGGTCTGAAGATTAAGTAATCCTGTGGTGATGGTGAGGGTTATTGAAGGTGACTGTGGTGAGGAAGATTAGAAACTTTGTGGATGGAGGCATGGCTAAACGATGATCAACATATCAGCATTACTATCTTAACTCCTGCTCAATGAGGAACAAACAATTTTACAGATGTGATTCTCGGCTTCAGCGGTTCATCCTTTAGGTGTTAGGTGATCGCAGATGTGGATGGAAGTGGCAGTGTGATCCTGGTAATTCAAGTTGGAGGTCAGAGCATGTTCATCTGGGGCCGAGTGTAACTCCCTGTTGACTGCAGCCGCATAATCCACAGGCCGGGTGGTGATGCACTATATCTATGGGAGCTGGTTCCTTCACAACACGGTGAAGCAGGAGAGCTTTATCTTCAGGC